>NC_059128.1:14911046-15536046 GCF_020740605.2 Lemur catta
TCATTGCCAAAGGTGCAAAGGGCCTTTTCTCTGGTGATGCTTCTGTTGTCAGACATTATAGTCGGTCTTGCATCATACACACACACACACAGACAAGAACCTCCTGGGGGTAGGAATAAAAGTGCTTTAGTCATCACTTCAGGCAGGAGAGCACAGGCATACTGCTGAAGCTCCAGAGAGCTGTACTGAATCACACGATTGGTACGAAGTGAAACGCCCTCATCTTGGTAGCTGTGAGGCTACACGATATCAATTTTGCCAGCCCATTAGCCCCCATCTGCACAACTGCAAGACCTCAGGGACCCCTGCCTCAGCTTCCCCCACACCCCCACCCACCAGCCACCATGTTTCCCAGGAGCTGCTTGCAGGGCAGTTCTCCACATGGCCTCGGACCAACTCGGTTCTCCCTCCTTTCTTGCTTGTAGTTGTCAAGAATAACTGCAGAATGTGCTGGGAATGCAGCAGCCTGAGGTAGGGAAGGGCTGCCCAGAGCAGCCTGGGTTCTGTTCCAGGTCCCCCCGCAATAGGATGCTCTTCAACACTCTAGCTCAGCATGTCATGGTGCCCCTAGGCTATCAAACCTAGAGTGGGCTTCTTGCTGGGGTCCCTCAGCCGCAGTGAAAGTGAGGCAGAGGCAGGTGAGATTCTATTCACCTCGAGCAGCTTTCCTGAGCCTTGGGGGACCAGCCTGCAGTGCATCTCAGGCTTTTGTTGTCCCTTGTCTGTTGTCCCTATCTGTAAGTAATAAATCTACTCCCTGTAACTTGGTGTGCAGGAGTATGTTCCATCTCCGCGGACTCAGACACGTTGATAACCAATGCACAGTGAACCTGCTCACTTATTCCCTTCAGCTCTGATCTGCTTTTGAGGTTCACTGGCCTCAGGCATTTGAGGCAGTCACATCTCTCAAATTCCCACTCCCTGGGAGGCCAGCACCCCTCACTGTGCATCATCAGGTATAGCATTTACCCCTGGTGACCAGCCTGGGCCTCAGGGTGGCCTTGTGGCACAATGGTCTGCGGCCTACCAGAAGAGAATGGCTTTCTCTCCAGCACTCGGTGAAGGAAGCCCACGAGATTTGGAGTCACAGATTTGGGCCCCAAACTCAAACCTGCCACTTAGTGATTTGGGGCAAGTTACCACATCTCTTTAAGCCTCAGTTTAACTAGCTATCAAAAATGGATCAATAGTAGCACTGAAGTGATAGTATGTGTGTGAGAATTCAATGAGAAAAACACATGCAAAACACCTAGAAGGGTAACTAGACCACTTAGTAAGCATTCAATAAATATTAACTGTCAGAATTATTATCAGTACAACTATCGATGTCACCAGAGTTATTATAAACAATTATTGAAGTCATCAGAAATGCCTGTTTCCTCTTCTGTCCTATACTATTGAGTTCTCAGTCCTAGGCTAAGGTTTTCCTTTGTCCTACAATAGGAATTTTTCTTTTAACCACTTCATTTTCTTTCTATAAATTGTATTCACAGTGACATTTGTCCCACTTGCACATGGGGCTTTGTGTTTACAGGAGAAGGTATGGACATAGGAGAGGAACATTGCAAGTTTCTTTTTTTGTTGTTTGTTTATATATTTTTTCCTACCTGAACACTGGCATTTATTTTGATTTTGATGTGAAGGTATAATGCATGTTCCTGCTACTACTTAAAACGTGTGCATGAAAAAATATTTTTTCATGCCAGCCA
Organism: Lemur catta; assembly: GCF_020740605.2. Classification (NCBI taxonomy): domain Eukaryota; kingdom Metazoa; phylum Chordata; class Mammalia; order Primates; family Lemuridae; genus Lemur; species Lemur catta. Next base: position 14,912,756 of record NC_059128.1, read on the forward strand.
AACACACTTTTTGGTGATAAATTGTGCTCCAATGGCTTTTTCTTATAAAAAGCCTCATGGCTTACGTGAAAGGCTGCAGCTGCCCATATTGTAGTTATTACCATATAAATGCTCATCTCTGTCATGGATGTGTATAATCATGAAATATGCTACCATCCAAGTAGGAATGTAGAACAGACTGGTTTGTAGGACATTATAGCATCTTATAGTAATGTAACATTTATGGTTGAATGCTCTTTTTCAATATAAGCAGGTATAATAATTTCCCCCAAACACTGTCAGGATGAACTTTCTTAGACTTGGCCAAGAGCCAGAAATAGATGATTTTTTTGCTGGCACATGTGGACAACCATAACAATTCCTCCCTCCTATTAATATACTTTATGTATTTATACTTTAAATATTCTATATACTTACATAAAATAGTTGGGGGATATTTTTGACCAAATTAACTGATGAAGAATTTACTTTTGAAGTTAGATTTTTGAAATCTAAAGAGTTACTTGCATCTTGCCCTCAAAGTCAATACACCTAAATGGGATCAGCCTGGAAATTGTGGGTGGCATCTCATCTCTGATGTAGCCAAAATTACCATGAAGGTGGGCACGTTCTTGTTCACCATTGCATCTTCTGTGCCTGGGACTTACCAATTAATCATTTGTTGAAAGGATTTACAGCTTAGTAAACATTGTGAACTGTGCGCTGGGTATCTTTGTTTTTTGTTTGTTTTTTTTTTTGAAGGCTCTTTTTTTCCCTTTGTGTTCACCGCCGTTAGCCTGTGATCTTGAATCTCCTTGCCAAGTACCACTGTGCCTTCTCCCCATCTTTTACTCATCTGTTCCCACCCACCCACATTCAGTGGTACCCATGCTGTGGATATCTGTAATTCACAAGAAGGAGAAGCCTGAAAATGAAAGTATAGTGGTCTGATTGATAAACTTTCATGCATCAGCCAGCATGGCATGCAGGTACACGATGACGGTTTTGGATATCTGAGCCTTCTTAGAGCCTTAAAAATCACACACATTTGTGGTCACCTACTCTCCATTTGCCTAATATTGCCCTGTTGTGCTCACAAAACACCTAAATTAAATTGTCCAAATGTACTACCGTTTCCAAACAACTATTTTCAATTACGTAACAGAATTGGGCTTTATGTAATGTAGGCTCTCATTTGCCAGAACTCAGTCACATGGTCACGCCTCAGTTTAAATAAGACTAGGAAAAGTAATTTATTCTCAGCCATAACTATAGATTGCACTACAGAAAGGGAAACGCTATTAGGTAATGGATAGGCTATTGGTGTGTAACGTATCACCACAAATTTAGTGGCCTAAACTGACACCCATTTATAGTATCTCACAGTTTCTGTGGGTCGGAATTCTGGGCACAGTTTAGCTTGGTTCTATGCCTGGGGTGTCACAAGGCTGAAACCAGGTGTCAACTGGGTTTTATTCTCATCTGAAGTCTCAAGTAGGAAAGAAACTGCTTCTAAGCGGTTTCAGGTTGTTGGCAGAATTTATTTGCTTGTGGCTGTAGAGTTCTTAGCAGCCTGCTTGTTCAAGCTAGCAACAAAGAAAGAATCTCTGTTGCTTTGAGCCTCTAACTTCAGGGAAGGTCTGAACCCTCGTTTAAAGCACTCACCTGATTAGGTCAGGCCCACCCAGAATCATCTCCCTTTTTATTAACTCAAAGCTTATGGACCTGCAAGATCCCTTTACTTTTGCCACATTATGGTGGTTAGCAGCAAGTTACAGGTTCCATCCACATCAAGGGTGAGGAGATTATACAGGGAGTTACTCATTGGGGACCACCCTAGATTGTGTTCAATTCGGGTAAACAACTAACAATCTTTGTCTCACACAGTGTATAATTGTTCTTTTTATGCTACAACCTTCCATTAAACAATGATGTGTCAGATCCAGAAAAGAATTGCCTGAGAAATCACCTGAAAGATTTATACAAGATGTTTTAGCTACTCATTGCTGCATAAGCAAAATTAAGCTGCTGCCTGTTAAGCTAATAGATATCATCTATTAAAGGCAGTAGTTTGTCTTATAATTTCAGCGTATGTTTATATTATTTCATAAAATGATTTACTTTTTCTATTTTGTTATTTCAAACTGTCAGAAATTAAAAACATTTTTTACTGTTCAATCTAAGTGCACATTACAGTTGATAAGAAACAGTTTATCATTCTATCAAAAAGTATAATTAAAAAGTCTCAATGTCAAAAGAATTTGAGAAATACTAACCTTGACAATGCAGATGGATTATTTTTAGAGGTGAGAGTGGCTAAGAGTCCAACTCTTTCCATCAGAGGCAGTCTAGTCTCTTAATAGCTCTTTCACTTAAAGACGATTATTTAATAAGATTGCCAAATCTGCAGCAATAAGACTGTCATCAAGATTAAGCAGTGATATACTGCAGAAAATAAGTAACACTCATGTATCCACAGGTCTCCTGGCTCATGCCTATTCTCAATAAGAATGGTAATAAAGATGAAGAAAAAAGCACCTGGGCTGTGAGTAGATATTAAAAGGTTTGGATATTAATGTTCATGCATTTACTTAATTTAGGGACTCTCTTGGAAGCTTTCCCATTTGCTTTGTAATTCTATTACTCTTAGTTATTTGGCTTCTTAGTCCTTAGGAAAGAAGTAAGAGAAAGAAATGAACTACTAGAGATTGAGACCCCAGGAATGTCAAGAAGTGACCTCTTTGGGAAGACTAACAAATACAAAACAGAATTAGTTCAAAATTGTGTGCAGAATTGGGAGATTATTTAATACAGGGACATACAGTAACATGTGTTACTACAGTAATCTTAAAAATTCTATAAAATTTACAGGCAATCATAATAATGACCTTGCAGTACCAAAAGTATTGAATACCTTTAGCAATTTTTCCAAAGATAAGCTTTAAAAAAAATTTTCAAAATTTTTTTCTCATAAGGTTATAGTGAACTAATGGCTCTAAATTGTGTAGCACAAGAGCTGAAACATAGTAAATCCTCAATGATGTTAGTTGTGATTATCTATATTTATTATCTATAACCATTTTTTATTATCTATAATTGTAACTATTGTCATGGTTATCATTTGTCTTAGTCCTTTTTGTGCCACTATAACAGAATGCCACAGACTGGGTAATTCATAAAGAACAGAAATTTATTTCTCACAGTTTTGGAGGCTGGGAAGTCCAAGATCAAGGCACTGGCATCTGGTGTCTGGTGAGGGTCTTCTTGCTGTGTCCTCACATGGAGGAAGGCAGAGGGCTAAAAGCAGATGATGTTGTGTCTTCACATGATGGAAGATCAGGAGAGAGTGAACCCACTCCCTTTGATAATGGCATTAACCCATTCATAATGGCAGACCCTTCATGACATAAACACCTCCCAAGAGGCCCCACCTCCCAACACTATTGCATTGGAATTAAATTTCCAAGACATGGATTTTGGGGGCATATTCAGACCATAGAATTATTATTTCTTGGCTTGTCACAATCTTGATAAGCCTCAGTCTTAACCTCTTCCATTTTATATCAGCATATCCTGATTCCATTCCTAAGCCACAATTAATGTAGGAATTAATGGCAATTTTGAGTCCATATTGGCCTAGCTAGATTTTCATTCTCTTATTTCTGTAGATATGAGTCTTGTAGGAAAACAATATGAAGGTTCCTCAAAAAATTAAACATAGATCTCCCATATAATCCAGCAATTTCACTTCTAGGTATATATCATATCCATAAGAACTAAAATGAATATCTTGAAGATATTGCTGTACCCTCATGTTCATTGCAGCATTATTCACAATAGTGAAGATATGGAAACCAACTGAGTATCCACTGACAGATGAATAGATAAAGAAGATGTGGTGTTTGTTTTAATATAGATATATATTTACATATATATATGATGGAATATTATTCAATCATAAAAAGGAGATTTTGTCACTTATGACATCAAGGATGAACCCAGAGGACATTATACTAAGTGAAATAAGCCAGATGCAGAAAGAAAAATATGGCATACTCTCACTTATATGTGGACTCTAAAAATGTCAAACTCACAGAAGCAGAGAACAGAGTGGTGGCTGCCAGGGGCTGGGAGAGATAGTAGAAGATAAATAAATTCTAGGGATCTAATGTATATCATGGTGACTGTTGTGAATAGTACCTCATTGTTTACTTGAAATTTCATGAGAGCAGATTTTAAATGTCCTCACCATGCACACATACACAAATAGTAACTATGGGTGGTGATGGATGTTACTTAATTTGACTGTGGTAATCAGCATGCAATGCACATGTATATCAAATCATCACGTCGTGCACCTTGAATATGTACAATTTTTATTTTTCAATTAAATACTTTTTAAAAAAGAAATATAAAATATCTCGTAAGTGGAGATTACTCTGGACATGGGTGGAGATTACTCTTTGAGAGCTTAATGTGATCTGATTATTGAAGCTGCTTGGTGATTTCTAGCTATGGCACAGTTCCATGTGCAGGCGTACAATTCAACAAATAGGTGTGCAAGGACAACAGGTTGCTATGGAAGCCAATATTACAATCCCCAAAGTCATTTAGGTCTACGACATCAATGCATTAATGAAATGTTTCAGCAGTTAGCATGCTCTGGGAATGTGCGTGCCTGCAAGGCTACTCATGTTCCCTTCTTAATACCTAACATAAGAATTTCATTTTGAGGTAGTTACTTTGTACATCATCATGTGAGATACAATAAGGATGGATATTTTCATTTTAAAAAAAAGAAAAGCAGATATTGCAAATGCATCACTTTATTATTCTTGTTATATATCCTGTGGGTTTAAGAATAAGAGTTCCATTAGCGTTTTACATATCTCCTGAACCAGGGAACGGTCAATTATTGGCAACAATCACATTCCCCACACCTCCCTAATGGCTGGTGGCCCACACCGTAAATTAAGTAGGAGAGTAGGAGACATAGAGCAAGCAAGAAATGTGGACCCCTGCTTTGGCTAATTTAAAAGGTGTTTCATAACATTAACCCTGCATGGAGAAATTTCTGCCAATTGCCACGGTACCGTAGGAATATGTGTAGAGTATGGATTTCAGTTTTGGGTGCTGCATTTTGACACTGTCATTAACTATCTGGATGGTAACCAGGATAATGAAGGATGTGGAAAGCACAGGAAATGGGATGATTTTTCTCTGAGAAAGGAAACTTTGGGGAAGACTTCATAGCTGTTTTCAAATATTTGAAAACCGATCAAGGGGAGTTGACAGATTCTGCCTTAAGGGGTCATAATTTGAACCATGGTTAGAAACTACTGTTGTTCATGCTCGATAGAAGGAGGAGCTTTAAAATAACTACAGATGTCCAGCAAAGCAATAGTCTACCCTCCAGAGAAGTAAATGGTCTACTCTTCAAAGTGTTCTTTCTTTGGAAATGTTCAAACAAACCCTGATGAATGTGGTTGCACATAGGTTTACTGTACAGCAGGGTGAGTTGGACTAGATGATATCTTGGGTTCCTTCTATCTCAGGATTTGTGTGGCTTCCCCTTTGCCTCTGTTGTTTTGTTTTTGCACCATATCCTTAAATAGGAGCACTCTTCAGCAAAGAAACTGAGAGAAATTGGCAACAATATTTCATTCATTCAACAAGCCATGACTGTATACCTGACATGTGCAAGCCACCCCTACTCAGGAGAAATGCATGGGGACCTGGATGCTTGTTTTTATAGGTTGGTTCTACACCATGATACTGGAAAGCTGTTTTTGTGTATTGCCTGATGGAAGAGAGACAAAAAAATAATGAATTAACATCATATCAAATGGTCTCTTGGAGTTGTTCAGGAGAAGGGGTTTTTTGCTTCTTACTGTATAGTATAGATTGACTGCTAGTTGTGGCCTGAAGTCACCTTCTCTGTTCTATGACCCTCACTTAGGTTTAGCTCTATGTTCCTGGGTGATAACATAGTCTATAAAATCTTTAAAAAAATTGCAGTTGCAAAATATTTCAGCTGCATCCTTTTAGTTCTGGTAGTCTAATCTTAAAACTATTTGCAGTTTTAGAGTAAGATTTATTTCCATTAAGAAAGTTGATTGCAATGTGCTGGTGTGCTCCCATAATTGAAAGTGTTAGGGGTTACTTGTGAAAGGGGGTAGAGCCCGCAGTTCTGCTCTGACAACGGAATAGATTTGCTGTTTAGTAACTACATCTTCACATTGGGTGAAATCTTCCTCGGTGGCCTCAGGCCAAGCGCTCTGTGAGTACTCACTGAATGTGATTTGGCAGAAATGATTTGTTCAGAGGCTATTTGCACGTAGCAAGCTCAGATTCACTCACACAAAATTGACTTAGCAATTTTTCTATTTAGGCTCTATTGAGGGTTTCTCTAGGATGGCGTGGAGATCAGGGGATGCGATTGTATTATGCTAAACTGTGTGTTCCAGTCCTTGTTTTTTGGTTAACTATTGGAAATTGCAAGAATCCTGGGAACATTATAAAGTTTATTCTACAAAATTTTCTTGAATTCACTTCAACTTTGAAAAGACAATGTATGTTACATGGTGCATTTTGCAAGTTTGAGGAACCGCAAAATATTAGAGAAATTAGATAATACCTGCTCAGGTTTTAGAAGAACGAATGGGCATTAAATGAGAAGTGATGAGGAGAAATATGTTGAACAGAATAAACCTTGAATGAAACCAATAGCAGTGTCATATTTTCACTACTCCTTTTGAACTGGAGAGAAAAGAAATGAGAAACAGGCTGATATCTCATGTGTTTGGCAATTCTGTTGGCAGAGGTAGTGAGGAAAAAGACTGACTTTGCTCCATCCATTCCTCTTAACTGACTACCTATTCCAGGAAGCCATAGATTCAGTGAGGGGATAACATGTTAAACATGTTCTTAGTTTCTGACAAAAAGAAGGGAGTGTGGCGAAGGAGAAGCTCTCCAGCCCTGGGTTATTTGAACACAGGCTGCATTTCTGACCCCAGTGGGGTATCCTTTCTCCCTCAAAACTGCTAGACTCTATCTTTGTGGGTTACCATAGGCAGCTCATTGCTCTTGTTCACCAAACCAGTGTCATCTTATGTCAATCCCATTTCATTTTCAGCTTTGTGTGAAGCCATTTCCTTCACTATTTTTGACACATGTACTTAGATTAGATCCATGTGTTTATTAATTCCAAGAGAAATCCAGTGGAAATCAGATCTGGGCAATTTATGACTCCTCAAATCCTGGAAAGACTAGGAAAACCTTTTAATAATAAAATACAATATGCAGTAATTCTAGAAATTTTTGCTCACTTATCTTCATAATTGTAAATTATTTCATACCTAATTACAAACAGGCAGACTGAATAATTATCTTCATTGAGGGATGTATGACACTGAGAAAATATAGCCTTATTTTATAAACCTTTTAATGTTCAGACTATAAATATGTCACAGCTAAGGAGTACTGCATCTTTAAGTGTATTAAAGTCATTCTTGTGTAACCAAACATAATGGGATTTTTAAATGAATTATAACTAAAGTACTTAACAAACAACTTTTTAAACTTTCAACATGTGTATGGCTATTTGAAACTGTCCATTTCATATTAAATGTCCAAAGTATATTTCATCCTTAGTCATTTGGCAAAAATTTTATATTGGTGAATTTTTTTAAGATATATATTTAATAGAAAGAAAATTATTTGATAGAAAAGTTAATATCTGTTCTCCCTTGAGATGCACAGGAATCACACCGATGACATGTCAGAGCTCTGTGTATGTTTGAAAGAGTTTTGGAACAAGAGGAACGCGTATGCGTTTAATTTAATGAGAGGATTGTCCATCTGTATTCTGGTGCCTGGGAGTGAAGTAACGAAGTTGTAAAAGCATAAACCCTTTCCTTCTGTTTGGGATCTAAATTCACGCCACAGAATGCTGGTCCTTGGAAAGTCAGAGTTTACATCTTTATCCACTCATTCATTCATTGCCCTATGTATCTTATTTCATAATTCTTATGACAGACTGCAATGACCAGTTTATATAAATCTTCAGTTGATGTTGGGATTCGTTCTCAAACTTACAGAGTAAGGATTTTCTGTTTTGATCCCAACTCTATCCTAGAAAATGATAGGAATTCAATGAATGTATTTTGAATGAATGGGTGAACATTCATTGAAGTGTCTCTTGGTAGAATTTGGAACTATAAGAACAAGCAAAGAGCCCCTGCTCTCAAGGAGCCTACTCTTTGAAAGGGAGAATGGTTGCATCAACCTATGAATCTGAAGAGCTTAAAAGAGAAAGGCAGCTAATAAAAGCACCATTTGCTGTTTTGCTTTGGTGTTTAACAGGCAGTGACTTGGTATAAGAGCTGCTGCCAGAGCATCTGGAAACAGCATTCTAGACCTGATGGCTCAGGGCTGTGTTGATTGTCTTGTGGCCTAATTTAACCACAGACAGAAGGCCCTACAATCATAGATTTACGGGAAGTACACTGAAAAGTTCTTTTGGTAGTGGAGCATTGGCTCTGTCCATCAAAACATGTAGAGGTGGCACAGTAAGTGCCATGATGTGAAGGACACTGTGAGTGACCCTGCTAGGGGATCACTTTGTAATGTTCGAGCCCCACTCTCAGAATAGCACCAGCAGGTAAGGTCCCAGGTCCCAGATTGGGATCTGATTGTAAACTCCATGGATTTGGGGTCAGAGAGGAACAAGTTGTTGAGCTTGGGCAGTCCACTGGTCTCAGCTGTGATTCCAGTGAGCTAATACAAGCTCAAGCCCAAAATAAATTACTAAATTATATGTCCTTAAGCACCATTCTGTTGCAACAATGAGAAATAATCTACTACATAAAGCAAAACCTTTGTTATTACTAGGAACTTATTATAACAATTTGAAAAGAAAAAGGAAAAAAAAATCCTCCCTTTTTTTCTGTCCCTCCTCTGATGATATATTCTAAATTCAGAGTATAAATGTGGGTAGCCAGTGTAGCTATTTCTACAAGATGCTTAGTAGATAACAAAAACCTCGGCTACTAGAGGAAATTCTAACTGAAGGAAGAGGAAAGGACTTAGGTTGTCTTCCCTCCTCCCCTCACTCCTTGTGAAATAAAAGCTGGATATTTTTTCCATTGTCCAATGGTATTTTCTTCTCATCAGCAGCATCAGGAAATAAAAAAACCGAGTTGGACTGGGTCCCATGGTTTTCACTTCATCTTTCTGATACCACTTCTGCGAGTGCAGTTATTCTGGGAACACAATTCATCCTTTGGCTCAGATGGTGGTGTGAGAGTGTGCTCCCTCCAGCTATTTGAGATCACGGGTTGTTATCGTGGATTAAAGGAAGATGACAAAAGAGAACAGGGCAAAACAAGCAGGGCCAGCCGTACTGGAAGGGATGGCCGTCTGCTGTGTTAGTTCAAAGAAAGGCTCCATGGGGATATTTCATAATACAGGGGAGTTTTGCTTAAAAATATGCACTTTCCCTGTTTCTTCCCATCGACTTTGCCCTCCTGTCTCATGTACTCATTTCCAATAAAGCTGATTGCCTGCTGCTGCTATGCTGCAGAAAGTGAGAGCCCACTGTGGACTTCTCGTTTTGCCTTATCTATGACAGCAAGAGCTGCAGTATACGGGGCCTGTCAAGTGCATCAGCGAGAAGTCAAGGAGAGTTTATTTTATGCCAGGAAGAATGCAAAAGTCTTTATTGATTTTTTAAATTTAAGAACTAGATATTTTCCTTCTAAAACTCAATGGATAAGAAATTATGTGACTGGAGTCCAGCGGGGTCACTCAAGGTGAGCACACCGAAGGAATACTTTGTATCAGCTACTTTGGTTTCTGTATTTGTATACACACACACACCCACTCAGAAGGAGAAGCACATAAATCATGACAGCAAAGCTCCCACAACAATTCTGAGCCCTTGGGGAGGTCACAGAAAGCTCCTATTGGGTGATATATTTGACTGGATCATTGATATTTTCCCTAATTCACCATATATTAAAGTCTGGCCTGACAAGGAGGTGGCAATGACCCTGTGGAATCGGGTTCCAAGGATGAGGTCCCATCAGACCCCTGGGACAAAAACCCTTTTATATGTGCATGGTGTGAGGGGAAAATTACTGCATCTTCTCTGCTAAATCCTCATCCCTGTGAAATGGGCATCTCCTGCTTGCTGTCTCTGGGGCGCAGTGATGAACACTGAGTCAGCCAGACAAGCTTCCTTGAGCTCCAGTAGGAGAGTGTGGGGTTTGGAGCACGGAGTATGGATCCAGAGTGCCAGCTCCAAATCCTGGCTTTGCCATTTGCCAGTAGCCAGCCAGGGACAAGTTTTCCTAACGCCCCGTGTAAGCAGCAGCGGGGTAGGGGTAGCGGGTGTTTCTGCACTTAGGAGATAGGAGTTAATAGCAGGCTATGCCTAGAACAAAGTAAGCACTGTGGGACTCATAGTCATTGATATTATTATCATTAAGTCATGCATGCATTTCTGAATTCAATAACTGTTCACTGTTCACTTTTTTTTTTTTAAATGGTGATAGCCATACCTTCTTGCATATGATACTAGGGTTCTATGCTAGGATCCAGGCTCTACTGGTAAAAATCAATAGGCTTTCCTTTTCTTGGAGATTCTAATTTGGTATGAAGATACAATATGTAAAAAGTGAATATTTTTTAAGACTATTTTGGATTTAGGAAGTGCTAATGGCAAGTGATAAGTGTGATACGAAGGAGATAAAATGGGGTCCCTTTAGAGAGTAAGTGGGGGGATATCTTTGGATCAAGGTGTTCAGAGAAGCCCCCTGAAGGTCCTGAAGGTGTTCAGGATCAGAGGCAACTTCACCCCTGAGAGAATGAAGCAAGAGCTTCAGGGCCCTTCTTGTGCCTGGACCTCTTCCAAGGCCTTAGACCTGTTTTTATGTATAGTTGTGTACTCTATTTCTTAAAAAGGCTCCCCAAAGTTGTATAAGCTGCAGGCCCCATAAAACCTGGACGTGCCTCTCCTGAGGAGGTGATACGTGGGGGACGGCTGGATGGTGAGAGTGCCACCGTGTGCAGACCCAGAGGGGGTGCCTTCCAGGCGGAGGTGGCCACATATGCAGAGGCAGCAAAGAGCTTGACATGCTTGAGGGATGTCAAAGAGGCCGGTGCAGCGAGGGCTGGGTGAGGTGAGGTCAGAGGGGTAGGCAGGGGTTGCACCCTGTGGGGACTTGCCAACTGAGTAAGCAAGCTCTTCCAGTTTGCTCTAGATTGGTGCTGTGGGTTGCATCGTGTCCCCCAAATCCCCCCAAAAAGTTATGTTGAAGTCCAGAGGCACAGTACTTCAGAATGTGATCTTATTTGGAAACAGAACCTTTGCTGATGTACTCAAATTAAAATGAGGTCATTAGAGAGGGCCCTGATCCCATATGACCGGTGTCCTTATAAAAAGGGGAAATTTGGGCAGAGGGAGAGGCAGCCATAAACAGACAATGAGTGAGGACACAGGAAGGAGGCCGTCTGAAGCTGGAGACTGGGACTGATGCTTCTACAGGCCGAGGAACACCAGAAATTGCCAGCACACCACCAGACACTAGCAGAGGCAAGGGAGACTTCCCCTACAGGTTTCAGAGGGACCACGCCCTGCCAACACCTTGATTTCAGACTTCACGCCTCCAGAACTCTCAAGGCAATACATTTCTGTCCCTTAAAGCCACCCAATTTGTGGTATGTTGTTACCCTGGTCCCTAGGAAACCAGCACAGGTGGGAGGATATTGGAGGATTTTAAGCCTGTGAGTGGCAGGATTTACATGTATGTAAGATGACCTCAGCTCTGTAAAGAGTACATTGAGAGTGAGCGGAAGGAAGGAGGCTAGTCTGGGACTTGCAGGGTCTTTGATGATGCTGGCTGAGACTGTGGTCATGGCTGTGGGGACAGAGAGAAGTAGACAGATTCAGGATGAATTTTGGCAATTGGCTCGATGAGATTTGCCAGTGGATTGGACATGGGGAATGGAGTAGAGAGGCAAGCTCAAAGACGACCAAATCCTTGAGATTTTCTATCCACCTTCCCTACAAAGTGGTCTGTCTTCTAGCTGAGAAACATTCATAGTGCCTCTGAAATCCTTGCTTACCAATTTCATGGCACTGTTTCACTTAATAATCTCTCTTGTTTATTGACTTTAATAGCATTGTAGCATTTAGTTTTCATGCTCCGAGGGAAGCTATTATGCCAGATGGTTCCACAAATAATTATCGTCACACTTACATGAGTGTTGTATTTATTTTTGCCGATTACTGGCGCATTTTTGTACCCATTAAAGCCCTCAAGCTCTACCAGTAGGCACCTAAATAAGCCCGTATAATCTTAAAGGAGAAGGAATTTAGTATGTGGTGGTTGAGCTACTAAACTCTCCCCAGCTACACTACTGTTTCAGTCATTGAGAGTTTAACGGAGGAGAAAATCAGAATGTATTGATTTCCTCTTCTGCCCTAGGAAGAGGCATTCCAACTTGTTTTTATGATGTTTTGGAGCACACGTGACGGTATCTTTTAAGGGTCTGAGAAAATCCAAATCTGCAAGGTGAACGTATAGCTGCCTTTCGCTTGGGGTTTTTCTCTGAGTTAATGTAAAGCCGTGTGTTGAGAACAAGAGGCAAAAGAAAATGGAAACTGACTTTCTGTCTTCAAAAGCCTCTGTGTGTGTGTGTGTGTGTGTGTGTGTGTGAACGTGTGCTGCAACCACAGGTCGGATTCAAGCATTGAGTTTTCCAGGCTGATTTCAAGGACTGTGCCCCAGCTCTGTAAAACTTTTGTACATTTGCTCATAGTTTCTTTCTATGGTTTTGTGTATGAAAAATTCACTAGAAATAGTTCCGTACAATTTTCAATCCCCCTAACCCAGCTGCTGGACCCTTCTTCCCTTCTCCCTTTCCTTTACTTCACTACCTTTTTTCTTCTCTCCTCCTCTCTTTCTACTAATTTAGATCAGGAGGTTAGGTGTTTTGGGGGTCATGGGTATTAAAGGTTACAGAAACTTGCCCAGGCAAAAATGTTTTAATAACGAACATGTGTGAAGGGGCCATGAGGCCAATATAATAAGAGTTTGCAGACAAAGACACCGGGCCAGAATAGGGCACCGAGATGGGAGTGGCTGGAGCTGGGTTTTATTTCTGAGTTTTACTACCTGACTCTCAGATTTTTTAACTGTGGAAGATATGAAGGTCAGATGAAGTAATATATGTGGAAGGACTTTACATGCTCTAAAGGACTAGATACATGTGAGGTATTCCTATTAGGAATGTCTAAAATAAAATACTGTACTGACTGGGAAAGAATTGCAGGATTTATTGTTAGGTAAAACTAAACAAAATAAAAAGCAATATATATGGTATGATTTGCATTTATGCAAATTTTTATTCGACTGAAACGTACTCAGAAGAAAGAGGTGTGCATTTGTGCGCAGTGTGTAGAAAAGAGAAAGGAACAGTGTGCACAGATCTGTGGTGACGTCTCAGACAGAGGACACTAGTTACCTGTGGGGGATGAACAGGCAGGAGGCAGTTAAAGGGAGACCTTCTCGTAGTGAACTCCCATAGTGTATAACAGGGGTGTTTTATGTACAATTGACCCTTGAACAACGCAGGTTTGAACTATGCAGGTCCGCTTATATGTGGATATTTTTCTCTCTGCCACCCCTGAGACAGCAAGACCAACCCTTCCTCTTCCTCCTCAGCCTACTTAACATGAAGGCAATGAGGACGATCCACTTGCACTTAATGAATAGTCAATATATTTTCCCTTCATTATGATTTTCTTAATAACATTTTTTTCTCTAGCTTACATTATTGTAAGAATACAGCATATAGTACATGTAACATACAAAATACGTATTAATGGACTATTTATGCCATTGGTAAGGCTTCCAGTCAACAGTAGGCTATTAGTAGCTAAGTTTTGGGGGAGTCAAAGGTTATACATGGATTTTCAACTGTGTGGGGCGTTGCAGCCCTTAACCCTGTGTTGTTTAAGGGTCAACTAACTATATTACTATATTCTACAATAAAGCCAAATAAAGGCTAAGTTAAAAGTATAGGGGGGACCAGCCAATATGGCCAACTAGAGACATTGCTTGTTGTCCTGGCTGGAAGGTAGTATACTGGGCTGAGGAGAGCAGAGAGCAGTTGTAGCCCAGGATTACAGGGAGAGACAACAGAGACATCTGGGGATGCTACTGAGAAAAATGGCAAAGCTGAGAAGGAAGGTAGAGAGGAGAAGAAGCACACCAGTGGGCCAGACACACGGACTGAGGGGTAGTTCCAGGGCTGGTCTCAGGCAGTGAAGGAACCACGTACACTGACCTGATGGGAGAGAGCCGTGGAGTTTCAGGGAACATGTAGGGAGGGTGCTCACTCCATCCCACAGAGCAACTGCGCCAGTGGACAAGGGCAGAAAGAGCCTGGTCTGGGGCCCTAGCACTCAAGCAATTAGGCCCCTCTCTCAGGAACAGCCTTCCCTGCTTGGACAGACTGCCCTAAACTTCATACCAGCAGACCCCCTAGCAGCCCCGTAAGCAGCCTCTGAGCCCTGCTGAGGCTTGGCAAAGCCTCTCCAGCTCTCCAAATCCAGCCATGATTTGTCTTGTTCTTCCCCCACCCCAGGGGGAGTAGAGATCAAGCAACCCTGGGGAGCTACAGGGTCCCTCCTAAAGCTTGAGGCATTCATATCCTCCACCTGAAGGACCAAAGGACCCGCCTCAGCAGCTGGCTCTTCCATGCTTCAATCAACGAAAGGGGTAACCACCTCATAGCTAAGCATAGTGCCTTCCAACTCAAGCAAATAGGAGTGGCTGATTCATACTCACAAGTACCCCCACCATCTCAGAGATTCAGCTGGGGGACCTGGCTCACTACACACTCTTGGGAAGAGATGAAGACAGCGGGTCAGAGATGACCTGAGAGGCTCCTCAAACCTGCTAGGACACCCCATGTGCAATTCAGCACCAGCACTCCTCTCCCAGGCATGGTCAGGGATAGATCTTTGAGGAACTGGAGACAGGGGGTCCTGGCAAACAAGCCAGGCCTTGCAGCCCCACGTCTCAATCGAGAGACCAGGTGAGAAGGAATCTTGAGTCCAACAGTGAAACAGAACATACAACAATTCATAGGGCCCTACATTTGGCTTCTAAGCAAATGTTAGGAAATGGTCTCACCCTACATGTTCAATAAATGTGAATGGATTCAACTTTTCACAAGATACCGGGTTAGGTAAGGGGCAGGGTTCTAGAAACAGCAGGATATTGTTGTGACAAAGGCACACAAATAGGTCAAATTAAGTGAGCAAATGAGCTTAAAACAGGACCTTTGGTCTCCAAAAGTAGGTTATCACTGCTTGTCAATTAGTTTTTCCGGAAGAGTTTGTTCCCTTTTCTCAGTATGTGTGCTGTTGATTTCTTTTTATTGTCTGTACTTTCTCCATATATATTTAAAGATAAAAAGGTGAGTCATGACATGTTAGATTTACTTAGACCCACTGTGGATTCTCTGGTGTTTTCTTTTATCCTTTCTCTAAATTTGGGTGGGGGCTGGAAGCAGAGGGAAAGCCACCGCAGGAGGGGCAGGAAGAGGTGGGGCTGGCCTGGGCTGTGGTACTTCAAATCAGACTCCTGGCCCGGTGTCACAGCCGTGCTGCAGGGTGCCAGGCAGCGCTTATTCAGAGAGAAATGCCACCACCGGTGCTATCAGATGAGCCGCCCGTCAGCACTGTCCCTGATGCAGTTTGGTTCCCCAGACCTTCTCCCGTAAATCTCCGCCTAAATTAGAAGGAGAAGAGATATGCAGCTTCAGATTTCTGCCAGGCTTTAATTAATCCTCTAGACACAGGCAGGATCTGTCTCACTGTCTCCTTTTCTTTGCCAGCAAAATGACACTTAAGGAAGAAGGTACCTCCAAACACGCTAGCACGTCCCTGACAAACTTTCACAAATACGCCCAGCTGTTCCCCCCATCTCGGCTCTGTGTAGCCTGCAAATCACTGATTAATTTGCACACAGCTGCTACAGTTTCTAGGGAGACAAACTCCTGAGAAACATTCAGTGTTGCTGGTATTAAGCCTCTAATTTCCTTAAGTGAAAAGTTTCTAAAGCTATTCACATTGTCTTAGGGAGCTGCAAAGGCTGGGCTCCGGGGCTTTCTCTCCGCTTGTCTGACACTCGCTGCCTTGCTGAAAAATTCACTTAAACGTTGTGTGTATGTGCTGCTCTGCAGTCTATGAGCTATCAAACCTCTGCTGAGCACTTTTTCTTGAAGTGTCTTTTGAGAACCAATTTTGTGCAAGACACAAAAAGGAGACAGTTCATTGTCATGGATGGGAGCTTAAGTTTTAAAGTCAAGAAGACTAGGGTTACAATCCCTCTCCCCCTCATAGCTCAGCCTCAGACCCTCTACTTACCTGTGATAACTGGACCTACATCAGAAGGCCCTTGGTAGTATTTAATGAGATAATAAATTCAACAGGAAAAATTTAAAGTGTTTCCATAACCTTTTTCCTCACCCACTGCCTAAGGGAAATTTGGGGTCCTCTTGCTTGCTTTGGGGGTAGAGAAGGCAGCTTAGAAAGATCTGGAAGACCACTTGGAATTACATTGATAAGGACAGAGATCTACTCCAGCGAGGAAAATGGTAACTGCAGAGAGAGGAGAGGAAGAAGGAGGGTCTAGGAGTGGACTGGATTTTTGAGAATGCATCTGGGAATTTGGGAAGAGAGGAAAGGAATGATAGGCCCCATCTTCTGTGCTCTGCCATGTGCACAGAGAAAGAGGAGAAAAGAAAAAAAGAAGGAAAACATTTTGCAGTGGGTTATCAGTAGACTTTCTGGAGTTTTTTAACTCTTTTTCAATGTTGGAGACACTGAAGAATTTTGGGCATGGAAGTGCTATGGCCGTGGCTTTGTTTTATGATCGTGACACGGCAGGGTGGAAGATTCACTGGGGAAGGAGAGCCTGGGAGGCGGTGGTGTATCAGAAGGACAGAGTAGGGAGGCAATGAGAACCTAGCTACTGGGTGTTCCATGGAATAGTGAGCACTATGCCGAGATGAGTGGATGGTGGTGGAATTGGGTCCTTCCCCTTATAGCTCTCCTGATTGAGGACACTTTTCCCATTCTTCTTGCTGACCATATCCTTCCCATTCTTTAAAGCCCCACTCGGATTCTGTCACCTCCTTAAAGTCTCCTCACCATTCTCAATGTGATCATTTTTAAAATTCAGATTTCTGAATCACAGCCTGTTTCTCTATCCTCGTATCTACCCACCATTGTTGCATTATTTCCTATGTCCAGATGCTTTTTGCCAATTAGATTGATTGTAAACTCCTTAAAGGTAGTTGTTCTATAACTCCTTCTCTTTTATCTTTGATGCCAAGCACACTGCCAAAAACAAATGGTTGTTGGATTGGAATGAGTTGATCTTCCAGATGTACCTTGCAGGGTGACTGGTACAAAATGATTAGGGTAGGATAAGAAGGGAAGAGGCATTAGAAAAATGGGTGATGGACACAGATAACCTCTGAATTTTCCATGAAAATGGAAACCACCCTTCAGTATCTTTGAAGGATTTGGAAAAGTCAACTTAATATAACATAAATATAGCTAAGCACTAACCTCTCCTGGTGGCACACAAAGGAACAAACAAGTCGCTGTTTGAATACACCCATGTGTGAGTTGCTCCTCTTTAGTTGAAAGAAAACCTTTCCACCATCCAGAATACCAAAGGTGAAGCCTATATCTGACAGTGATAATGGAGAAATGCAGTGGTGGAAGAATGCGCACAAGAAAACAAACAGCTGATTTGGCAACTGTCAGGGTATCTGGTTTGTGTGTACGTTTTAAGAAATGAACTAAAAGAACTTTAAAACGCAGAGAAATTCAAAGGTGAGGTTGGTGGATGGCGAATACGAATTTTCCCAATTTTCATGTGGATAAACTGCAATCCAGAAAGATGATGTGATTTGAAAACAACCAGTTAAATAATGCTGGTTTGGTCACTGGGGGGAACTTGGCTTTAAAAATATTTATTATATAAAAACTTACAAGATCTATGCAGGGTGGAATGTCTTATCCTATAACAAAGGAATTATTTGCTTTATAGAAATATTTTTCCAAAGTTTCTTTAAAAACCAACCCAGCCAGCGCACTTGACTTCAGATTTGATTTTTAGATATTTGATCTACCCACAATTTTTTAAGAATGCTTCGATTGTATAAAAATGTATTGAAACTCAGACAAATTCAGTTTCAACTTGAATTATAAGTGACCAAAGAGTCTGAGAAGGTGCTATTTCTTCCAGATCAGCTTATACTTAAACTTATTTCTTTACAAAATGGAAAAAAAATCTTTTGACTTTGTGTGACTTTCCAGTACAGATATACATTCTTTGGTATGATTCAGCTCTATCTTCTATTTTCTTATCTGCTTGAGAAGATGCAGTTTTTCAAAACCAATTTACTTAGCTAATTCTTTCCTCTGTCATCATTGTAATTATTTCCGATAGGCCTTGGCCAAACAATTCTTTCTCCATCATGTGGTTTCATCTCGGCTGAAAGTTTGTGTCCGCAAAGTCAGTTGTCATGGCAACAGCTGGGCTGCTACCAGCTCAGTATTATGGCTTTGTAGCAAGAAAAGGAAAAGAGAAATGAATGGGGGTGGAGGGAAATATGGGGCCATTTCTACATATCTGTTTTTAAGTAATTTATCTTATCACCGTTACAGTGAATTCTTTTGCATGATTCTCTCCTCTTAAAGACCCTGATTTCCACTGCACTCATCATCTTATGCACATTTATAATTTAATTGATATTTATTGAGGAGGAACCATGAAGTGTGGTCTAGCATCAGCACAATAAATCATTCATTTGTGCATACATTTCATAAATATGGATTGAGCACCTACCCTGTTCTAGGCCAGGTTTCAGGAATTGGATCCAACAGTGGACAAGTCAGATGGGGTCCTGGCTGTCCTGGATCCTGCATTCTAGAGGAAGAGTCAGGCAGTGAACAAGTAAATGCATTAGTCAGATGCATTCAGATGAGTCTTTGTGGTATAGAGAAGAGAAGTCAGAGCACTATGATGGAGTGATG
This sequence comes from Lemur catta, assembly GCF_020740605.2. Taxonomy (NCBI): domain Eukaryota; kingdom Metazoa; phylum Chordata; class Mammalia; order Primates; family Lemuridae; genus Lemur; species Lemur catta. Next base: position 14,931,864 of record NC_059128.1, read on the forward strand.
GGGACACTTTGAGGAGGGCACTCAGGGAAAGCTAGAAGAGTGGGTGTTGGAGCTGATGCCACAATGATGAGAAGCAGATGAGCATGGGAACATCGTAGGGAAAGGCATTCCAGGCAGAGGGAACAGCAAATGTGAAGCTATTGAGGTATGAAATTGCTTGGAATTTTTTAATGAAGAAAAATGCATTGAGTCTGGGGGTAGTGAGCAAGGGAATGAACAGCAGGAGGTGAGGTCTCAAAGGCAGGCAGGGTCTAGTGATTGGTGGGGACAACCAGGGCCAATTTCATGGGAGTATGGCCTGTGCAGTCACACGGGGCCTTTGGTTTAAGGCTCTGCTATGGCTATCTTAAAATTCTTAGTAATTTTATCCTTGAACATGTGTTTTTTCAAGTGAAATCTGATGGGACAAAGTAGCATGCATATGGGCAGAGGAGGTACAGTACATCCATCTGCTGTTCCTCACCACCCCATTTGTATATAGCACTTTTGAGGACCCATGAATGCAGAATTCTGGAGGACCCACAATGTGTGGAGTTGAGTAAGACTCAAAGAAAGCACCACTTAATTGTGCAATATCAATGACTAAGTAAGTGGAGTCACTGATGCCCCAGAGAGCCCATTTACTTCTTGGAACTGAAACTTGCTTTGCAGAGAGAAGGCAATGGCATTCTAAGAAATACTAGGGATTAAGGAACTCTATCATACTATTTATCATTCATTTTTTCTATGTTAGTCAACCACTTATGATGAAATTGATGACACAGAAAGAAAGGGAAGGACCAATTTATAGTTCCTTTTCCTTTTAGTCCTTCTTTCCTTATCAGTAAGCTGAAGACTGAGAGTGTTGCATCTAGAATTGAAATAAAAATTGTTGCGTTGCGCACCCTCTGGGGAATGGTCATGCTTGAAGGTGCAGACCTGGGGAGGTGGGGGGGGGGGAGGGGATGGAGGTATGAATACATGATGAGTGCCAGGTGCAGTGTCTGGAGAATGAGAATGGACGCGCTTGGGACTCTGACTCGGGGGGATGGGCAGGACAAGGACAATGTATATGACCTGAACTTATGTACCCCCATGATGAGCTGAAATAAAAAAAATAAATAAATAAAAAAAATAAAAATATTTATCATAAAAAAAATTGTTGAGTTGTATAGTTATTTTGGTTAAATGAAACATATATACATTATACAAACTCCTAAATATACATTTTGTAATTTATGTGATTTTATATTAAAATTCAATGTGATTATATTTGCGTTTCAAACTGGCATTGCATAATGTAAAGATGAATGATAAAATTCATCTTAATAATTAAAATTTTCAATTCTCCTTTATGGAGAGCAACATTAAAGAGCAAATAAAAAATACCATGACAGATTGAGAAAGAGAGATGGTGGAAGGAAAAAACACGTTATATTTTAGTACATTGAAGAACACTTACTTTTTCACTTACTTTTTTGAACAAGAGGCACTGAATTTAATTTTTTCACTGGACTCTTACAAATTTTGTGGCCAGCCCTGGTGATAACATGAGACACATGATGACAGATATTGTTTCATAAAATCACTTGGGAGACATTACTTAGCATTTTTGAACGTCTATTTCATCAGCTCTGAAATGGCTATAAGAATACTTGATGAACAAGTTGTAATGAAGATCATTTCACAAGATACTGTACATCCCTCACTGGGCAGAGTTCTTTATATGTGGCAGGCATTTGATGAATGGTACATGTGGTACTTGAAAACGTACCCTATAAATAGGAGGCTCTGTGTGTACACAATTTATCTCAGGGTTATAGAGTCAGGAAAGGCACATCTCCATTGAGAAATTCTTACTTTAAAGGAACTTGAGAGAGAGCACATAGCAATATATCTGTGATGGTTAATTTTATGTGTCAACTTGGCTGGGCTAAGGAATGCACAGATAGCTGGTAAAACATTATTTCTGGGTGGATTTGTGAGGTGTTTCCAGAAGAGATTAGCATTTGAATTGGTAGATTGAGTGAAAAGGATCACCCTCATCAGTGTCGGTGGGCATCATCCAGTCAACTGAGGAGCCCAACAGGACAAACAGGCAGAGGAAGGGCAAATTTGCTCTCTCCTTGAGCTGGGACATTCTTCTTCTCCTGCTTTCTGATGTTGGAGTTCCTGGTTCTCAGGCCTTTGGTCTCTGGGACTTATACCAGGGCCCCTGACACACTTCCTTGTGTCCCCCCACCCCCACACCCCATTCTCAGGTCTTTGGACTCAGACTGAATTACACCACTGGCTTTCCTGGTTGTCCAGCTTGCAGACAGCGTATTATGGGACTTCTTAGCCTCATAATTGTGTGAGCCAGTTCCCACAATGTCTCCTCTTTTATATATATGTGTATATATATTAATGAATATATTAATATATTCATGAATATAATGAATTTATTATAACAAAACCCAAAAGAATCTCTGAGTCAGCTAATTCTGCATATTTAGCCTGGAAAAAAGTACTTGAGAAATGCTCAATTGCTATATATATATATATATATATATATATACATATATATATATATATATATAGATAGATATAAATAAATATATCCTATTGGTTCTGTTTCTCTTGAGAACACTGACTAATACTGTATCACATACTAATACAGTATCATCTAATACCTTGGATTTAGGAAAGTGATATATTATCTCATGTTCTTTTGTGGAAAAAGGAAAAAAATACAGGCTGGATGGTAATTCTAATAGATTTGTGTTGGTTCAGTAACTTTATTAGAGAGTTTAATTAACGGATTATGGAAGCTTGGAAAGTGAGTTCTGGTGATACACCAGGGGTCTCTGTTGTTGGCTCTGTCTTGTTTAATAATTTAATTCAGTGGCTTCATTGAAGACATATCAGGCATGATTACCAAATGTGTGACTGATGCAATGTTAGAAGGAAGAGCTAAAAGTGTAGAGGACTGATGGGTGATTCAAATTATTTTGATAGGCTGGAATCACAAAACAAATCTAATAGGATGAAATGTAATATGGCTACAAGTTAGTTAAAAGGAAAATCAGAGGACAGTGTATTCTGGGACTACAAGAGTTTCCTGCAGCAGAGGACTAAGGGTGAGATTGGCCGTGAGCCACTCATTCAGTGTATTTTACTTAACAGATTAAGTATCAATCATCAGGCTGGTTGCTATCAGGAACATGAAAGTGCAAGAAACTAGAAATACAGAGTGAACGTGGCAGATACAAAACGACCCAGCCATGTGAAGTGACGAGGAGAAGGGCAAGAAACGTTGATGTCAGCCCAGCGTGTGAATTTCATTTATAAAGTATTTTGTTTGAATCAGGAAGATCACAGACTTACACATAGTCTTATTAAGTATGAGGATTTATGTCTAGTTCTAGGAAAGAATATTACATGATGCATCCAGAGGAGGGTGATTTGGGTAATAAAACTTTAAAAGTTTTGTCACATGAGGAATGAATGGAATAATTGAGGGTTTTCCATTGATATTGCTATGATAATTGGTGAAAGATTATTATATCAAAACAAAACCAAATGAAAAAGAATCTCCAAGTCAGCTAATTCTGCATATTTAGCCTGGGAAAAGCACTTGGGAAATGCTCAATTGCTATCTTTAAATATTTAACAGACTTTTATGTCAAAAATAAAATTAGGCTTTCTCTTTGTTGAACCTTATTTAGAATCGGGACAAATGAGCAGACTTTACAGAAAGATGGGTTTTGGCTCAATGCACAGAAAGTGTTTCTGCTAAAGTTGATCTTCCCCCCAATGGAAGTCTCCTTTTTGGGTCTGAATGACCATTTTTTGGGCATGATACCAAATTAAAATGGGACCATATAATTTCTATGGTTCTTTCCTGCACTAAGAGTCCATAATGTTGTTTTGGAATTTAATTCAATCCAACAACTATGTTGTCCCCTTTTAGGTGGCAGCTGTCTCATATGCACTCCAGAATTTATGCACACAGACAATATTTTGACTCCACTGAACTTATAGTTTACATGACCAGTCGAAACTATTTGACCAAGAAAGTTATCCCAAATTCATTCAATTTGAGTTAAATTTTGAATGAGGCAAGGACTTTAGTTCCAGAAATAAATGGGGAAAATGATAGAACAGAGAAATATTGAGAGATAACATTCTCATTAAAAAAATTGGCAGACATTTAGCTTTACTAGCAACTCAGAGGTAAGTTCTGAGTTGTCTGCCACAAAGTAAGATTTAGGTAAAGTTAAAATACGAGACTATTTGAAGTAGCTCTTTCCATATGCTGTGTTGGGTACATTGAGGAAACAAAGAAGGGCAGGAACTATGGACGTGGCTTTGTGGGACTTGTCCTTCAGAGGTACCAGCCTCACCCTTGTCTGAGTGGATCCTTGCACACAGGTCATTCTTCTTGGTACCCTGTGACCCTGGTATCCTGGCCATGGCTATTTGGAATGAGGACAATTGCTCTAGGGGGCCAGGGTGGCCTGGGTGGGGGTTGGCCTGAGGGCTGTGTCCACTGTGGGCTTTCTGTGGGGAAATGACTGGTTGACCCAACCCATTTTTGTTGGGGTCACATTTGTGCAAGTGTGCATATGAAACATGGGTAGGAGTCAGCTGACACAAGGATTTGGCAGAAGCCATAACACACAGAGGAATGGCAGACAGCAGAGTCCACAAGAGGGCAGAAGCCTTGGTGTGGAGAGAGGTGAGAGCTGGGGAAACACCAGTAGAGCAAGGTGGGAGCAGCTGAGGCAGAGACGGGCAGTAAGTAGGTCATGACCATAATGTCAGATTTCTAGACGCCGAAGCAATAGATGCCAGAAAGACAAGACAGCAACATACACATCGAGGATGTTAACTTCTCTGCTAAATACTGAAACTTTTGTGGGAAATCAGAGAAGGGCATGATTACAATGGGCTTGGCAGTGAGGGAGGGCTCCCTGGAAGAGGTGAGGTTTAAGGTGGGCACAGGTAGAATCTGAATTGCTAGGGACGCTGTCGGTGAAGAGTGAGAATGGGAAGGCTTCTGTGTGGGGACACGAAGACCAGCATTTCTAAGAGGGATTATACTTGGGGAAAATGGAAGTGTATCTGTGCCAAGTGAGGGCAGAAAAGACTCATTTCCTAGAACCCATGGCTTGCCTTAATGCCAAGATGGCCTCCCATGTAACACTCCATTCCACAGAAGATGACCTTCCTACTGGAGTGGAGCATCCATGTCTAACCCCTCGTGCTTGTCCTCTCAGTCCTCAAGGTCTTCTCCACAGTTGCAGTGAACTCCCAGCTTTTGCATTCACCTCTACTGTGACAGGGTGTGAGGCTTATTCTGATGGTTTTATATTCTCTGATGACAAAAGTATAAATTGTGAGGGTGATTTGGGGACTGTGGACAGCTGACCATAGGACCAGGGTCAAGGGCTTCTAATCATTTTCTATAAATAATTGAACTTTTTTCAGCTGGTAATGATTTTCTGTCTCTTTTGGCAAAGCCTGAACTTGAACCAACAAGCAAATTGTTCTGACTCCTTCCACAGGTCGTCTGACTAAAATCAAAGCTGTGTCAGTAACGGGCACCGGGTGGTTAAAGGGAGAAAGCATTGTTTTCTCTTGTCACTGATGAGTTTTAAATAAATTTTATTTCTAGGCTTTAAATCAGGGATTCATCACAGTGCAGTGAGAGGTGTTAACAGAATTCCTTTTCTACTCTCGGCTGAGGGTGAGTTAGAGAAAGCTACTGCTGTGTTTTTCTGAATAGAAAAATTTAGCGGAGGGTCAAAATGACGGGGCAAAACCTCAGCAAATACCTGAGACACAAAGCAAAGTCTGGTCTATTAAAATCCTATTAACTGGCCCACAAATTTCCCATTTTCACAAAAAAACTGCCAAGTTTTCCTGTTGGCTTATTATTCCTACATGGAGGAAAGTTTCTTGGAGGAGATCATGAATACAATTTCTGTCAGCCAATCTGACTGAGGGTTTCTGATAAAGTGATAAACACAATGGAATTCAGAGGGGTTCAGAGATGAGGTGGCGATGAAAGCTAAGTTGTGTTTCTGTGAGTTGCATTGTGTGAGGCCGCTGGAGAGATAAGTGAGGTAAAGAATAAAAAAATCTGCATGAACTCACTAATAATAGAACCAGGGCTCCCATCCCTCTGTTTCAAGAGAAGATGATGAGCTCCCTGGTATAGGATGGATTAACCTCTGAGAGCTGCAACCACTTTGCTGCATCCATAGGATATCGGCACCAGGTCCTGTGAGAAGAGCCTAGTCTTCAAAGTTGCCTGTTTCTGCAGTGAATCTTCTAGAACACTTAAGACTTAAGGATATGTGGTGGGTGAATCTGCATGCTTACTGAAATCACTCTGAGTCCCAGAACATTGGATCTAGAGAAGAATTATGGTAGAGATAGAGCCACGGAAGACAAAATGGCTTTCTGTATTGCAAACTACAGTTCCTCCAAAATACCTTCTCTGGGGTATTAGATCAGTGGGCATTCATTGGATTGATTGATAGACTAGGGTGATCCACTAAGAAGAGCTGGGGTTGCATGTACTGTTCAGAAAATTAGAAAAGGATTTGTGACCTGTCTCAGAACCCTGTGTGACTTTGGTTAGGGAACCTACCTTTGTACCTTGATACTTCAAATGAAAAAAATGGCAATAATGACAATTACAGGCCTTTGGTCCAGGGCTGGCACGTACCTGGGTTCCTCTTATCTCCTGCCACAGTGGGGAGGAGGATTCTAAACTACTAAACTCACTTTGGTGAGTGTAGTAGATGCTCAGGTACTCGGTACAGGTGCTCCCTTTAGGAGAGCACACTTGTAACCTCAGTCACCAAGAGAGTCAATTACTGACAGCTCACAGCTGTGTCCAGCTCAGGACTGGGCTGCCTTGCCCAAGGTCATGCCTTTCCCCACATGTAGTCTTTCCCCAGTAACTTCTGATGCCAAAGTTCAAAGGCTTAGCCCTCTTGCCTCAATTCAAGACAACCCTGAAGGGCTCTCTTAGCTCCAGAGCTCCATGTGGAATTGACTGGGGTCTTTGCTACACCTGCCTCCCGGTTCAATGTCTCTCTTTGCCCAGTCTTGCTTCTCTGCTGCCCCTCCCCCAACACACCCAAAGGCTGATCCTGAGATACCTTTCAATAACCTTTCTGCATGTAAATCTTTGCTTCAGAGTCTTTTCTTCTAGGAGGATTAATCTCAGTGAGTGTGAGTCTAAGATATGGATTGCCATGTTTATAGAATTGGGTCAATGTTTTTAGGTAAGTTATTTAATTTAATTTGAATTTTTAAATATTACTAAAGAAGGACTTGAGAGACATTTATCATAAGGGGTCATGAGTTAGAAAAAGCTTAGCCATGCATGCTCTCATATGCTTTGAAGAACTGGTGTGTTGCAAGGAGATGGATTTTGTTTGGATCTAGGAACATTCTAGAACTTTTAAAATCACACCTGTTACCTATGTGTCAGGTTTCCTGGATGAGTTTGTCTGCTTGTTTATTGACCTTTATGTGATGTTTATAAAGTGATTTTTTTTTTTCTTCAGCTGCCTTGGCAGTTAAAGACTAGCTGCAACAATCCTCTTATTTATAACCTGAACGTTTGAGAATTCTAACCCTCCCTCTGCCCTCTGCTTTTAGTTCCTCTCTCTACAGAAAAGTTGGGGAACTTCATTTTCTTTGCTGCATTTCTCTTGTTTCCACACTGCGGCAACATTGTTGTTTCCGGGGAGAAAGTGAAAAGAAAAAATTAACTCAAAGAGCTCCGAAGAGATGTATTGATACAGCACAATGAGATGTCAATGTTTCAGAGGAAAGCAAACACATTTCTGAGGGGTAAACAGAGGACTTTTAACAAAGCCATAATGAATATTCAAAGGTCTTCATAAAAGCCGAAATATATTTACTTAATGATTATAATGATGGATTCATATTTACCATTAGGGAGCATATTACTCATTAGTTGGAAAAACCACTAAACATCTGGGTGCAAGAAGCAAATTATAGATGATACATTTTCTTATCATCCATCTTTGGATAGGGTTGAAGGTGACCCATCTCTTCAGTACCCATCCATCAGTGTAATACCTCTTGTCATTTTCTATAAGTCATTATTCCATCCTCTCTAGTTCCTTTTATTTCCTTTAATGTTGTAGAATATTTGGACTTGTTGGAAGAGATCAAAGATGGTCATTATTATCAACCACTCCTGTGTTCCTTTTTGTTTAAAATCAGTCTAATATCACTACTGAAAAAGCATCTTGAGAAATTTTAGGCATGAAAATCCTGTGAGTGGGCAAAGGGAGATGGAAAGGGACGTGATAGACTAAGAAGAAATTTGAAATTGAGACTAATAGGAAAAGGACAGTGAAGCTGGCAGAGCAAAAGGTTCTTAGTCCTCGGGACGTGTCATATTAAGCCAAAAGGATGGGGAAGATGCACATTCAGTTTCTCATACAACTTATTTTCCTAAAACAACAAAACTAGAAAACGTTACTTAATAGTTATAAGGGGGGCTGGCGGAAGAAGCAATTCTTGTCTTTTATTTTGGTGTGTGCATACTTAAATAGCAGGTGTTTTCATCTAGCCAACTGCCCCTGGCCGTATGCTGGGGGCATTCTTCAATCCAGGGAAAAGTGTGGCCATGGCCACTAGAGAGCAGCAGAGAGCTAAGAACAGGTTGGCTGCGTCTTCTGGAGGGACGCTCAGCAGAGTTACCTCCTCCATCCACCCCACCTCTTGAGAGGTAGGTTCATTATTTTTGTATGTTTGTTTGCAGAAGATTTCCAATAAAGACACTGCTTTCAGGGTTGGACTTAGCTGGGTTATCATTCAGAGAGTTTTAGCTGTAAAACCTCTCTGAGTCTCAAGGTTCTCATCATTAGTAAAAAAGGGGGTAACAATAGCATGTAACTCATAAGAGTTGTTGTGAGCACAAAGCACAAAGATATTGGCATTCGGTGGTCCAGCTTCAGACAGTCACTCCCAAATAACCTTTCACAGATGAGGAGACCTGGCTTGCTAAAGATAATATATTCAGTCGATATTAGAACTGAGGCGAGACGGAATTAAAATCTTAAAGAACCTGCCGCCTAAATATGAGGTTCCCTCTGAAAGTTGGGGAGGCTGGTTTGAAACTGTAAAATTAGAAAATATGGTTTAATTAACTTTAAGCCCAGTAATCACTTTAAGTGGCCAAGTATATATGTGAATTAGAAGAGTTAGGATCTTGCTGTTCCCAAAACCTTGGTCTTCAAGAACATTAATATAATTGCAAAATAGGTTAATAACAAACTGGCCCTTAATGGAATGTTCCAGTAGACTAAGGGCTTACTGTGCCCCCTTCTCTGGGCACAGTTTGTGCCAGATCCTGTGGGAGATTCAGGCAGCGTGGAAGAAGCGATCTAGAATCCAGCATCACAACAGCTCCTACAATGGGGGATGGATGAATTGAAGATACTTTCCTGTGCCTATTACTTGCTGGGGGATTTTTCTGCACAGAAAGGTAGCTGGCAGATTTAACTCACCAAAGTCTTCCAAACAATGAGTCATAAGGTTAAGACTAGAGTCACAATGCCAGACCCATATTTCTTTTGTTCACACTCTAAGGAGTATCATAAATATCACCACCTATTGACTTTTCACTACCTGTTTTCTTTCTCTCTCTCTTTTTTTTTTCTGGTTAATGATGCATCCAACTTGGCTTAATGGACAAAGTTACTCATGAATCTCCAGGATAGACAAATAAACAAAAATGATCTACAGTAAAAGTGCAATGTGGGGAAAATAAATTGGGGTTTTGGTTGAAGAATGCTAAATATAAGTCAACAGTGGGATGTGGCAGGCAAAAGAGATAATGCAATCTGATATTACTAATGCACCCTGTCTGGAAGGAGGGAAGTGTTAGACCAGTGGCCCTCAATATTTTTAGAGTCACTGATTTCTCTGAAAATATTAAAACTATGAAACTCTCCTCAGAAAAAGTATATATAAAAATTTGAATGGACTCCTATGGAATAAATGTTCTTACCTAACTACGATGTACTCTCCATATTTAATTTCATATTCAGACAGACACTGTCCATGCCCATGAAAAAATAATCACACCCTTGTTCTCTGGAGCTGTGGCCCCCAACCCCTGGGCTGCAGACTGGTACCAGTCTGTGGCCTGGTAGGAACTGGGCCTTACAGCAGGAGGTGAGAAGTGGGCAAATGAGTGAAGCTTCATCTGTATTTACAGCCGCTCCCCATCACTCCCATCACTGCCTGAGCTCCGCCTCCTGTCAGATCAGCGGTGGCATTAGATTCTCATAGGAGTGTGAACACTACTTTAAACTTTGCATGCAAGGGATCTAGGCTGCAGCTCCTTGTGAGAATCTAATGCCTGATGATCTGAGGAGGTGATGCTAGCACTGGGGAGCAGCTGCAAATACAGATTATCATTCACAGAGTGGTTTGACAGCACAATAAGTGTAATGGGCTTGAATAATCTTGAAACCATCTCCCCCTACAACCCCCAGTCCGTGGAAAAATTGTCTTCCATGAAACCCGTCCCTGGTGCTCAAAAGGTTGGGGACAGCTGCTCTAGAGAGTAGGCAGGTGAGTGGGTTCATGCAGCACAGTGACTCTAAGTGACTAGAAGTCAAGGACCTGCCTGGCACAGCAGGTGGAGACCAGTACTGAGATTTCAGGACTGCTGCGTGGCCTACTTTGCAGATCAGGCTGCAAGGTCAGAAGCAGAGCTGAAGACAGAATCCAATAGCTGTTAACTACATTGCAGTCGGGAGACCCAGATAGTACGGTGGTTACTTTGGAATTCACTAGTTAATGAGAAGCATGCTGGAATGTTGAGGGGAAAGCATATGGGTGTCTACCATTTACATTGAAATGCATCAAAAAGTAAGATGGATTGATAGATGGCTAGATGCAGAGTAAATGGATAAAAATAAATAAACAAGTATAATAAAATATGAATGGTCAAATGTAAGTTGTATACACTGTGAAATTCTTTCATGTTTCTGTTTGAAATTTTCCATATTAAAATGATAGAAAAAAATAATTGAGAATTCACTCAGCCAGGTCAGTCCCAATGGCAATAACTAATTCAATGGAAATATTCTATCACTGTGGTTATTTCCAGGAAAGGAGACTTAACATACAGTAGATAATACAGATTACACTTGTCATTAATTTTTTGGGGGTCTGCCTCACACTGTTTCCTCAGTTGTGTATGATACTCATTCATGGAAAAGTGGAGAAGTCAGGTTTTATAGAGTGACAGTTCCTCCTCCCTTAGGCTGGAAAGTGGTGGTGGGAAACTGTGTGGAGGGCACTTGTGTTCTGATTTCCTCTAGGGGAGAAATGTAGTGGAAACATGATAGAAAAATCAAATGTTCATGGTTGTAAATGGTAAAACAAAAGTTGCATTTCTATGTGTTTCTTTTCTTTTCTTTTTCTTTTTCTTTTTTTTTTTTTAGTGACAGGGTCTCGCTTTGCTGCCCAGGCTGGAGTATAGTGGCACGAACATAGCTCACTGTAGCCTGAACTCCAGGCTTCAAGCAATCCTCCTGCTTCAGTCTCCCAAGGTGCTGGGATTGCAGGTGTGAGCCACAGCGCCTGGTCTCTGTGTGTTTTCTGACAGCATAAAAGATTCATTTTTAACCAAGATAAATAAAACCAACCATTTCCACGTTTAAGTAATTTTGACTAGTCTTTTCTGTACTCTAAACCTATTCATTGTACCATCCTTGTGCTTAGGTAAACAGCCTGATGACTTTTTTGCATTTCTTTGTGTTTCTTAGCAGAAGGGTGTGTGTGTGTGATTCTGTTCTCCCTGCCCTGAAACCCTCAACTTCGTGTTTAATTTTCATCACATGTAATAGTAAAAGATAGTCCTTTGTCGTTCAGTTGAAAATAAATGTATTTTTGCTTTATTCCATGATACAAGTTTTAGAATTTCATTGGACCTTATTTTTGGAGGGCAGGGGTAAATTTAGATTTACAGGAAAATCACAAAAATAATACTGATAAATAAAAATAGTACATATACCCTTCACTGCATTCCCTAATGTTGACAAGTTATATAACCATTGTATAATCATTAGCATCAGGAAATTAACACTGTTACCATAATATTAACTAATCTATTTCACCAATTCCCCCACAAATACAAATTTCGTACACTTTCTCCTCCTCTTCCCCTTCCTTCTCCTTCGTCTTTGCATTTAGATCCCTGGTCCATTTGTGGGGTTTATTCTTGCCTGGCATGAGTTACGGATTTTTTCCTAAGTGACTACAGAGTTGTCCCAGTACCATTTATTTAAAAAGTCCATCATTGTTCCATTGATTTAAGAACCCACCTTTATCTTATAGTGAGTTTTCACTAGTATTTGGGTTGACTTCTAGACTTTGTAATTTATTCTCCTGGTCCATCTGTGCGTTCATGCACCAGTGCCACCCTGTCTTCGCGACAGAGGCTGTGCAGTATGTCCGAGAGCCCAGCAGGCACAGCCCCCCTTATTTTCTTATTCATCCAGCACAAGAATAGGGAGCTGACTCCTCCCTTATTCCTTTTGAAAAGTATGATTTTCATTGTCTCAGTTAATGCTCTTTATATTGAATTCAACTTTGTTAGGTATAATGACTACAATATCTTCTTTTTTATTAAATTTGAATTTACCTGCATATATTCATTTTTCCTCTTTAAGATGAAGAAAAAAATCCAAGTAATATATTTACAAAACCAAATAGTGCTAAAAAGTTTATTTAAAAGAAAAACAAAACAACAACAACAAAACGAATTGCCTGGTCTCTCTGCACCCCACCTCCATTCTTACTTACCAGATATACCCCTTTTAGTCCTTTTTATTATTTTTTATGTTTACTTCTATATTTTTAATTAATACATCACTATTTCTTGATTTGTTACTTAAAACATTATCTGATGACTTCCAGTAGTGGTAATAGAGATGTTACTTTTCCACCCTTTCCTCCATAGACCCCAGTCATCTTTAATAAAATATCCCAAGACAACACCATGCATTTGCTTCCTTGAACATTGTATCTTTTTAACGTTGAGCTGGACTTAATTTTTTTCTCCCTGTAATTTGGAACACATAATCAAATTTCTTGTCCTTGTAACTTATTTGAATATTTATCTGACTTGCTTAAGCCATGTTTACCAGTTTTTGAAATTATTGGAGACTGTTGACTCCTCCCATGAGAGATGAGGAAACTAGTTCACTTTCAGTGACTCACAGAATACCTGCTACCCCCTTCTACTTTCTGTTTTTTATTGGTAGACTCAAGAAATTTTATTATAGTTCATTATAATTAAAATAATAAATACTTATAATGAACTATAATAAAACTATAATAAACTATAATGCTATAATGAATACTTTAATAAAACAAAAATACTGTAATAAACTATAACATGATACTATAATGTAAAACTATAATAAAGTGTTTCTTTGTTCAATAATTAAAATATTTATATTCAGTTTTATAAGCATAGCCAAATAGTTATCTAGACTAAATTTTCTGTTGAAATATTCAAAGATCTTTTCATTCCTTTCATAGAGAAATTTGCTCAACATAAATGATTTATTTATGTTGATTTTCATCTTGATTAGCAGACTATATCCTTATGATATATTTAAAAAGTATGTGTATGTGTGTATAAATATATATATGAATGTGCTTGCTAAATACCTGAATTGTTAAGAATTTCTTTCTGTTTTTGTCATAAAGAGTAAAAACTAAGTTGGAGAAAATTCTTGGATTATACTTTCCTTTATTTTTCCAGAATTTAGTTGACTGGCTCTGTTGGTTTTTGGCATCTCCATCTATTTGAAGAAATCTGGGGTTAGTTTTGGAATTTAATAACTTGTTCAAGAATGAAGGTATACTCTTCAATGTTTATAAAAGTTAATCAGTGAATGTTGATCCTTTAAATCTGCATCCCAAATTTATTTCATCTCAGGAATTGTCTTAGTTTAAGCGCTGCTGTAACAGAATACCTGAGACTGAGTAATTTACAAAGAACAGAAATTTGTGTCTCATAGTTCTGGAGGTTGGGAAGTCCAAGATCAAGGTGCCAGCAGTTTTGCTTGTCTGGTGAGAGCTGCTCTCTGCTTCCAACATGGCACCCTGTTGCTACCTTGTCCAGAGCAAGGAACGGCTGTGTCCTCACAGGCAGAAGGCAGGACAGGAAAGCCGAAAGCTGCATGAAGCATTTTTAAATAATGGCCTTAGTCCCATTTATGAGGGAGGAGCCCTTGTGGGCTAATAACCTCAGAAAAGCTCTGCCTGTTAATCCTAACAGATTAACCATTAAGTTTCAACACCTAGATTTTGGATGGAACACATTCAAACCATAACAGGAACATTCTCTTCCATTATGTCTTTGAATATTATGTGTGCGTTGGGTAGTCTGTTCTCTTTTTCCACAGGGACAAATATCTGTATATTAGGTCTCTACTGTGGGTTCTCCATGTAGATCACCTGCTTCTGCATTCCTTGAAGTTTTTCAATTTTTTTTTATTGTGAGTGATGTAAAAAAAAAAACAAAACAGCATGATTTTTTTTTTCTCCAGCACTCATTCAGCTTTTTGCTGCTCCAATTCTGTTTTAATTCCATTTCCCTCTATTGAAAACTGTATTTTTTCTTTCCTCTTTCATCTGAATTATGAGCTATCTGTTTTTTAATTTCCTTGAGAATATGAAGCATTGTTATTGAAATCTTTCTTTTCTTTCTTGGGAAAACTCTTCCCAAGATTGCCTTCTTTGTTTTCATTTATATGATTTTTTTTCTCTATTTGGTGTTGTCATTGTAGAGTATTTTTGCATATGTCTCCTCTCTCTCATTTAAAAACTTTTATTCATCTCTTGAGTGTTGACAGTTCTATCCACGTCTTCCTTTTGATCCCTCAATCTGTGCAAAGATTTATCTTGGTTTGCTTCTTTGTTTTCCTGGGCAACATTTAAATATTAATATTTCCCTGGGGAACAAGCATGGCGGGTGGGAGATGTATGTGTTAATTTCTCTCCCTCCTGTTCTGCCATGTGACTACTTGCTGCAGACAGGAAAAAAGCTGTGAACAGAGGAGTGGTCAAGCAGGGCCAGAAAAATCTTCTGTTTTCTTACCCTATTTTATGGATTATTTTATCCAGATTTTTGGAGGAGAATTTCTAAAAACCTTCTCCTGTGGCGCTATCTTTTATCCAGGGCTTTTTCTATCTGCCTCTCTACTGTTTTGAAATTTTATTTACCTTTTGTTTGTGTGTGTGTGTGGAGAGAGAGAGAGAGAGAGAGAAAGATGAGAGGAGAGAGAAAAATTGAAGAGAGAATCTAGCTAAATTATGAGACTCTTTAGGTTGAAAACCATATCTTACCCCTTTTTGAATGTTCCGTGTGCCTAACTCAGTGCGTTCTTAAGGTATTGCTAGTTTATAGTGGCAGTACCAATAACAGTATGTGGACTACTAACTCTGCCAGGCATGCTACTGAGCACTTTATATGGAATATTTTATTCCACATTCTCAATCTTCTTAAGGAGATAGTTACCATTATTGCCCCATTTTATAGAAGAGATAAATTTACCAGAGGTTGCATTGTCAGTAAATGGAGGTCCCACTGACTCAGACCCAGCACTGTCTGACTCCAGAGCTGGTCCTCTCAACCACATGTCCTCTTACAGCAAAGCCTTCAAGTCATTCAACTGATGCTCCAATGCCCTTTCTTTCTTTTCATTTTGTCCACATGCCTTCATGATTTTTCATACTCTAATTTCTAATATTCTCCTTTAGGTGTGCACTTGACTGCTTCAGTTCTCAAGGGTCCTGACCTAAACAGGTATTCTTAATTTTCAGGTTTGCTAGCACTGGTTTTTCTTTGCACAGAGGGGCCAGATTTGAATTCCCTTGATGAAAAAGTTAAAGACCACCTCATAATTTCTTAGAGTTCAAAATAGCATTACAAATCCACATTTTGGTGGCTGGGAGTCAGCTGTGGGAGCTACCTTAGGAGAACCTGATGCTTTCCAATGGCAGTGCACATTCATGAACTGCAAGCTACAGCGTTTTCTGGGAGAATGGGAGGGGACCCTTTCAGCCTTTACTGGCAGTTCGGCAAGTTGAACTTTATCTGGCCTGGTGGGATGCTGATTTCTTCAGCCTACTGTTGATCTCAGGTGGGCAGATTAGGCTGAGCCCATTCCTATTTGGCAGAGACAACTGAGGCACTTGGAATGTGTCTGTGCTCTTGATTTGGTGGCATCTCATTGACCACATAAGCCATGTGTCTCAGTCCTTTTCTTTGTCTTTCTTCCTTTGACCTTCCTTGTACACCAGATTCCAACATGACCCGTAAGGGCAGCGGTGCCTTGACACCTTCAAGGCACTGGGCCTTGCGTGGGATGTCAGTATTTGAAGGGTGGACAGGGAAATTCACATGTGCAGATGAGTCTGTAAGGGATCAAAGCATTGATGAAATGGTGAGTCATTTCACCTAAATCTATTAAAAAGAAGAAGAAAAATAAGAGAAAGAGAGGGGAAGGGAAGAAGGGGGGAGAGAGAAAATGAGAGAGTGACTCGAACTTTACTTGGTATCTCAAACTTTCTTTAAGCTCCTCACTTGGGGAAGAAAGCTCTGTCCAAGGCAGCACATAACAGTGATGTTTATAATTGAGGGCAGATAATAATAGAAGTAATTGCTAACACTTTTATCGCCCTTACTAGGGGCCACATTTAATCCTCACAGTAACTCTATGTGGTAGGTATTATCATTCTGTCACTGTTTTAGAGGTGCAGAAACCCAAGCACACGGAGAGGGAGAGAGGCGCTCCCCATGCTCTGAAGGGACAAGTGTGGCCCAGACTCCCTGGCTGCAGACAGAGATGGAGGGAAGTGCTTCACTGGAGCTAAGCGAATAGTCTAGACTGGACACCTAGCTGTCTGCTGCCTAAATGGCCTGAGATTCCAGCCACAGTGGACTTGATAGCACCGTGTCACTCAGAAAATGGGGACCAAAATGCCTGTCGCACTCCAGAAAATCCTGAATCTTGCCCTGAGGTAACAATTTCACTCAAGGATCTTTTTTTTAATTATTCACATACACTTCTCATCCCTCTCAGACTCTTTGCCCCATTCCTCTCTTCTTCTAAAAATAATTCTCTTAAAGTTTGTTTTTAGAAATCAATGTCTGAAGTTCATTCTTTGATTTCAAAATGGCCACTTACTCCCATACCAGACAGATTGCGAAGTGGACTGACTGGACGCCGGAGGTGGTGGAGAATTAAGGTTGCTTTGATTAGGACATGTGATTTCTGTCCTTGATGATAATGCTTGCGGAGACTTCCTGGAGTGTGTGGAGGGAGGGAGAGAGCTAGGACTGTGGGTAGGTCCTGTCTCCTCTGATGTGATGTCCTAGTACCACAAGCCGTTGGATGCTTGGTAATTGACACAGGTGAGGTGTCCTCCTAAAGGACACAGAGCGATGGAGGTGATCAGCCTCACACTGGTCAGGCAAGTGTGGCTTCTGTGTACAACTGGGCAGCGACTGTGGAGGAGGGAGAGCTATCCATAAAGTGATTACAGCATCACGACCTTATAAACCCTCAACAAGTCAGATGCTCACGGAAGGGATATTTCATTAATCGCCTTTTCTAGTTTACAAAAATTTAAGCAGAAAACAAACCATGCTTATTTCAACCAATACTGGGACTCTTTTTAAAAGCAACGGCATTAGAGGAGCCATGAATCAATCTTTTTTTAATGTCCTGAGAGATTTATGGTACCCGAGGACCCTCATTCTGAACTTGATTTTCATTACATAGTAATATGGTCATAGGAGGTTTAGAATAAATGGCATAATGGGTACAAATCCCAGGTTATCCTTAGCACTTAGATTAAAAATAATTCCTGATACAAATCTGTTTTGCTGCCATTTCTTCCTGTAAGGCAAGGTGGTCTAACAGAATGGGAATGGAATGGACTCAGGACCCAGAGCCAAAGGCTGTGTCTGAATGGCTGGAGACCCTGGACACACAACCTCCTCAGGCCCCCGGGGTTCCATCCGTAAAATGAGGAGTTGAGCAAGAGCATTTGTAACGAGACTTGCAGCAGGCAGTAACATTTGAAGATTTATGGGTTTGGGGGTGGGAAAAGAGAAGGCAGGCAGGGAGGGAGGAATGGAGGGACAGAAGGAGAAAGGAAGGGAAGGAGAGGAGGGAGGGAAGGACGGAGGCAAGAATGAAAAGAAAAGAGGACTTGCTGAAATTAGTTGGTCCTCTCTTATCTGTTTGTAACAGGGACAACACTACTGATGCCTAAATATTCAAACCTTCCACTTTTCTGCTTTTTAGTAAGGATGAGTCCTTTGATGCTCAGTCAACTGTCTGGCCATGGATCCTTTTGGCTGAGCAGGGCAGATCGCTACAGCTGCAGATTTGGAAGTATCTGGGAGAGACTAGATTTATTCCTATTACGAAGAGCAGACAATGCGAATCTGGAAAAGTAAATTTCTGGGGAAGAGATTGCTGAGCAGCTGTTGGGAAGATCTGGGGGAAATAGATGAACAGACAGGATATTTAGGATATTTTGCTATGTGTGTCATGAAAATGTAAACTATGTTTTCTACTCCTAAAGGCCATGAATACACTAAGAAGCCCAGACTTCACCACTATACATTTCATCCATGTCACAACAATAATGATGACAACAACAAAACATTTGTACTCCCTAATGCTATTAAAATAAAATATTAAAAATCACCATTTGCTCCATTGAGAATGAGGGGAGGTAGGCACATTCAAGCTCTCATGCAACATCCAGGCAATACTTGTGCTGTGCAATTTGGGGATTATACATCAAGGAAAATGGAGCTGAAGGAAAATGTAGAGTTAGCAAGGCAGGATGAAATTTCAGAAATGGTAAGCAGGTCAATAGTTGATAGCGGGAAAATGGAGTTTGTTGTTCTTGTTGTGTTGTTCTTAAAAGAGAAATGTTCTTCTTTTGATTGCACAGCTGCCTGGCTTAATTCTTTCTTTGGTGGTCACATGCTAATTGAGAAGATGCTCTCGGGAATGATCAGCAGGAAACTGATGATAGTGAGCAGAGATTGGGTGAAGGCAGAGCTGGTGAAAGAGCCTCGTGGTTGAAATCATCCCTGAGAAATGCTCCATGAAACCGCTGAGGGCAGCTGCTGTGGGGCACTGCGAGAGGAGACAGACACAGCTCCGGCTCCAGGCAGCTGGTCCTCCCCGCCATGGAGACCAGCAGGGGGAAAGAAGTCAGGGCAGAGCTTTTTCTGACTTGCTCCTTTTTTTGGTTCTCTGGTGATTTGAGGGTCCTCTCCAGCTGTGAGGATGTCTAACCTGGTTAAAAGCTAGCAGATTGCTGTGAATGCATGACAATTAAAATTAGATAAAATCATTTATAAACATTATTCTAAATAAGGATGCTCCAGCTGCCGGTGGCTCTTTGGAAGGCATCAGATTTGCAGTTCAGAGGGTAGGGGTTTACTGCTCTGTACTCAAGTGTTTTCAGAACGATCTCATTTTTTTACCCTGAAATTTTCTTTAGGCATTTTCACTTAAAAAAAAAATCTGCTTCTGGAAGGATAATTTGAGATGTGAGATTGGTCTGCAAAATGGAGATTAGCAGGCTGAATGTCCTCTAAATATAGAAATTATTGGGGAGAAAATAAAAGTCTCCCTCACATGTGTTCTCAGATCAGGAACAGCCAGCGATATATGCTATATATTTATACCTATTCAGTGATGTGAATCTCTCTGCCAAAATATGTCACTGAGATTAAAAACAAGAACAATACTTTTAGAGTGTGTATGTGTTGAAGAAAGTGGTTTCTTTCTTCAAATGCTGCCAAATATTTCAATGTTTTCTTTGAATTGTAATTTAAAATATAAATACTTACCAAAGGCAAGACCTTGTCTTTAAAACAGAAATAAAACAAAACTACTGTCACTACACATGTGGAAATACGAAATAAAAGTGTGTATTAGTAGCCACATACCGCATTAAAACAAATTTTATTATGCTTATAATAGCATTTTTAACTCAGCAGCATAGGAAAGATATGAATGAATTTTTTTGTGTTTTCTTAAAAAAATAATTTATTCTTTCTACTGTCCTGTTGACTGCAAGGTAACTCTACACTGTGAGAAAATCTCCCAGGATAGATGATATATGAAATTTCCTATCTTCTTTCCTGGCATTGGGACCTTTGCCGTTTAGTTAGTTTCCGTACGTATTATAACCTCTGCTTTGTCACTAAATTGAACGTGCTCTCTACGGAGAGTTCAGCAGATAGAATTTTGCAATTTAGTATAGTAGGTAAAAGAGAATCCAAGGTGTTCATCTTTACGTAAATGCTGAGATGTGTGGAAAAGCAAAGCTCACTTTGTATGTACAAATGTGTTCTCTAGTGCTTTACCGATCCAGCCACAGAGCCTCCTGACTCTTTGGGCTGGTGAAGCCTGAGAGAGAGGAGGCCTTTCTGTGGTTGGGGCACCTTTGGGGGTCTGCTCTAACACATTTCTGGGAGCTGGGCACACCAGTTGGCATGCGGACCTCGACCAGTAAAGACAGCGAGACCTGGGAGAGTCAGAACCAAGACCTGCAGTTCTACATTAGGACTGCAGGTGAAATGGAGTTTATAAATGCGGAATGAAACGTAAGGGAGGGAAGCATGCACAGGTAGGGAGGTGCTAAATGGGTCCGCAGAAGGTATTCAAGGTGAGCAAAGTGGAAATTTCACATTTTTAATTATATTTATTTATTTTTTCTGTTAGTAAAAGTGATATAACTAACTGAAGAAAACTCAGAAAGTGCAGAAAATGTTTTAAAAGAAAAAAGAAATTGCGCCCCTTCTCCATGTCTCCCCCGACCGTATTAACCATTTATAATGTTTGACTCAGTGTCTTCCCTTTAAGCATATTAAAACCTGTTTAAGATCATATTAGCTATGTGTATATAAGTATTTACCATTCTCTTTTTCTCTTAATGCCATTCATTTTTTTTGTAACAGCTTTATTGAGATATAATTCCAAATATATAATTCACATACCATAAATTAATTCAGTTAAAGTGTACAATTCAATAGTTTCTTTTTTTATTTCAGCTTATTATGGGGGTACAAAAGCTCAGGTTATATATATTGCCCATGTCCCACCCATCCCTCTGAGTCAGAGCCTCAAGCGTGTCCATTCTCCAGACAGTGCACCTGGCACTCATCATGTCGTCATACCTCCATCTCCTCCCCCTACGCCCCATCTCCCAGAGTCAGCACCTTCAAACATGGCCATTCCCCAGATGGTGTGCAATACACTCATCATGTAGGCATACATCCATCCCCTCCCCCCACCCCCTGCCTCAGTCTGATATCCAGTTGGTATCATTCCCCAATGTGCATTTAGGTGATGATCAGGGAAACCAATTTTCTGGTGAGTACATGTGATGCTTGCTTTTCCATTCTTGGGATACTTCACTTAGTATAATGGGTTCCAACTCTCTCCAGGAGAACCAAAGAGATGTCGTATCACCATTATTTCTTATAGCTGAGTAATACTCCATGGTATACATATAGCACAATTTACTAATCCATTCGTGAATTGATGGGCACTTGGGTTGTTTCCACATCTTTGCAATTGTGAATTGTGCCACTATAAACATTCAGGTGCAGGTGTCTTTTTTATAGAATGACTTTTGTTCATCTGGGTAGATGCCCAATAATGGGATTGCTGGATCGAATGGTAGGTCTGCTTGAATCTGTTTAAGGTATCTCCATATTGTTTTCCATAGGGATTGCACTAGTTTACAGTCCCACCAGCAGTGTATGAGTGTTCTTGTCTCTCCGCATCCACGCCAACATGTATTGTTTAGGGACTTTTTGATAAAGGCCATTCTCACTGGGGTTAAGTGGTATCTCACTGTGGTTTTGATTTGCATTTCCCTGATGATTATAGATGTTGAACATTTTTTCATATGTTTGTTAGGCATTTTTATATCTTCTTTTGAAAAATTTCTATTCATGTCGTTTGCCCACTTTTTGATAGGGTTGTTCGATTTTTTTCTTACTGATTTTCCTGAGTTCTAAATATATTCTTGTTATCAGTCCTTTGTCTGATGTGTAGTATGCGAAAATTTTTTCCCATTGTGTAGGTTGTCTGTTTACTCTCATGACTGTTTCTTTGGCTGTGCAGAAGCTTTTTAATTGGGAAACTATTAGAATCCTAGAAGAAAATGTAGGAAAGACTCTTAAAGACATTGGCCTAGGGAAAGAATTTATGAAGAAGACCCCTAAGGCAATCACAGTAACAACAAAAATGCCATTCATTTATTCAGCATTTAAGAAGCATTTGTTTTATCCTTGCTCCAGGTCTTAGGGTTTGATGATGAGCAATACAGAGCTCCATCACTCACACTATTTCTATTTTGTGGAGAATAAAATAAATCATCAGGCAGTGGGGGTGCAGCATTATTTGCTTGACACCATTATGAAGAGAATCCTCAGAAGAAGAGCATGGTGGAGGCTTCAGAGAAAACATGTGGCACCACAGTACCAGATGTGGGGCCTTAGGAAAGCTTTTCTGCAGTTGAAGCTATCTATGCTCAGCGAAGGACCTATCTAGGGTGAGGAAGAACTTTCTAGACAGAGGAAACAACATTTGTAAAGTTTTGGGGAATTGGAGAACACAGGACCCTAAAAATGACTCTCCTGGGAATATGGGGCATGAGGCAGGTCTCAGGTCTTCAAGGACACATGTTGGAGATTTCAGAAATGAATAGGTCCACACTTGCCCTTTATGAAGGCTGTGCTAGGTTCTGGTTCAAGATAAGTAGGGTAAGGGAGATGTGTCCAAATTAGAAGTACCTCCTTCTGTGAAGCTTATGTGCAGTTGGCTGGTCAAAGTGTAAACACTTGAAAGTAAAGACCAAGAAGCAAAACCATTGCTATGGTTTGAATATGTCCCTCAAAAATTCATGTGTTAGAAACTTCATTGCCATTTTAGTGGCATTAAAAGAGGTGGGTCTTCAAGAGGTGATTAGGCCGTGAGCACTAATGAAGGGATTAATGCCATTATCATGGGGTTGGGTTAGTTATCATGGGACTGAGATCCTGATAAAAGGATAAGTTTGGCGCCATTTCTCTCTCTGTCTTGCATGCTCACTTGCTCTCTCACAATTGGATAACACAGCAGGAAGGCTCTCACCAGATGCCAGTGCCATACTCTTGGACTTCCCAACCTCCAGAAACATGAGCCAAATAAATTTGTGTTTTTTCTAACATATTGTTTGGGTCCTGTCATGATGGCTTTCCCCAACAAGTTTATTTTAAGAAATTTTCATTTGCATCCATTGATTTTATTTTGTTAAAGCTAAGTGAACATTACTAAAATTTAATTTAGAAAAATTACAAAATACTTAGTAAGCATAAGTATTTAGTATGTGCCAGATACTGGGCTATTTTTCACTACCCATTTTAGCAATGAGACACCTATTCTCTAATCGGATTAATGTGGTTGAGGAGTGTTTGCAACACATCCATTATGTTCACCATATTTCTAGAAGCACAGACATTTCAGAGGTTTAAGGGGACATATGTAGCATCATATCATCAGCAAAGAGTGATAGTTTGACCTCCTCTTTCCCTATTTGGATACTCTTAATATTCTTCTCTTGCCTGATTGCTGTGGCTAGGACTTTCAGCCTTATGTTGAATAGAAGGGATGACAGTGGGCATCCTTGTCTTGTTTCAGTTCTTAGGGGGAATACCTGCAACTTTCCCCCATTCAGTACAATGTTGGCTGTGGGTTTGTCATATATAGCTTTTATAATTCTGAGATATATTCCTTCTATGCCTACTTTGTTGAGGGTTTTTATCATGAAAAGGTGCCAGAGTTTATCAAATACTTTTTCTGCATCTATTGAGATAATCATATGGTTTTTGTTTTTGTTTTCATTTATTTGGTGAATCACATTATTGATTTATATCTCTTGAACCATCCTTGCATCCCTTGGATGAAGCACACTTGGTCTTGGTGGGTTATTTTTTTGATGTGCTGTTGAATTTGGTTTGCTAGTATTTATTGAGGATTTTTGCATCTACATTCATAAGGGATATTGATCTGTAGTTTTCTTTTTTTGTTGTGTCATTCCCTGGATTTGGTATCAAGATGATACTGGCTTCATAGAATGAGTTGGAGAGAATTTCTTCCTTCCCAATATTATGGAATAATTTCTGTATTGTGGGTACCAGGACTTCTTTGTAGATCTGACAGAATTTGGCTGTGAATTCAGGGCATGTGGTCCAGGGTTCCTTTTTTGTTGGGAGGTTTTTTTATTCCTGATTTGATCTTGCTATTTATTATTGATCTATTCAGGAGTTCTATTTCTTCCTAGTTGAGTTTTGATAGGTTGTGTGTTTCCCGATACTTATCCATTTTCTCACACTCTCTAATTTATGTACGTAGAAATTGACATAGTATTCATGGATGATGTTTTATGTTTTTTCGGTATCAGTTGTAATGGCACCTTTTTCATTTCTCATTAAGCTTATTTGGGTCCTTTCTCTTCTGTTCTTGGTTAATCTAGCAAGAGGTCTATCAATTTTGTTTATCTTTTTAAAGAAACAACTTTTTATTTGGTTGATCTTTGCATTGATTTTTTTGTTTACCAATTTAGTTCTGTTCTGACCTTTGTTATTTATTCTGCTGTCTTTGGGTTTTGTTTGTTCTACCTTTTCTGGTTCCTTCAGGTGCAACATTAGGTTTTAATTTGTGATTTTTCTATTTTTTGATGTAGGCCTTTAAGGCTATAAACCTGCACTTGAATGTTTATGGCAGCACAATTCACAACTGCAAAGATGTGGAAGCAACCCAAGTGCCCATCAATTTATGAGTGGATTAATAAAATATGGCATATGTATGCCACAGAATACTACTCAGCCATAAAAAAGATGAATTAATACCTTTTGCAACAATCTGGATGGAACTAGAGATGATTATCCTAAGTGAAGTATCACAAGAATGGAAAAAAAAGCACCACATGTGCTCACTATTGAATTTGAACTAACTGATGAGTGCTGATGTGCACAGAGGGAAGTAAAACTCAGTGGAAGGCAACCAGAGGTGAAGGGGGAGGGGGAAATAAATCAACCATTAGGGTACTATGAACACTATTTAGGTGACAGGCACACCTATAGCCAGAACTCAAGCATTACAAAAATGATCAATGTAACTTAAAACATTTTTATGCCCTTAATATTTTGAAATAAAAAAGAGGACATACGTATTAGCTGCCTAAGTGGCCAAGGGTGATGGAGCACTAGCTTCTAACACTAATGGGATGACAGTGACCTGCCAGGCACTGAGCTAACTGCTTTATGTGAATGAGCTCATTTAATCCTCATTGCAATCTCATGAGGTAGGTTGTAGTATTGTCTTCATTTTACAGATGAGGACATTGAAAATGAGAGAAACTTCCTAATATCACACATTGTTAAATTAAGTCAAGATGCTTGAATCTGGCAGTTCGAACTTGCAGTCTACATTCTCATGTTTCAGAATGATAAGATGAGTGTGATGTCATTTTTGTTACATAAAGACTCTATAAAAAAAACACCAGCATGATTTCAATGAGTAGGCATATGTGATCTATGTATGCAAATATAGAGAAAAGGGTATAAGATCATGTAACTTAACAGTGATTGCCTCCAAGAAGGGTTGGGGAGACAGCCAAGACTGAAAATTGTCCTCAAAGGATTTAGCCTTATCTCTAATGTTTAACATTTGTTTTTCAAGGTGAATATATCTATCTTTATTGTATGATAAAATAAAAATTAGAGTGTTCTTATTTTTCACTTTATTGTGAATGTAGGAATGATCATTCTTTCACCATTTATGGGTGACCACCTGACAGCTGGCCACTTCTGGCCCTCATTCAGCTAGTACTCCTATTTCCTCTCATTCACTCTGCAAATATTGTAAGCTGTAAGAAGCATAAAAGATTAAATTCATTAGCAATTTTAGAAAAATGTTTCTTCACATTTTTTGCATACATTTTTATTTATGATATTTAATATCTGATGGGCAAGCTTTCAGTTAATGAAACAAGTGGCACAGCCTTCTCTCTCCAGAGCTAAAGCATTAGGATCACATTTTGTGGACCCTCAGAGCGCTGGTTATTCACAGTGCTCATAATGGTGTTAACATGGAATAGAAGCTCTTGCCTTGTTATTCATATCTTGAGGAGTTTTACACCAGGATATTTTACAAACTGGATAGCAACTCAAACGAGTGGTTACCAGGAATCCCATTTGCATTTAATCTACTTCCATTCCATTATGTCCTTTGAAACTCAAGACTCTGTAAAGGAAGAAGGGCATGACATATTTTAAATCTATTTTCCAGAGGAGAAAACTGAGATTAAGGAAGACGATGTGACTTGCCCATTGTTACAGACACTCAAAAGCTGAGGTTCAAAGCCATGTTGTCTAAATTCAGATGCTCTGCTGTTTTCACTGTATGTCTTGCCTCCTAAATTCTTTCAGGGTTGACCAGATGCTCTCTTGCATTTTACAGACACTATAAATTACATTTCATACATTTTATAATTTTCAGTATGACTGAAATGTAACTAGGACACCTAATTTAAAAGGAGAAAAAGCTGGACTCCAGTGAATAGACTGTATGGCAAGTAAGTGTCTGCTGGCACTTTCAGTTAAAGGGATCTTTATTACCATTTGGCTTCTGGTGTTTACATTAGATGTGAAAGTTAAAGATAAACACCCTTTTGGGGAAACATTAAAATACTACAAGTGAGTTCCACTGTATTTAACTAACTGGCACTGTTCTTGGAATCCTATAAAAGTACTCTTTTTGCCTTTCAGGAATGCGTGAATGTTTTATCTCTCTTCATTGGATATGACAGGTGAGGCTCTGCAAAGCGTCTTAGGGTTGTCTTTGACACGAAAGAAAACTCTGATCATATAATACAATATCAAAATTGGAAGAAACCCCAAGAGATTAACTTTTTTCAGTTTCTTGCATAATACTATCCTTCACCTTCCTCAACTAGGTAACAACCTGTTCTTAGATATGTAACGTATTTCCTCAAAATATAGCTGCCTCATTTGAGGGAAAGGCTAACAGTTCATATCTATATATCGATATCTGTATCTATCTATATCTATATCATCTGTATCTACATCTATATCTGTAATCTGTAACCTTATAACTTTCACCTGCTTGTCCCAGTTCTGTCCTTCAAGAGCCACACAAAAGGGAGAATATTTTGTAAACTACAAAACACCACTCATATGTGAGCACTTAGAATTACACAAAATCCATCTAAATCTCCTTTCTCTTAGGCAAGAGACGAAATGATTGGACCCATTGAGGTATAGCTTGGAGAAGGGCTTTAGCTTCTCCATTATCACCATCCAAACCCTCCGTATCTCAAATGAACATACGTTCTTGGTTTAAATTTAAGTGTACATGCTGTGAAAAAGCAGTTTCAAGGTATCCCGAATGAACACAGTCTCAGTGAGAGCAACGAGTTTGCTAACGTGGCTTCTAGAGAAGTCTGCTCCATTAGACCACAGCCCCTTAAGCCCATATCTATAAAAATTCTGAAGCATCCATGGCTCCAGATATTTGTACCTATCCATCCCACTTCTATTAGCTTTCTTTTTCTGTCATATCAAATTACCACATACTTAGTGGCTTAAACCACGCACATTTATTATCTATGGTTCCATAGGTCAGAAGTCCAACATGAGTCTCACTGGGCTAAAATCCTTTCTCTGTGCAGTGGGGCTGCATTTCTTTCTGAAGGTTCTAGGAGAGAATCCACTTTCTTGCAGCGTAGAGCTTCTAGAAGCCACCCATATTTCTTGACTCATGGGCCATTTTTCCATCTTCTAAGCCAGCAATGAGGCATCTTTCTGATCCTATTTCTATTGTCACTTCTCTTTCTCTGTCTGTGTCTGTTCTTCTGCCTCTCTCTTCCACATTTAAGGACCCTTGAGGTTATACTGAGCCAATCCAGATGATCTAGTATGATCTCCCACCTTAAACTCAGCTGATTAGCAAACCTAATTCTATCTGCAACCTTAATTCCTCTTTGCTATGTAACCTAACATATTCATAGGTTCTGGAAATTAGGACATAGACATCGTGTGTATGTGTGTGTGTGTGTGGGGGGGGGCATTATTCTGCCTACCATGCTGACCTTGCAAAGTCTCCTTTTTCTGCTTATCCGGCCTCATTTTCCTTCTTCATGGGGTACTATGTTGAATGCACAGCTTTCTGGTGGCTTTTCCCTAGGCTTTTGTTCACTTGTAATACATTGGGAACCACTATGACATAGGTGCTGTGTTAGGTGCTGGAGAGCTCACACCTAGTAACAGATGATTATGCCAAAGTGTTACAGCGATAGAGATATGTAGGAAATTTTGTTGCATGCTGGCTTTGCCAAAAAGCTGACTCTGAGATGGAAATTAGCATGCAAGAGATTTAGGGAGGGCTCTTATGGTCAACACCTGTGAAGGGGAAGAGCTGGAAGAAGGAGTGGGCAGAGAGAAAAGTCAAACAGTGATGGACTCTCATGGCAAACTTCAGGTACTCAATGGCAAGGTCATGGTTTGAGGTTGGGATGACCATTCAGAGCTGTTCCAAGCTGGGGCAAGAGTGCAGGGCTTTTGTGCACCCACCGTAACCAGTCATTTGATGACAGTCTCCCCAGGAAATGGGCATGACCTTGGGCAAGGCTGCTTGCTTTTGCTCAGCCAATCCCCAAGGATGTTTGCTGGTAGCACTTCAAGCCCCTGGGGTAATGTGTTCCTCATTTCTGAAGGGGCTTATGAGTATGGATCACTGCTTCCATCCCAGGTGCTGTGGAAGCTTCTAGCAAAAGCATCTTTCCCAGTCTGGCAGCCAAATGCTAAGAAAGTAGGCTAGCATTCTCAGCTGGGCTTTGATGTTAAGAGGTGACCTGGCAGCTTAGTCCTGGTTTTCTCCTATCGAACATAATCTCATAGAACACCAACATTAAACAAGGCCACTGTGACTGTGATAGATTAAGAACAAGGCCACTCTGTAATCATGTCTATAGTCAGACAAAAATAAGAATATTGTCCAAATCATAAACATGAAGAAATACCCCTATATATTGGATAATATGAGTGACTGGTGCTTTTTTAATGTTTTTGAAAGAAACCAAATAGAACTTTAGCCTTGCTTTGTTCCTACTGATTTCTAGATTAAAATTATGTAGATAGGGCATAATATAATTATCCCCACTTTCTGACTCCAGAGTAAAGCCCCACTTCCTTGAACCATCCCCCCAGAACCTAACACAAGCCCAATCCAATGGCAAGTCCTTCCTAACACCTTGAACTAAGCTGCAATGGTTCCCCATTTATGCTCTCTCCCTAGTTGCAACAAACCCAAATTTGATTATATAATATATATGTTCTTGGGGTCTATGCCTGAAGGCATTGACAGCTTTTTGGGACTGAGTCCATGCCTGGCACATGTTACTACAATATATATTTGCTAATAGAAGGTCTTACTTGGCTGTGAACTCCTAGTGCTTTGAATACTCAGTCATGAGTAATTTTCTGGGTATTAAAATGTTCAATATATGTTTGTAGAATATGTTTATTGGTTGATAAATAATAAAATAGGCATATTATAAAACAGTTAAAGACATTTTAGAAAAGGGGTATAGTAGGAGACATGAGAAATTAGAGTACATTTAGAAAAATCAAAGTATTTCAATATGGGCAGAGTATAGGATACCAGAGAAGGGGGAGAAGTCTGACATTCCATTTTTCTAAGAAATGTCAATTTTTCTAAAAACAGAGAGGAGCCATTTAAGTATCTTAGGTGGTGGCTAGAATAAAAAAAAAAGTTTTCACACATAAGGTGTTATTGGCTAAGAGAATGGTGCAATGATTACGTACTTTCATCTTTATGCTGTACTGTTTTTAAATTTCAGCATATTATGGGGTTACAAATGTTTAGATTACATAAATTGCTCTTGCCCCACCCGAGTCAGAGCTTCAAGCATGTCCATCCCCCAGACAGTGTGGGCTGCACCTATTAGGTGTGAATATCCTTATCCTCTCCTCCCCGCTCCCACCTGCCTGACACCCGGTGAATGTTATATGCTGTACTTTGGATTAGAGGATTCTCTTAGGGACAGAGCACTTGCCAGAGTTGAGGATAGTACACCTTCTTGCATGACCTAGGGGTGTTAGGGAACCTGTGTTGTCCCTGACTTGCCTCACTGGGATGTGAAACCTCAGGAGAGTACAGAGCCCTCTGTGACTGTGTCTGACCCCGGTGATTGATCACTGACTCTGTTTTCTCTTGGAAGGTTTCCCCTGGAGAGTTTTTCTTTGAAAAACTATGGTGAGAAGAGGCATGCCAGGTGTTCCTGATGACCATAGCTAATTGCAGGAGCATCTAGGAAATCAGGAGGGAACATGACTTGGTTCATTTTCTGTTGCTTATAGCAGAATACCTGAAACTGGGAACTTGATAAAGAAAAGTAATTTTTCTTACAGTTATGGAAACTGAGAAATCCAAAGTTGAGGGTCCATGTCTGTTGAGGACCTTCTTGCTGGTGGGGACCCTCTTCAGGGCCCTGAGGTGGTGGAGGGCATCACATGGGGGTGCTGAGCAGCATGCTAGCTTGGGTCTCTCTTCTTTTTCTTTTAAAGCCACCAGTCCCACTCCTATTATAACACATGAATCCATCAACCCATTAGTCTATATTATTTCATGAGTGGATTCATCCATTCATAAGAGCAGAGCCTTCATGACCTAATCACCTCTTAAAGGCCCACCTCTCAATATTGCCATATTGGGGATTAAATTTCAGCATGAATTTTGAAGGAGAAAAGCATTTAAACCATACTGGGACACCAGAGTGTTTTTGGGTGCCAGTCTGGGAGACATTTCTGAGCTATGTAGATGCAGAAATGCAGAAATAGAGAACCATCCCTTTGTCTGCCTGTGCTGCCACCATGGAAGTGAGGTGTCATCATTCTCAGGGATTCCTGAAGCTACCTGTGCAGTTCCAAGTTAGTGCTGTCTTTGGTAATCCCATGAGAAATCACAGCCTTACAAACTCCATGTGTCCCTGCTTCCTCCTGATTATTCCCACCTTTAGGATATGGATTCATTGGTGAAGAACTAGGTGGAATTGGAGAGGGAATCACATGAACTCAGATCCTCCCTTTGTTGTTTCCGGTCTTCTCTGTCTCCTCCATCCATGTTCCAGAATTTCAGTGTTCACTCACCTTTTGCTTGACCAATGCCAGCTCTGGAAAAGGATCTGCAAAGCTCATTGATACTGCGGAAATTACTGATCAGGTTAAATTTCCAGAGGAGGCTCATTCCTCATAAAGCCAAGAATAAATGTCTGTAGAATTTAGGCATCTAAGTGGGACATGGAAATATGTAGAGATATTTTTAAAGGCCTCAGCCTTTCCCCTGTCATAAAATGATAACCTACTTCAAGCGACAAGAGCCCCTGTTCACATTCGTCATAGACTTTTTGACCAGATTACTTCAGGTACAAAAAGGCAGATTTAATCTGTGCTTATTTAGATGAAAATGAGAGGAATATTCTCTGATTCTCACAAACCTGAACTTATAAGAACTTAAGTCTGAAAATTCTAGAATCTACTCTGTACAAATTGACTTGCTATTTTAACCTGCTTCCTGAGGTCATTTTAATTATATCTGAAAAATGAGTTATGAGAATCAAATGAATTAAATTTCCTTTTATGAGTAATTACAATGCAAATTTAAAACTGTTATACCCAGTTTCCTAGAAATGACTTGAGCAGAGATTTTCGTTCTCTCTATCTTTCTATTTTTACTTTTCTCCCTACTCATTTAGGAAAAGATGTAATGATTAAGTAGAAATGGAAAAGCAATAACAGAAAGTTAAGTGTAAAAGGCAACTTAATTTCCTTGTTACTCTGAACATTAATAGTCAGTCATGTGTGGGTTCTCACCCAGTCTTTTGCCAAAGTGGCTTAATAATAAAAAACACTTCAAAGACTAGTTAAATTTTCTTTTTTTTTTCTTTAAAGATGAACTAAGTTCAAAAGTTTTACTGTCTTGCTTTATGCACCTAAATTCAGGTGTTTATTTGGTTGGGCTGCTGCAAAAGGCTTCTTAAATGGTTTGTTAGTATAAATATAAAAGAAAAGTAGCATTTATTTCTGATCATTATTCTGATTTTTAAAGGAAGCTTTCTGTGTCCAAGTCCATTTGGTAGATGGACACACAGCATATTATCTCATCATTTAACAAATCTTCTATAACATTTGTATCATCACTCTGAGGACTGAACTCTGGCCTTTATTTTACTCTTGCCCAAATTCCTTTCTAAGGGGTCTTTTGAGTCACACCTTACAAACCATAAAATCGCATTAAATGTTTGAGAAGCACAGGTATAGAACATTCTGGGCCCCAATTATTCCTCTGTTTTCCTTTTTGCCCTTCTCCACAAAATAATATTATATTATTCAAGGTAGGCATCTTCACAAAAAACCCCAAATCTCAGGGTCTTAACAGAATAAGCTTATTTCCCACCTCATTGTGGGCTGAGCTGGGCTGGGCTTTTGGGGGCAGCAGTCTTCCCCATGCTATCATTCGGTGGTGAGAGGCATTCCAACTGGTGGCTTTTCTATCCCCAGGGGCCACATAATCTTCATTGGACCCCTGATTCTGACCTTCCAATGAAGGAAGAGTCAGATTATGGAGTTGTGTAGTATCTTTTATGAGCCAGTCACGGAGGGAAGCACACCCTTTCTGCCTGCAACTCATTGATCTGAACTCAGTCACATGGCCACATCTAGCTGCAGGAGGGGCTGAGAAATGTCATCTATCCTTTTACGTAGGAAGAAGAAGAAATAGGGTAGACTTTTAGTAAATCTCTTCCCCACTTATTCATCCTTACTCCAGAATCTAACTAAATCCCCACCTCTTTTGGCTGGGAAGTATCTTCTTCTAAATTCTGAGAGTGCTTATTATTCAGTCTTTTCACCTGCATATTCCATAAGTATCCTACTATATTATCTATTCAAGGGGTGTGTCTTATTTTCCATTAGAATTTATAAACACTTATAGGGTAGTGTTCATGTCATACAGTTTATTTGGTAAACTCTGCAGAGACAAGATTACTTTTATGCATGTAATGAACATATTATTAACATTTATTGATCAGGTTAATGAATACATGGGGAAGGATCTTAAATCAGCATTTAGTAGAATATCTTGTGGAGCCTTTCAACATCTGGATCCTGTGATTAACCCTGCTATGGTCTGAATATTTGTGTCCCCTCAAAATTCATGTGTTGAAATTTTAACACCCAAGGTGATGGCATTAAGAGGTCGGGCCTTTGGGAGGTGATTAGGTCATAGGGTAGAACCCTTATGAATGGGATTAGTGCCCTCATAAAAAATACCCCAGAGAGATCCCTCACCATTACCCCCATGTTAGAACACCACAAGAAGGTGCCATCTATGAACTAGAGCAATGATAAGATGACTGTCTATAAACCAGCAAGCAGACCCTCACCAGATGCCAAATCTTCTAGCACCTTAATCTTGGACTTCCCAGCTTCCAGAACTTTGAGAAGGAAATTTCTGTTGTTTATAAGCCACCTAGAATATGGTATTGTGTTAAAGTTGCCTGAACATACCATGAAAATTCCCCAAATTTAATTAGAAATTATTCTCCTAATCTCTTGTCATCTTTTTGGATGTGTCAGCAGTTTTAAGGTCTTAATGCATCCTAATAGCAGTGGATAGGCGGGGGCATGACGTGGACCACTGAACACATCATTATGCCCATCTCATGTTAGAAGAAACCCAAGTTCCAAAACAGAAAGTAATTTGCCTGAAGTTACATAAATGGTAGGTGTAGAGAAGGCAGGTTTGGACTCAAGTCAGTCATGGCTCCAAATCCAGTATTTTGTCAACTGTCCTGCACTGTTTCTTCTATAGGCAGCTGCATTCTCTTTGGATGCTTCAAAACATAATTGACTACTGACAAAATTTTGAAGAGGAATAAGTATAATTTCTAGATGGCTCTTTTTCATTTTTCAGTCTCCGTTTTGCCAATGTTATCACAGGGAATGTAGGCTTTTTGTCAGACCCTTCCATTTATCAAAGAGCTTGGAACTTTTGCACCAGATAAAATTTCTGGCTGAATCTAATCTATAAAAGCCAGTTGTAAACTGAAATAGAAGAATATTTAGTGTGACTGTAGTTTTGTGTCAAAGCAGTCTTCTTTTTCTTTGTCAGTAATTGTTTCCTTTCAGTTTTTTTCCTTTTCCTTTTTTTAACCTGTATCATTGACTGCTCATAAAATATTTTTTCTTCAGAAATTAAAAATATTAACTATGTATACCTACATATGTATATTTTCTTTTGTTTTGCCTGGATCCCAGTGGGCCCTATGAGTCTGACAATTTCTTCTTCCACTAAGCAAATTGTCTTATATTATTGGTTTATTGTTTATTCTTTATCTGCTTTGTTCTTTTGTGGAATTCCAGAGTTACATGTTATAGATCTCATGGATTGATCCTTCATCATACTCTTAGTTTTTCTTTTCTTTACTTTACTTTTCTTTTCTTTTTTTCTTTTTTTTTTTTTTTGAGACAGAGTCTCACTCTGTTGCCTGGGCTAGAGTGAGTGCTGTGGCGTCAGCCTAGCTCACAGCAACCTCAAACTCCTGGGCTTAAGCAACCCTATTGCCTCAGCCTCCCGAGTAGCTAGGACTACAGACATGCGCCACCATGCCCGGCTAATTTTTTCTATGTATATTTTTAGTTGGCCAGATAATTTCTTTTTATTTTTAGTAGAGATGGGATCTCACTCTTGCTCAAGCTGGTCTCAAACTCCTGACCTCAAGAGATCCACCCACCTCAGCCTCCCAGAGCGCTAGGATTACAGGCGTGAGCCACCGCGCCTGGCCTCTTAGCTTTTCTAATTTCATTTTTTTTCTGTCTTTATGTTCTTGGAATATTTCTTGGGTTGATATTTTAACTGGTATATGTTGTTTTCTGTATCATGAAATCTATTGTTCATTGCCCTCAAAACACTTTAAATTTTGCTATTCATGTCTTTAAAGAACTTAATTTTGTCTGTACTTCATATAAGTAACCTTATCTTGAAATTCATTTATAAAATGAACCAGAAATTTTTCTTTGATAATATTTCATTTTTTTCTTGGAGGGAATTTTTATCAAATGGAAATATTTTCTCTGGAGACTCAGAATGACTCACCAGACTTCCTTCACTATGTCTGGTGATTTTCTGTGCTCTTCTGTAAATTTTATTCCTAGGAAAAGGGCAAATTTTACATTTAATAATTTTCTTATTAGCTTAGGCAGAAATGGAAATAGAACTATTGGAAAATGGTTTCATGTCAGGAACATTCTCTGATTTACTCCATGGTTTCTCTCTTTAATGTTTCTTCATTGTACTACTTTCCTTTTCACCTCTTACTTTGCTGTGTGCTTTCCCTTGCTGAAGCCACTGAAAATAAGAGGAGAGTGATGACTATTAGTGTTGCATCTTCCAGAATCAGAAAAACCCAAGACCATTTACTGATGGTTCTAGCAAGGGATCTGGCTGTCAATCTTTGTTGCATCTGACCAGCCAGGGGGAACAGTGAAACAGTATCATGGAAGCGAATGATTGCATTGTGCTTAGTTGTTTTGTATGTGTGTCTGCATGTGTGTATGTGTGTGTGTGTGTGTGTGTGTGCATGCATGCATGCATTCAGGGAAAGGCTTTAATAGGTCGCAGAAGAGGATGAGGCTATTATCTTAATCTGGATAATTTTTTAAATTAATAGACATTTTTAAAAACAAATTTTGGGTTGGCAGAAAAATGAGCAGAAAGTACAGAAAGTTCTCATATACTCCCTCACTGTCCTCCCTCTCTCCTCTATTAACATTTTGGATAAATGTGGTATATGTATTACTATTGATGAGCCAGTACTGATACATTATCATTATTTCATCATTATTATGGTTCCATTATTAGTCCTATATTATTATTATCTAAAGTCCATAGTTTATATTGGGGTTTATTCGTTGTGTTGTATACCCTATAAATTTTAACAACTACATAATGCCACGTATTTATCATTCTGGTATCATACAGGACATTGCTTTCTTCTTTTCCAGCACTTTGAAGATATCATTCCATTTTCTTTTTTGCTTGCACGTTTTCTGGTTAGAAGTTCCTTATAATTTTTATTTTTGTTCTTCATAGGTAATGTATCTTTTTTTTCCTGTGAATGACTTTAAATTTTTGGTTTTCAGCAATTTGAATATAATATGTCTAGGTTAATATGTTTCTTGTGTGATGTTCTCTGAGTGTCTTGGATTTTTGGTTTGGTGTCTGTCATTAATTTTGAAAAATTCTTGGCAAAATATTTTTTATGACCATCTGTATATCTCTTCTCTTCTGTGATTCAAGTCACATATTTTAGAGCATTTGAAATTTAATATTTTCCTACAGTTCTTGGCCATTCTCTAGTGTTTATTTTCACTCCCTTTTCCCTTTGATTTTCAGTTTGGTACTTTCTATTGTCCTATCTCAAGTTCATTGATTCATTACTTGGCTATGTTGAGTCTACTGAGGAGCCTATAGAAGTCATTCTTCATCTTCATTTGCAATGTTTTTCATTTCTAGCATTTTCTTGGATAAATTCCAAAGAAATATCTGCTGAAATTACCCATCTGAAAATGTATGTTGTATACTTTTTGCATTGGGACCTCAGTACACTACCACAGTTATTTTAATTCCCTGTAGAATGGTTCCAGCTTGTTTCTCATACCCATGTATGGTTCTGAGGAGTTTTGTTTCTTTCTATGCGTTTTTGCTTGTCTTTTTGTATGTGTCTTAAGGGTTTTTTAAAGTTTTTTGATGTTGTTGAAAGCCAGACATCTTATGCAAGAGAGTAGTTAGTGAAATAAATTTTTTTTATGCTTAGAGATGAAATGAGCATGACTTTTTCATAATACAAGCCAAATAGATGGAAGAAGACTTCGGTTTCCTCTGATAGGATTTTAGTGGGAGAGTGGAAGTGGGGGGTTGTTAATCTAGTCAGGAGTTGGGCTGTGTTTTTGTTGTTGCTATGGTTACTCTGAGTGCACCACAGACATCAAATTCCTCTAGTGATATCTTTGTTAAGGATGGAGGCTGATTTGACAGAGGTCATGGTCTCAATTTCTGCTTTCCCTTGGGTCTGGATTTTTTCTTTGTGCTGTGCATTGGAGAGACTTTGTTTTTTGCACCTCTCCCAGCTGAATTCTACTATTCCTTCTACATGAGATTGCTAGCTTGGTGCTGAAGTAAGGGGGATGAGGAGTTCTTTGATTTTCTTAGGTAGCCTCAGTCTGAAACATCATCCCTGGGTCTCACTCAGGTGTGTGATCCTGCACCTGCTCCAGCTGTAGCGTGTGGTGGGGGCCTGGCCAGCATTCCTGCCCCTCCTATGGTGGTAGAACTTTGGTTGGCTTTTCTTTCCACCCAGCTGCAATAGGTTGCCACCAGTGCCCTAAGGTAAGCTTTTGT
Organism: Lemur catta; assembly: GCF_020740605.2. NCBI lineage: Eukaryota > Metazoa > Chordata > Mammalia > Primates > Lemuridae > Lemur > Lemur catta. The sequence continues at coordinate 14,969,507 of NC_059128.1, forward strand.
TAGTTACCCTTTCCTATGCAAATTAGGGTTTTCCTCCTTTAAGGGGAGATGATGAAAATGGGTCTGGGTAGATTTTCAGCAGAGGCTGCTGTTCCACCCCTCCACAAGGCACCATATAGGAAGATTTCTTGGGATTCTCTCCAATCCTCCCTATGGGTACCTGGGGGGATTGATGGAAGGAAAGCATGCAGGAGGGTGTGAGGCCTCCTATATCTCCGGCCCCCAGGAACTTCATATTCTTACACAAGTACAATTTTTTTTTTTTGCTTCCTCCAGAATTTTTTTTTTGAAGTACAATTTATTAATTGTAATTCATTGCAATTTTAGCAATCCATTAAAACATTTTAACTTTGTTCTTCATACCATTTTACCTGGTGTCCTACAGCTTCTGCCCCAAGTAAACAAATCCTTGGTTTTTGTTTTTCCATGAGGTGCTCGTCTCTCTCTAAATAACACATTTTTTATTTTTCCTGTGATCTAAAGTTTCTGACGGGCTTGAGATGAGTTAGTAATTTGAACTTTGTCTAGTATTGTAAGTTTTGATGTTTTTTCTAGCTGTCTATTTCCAAGCTGAAATGGGTATAGTGTTTTTTTTTAATTTTTTTTTTTTATTTCAGCTCATCAGTGGGGTACATAAGTTCAGGTCATATACATTGTCCATGTCCCGCCCATCCCCCCAAGTCAGAGTCCCAGGCGCGTCCGTTCTCATTCTCCAGACAGTGCACCTGGCACTCATCATGTAGTCATACCTCCATCCCCTCCCCCCCCCCACCTCCCCGGGTCTGCACCTTCAAGCATGACCATTCCCCAGAGGGTGTGCAACGCACTTGTCATGTAGGCATACACCCATCCCCTCCCCCCACCCCCCATCCCAGTCTGATATCCAATTGGTATCCTTCCCTGATGCACATTTAGGTGATGATCAGGGAAACCAGTTTTCTGGTGAGTACATGTGATGCTTGTTTTTCCATTCTTTGGATACTTCACTTAATATAATGGGTTCCAGCTCTCTCCAGGAGAACCAAAGAGATGTCATATCATCGTTATTTCTTATAGCTGAGTAGTACTCCATGGTATACATATACCACAGTTTACTAATCCATTCGTGGATTGATGGGCACTTGGGTTGTTTCCACATCTTTGCAATTGTGAATTGTGCTGCTATAAACATTTGGGTACAGGTGTCTTTGTTAAAGAATGACTTTTGTTCTTCTGGGTATATGCCCAATAATGGGATTGCTGGATCAAATGGTAGGTCTACTTGAATCTGTTTAAGGTATCTCCATATTGCTTTCCATAGGGGTTGCACTAGTTTGCATTCCCACCAGCAGTGTATGAGTGTTCCTGTCTCTCCGCATCCACGCCAACATGTGTTGTTTTGGGATTTTTTGATAAAGGCCATTCTCACCGGAGTTAAGTGGTATCTCACTGTGGTTTTGATTTGCATTTCCCTGATGATTAGGGATGTTGAGCATTTTTTGATACGTTTTTTGGCCATTCTTATGTCTTCTTTTGAAAAATTTCTATTCATGTCATTTGCCCATTTTTTGATAGGATTGTTTGATTTTTTCTTGCTGATTTTCCTGAGTTCTAAATAGATTCTTGTTATCAGTCTTTTATCTGATGTGTAGTATGTGAAAATTTTTTCCCATTCTGTAGGCTGTCTGTTTATTTTCATGACTGTTTCTTTGGCTGTACAGAAGCTTTTTAATTTAATCAGGTCCCAGAAATGGGTATAGTGTTTTTAATCTACTCATTCTTGGGCAAATATTTATCAGTATCTAAAAAGCACATCCTACACAGCAACACAATACACACAACAATCAGATTATGCTTTCATTTGTTGCATGCAGACATCTAATTATTTGGCATCACATAATCAAAAATCTTCTCTGGTTTATTCAAAAGTAGTTGTGTTAATTGGCTTACAGATTTTATTACAAAAGAAGAAAAAGTAACTCAGAGCCATTAGTGTTTCTACAGCATCTCTCTGAACCCTGTATTTTTCCTGTGGCACAGTGTGTGTGTGTCTACAACCCCTCCAGAAAGAATCTTCCAGGACAGGCATAACATGTCATCTGCTTTTGTTTGCCTAATGCTGAGCACAATGTCTGGTGTAGAGTGAGAACTCAATTAAAAGCTTGTTTAATGTTGCTGGGTGTCTCTATCATTCAATCAGATGGTGCATTTTCCTGAGAGTTCCTAGATTTCCCCCAGAGATACATCTTAAGAAGTGACCAAAGTCTTCTTCCAATTCTTTGGCTTGTATCATACTGTAAAAAGGACACAATTCAGATGTGCTCTGAGAAAGCCGGGGGCACGTGCCAAAGGGACGTGTGTGTTCTCGGAGGAGCCTGATTTTGTCATCTGGAGAACCAGAAGCCACTCTTTGATCTCCAGACTTAAGTACTCTTTCTTGTAGTTGGAGTATTTTTAATGCTTAATGACAAACAGCATTTGAATTTGAACTCTATAAGGCAAGGGGTTTACATTAAGTAACAAGCACAAGCAGACGGGAAGGAGAATGACTACCTTCATTACGGGCATGCGGTTCAGAAACGATGCTCCGAGTGAATCTTAAATAGTCTGGTGAAGTCAAATCCCCTCAGCTCATCTGTGAAGCCAGTGAATATGGTAATCTGTGTGTGACAGAAGCCTTCGCAGCTGTTCCTCAGCAGTGCAGTCTGATTTGGGGATTTGTGTTTGTTATGAGGCTCACCGGACTCTCCATAAAGCATGAAAGAGAAAAGTCTGACCCTGATTTGCAGCAAATAACTCTTTAGATGCTGACTTCACTTGCATTTAGGACTTGCTATATGTATAAGGAGTAGGTTGTGGGGTTTAATTTGGAGACGAAACTTGATTACGACCTGCTCCCCTGCCCAATATACTGTACAGTCACAATGCATTGAAGATCTGCTTTGGACATCTCTGCAGAAGATTTAAGGCCATTGGTTTGACAGGCCAGATCACACATGACTGGCCACGGGTCCTGCTTTGCAGCTGTACCCAGGAAGGTGGAATGGTATCGTGGACAAAGGAAAAAGGTCATGGGCTTTGGCAGTAACCAGAGCTGGGCTCAAATCCTGGCTCTGCTGTTTTCTAGCATTTTGACCCTGGTCAGGTGCTGTAATCTTCCTGAGCCCAGACTCTGTCTGTGATAGAGAGGTGGGAGTACTAGATTCAGAGTATTCTTGTGAGAATAAAATGCTGTCTGTGTGATGCATGATGAGAGTAAAATAATGTATATAAATCGTCTGCTCAAAAAAAGGAAAGGTTCAACAGATGGTAGCTGCTACCACTATTATTACTATTGCTTATTTTTGTCACTGGCTTCCTGAAGTTGTTTTCACCTGTTTTCTGTGGCCCTTACCCCATAGACACAGCCACATCCTCTGCATGCCACAATCCTTAACTTGATAAAGTGCTCACCGGAGCTCCCACGTCTGGGCCTTGCCTTAGTCCTTTCCTACAGCCTGGGCCCTATGGTTGCCTTTTTTTTCTTCACTCCTTTTTTTCTTGCTCTGTGGATTGTGTGCCATGTGGGATGTGCTTTTTAGATACTGATAAATATTTGCCTGAGAATGAGTTAATTAAAAAATACAACATAGCAGTTTCATCATGGACATAGAGATAGCTAGAAAAAGCATCCAAACTTACAATACTAGACAAACTGCAAATTACCAACTCAAGTTGAATCCATCAGAGTCCCTCCTGTGGAAGGATTTTACAGCCCTACCGTTCTGGATGCATGCATGGCCGTACGCTTTACTTTGGCCAATGCAATGTAAGCAAAGGTGATGCGTCACTGCTAGGCAGAGCCTCTGACATGTGGGGTAACTTTTTCCCTTCTTCTGCATCATGGAGCCACAGCAGGATGGACTTCCCAAGGCATGGGTCCCTGAGTGACTGTGACAAGCAGAGCTCCACTGATGACTGTGACAGATATAGTGTAAGAAGTAACCTTTACCATTGTAAGCCAAGGATTTTTGATTTGTTTATTGCTGCAGCATAACCTAGCCCATCCTAACTGCTACAGGCCTTCTCCCTCAATTCCAGCTCTGAGCCAGAGTTCTCTCCACTTGCCAACAGCCCAATCAAACCATGCAGATCTTTGCTTCCTCACAAGTCACTCTGTCCACCCCGTGAGCCATCAGATCAGAGGAAGGCCACGTGCTGATGCATCTGTCAGGTTCACACTCGCTCATTCTGTCCTCTCCTGCTACTTACTGCACTTCGACTCTAAGCTGCTCAAACCTGTAAACCGAATTATAACGCACGGACATCAATACAGTGCAAGCTGGGAAGGGTGCCTCTGAGATACTTAAATCCTTCCCCTTCCCTTTCATTTCCTGCTTCTCATTCTTTTTTGCTTGCTGCTCAAACTCATCAGGCACACGTAGTTCCCCAGGGGGAGGCTGGGGACAGAGCAAAGCAGTGCGTGGGCAGTGTCTAGCCAGGTCTGCTCCTGGCGCTGTCTGTCTGTCTTCCTTGCAGTATCAGGGCGATTTCATCTTCCCGGGTGGCCTCAGCCCTGCTCCCACACTTATGATCTGGGAGACCTAAGCAGCTGCCACCTTATGCTTTTAGATTTGGCCTTGTCTGCCTTCCCTCTCCTAGTGCCTCCGTGGGCTTCTGTGCTGTTCTTCAGCTCCTCTTCTGGATTGGACCCAGGACCCTTCCAGGATAGAGCCTGCTTCCCTCTCCCTGTCCCAGGGACTATAACCAGTACCCAGAGCTGAACATATTGGCCTGTCACTGCCTAATGCTGCTTAATTCACTGTTGCAAAGAACAAAAGCCATTTTGAGGAAAAAGAGGGCTTACTGTGTATCTTAGTCAGTTTGGGCTACCATAACAAAGCGTCATAGACTAGGTGGCTTATAAACAACAGAAATCGATTTATCACAGTTCTGGAGGCTGGAAGTCTGAGATCAGAATGCCAGCATTGTCAGGTTCTGGCGAGGTCCCTCTTCAAGCTTACAGATGGCTAATTCCTGGTTACACTCTCACATGTTGGAAAGAGAGAGATATCCCATATCGCCTGCTTTTTTTATAAGGGTACTAATCCCATCATGAGGGCCCCACCCTCAGGATCTAATCTAACCGTAATTACCATCGAAAGGCCCCACCTCCAAGTACCTTCACCCTGGTGATGTGGGATTTCATCATATGAATTTTGGGAGCACATACACATTTAGTCCGTGACACAGTAAGACTAAACAAATCCTGGAAGAGGAAGGTCTTTGGAAGCCAAGGCAAGCAAGGCAACTCTTAGGACCAGTTACTGTCTCAGTATCAGCCTCTCCCAACCCTCATGGTTTCTTTTATAGGATCTCCAGGACTTTGATGTTTCTGCTATCTATTGTTTTATAACAAACAACATATTAGTTTCAAACTACAAGAATATCTGCTACTCATGATTCTTGACCAAGCACTTCCTCTGGTTTGCATAGTGTCAACTGGTGCCCTGAGAAGGTTGCAAGGTTCTAAATGCCCTTTGTCAAATGGATGGCCACTAGTGTCAGCTGCCAGCTTGGGGCTCAGGTGGGACTTATGGCCAGGGGCTTTGGTTCTTCGCTATGTGCTACTGCTTCTCATCCTTAGTGGTTATTCATACACTGTTTCATGGGGATATTTTTACTAGGGAGGCTTCTAGGTCTCTACTCACATCCATCACAGTATGAGGGCTCTGAGAGGTTAAAGGAGCCGGTATTTTTGCTTTCAATACTCCCGTTTTGTCACTTGATTGCCTTCACTGTGAGCAGACAGGTGCCGTTCAACATTTTACCTCTGCTGGGTCAATTATAGTGATTTCAAAGGACACAAATGTATCTGACAAGTCTCATTGGAAAGAAAATTCCTTCAGATTAACAATAAATTGATCTGATTACCTAATCCTAGTATCATTCAGAGAAAACTGCGAGGCTGAAGTGGAGTGGCAATCTTTATTCATGTCAATCTGTGGGAAAATGGAGAGTGTGAGGAAAGCTAGGGGCAAGGAATGAAAAAAATCTCTGCACTCTGAAGGCCAAAAACATACCTGCATCTCAAAGATGTTCCTACTCAGAGAGGGGCAGGACAGGTATTTAGAAAATATTAAGCACATTACAGACTTATTGATTTACCTTTTTATAACAGTGCAAGGGTCTTAAGACCTTAATATTTGGAACACAGATAGGCAGTGGTTTTGCTTTCCTGTTAGTAATTATTTTTAGATAAAGAGATTTGTTTAAATTTTGTGAACCTAGTGAAAATCAACAGAATAGGAAATTGCTGCTGTGGCCTGCAGTACTCTTGGCACGCATGTGAGTCATGCCACCTGGCAATGATGGTAAAAGACTAATAGATTCATTTACTAATGTATATATGCCAGGATAACTGTTAGTTTTGATGTATTAGCTCCACAGTAAAGAATTCCCTGACCCAGACAATTACCTCTTTCTTCCTTTCTTCTCTCATAGTGCTCTGGAGATACTTCTGTTAAGACACTTCTCAAATATGTTCAACCAAATATTTATTTAGTCTTCATTAGGTGGTAAGTTATGTGCTAAAGTGCATTAGCAATGCATTAATTCATACTCTCCATAACTACTGCTTTATTTCAAGTCCTTAGCACTCTTCCTTGGACTGTTGCACTAAGGAATATAATCCTTATTCCTGAGAAATTTACAATCTGGCAGGAGATTGTAGCAGACATTGTTGGCTAAAGACCAAGCAAGCGTTACTTCCTTTCTTCTCTGCTGGAAGAGAATTTCGTTCTGATGGGTCACCCTTTATCACGTGACTCAGGTGAGATCCCAGTTAGTCTACAATCATCATGGTAAACCAGTGATTGGCTTGGTCATGTTATTCCGTGCTGGTCAAGGAGACAGAAGGGGAAGTTGGCTGCAGAGGCTTCTTGGAAACATTGCTTTCTCGATATAAAGAGATACACAGGAGCGCAGGATACTTTCATTTTAAGATTTGATGCCTGATAAAGCTATATTCACTTGCTTCCTGGAGGAGAGCTTGCCCTCAGATATTTGGCTTCAACAGGGTAGCAAAAAAGTGGACATGACCTGGGTTCTTGACGTCCCCTTTAAGTTGTTCAAATGACCCACACTGGAGATATCCTGCAATGGAGTATCTGTTATGCTGCATAATATTAATGATAAATATCCTGATGGTCATGCCAGTTACTGGCTGAGTGCTTACTTACTAGTACCGGGCATACTGATAAAGGATAAATTTACTGCAGCAGTAAGGCAGAATATGAGAAATGTCAGTGGGGAGGTATAAAGTGCTGGAGGATGTAGGAGAGGGAGGGACTGAACGCAGCCCACTGGGCTGGGGGGAGGTAATCAAAAAATCAGACGCAACATAAGTCACACATGGGCAGCACATTTAGACCACAGGCATTTTTTGGTATGTTTATGGATTACAGAATGTCTAAAATTTTAAGCCAGATATAAAAAAATCATGGTCTTTCCTATAAAAGTTAATATTTATTTTTTCATACTTTGCTCCAGTGCCCACCTAGCAACACAGGCTGTGGTTGAGGACTGGCATTCCTTTGCACCCGGCCTGGGCTTTTTTTCCGTCTTGCTGTCCTCTGTGCAAGCCCCCTGTCTGTCCCCGGTGGCTTTTGACTGCTGTGTCTGTGAAGGGAGAAGAATTTGCTACAGAAAAAGCTATTGTATCTGCTGTTGGTAGCACTTGGAAGTAAGTTTGGCTGAGTAACACACATAAACCACGAGGTTTGGGAGATTAAAAAAAATAGGATGTGTCATTCATTCATTCATTCATTCAAGAAGGCTTATGCGGGAAAGAGGAGAGGAGTGGACTCATTTTAGGACATTTGAGAGTTAGAAGAAAATTTATTTCTTAGGAAAGGGAAACCTTGAGATTGTTTCCAAGCAGAAGGATAGAATTTGTTGTGTGCTGAGTGCAACAAGACCTTTTAATGATATGAGCGTTGGCTGTGGATCTGCGGTAACACTTGGTCCACAGGAATCCTGAGGTGCTATATATTCTAGATCTTTATTTTCCCAAGCATTTTGGAGTATGAAGGATACATTATGGGCTATATTGTCCTGTCATTATATTTAATGTACTATTGGATTTATCTATAAAATAGAGGACTGATTAAGATAAATAAAATGATCTCATCTTGGAAGGAATTCCGACGGCAAAAGAATTTGACAAGAAGATCCTCTTTTTATCTGAACAATAAAATATATCAATTTCTCAACTGTTTGGCCAGTTCATCTGGTGAGAGAATGGAAAAAGGGAGACATTCATCAATTTTATGATCTGCAGTCTATCACTCAGGTTAAATCAGGAAGAAGAGTGTGTGGAGAACACATTTGGAAAGAAAAGTTATTTTCAAAACATTTGGAGCAGGGGCCAAATCTGCTCAATTCCAACAACGTATGCAGATAAGTTTTGCTCTTGAAAAGTCTTCATTTGCTCCTATTAATTATAAGACTTTTACCACTGCCCGGCAGCAGCATATTTAGAATTAATAATGTGGCTTTAAAAAAAAAATATGCAATGGTGATGTAATTAGCATATCAGCATAAGGTTAATGATTTTAAAATGGAAAGGCTAGTGATGTGCTTAAATTTTTTTTAAAAAGTCAAAGAAATTATCTCAGTTGAATTGGCGTTTTTCCACTCTTTCTGCTTGTTCTTCAGCTAACAAGGTTGAGGGAAGAGTTAAAATTGCTGCAGGTGTAGGGATACCTGCAAAAACATTAAACAGGTCTTGAATTGCTTACCAAATGAAATCTAGCCAGAAATTGAAAATGGGAGGTGAATATATGTATGGAAGAACAGAGCAGCCTGGTGGAAGCACACTACCCAAATGCACTGAAGATGTTGTTGAACATTTCTTTTGGGATACCAGTCTAGCTACAAATACCTAGAAGGATCAAAAAAAAAGTTTTCCAAAGTTGATACGTAGGTGTGAAAACCAAAGGGAAGATCCAATGCACAACTCAGTTCCACTAAATGCTTGTAAGCCTTCTCATCTCATGGTAGAATATCCAGAAATTTTAAAGTAATTATTACTTTCCACAAACGGAAATAAAGTTAGCAAAATAAGACCTCATTTTTCTAACAGTATTCTACTAGCAAATTCGTAGGACAATCTAGGCTTTGATGAACTGCAGCAGGTATTCATAACAGCAGCGATATTTGAGATGCATATTGGAGTGTGACACATGGTACTAGATTTCCAGATGTGTCTCCCAGTTCCATCTCTTAGTAACTGTGTGGCCATGAGTGCTTTATTTAACTTTTTGGTGACTCAGTTTTCTCCTTGGTAAAGTGGGGTTTGAGCCCCAGGTCTTTTTTCACTTACCAGCAATATGACCTCACTTGCCAGGGAGGTTTATCATTAAGCTTTTTCTGAATAACAAAGCATCCCAACATTTAGTGGCTTAAAGGAACTAACATTTATTATTTCTCATGCTTCTATAGGTTGCTTATTGGTTCTTCTGGTTTGGGCAAGGTCTGGGGCTTAGTGGTCTAGGATGGCCTCACTTATACATCTGTGGCCTTAGGTGGGAAAACGGGACATCTGGAATGGGCAGAACTTCTCTCCACATGGTTTCCCAGCCTCCAGGAGAACAGCTGAGGCTTGTTCACACAGCGGAGGAAGGGCGCTCACAGCAGGAAAGAAATAGTCCCAATGTGCAAGAGCTTTTTTTTTTTTTTTTTTTTTTGAGACAGAGTCTCACTCTGTTGCCCGGGCTAGAGTGAGTGCCATGGCATCAGCCTAGCTCACAGCAACCTCAAACTCCTGGGTTCAAGCAATCCTTCTGCCTCAGCCTCCCGAGTAGCTGGGACTACAGGCATGTGCCACCATGTCCGGCTAATTTTTTCTATATATATTTTTAGTTGGCCAGACAATTTCTTTCTATTTTTAGTAGAGACGGGGTCTCACTCCTGCTCGGGCTGGTCTCGAACTCCTGACCTCGAGCGATCCTCCTGCCTCGGCCTCCCAGAGTGCTAGGATTACAGGCGTGAGCCACTGCGCCCAGCCTGTGCAAGAGGTTTTAAAGCTTCTGCTTGCTTCACTTTTACTGATGTCTTATTTCCCATTTACTAAGGCAAATCCCATGGTCAGGCCCAGATTCTAGAAGTGGAGAAACAGACTCCAATTTTTAATTGGAGAAGCTGCAAAGTCACATCACAAAGGAGCAAACAAATAAGGATGGGGAAACTTTGTAGCCACTTTGCAATGTACTACAGGAAGTAATTTAGTATCTTGAGTCAGAATTTTCCAAGTTTATTATTTGCCATTCAAGCTAATCTTCAGGTATTTTGTTTGAGGTCTTTTTGTTGGTTTCAAAGGACCTTTGAGATCTCTTCTAAAATGGCTATTCAACTCAATTTCAGTTGAAGACCACTAAATTCCTCATTATAGTCCCCATTTTTTGATGAAGTATTTTGAACATGGGGAAATGCAGTGTATGTTTTTCAAATATATGCAAGATAGAATGAATGAATTTTAGATACAAGCAAAATAACAGACAATAGTTTATCTATATTCCCTGTTGTATTTTAGTTTGCACTTGCTAGCGCAGCAATACTTTCACCTTCTACTATACAAATTTACATTTATTGTCTCATATTTATTAGTTGTCTTTCTGTAATTAGGCCATCTTCCCTGGGGTAAAATGCATTGTGGCACCAGATCCTCACTTCTTCCTACATCCATGGTCTTGCCATGTTCTCATGTTCTCATTGCGAGCAGAGAATATATTTCCCTGCCCTTGGATTTTGGACTTGGCCGTGTGACAGACTTTGGATAAAGGCATGTGGGAGTGACAGTTTCTCAGTCCCAGACTAGGCTTTAAGAGGTATATAGACGTGTTCCCTTGCATCTCTGTCATCACTATAAGAAGAACATGTCTGGAAGCCTGCTGGTTTTAGATGAATAAGATACGTTTAGAGCAAAGCCAGTCCAGCTAATCCTCAGACTTGCAAAAAGAAGTAGAGTTTCTCCAGCCCCCAAAGCTAAAGGAAAGCTACCTGGCCAACCCTGGCCTTGAACTGCCTAACCCCAGCTCACTGAAGACATGTAAGCCATAATAAAGGATTGATATTTTAAGCCATCATACTTTGAAGTATTTTGTTATGCAGCAAGAAGAAACTGACATCAACCTCTTGAGGGCAGGGTATTATCCATGACAATGTAATGAACACATAGTAGGATCTCAAGATATATTTATTTGTTTATGAAATTTTGGCATTGCATTAGCTTTCAGTTGCTGTAATAACAAAAACCCACAAATGTAGTGTCTTAAAACAAATCTATTATCTTCTAGTTGTGTAGGTTAGAATTTAGACATGGTTTTCAGTGGGCTAAAACTAAGGTGTCCACAGGGCTGCATTTCTTCTGGAAGCTCCAGGATAAAATCTATTTCCTTGCCTTTTCCAGCTTCTAGCGGCCAGCCACATTCCTTGACTAATGCCCCCCTTCTTTTATTTATGTTATGTGCTGAATCGTGTTCCCCAAAATCCATGGACCTCAGAATGTAACCACATTTGAAGATAAGGCTTTTTAAAAGGTGATTAATGAGGCCATTATGGTGGGGACTTGATTTTCTATGACTGGTGTCCTCATAAGAAGAGGAAGAGACACCAGGGATGCCTGGGCACAAAGGTGAGGGCATGTGAGGACACAGCGAGGAGGCAGCTGCCTGCAGGGCAATGAGAGAGGCCTTGGGTGAAACCAAATCTCCCAACATTTTGCTCCTGGACTTCTAGCCTTTAGAACTGTGGGAAAATAAATTTCTGTTGTTTAAGATACCCAGGCTGTGGTATTTTATTATGGCAGCCCTAGTAAACTAAAACAATCAGCAAGCCAGCACTGTAGCATTTCTCTTTCTGAGGAAGACCATTTTTCCCTCAACACATCATTCTCTAGCTGGGAAAGCTTCTCTGGCCTTTAAAGACTCATTAGATGAGGCCTGCCCAAATGATCCAGAATAATCTTTCCATCTTAAGGTATTTAGTTCTAATCATATCTATAAAGTCCCTTTGCCATGTAAGGCAACATATTCACAGTTTGCAGCGATTAGACTGTAAGATATGGGGGTAAAGGGGCCTTATTGTGCCTGTCAGAGACATAGAAGGGAGTCTTGAGATTATATAATTCATCATTTAATCAATATTTTTTTTAATGAAGCATTAATTTATTTTGAGAAAGGGATGAGAGCAATTATTTAGTAGAAACAATTAATTTTTCCCTTTCATTTTCTCATTTCCTAATTCTGGAGTCCACGTTTTAATTAAACTTTGCCTTGCTCCTTGTTTTTTTAGCAAAATGCAGAAGGACTTAATGCACATTTTTTTGCATGAAAGAGCTTGCTACACTGGCCTGCCTCTTAGCATCTTGTCTGTTTTTACAAGATTCCCTCTAGCTCTTTATATCTGGTGACCCTGCCTCTCTACTGAGGAAAGTTATCAACAAAAGCTGTCAGCTGCTACAGCCTTTCATTCAATCTCTAAGATAACTCCACAGAAAAACCTCAGTGATTCTTTTTCTTTGGAAAACCTCACACTGCCAATGGAAAGTTAGGGAATGAATTGCCTGTCATGCTTGCTTTTTCATGATCTCCGTCTCAGAAGCTCTATTGAAACTCTATTAAGTATGTTATTAGCTTCTATTAGAGCCGCAGATGATAACTTCATGTTGGAATTCATTTTCCACACACACTGAGCTGAATTTTCATATTTGCATTTGATGGCTAAGGCCAGCTGGAAAGCATTTTCCACTGTGAGTTAAGTGTCATGTGCATCTTTATATTTAGATATTAAAACACACACCAAACACCCAGTGCTGGAAAGATGCAAAAAAAATAGCAAACAGGAGACCCATTTTGGCCAACTCCACAATTGAACATCCAATCATCATTTAAACAACCCTCCTCATGGTGGGGCACGGGGTTGTATCAGCTGGGCACAACTGCCTTTTGCTCTGGTCAGAAAATAACTTGCCTAGTCTTGTGACAACATCTCACTGTTCAACACCTTAACATTCAGCTTTCATATTCTGGAATAATTCCTAAAACACAAAGTGACAGTTGTTTTCCATGTTATAAACACAGCCCCACATCCATTACGACTGCTATTTCTTCTGTGACTTCAGCTGGTGTGCCGCCGAAAAGCCAGTCAAAGTTCTTCCGCTTCTCAAGAATGTAATACTTCATGGCTCATTTGAAACTGAGTCGGCTCAAAGCAAAATTTTACGGCACGATCCTAACGCAGTATCCTGGGTGGCATCTGGCAGTTTTCGAAATAAGGCACATAAGTCAGGGAGTTGTGTTTCCCAGGGGCTTTCCCTAGGAGATCTCAGCTTAGGCAGAAGGAGTGAAATGAGAACTTAAAGTGACACAGGTTTCATGCTAGAAAAATTTGGATTTACATTCTGTTATTTCAGCTGTCAAGTTCCTAAAATGGATAAAGATCTTTGCAGTTCACTCCATGAGACTTCTCCATGTGGGATCAGAATTTTTGCAAATCTAGAGAGAGCAACTCTAACAGAAGTTCAGCAAATATTTCTATCACCCCAAAGGGTTGTAAACAATGAGTAGGAGGCAGGGAGGTGTCCTTGAACACCAGCTTTGCCTATTTAGAAACACCCTGTTTTGAGCTGTTCTGCAGAATTCATGAGTAAGCACGAATGAAAACCGATTCCTTTCTTTCCTGATGTTGTGCACGAAGAGAACATTTCTTTCTACCTATAAACTCATGAGGATTTATCAGCAGTGTTGGATTGTTGAATCAGGACATAAGTCTTGATAATGAGATGCCGAAACAAATATTTATAAGTTCTTTTAACCCCAGATTATCATTATGCTTCTTTTGGCTACTACTTAGGACTTCCACTTCTAAGGGAACACTGGGATTTGTGGTGATTGCATGGGCAGCGCCAATTCTTTACTCATCTCTGCATCCACATCTCTTGCTACGTGATTTTGCAGTTCCTCTCGCTAGAGAGGTAGCATCTATTTCCCTATCCCATGTGACTTGCCTCAGCCAATAGAATAAGGCTGAAGTGATGCTGTGCTAGTTCTGAGCACAGGCCTAGGAAGGCTTTTGCATGTTGCTGCTTTTCTTCTTGTACTTTTATTGTTGTCGTGAGCCTTTGCTTTGCCTCTATATGCGGGATGGAACTAAGCAGCCCACAGACGCAGGAGCAAGACAATTGAGGGCTGCTGAGCCCAGCCTAGATTAGCAGACCCCTCAGCGACCTACAGACACATGAGCTATAATAGTAAAAGATTATTATTTTAAACCACTATGTTTTGAGTATTTTATTAAGCAGCACTTTTGTGGCAACAGCTTGCTGATACTGGAATGTTAACACTTATTAAACACTCAATAGACATTTACTAAATGAATGAATGAATAAAACTATATCCAGGATATTTGTGTGTATATATGTACACAAATGTGTATATAGATATTAAGTAAACTATATAAAACACACACATGCATATAGATACATACAAATGTATATTTTTACCTGTCTACAGAGTTAGACCTTTCTCTGTTTTACTTGTAACAATTTGCTTTTGAAAGTTGGTTTGGGATTAATTGGTTGGTTGCAAAACTCACACAGAATGAGAAGTAAATCGCCCTTGTTCCAGGGCTCTCCAGTTTGATTGTCCCACCAACTATGACTTTGGTAACCATGCAATTAATTTTCAAGTGTTCTATTGCTCACCTGCTCTCCAAATTACTAAGTAAAATAAATAGTTTTGTGAACAGGAAGAAAAGAAATACACAAAATCTTTTAATTTCCTAGTGCTACTGTGACTTTAAAAAAACACAGTATTTATTGTAACCAATTTTAAAACTGTGCTGCAGGAAATGTTCAGAAAAATTTTCTTTTCCATTAATGTTATAATTACACTTAAGGAGAATATAGAAGGATTAATTAATTTCACTGTTCAATGGGAGTTTGGTTCTAGCTTTCTAAGTTAAAATTAGAACTGAAATATTGAATTGATAATGGCATTCAAGTCTTCTAATCAATTTCTGTCCCTGAACATATTCAGCATGGTCATTCCTCTGAAGAAAAAAGAAGATATATACTCCAGAAATTAAATGAAGTGAGAGTTGATAAGTAATTGAACAAATATCTTATTCCTCAAACACTTTTGTTTTTAAAGTTTTCTTCTAGACTGTTCAGAGTACTTTTTAAGTGTGTGTGTGTGTATGTTGTTGAAGTAGTTCTACACACACACGAACATAGATTCTTTTGTGTGCCATGTTTTGGTCATTAGACATGATATACCTCTTATTTGGTACAAGTTACAATTTTTATTGGGTGTTGAGAAAGCCACAGGGATATGATTTAGAGATTAGCTATGGAGGGACCCGGTGACCTGGCTACAGCCTTTGACCTCCACCCCTGAAGATGGAAGACCACTAGTTCTTCCCTTCACATGGATAGTTTTAATAGAAAGAGAACATGTCAAGTGAGTTATAATCTGAGGAGAATATGCCATTGAATAATTGCCTATTGTGAGCATTTAGGATTTGTCAAAAATAATATTTTGAGTATTGTTCATTCCAATAAGGTGTCAAAGTTTTTTCCCTTGTGTCCTTATAGGATTCTGAATGCTCTATTTTAAGAGACTAAAAGTAATTTGAGTTTTCTATTAATGACATAGTTATTTTCTATGTTACCTACTTTGTTAAATATATAAAAATGACAATGCCAGAAAAATATGTGTTATATATTAGAGGAACATCAGGAATAGGAAAATATTCTCTTAATCTTGAACTTGTATCTGTACTTATAATTGCTTTTTTCAAATGGATGGTTGGCAGGTGAAAAACATTATTCAAGTTATCTGTTGACAGAATGACCCAACTGATTTGACTCATAACAGAATGATTTGAACAACAAAAGGATCTGTGAATCATTTTATTTCCAGGGAAGTTTTGAATTCTAAGAATTATTCTGAAGATTGATTATGAACATAGGTTCCTTACTTGGTGAATTAGGAACTATTTTAACAAACAACAAACTTGGATAGTGTTAGTAAATGTCTTGGGGGCTTTAAAAATGACCTTTCTTATATGATTATTCAGATTATCTTTCCTTGTATTTATAGAATTTTTGTATGCACATCTGTACACGTGTGTGTGTATGTGTTGGGAAATATGTGTAAAAATGTAATACATAGAGTTTTCAGAAAGCATTGAAGAGACACAGTCGTCTCAAGTTTTAGATTCCAAACATAAATATATTTTATAGACAATGTATTACTTTCAGGGAGTAGAAGGGGTATTTCAGGGAGTAGAAGGGGTATTCTGTTGGGACTACTTACTGATTTTCTTTAGTCTATAATGATATACAGTACTTAATTGCTTACTTTTAAGCAAATGCTAATCAATAGTAGCTTATTTAAGCATATGGTGGGCGTATGTATAGAAGCATAATCCAGAGAACATGGCAGAATCATAATGGGAACTTGTAGAAATGCTCACTTTAGATGATCCTTATTAATGTATAAGAGCAAATATGTGAACAGAATGATCTTACATTTCATTGTCAATGTTCAATTCTTAAAAAAAGTCATTTTTGTACTTTAACTTTCAAATAGAGCAAACTAGAGGCAGTTGTATTTTGCCAAATTTTGTTATGGATAGTGGTTATGGTCAAATTTGAGTTAAGAAATTAGTACTGTTAATTACTAGTCCTGACCTTGATATTGACCTGTTTTTTTTTTCCCTGAAGGTTATTTAATCTTTTTGACTTTTAGGAAATAAAATGGAATATACATATTTTTACCTACTTCATGATTTATAATATAAAGCAAATAAGACAAAATGCTTTGAAAACATAAGATGTATATGAACACAAATGTCTATTATCTAAGTGTTTCAACTCATTTGGAGAGAAACAGAACAGCTCCTAATGAAGAGAAATATTTAACAATATTTGTGGGCTTTTTAAAAATGTCTACGTGCATTTTATTTCTTTGAAAATCCCAAGAGGCTCTGATCCTCATTTTCCTCTATAACTTTTACACCCTGTAGAGGATATTCTTTGTGAAGTGTGAAATTAATGGCTTATCTATGCAGTAAGTGAAAATAAAAGAACATTATATATCCTTAATGGTGTTGGTGTATTTTTAAAATGATGAAATATTGATTATATCTATATAGTGTTACCTCTCTTTGTATATTTCACATATAGTATCTTAGGTAACACTGCAACCACAAAAAGTACACAAGATAAATATAACCTTTTTTTTTTTTGAGAACACAAGCAGATAATATTTTATTGGTTTAGACATCCCTTAAGTCCCAGGAGATTTAGTAGCAATTAAATGCATGCCCCTTTGCACATAATCAGTCTTTTGGAGGGAAAAAAACACAACAACGTGTGCTAAGGGGACCAATTAATCTGAAGTGCAACTCAGTGATGGCAAGCTAAATTTGTATGATTACTAGGTATCCAATAAAGGTTAAGGTAGAATTAGGATTCTTAATTCTGTTTGCTTTCTACTATCACACATTCATTTGGCATTTAATAAGACTCTGTGTCAGTATTACAAAGGTGAATACAAAGGTGAATAAGCGGAAGCAGTGATAAACCAGTTGGGGAAACAGACATGAGAAAGACATAAAAATCCTAACAGGTGTTGCAGTAGTTGCACAAACCAAATGTTAATGAAGTCAGGCAAAGCTTTATTGAAAGGTGGATGTTTGAGTGGCTCTTGGAGAATTCCACAAATATGGGAACAAACTTGATTCTTCCTCGCTCACCCCCATGTCTAGTTGATCAAGTCCCATGAAGTCTGCTCCCCAAGTATTTATGGGATCTAAGCATTCCTTGCCACCTCAAATCCACTATTCTCATTCAGGCCACCATCGATTCTGCCCTGGAGACTTCCAGACAGCTTTTCTACATGTGCTCTCATCATCCCTCAGCAATGAATCTTAACAACATCTACAGCGACAACAAACTAAATCAGGTCACCTCCCACTCTGTGATCCCTTAGTGGTTTCCCATCCCCCTTGGAGTATGGTTCTAACTCTCACTATACCTCAAAAGCCCTGCACAATCTTTTCCCTGCTGCCTGTACATCCTCAGGCTGCACTGTGTCCCTTCTAGCTCATTTTCCAACCAAATTGTTTTCTTTTTGTCCTTCTAAAATGTCAAGACCAAATGAGGTGGTTATTTATTTTTGTGAAAACTTGGATGGGCCACAGTGCTCAGATATTTGATCAAACAGTATTCTGGAGGTTTCTGTGAAGGTGTTTTTTGGATGAGATTAACATTTAAATCTGTGGACTTTGAGTCAAACCGCTTGCCCTGCATAATGGGGTGGGAGGTGGGGGGATCATGCAGTCTGTGGAAGGCTGAATAGGACAAGTGTTGACCTCCCCTGAGCAAGAAGGAATTCTGCCAGCAGACTGCCCTCGGACTCAGCCTTCAACTCTTCCCTGGGTCTCCAGCCTGTTGCCCTACCATGCACATTTTAGCTTATTTCAACAGATTGAAGGTATACAAGTGGGTTTTTTTTGTTGTTGTTGTTACATGGATGAATTGTATAGTGGTGAAGTCAGGGCTTTTAGTGTACCCCTCACCCAAATAGTGTACCTTGTACCCAATAGATATGTTTTGATCACTCACCCTCCTTCCAACACCCCCACTTTTGAGTCTCCAATGTCCATTATACCACTCTGTATGACCATGTGTACCCATCATTCAGCTCCCACTTTTAAGTGAGAACATGTATTTGTTTTTCCTTTCCTGAGATACTTCACTTAGGATAATGGGCTCCAGTTCGATCCAAGTTGCAGCAAAATACATTATTTCATTCTTTTTTATGTCTGAGTAGTATTTTACATTTTCTGTATTCATTTGTCAGTTGATGGGCACTTAGATTGATTCCATATGTTTACAACTGTGAATTGAGCTGCAGTAAACATACAAGTGCTGATGTCTTTTTGATATAATGACTTCTTTTTTAAAATTTTTAAAAAAATTTTTTTTTAAATTTTTTTGAGACGGAGTCTCACTCTGTTGCCCAGGCTAGAGTGCCGTGGCATCAGCCTAGCTCACAGCAACCTCGAACTCCTGGGCTCAAGCAATCCTTCTGCCTCAACCTCCCAAGTAGTATAATGACTTCTTGACTTCTTTTCCTTTGGGTAGATACCCAGTAGTGGGATTGCTGGATCAAATGGTAGGTTTACATTTAGTTCTTTGAGAAATTTCCATGCTGTTTTCCGTAGAGGTTGTACTAATTTACAGTCCCACCAACAGTGTATATGCATTTCCTTTTCATCACATCTATGCCAACATCTATTGTTTTTTGACTTTTTAATAATGGCCATTCTTACAGAGGTAAGGTAGTGTTTTATTGTGGTTTTAATTTACATTTCCCTGATGATTAGTGATGTTAAGCATTTTATCATGTTTTTTGGCTGTTTGCACATATTTTGAACTTACCAAGTCCCTGTAATCACATGAGCCAATTCCTTAAAGTAAAGAATACATATGCACATCCTGTTGGTTCTGTTTCCCTGGAGAACTCTCTCTACTACAGCCCTCACGGCCTTCACATCTGCTGTTCTCAACCTAGGAAACTCTTCTAGGGAACTACTTCTCATTTTTCAGGTTTCAGCTTAAATGTCATTTATAAAGAGACACTTTTCCTGACCTTCCAAACACAATAAGATCTCTCAGTTTAAATGTATTTTTATATCAATCTCTGTTTTACTTTATAGTACATATGACAACTTATAGTCATACGTTTATTTGTGCAATTATTTTATATATACATATATGTCTCACATTACAGCAGTATTTCTCAATCATTTTTTAATCATTATCCCCTAAGAAACCTTTAAAGACACTTCTTTCCCAGTTGCCTGACATCATAGATACACTGTGTTTATGTACCATATACATAAAAAGAGTGAAATTTTTTCACCTCAGCAATAAATTTTTAGCCCCTTGGGGGCAATATCACCCTGTTAGGACTGCACACACTGCAGCATAAACTCCATGAGAGCCAGGACTTGGCTCTGAGCACCCAGTGCCTGGCCTGATGCTGCAACACAGTAAGTCTCAGTAAATACACATAGAATGAATTGAATCAATAGGAGAGTAGGTATGGATGCCTAGGAAAGATCATTCTGGAGACAATGTGTCTGGGTGCAGTTTCTGCATTTACCATTTATTTTCCTTGTGATTTCAGACAAATTTCTTCAGCCTCATTTCCTCATATAAGGTGAAAATAATAATAACAGTTTCTAAATCACAGTGTGTTATGAGGACTAATCAGGAAATTATATGTAAAGGGCTTAGCATGTAAATAGGAAAGGATAAATTAAATTGTCTCTGTTTGCTGATGACATGATCTTATCTATAGAAAATCATAAGGCATCAACAAAAAAACTACTGGAACTGATAAACAAATTCAGTAAAGTTGCAGGATACAAAATCAACTTACAAAAATGAATAACATTTCTATACAATAAAACAAACTTGTCTAAAAAAGAAATTAAGAAAACAATCTCATTTTTAATAGCATCAAAAGAAAATACTTAGGAGTAAATTTAGCCAAGGAAGTGTAAGATCTGTATACTAAAAACTTCAAAACATTAATGAAAGAAATTGAAGATGGCACAAATGAATGGAAAAATATCCTGTGTTCATGGATTGGAAGGATGAACACTGCTAAAATGTTCCTACTGCCCAAAGTGATCTACAGATTCATTGTAATCCCTATCAAAATTCCAATGTCATTCTTCACAGAAATAGAAAATTCTAAAATTCATGTGGAGCCACAAAAGACCCCAAATAGCCAAAGCAATCTTGAACAAAAAAGACAAAGTTAGAGGCATCACACTACCTGATTTCAAAATACATGAAAAAAAGCAATAATAATCAAAACAGCATGGTATTAGCATAAAAGCAGACACATAGACCAAAGGAACAGAATAGAGAACCCAGAAATAAACCCACATGTTTACCAATCAATTGATTTGTAACTTGTCTGCCCCTTTAGCCCCACACCCCCATGCAAGTTAGTTAGAGGCCAGGTTGCCAATGGGTGTATGACACACTCTTCCAAATAAGTTGAAACACTTAGATAATAGACATTTGTGTTCATATACATCTTATGTTTTCAAGGCATTTTGTCTTATTTGATTTATATTATGAATAATGAAGTAGGTAAAAATACGTATATTCCATTTTATTTCCTAAAAGTCAAAAAGATTAAATAAACTTCAGGGGAAAAAAAAAAAAACAACAGGTCAATATCAAGGTCAGGACTAGTAATGAACAGTACTAATTTCTTAACTCAAATTTGACCATAACCACTATCCATAACAAAATTTGGCAAAATACAACTGCTTTTAGTTTGCTCTATTTGAAAGTTAAAGTACAAAAATGACTTTTCTTAAGAATTAAGCATTGATGATGAAATGTAAGATCATTCTGTTCACATATTTGCTCTTATACATTAATAAGGATCATCTAAAGTGAGCATTTCTACAAGTTCCCATTATGATTCTGCCATGTTCTCTGGATTATGCTTCTATACATATGGGGATGAGTCTTTGAAGGTAGTGGCCGTGTACCTTTCCTTTCCCTGTTCTCTTTTCTGCAGACTAGAACGTGGATGTGTAGGTTAAAGAGGGAACTGACATATTGAATTTCAATGAGAGAGGTCATGGTGGATGGACTGGTTCAGTGTTCCATGGTGTCAGGACCCAAGCTCTTTCTCTGTTGTTGCTCAGCCATATGTGGCCATCATATGATCATGTCTTTTTTTTCTCATACTTACAATTGCTGATATTACCTTGTTTACTTTTCATTTACTTTTTAAAATCTTCTTACTTCACTAGAATTTAAGAGCAATCTACCTTGTTCGCTACTATATTCAAAGCACCTAGACAGTGGTTGGAACATAGCAGATGCTAAACACGGTTTGAATGAATCCATGAGTGGTGAATAAGCAGCAACCAGCTCAGAGGGTTACAAGCCCTCTGGGTCAGTGGTAGGCTATGGAAGGAAGATGCTACATCCTGCCAGGTGGCATGGAAGAGCCCCAGTGGGCAGCGTTGCCTAGTGGAGTGGTAGTGGCAGGCAAAGGTACAGGTAAGTAGCAGGTGAGACATTAGTGCCAAGATTAGATGTAGGGAAACAGTGGAACAGTAAATCTATGGTAGATTTATTCACGAACACATTTAAAATATCCCCTAAGATACACAGGCATACCTGGGTGGATAGAAAGAGAGAGAGCTTTACATATGACGAACTTCCTGTGTCAGTTGGTAGGTACAACAGTGCAGTAAAAATTGAATTATTGTTGCTTTTCAAAGGTGATCTGTGCCCACAGGCTGGTGACAGGTGAACATTTGGGTTATAACCTTTATAATCTACAGCCTCAAAGATAAAGTCAATTTTACTCCTGATTGTCTATACCTTTCTTGGTGCTGGATCCTTCATATGTCTTATTTTTTCCTATGGCTGGCACCTGCTTTCCTCCAAATCCTGCACGGGGGTGCCTCTTCCTCACACATCTTGGAGGTGGGTCAGAGGTTCATTAAAATCATCCACTTTATTTGCCTCCCGTTTCTCCCAGGCATTAATCACAGAGCTTGGCCTTTTTGTTGGATTTGCCCTTTGCCTTCATGCTATCTGATTCACATGGTTTGCAGAGATAATTTACAGTTAATATATGTTTTGTGTGACTCTGCTTCGGGTGTCTGAAGTGACCCACAGGGCAGTGGTGTGTATACAATATGTGTGGGAGGAAAGCAGAGATAAAACACTCTTTGAGGAATTATAAAGTATAATAAATTATTTTGTGCTTCACTTGACTTCCTCTCCTTCCCAGCCTCAGTATCATCGTGTGAAGAGAGGGGATAAAGAGAAGGGAGGAAGCTATAGGTATTTATGAATAATATTACTTAGTTCACTTTAAATAATGCTGCACCAGGCCTGCTGCCAAAGCTGGAAATGAGGAA
This sequence comes from Lemur catta, assembly GCF_020740605.2. Classification (NCBI taxonomy): domain Eukaryota; kingdom Metazoa; phylum Chordata; class Mammalia; order Primates; family Lemuridae; genus Lemur; species Lemur catta. Next base: position 14,992,511 of record NC_059128.1, read on the forward strand.
AACATACCAAAGGCAGTTGTGGCCACAATGCATTGAAAATTTGGAAATTTGGAATAAGTTGCTGACAAAAGAGTCAGGGGAAAAATACGCCATTGGATAGAATGGTTGACCGTAAAAGCATGTAGAAAGTTAGGGAAAAATATCACTTGAAGGGGGATTTGCTTTATTGTTCAATTGTGTTAGCACCCAGACTTATACAAATTCTTCTTCTCTAAATATAGGAGAAAGAAATTGCTCCTGAAAACCCTAGAAGTGTAGAGCACTGATTTTCTTGATGCCAATGTGTGTTTGGGATATTCTATCTTCAATAAATCTGTCTGGAAGCAAGTCATTGCACTCTTGGATTTTCTCTACTGAAAAATGTTTTCTGATTTCTTGGTGAAGGAAAAAGACGTATAACAATACGTTATAAACAATAACGTAAAAAACAATACACTAATATGACTCTTGAATCCAAATTTCTTCAGACATTTGCAAAGACTCATGGATTTCTCTGGTGCTAGAAGGAGCATCAGAAATTGTATGAAACAATCCACTTGTTTTTTAGGAGAAGAATCCAGTGGAGTTAAATGACTTAACCCATGATCATACAGTTGCCTGTTAGACTCCAAAGCTAGGGTGAGGCTTTGGCTTTTGACATCTACTATGATGTTTCTTTAGTGTTGAACTGAGTCAGTCATTCCTACTAAAGCCATGCCTAACCTTATAGTCCACACTTTCCACTCAGTGGAATATTTATAGGCAATTCACTTTGGGGTTATGAAGAATTTTTTTTCCTGACATATCAAGAATCTATGAAACTGCAGTTATTTTTTGAGGTCAAATTTTCACCTTCTCATGATTTTCAGAGGGTGATCTCCTTAACCATTTGATCTTTATAAATAATATTACTGTCTCTTCTGTAGACTCTGAAGTAGGTACACTTATTCAACAAATGTAAGGTACTTAAATATCTTTACCTTAAATTTTAATTAATATGTTCTCTAACAAATCAATTGTGTATCAGTTTCTGTGCACACTAATCAATATGAAATCACCATGGTTATTGAGTTCTTATTATATAATGTATAGGAAAGTGAAAGGGAAAGATGAAAGAAAACAAGCATTTGTTGAAATCCTTCTAAAATGGACACTTTTATTCATTCATTCCATAAATCTTTCCAGGCCCTGTGCCAAGAGTTGGGGATACCTCAGTGAGCAAGTCAATTGTGGTTCCTCCTTCACTGAGCTTATAATACCCTGTGTGGATGATAGGCATTGCATAACTTAAAAAAAAAAATCAGGTGATGAGAAGGGAAGGAAGGAGAAGTGCTAAAAACTAAAGCAATATGATTATGTATTTCACAGATGAGGAAACTGAGGCTTAGTGAGGCTAAGAAACTTGTCAATCCCAGTAAGTGATGGAGAGAGCTCCACTCCCAGCGTGTCCACTTTGCCGTGACAGCGCTGTCCTAGGTGCTGAGCATGGAAAAGATTTAATGCTATAGTCTACAGTCTTGTTGGTGAAATGGAACATATACCTCAGAAGGAAATGTCAATACAGATGAATATTCTGAGATAATAATTTGTGAGTTACAATATCAATGAAGCTACAGGCTGAGGTGGTTGAGAAAAACTGTTATAGGAAAAAAAAAAACGTGTAAGTGGGGCCCTGAGGACACACATTTGTCTTAGACAGATGGATGGGATGGAAGACAAGTGAGGGAGCACATTCCACATAGAAGGCTCCGGATTGTATCTGCCTAGTTAAGTAATTTGACTGAGCTGTCAGTTCTTTTAGAAGAGTGGTGGGATAGAAGTTTAAAAAGTTTCATGGGATCCTTGAACAGTTAAGATTAGAATTTGAATTTATTCTGTAGTTCAGATTTTTCTTTAAATTATAGTAAATATTTTGTAGTAAAAAAGCATCCATTAGGCAATAGGAAAATGAATAGGTGAAAGTGTGATTTAGTAAAACTCTGATGACCCCTGCTATAGTTAGTAGTAATAAATGCAAAGCTTTTAAGCAGTAAATTAACAAATAGGTATTTGGGGAAGTGTGATCTGGTAGTGTTGTGTTAGTGATGAGAAAGAGTGGGTTCAGCAAGATTAAGAAAATCAACTAGATTTTTCCATTGACTACTTTCAGAATATTATGGGAGAACATATGGATGGCAAGAAGGGAACAGGTTCTAAAAACAAAAGAAAAATCTACTGCGAAGGAATATTGATAATGTTTGGCAGTTGAGCAAATGTGGAGGTTGAGGGAGTCAACAGTCTCTTAAAAGGTAAGTCTAAGAAGGGAAAAATGATGGAAAGCCCTTATAAGAGAAGAAGACAGTAAATGAACACAACACAGCTAAGGGACAGAGGAGTATCACTTCTGAAGTCAAGATCAAATGACTAAGTCTGAGACTCAAGACCTCTTGAATAAACTGAGTCCGATACAGCCAAATTAAGCTAGGACCATTGAGGAAGCTAACGTGGCCCAGGCAATGAATGCTATTTGGCTCTTTGTAAAAGAAAACATCACTCTTTCTAAAGAAGATAATCCTCAATTTGCACCATAAATATTTTCATAAATCAAGTCCCATATATTATGAATCTACTGTCAAAATTTACCAACACATAAGGAAACAAGTTGCCAGAAAAAAAAACATATTTCAACTTCCAAAGTTTTCAGATATATAAAATAACTGTACACGAAATCCTTAAAATATGAAAAAACTAGATAAATAAACAGGCAAAGAATATCTATCAAAATTTAGCAAGGAGGTATCAAAGGCCTTATTAGAAGTTTAGGCATCAAAAGTAGAATTGTTGAAGTGTAAAATTCAATGATGAATGAAGCACTTTAGATACATATTAAAAAGGTATTTGTGGTTATGGAAATTATCCAGAGTATAGCAAACAAAGACTAGGGAATGGAAAAATCTGAAAAGGAGGCTAAAAATCATGAAAATCATGAAATTTATTTTGAGAAAGTCTACAATACTTCAAATAAGATTTGCAGAATGCAAAAATTGGAACTATGAAGAGTTAATGGTTGAGAAGCATGGCATTAACCACACAGAATACATAAAATGAAACCATACCCATACAATGTTGTCAAATTTTGGAAAACTCAAAAAAAAAAGAGGCAATCATAAAACAGATAGTGCTATTGAGAATTCCATGGACAGCAGACACTTCAATAATACAGAAACTGGAAGAATGGGACAGTTTTATGGTTCTAAGAGAAAAGAGCTGTCAACCTAGAATTGTGAAACTAGTAAATCTGTCAAGAACAAGGGTACAATATAGGGATTTTTAGGTTTAAAACATAAACTTGAGATAGCTGACCACAGACATCAGCTGCTAGATTGTCTCAGAAAGAAGAACAAGTTTTAGACGGAAAAGGAAAAAACAAAACAAAACAAATATAGATTGGGTGTAAATCTGAAGGAAAAGTGTCAGAACCTACCAGAGATTCCACAGAAAGAAGTTGCAGAGGAGAACAAGAAGGAGCAAGATATCAATAAAAATCAACTCCAGAGAGGCTTGGAGTCTGGCAAAAGGATAAGTGGTGGTGGTGGTGGGTGGGGGTTGTTTCTCCTTCCCTCATATCTCTGTCAGTCAGGATGTTCTCCAGCTGCTAGAGAGCTTTTCTATACTCATGAGCCCAAAAGCTGCTGCAGCCAGTGAACTGGGAACTTCTTGAGGACAAAGCATCAGTCTGATAGCCCCTTGGGGTCACTTCCCATCGCCACAGACCCTAGTTGAGATGGCAGGTGCCATGTGGCTTCTCCACCCATTGTGTGCCTTTGTCCTCCCCAGGGAGCTTCAGCCCCTCCATTTTTGTTGTGCTCATTCCCAACAAACACTTTCCAACACCAGTCCAGACTGCGGGAGCCAGAGGAGCTCGTGAGTCCTGAGGGATATGTGTGACCCCAGAGTTTTGACGTCCTTGTGGGCTGCCTTCCCAGAGAGAGGGACAGGGATGACTAGAGTGCTATCTCTCCTCCATTCAGACTCTTTTCCTCTCCTGCCCCTCCCCTGCCCACTGCTGCCAAGAGAGATGGTTGAGCTGGGCTCTCAGGAGCAGCTGCTACTCACCCCTCTGCCCACCACTTGAGGCTTCCACAGAGACTGGGACTCAAACCTATCCTCTTAAATACCTGCAGCAGACTAAGGGGTGCTCAGACTGTGAGCTCCCTGCTCACCAGCCCACCCTGGTGATGCTCGCCTGGTTGCTTCATCAGAGAAGGGCACACCCCGAAGTGGAGGGTCATCAAACCTGCTTGAGCACCCCATAGACAACTCAGAACCAACATGCTTCTCCCTGGCATGGTCAGGGATTGAACTTTGGGAACCTGGGAAAAGGCCCACAGGGAAGATCCTGTACCCCTAGGACAACCCCAATCATGTTGCTTGGGGGCAAGGAAGGAATATTTGTGAACTAATCTCAGGAGGCAAGGGAGCCCACATGGGCAGAAATGAAAAGAGAGTACAGAGTGGATTCTAGCCACAGTGCACTCACAGAGCGCCCCTCCTCCCACAGAAAGCTGCACTCTAAGCACAGGGTGGGATCCTGGACAGGAAAACTCCCAGCCTGCAGCACAATTGCTGGGGAGCTTAGCTAGTTTGAGCTCCTGCCTGCTGGCAGATACTGGAAGAAAACTGCAGAGGAGGAACAGGGGAGAAGAGCAAAACTTGCTCCTGACAGCCAGATTGTGAATCCCAGATGGCCCCACCACAACAAGCAGACTCTCAGGCCTGTTGGGGCCACATCACTCCCCACTTAGCATCTTTCCCCAGCAGCGTGGGAGTGGACATTTGACTCCTACTGAGACAGCTATGTTACCAGCTTTTGTGGAACATGAAGGCAGGCTCACCCAACCCAGCCCCACCCAGCCTCACTCTCCTACCTGCTACTGCTATGGTGGAGAATAAGAAGTCCTATGGGAGCTCCAGGGCCCCACCCTCTGCCTAGGGCACTCAAATGCTTCTCCTGATGGGCTAGAGACAGTCATGGGTCCCAAAAAACAGTAATGCAGCTGGTTCTTTCTGGCAAGTGCCACCTACTGGCAGGGAGGTCAATTTGTATAGACCTTTACAACATTTACTGACTCAATCATACAAGGTGTGGTTGATTCTTACCCACAAGCATCACCTACTGTCTCAGAGATTAAACTGGGCATCCCAACATAATTCATTCCATTAAGAAGACCAAGGGCTGGGAAAAGATAAAGAATTTCAAAGACCTCCATCATCCCTCATCAACAAGAGGCAGGGAATTTGCCTACACGTATAATATACCACCACTACAGCCTACAAAACAACTAGCAACTGAGGAAACCACCACACTAGGGATATCTATAACCAAGGCATCCTTCCAGAACCTAGACCCTCAACAAAGCACCCACAAGCAAATCCAAAGGTTCTTAGCCAACATATGCTACAGACACATCCTTAGGAGTGAGGGGGGAAAAACCCCATCTAAACAAAAGAAAATCTCAAAACAAGAAGCAACAGCTGCTCCAGATGAGAAGGAAACAGTGCAAGAACTCTAGAAGTGTGAAAAATCACAGCAAAAGAACACTCCCAAAGGAGCACACCTCCTCTGTAGGAATGGATCCCAACCAAAATGAAAACATTGAAATGACAGATACAGAATTCCAAATATGGATTTTAAGGAAGCTCAATGAAATCCAAGAGAAAATGGAAAATCAACTCAAAGAAACCAGAAAAACATTTCAGAAAATGAATGGAAAATTTACTAAACAGATAGACGTATTACAATAAAACCAAATAGAACTTCTGGAAATGAAAAATTCAGTTAAGGAAATACAAAACACAGTGGAAAGCTTCATGAATAGACTAGATGAGGCAGAAGAAAGAATTTCAGAGCTTTAAGGCAACTCTTGAATTAACTCAGTCAGTCAAAAATAAAGAACAAAGAATCAAAGGGAATGAACAAAGCCTATAAGAAATTTGAGATTATGTATTTAAAAAGCAGCCAAATATAAGAATCATAGGCATCCCTGAGGGTAAAGAAGAAAACACACAAGGGCTGTAAAACCTATTTGAGGTAATAATTGAGGAAAACTTACCTGGTCTTGCTAGAGATTTAGACATTCAGGTATAAGAAGCTCAATGAACACCTGGGAGATTCATTGCAAAGAGGCAACCACCAGGACATATAGTCATCAGACTGGACAAAGTCAACATGAAGGAGAAACTCCTACAAGCCATGAGGTAAAAATATCAAGTAACTTACAAAGGAAAACCCATCATGCTAACAGCAGAGTTCTCAACAGAGACCTGACAAGCCAAAAGGGATTGGGGCCCCATCTTCTTAAACAGAATAACTGCAAGCCTAGAATTTTTATCCTGCAAAGCGAAGTTTTATATATGAAGGAGAAATGAAGACTTTTCCAGACAAGCAAACACTTAGGAAATTTGTCAAGACCAGACCTGACCTGCAGGAAATACTCAGAACTTCATTATACGTGGATCAGCACAATACACACCCATCAGTGTAAAACCACCCAAAAGTTAAAGCTCAGAGCTCATATAAAACAATTGCACAAGAGGTGAAACAAAGCAATAAGTTACTGCCAAACATGATGAAGAGAACAGCATCCCACACATTAATTCTATCAATGTGAATGGCCTGAATTCCCCACTCAAGAGACATAAGCTGGATGAATGGATTAAAAAAGTGCCACTCAACTATGTTTTGTCTCCAGGAGACACATCTAACCCACAAGGACTCATGTAGTCTCAAGGTGAAGGGATTGAAATAAATATTCCACAGGAACAGAAACCAAAAGAAATGGTGTAGCCATTCTTATAGCAGGTAAAATTGACTTTAAATCAACATGGTAAAGAAAGACAAAGATGGTCATTATATAATGGTAAATGGAGAAATTCAACAATAAGACATAGAAATGAAAAATTTGTATGCATCTAACAAAGGAGCACCCAGATTCATAAAGCAAATTCTACTAGATCCATGCAAAGATATAAACAGAAGCATTGTAATTGTTAAGGACTTCAATACCACATTGACAGAGCTGGAAATACCGCTCAATCCAGCAATCCCATTGCTGGATATCTACCCAAAGGAAAAGAAGTCATTTTTTCCAAAAGACATCAGCACTTGAATGTTTACTGAAGCACAATTCACAATTACAAAGATGTGGAATCAACCCAAGTGTGCATCACTTCATGAGTGGATTAACAAAATGTGGTATATATATATATATATATATACCATGGAGTACCATTCAGCCATAAAAAGAATGAATTAGTGCCTTTTGAAGCAATTTGTATGAAACTAGAGACCATGATCCTAAGTGAAGTAGCACAAGAATGGAAAAACAATCACCACGTGTGCTCACTATTGAATTTGAACTAACCGATGAGCACCCATGTGCACAGAGAGAAACAAAACTCAATGGAAATCAAGCAGCGGGGAGAGGACAGAGAGGAGAGGCAAAAACCTACCTCTTGGGTACAATGAACACTATTTTGGTGATGGCCCCACTTATAGACATGACCTAAGCATTAAAAAAGCTATCTATGTAACAAAAACATTTATACCCCTTGATATTTTGAAATTAAAAAAAAAATAAACCTTAGAGAGCTTACAACCACAGAACTTCAGTAAGAAAACTTTAAAGGATATACAACAAATAGGTTTTTAAATGGAATTGGGTTGGGTTTGAATCACAAGTTGACCCCTCACTAGTGGCATGGCTGGTATTTCTCTCTATGAGCCTTAGTTTTCTTATTTTTAAAAATGAGGATAGCACTGACATCACATGAAGTGATTAGAATGGTTCCTGACACAGAGTACGAGTCAGTGTGTTTGGTGGGCAGTGAGAGGTAGAGCCACAGAGCCACGTAAGGGAGACAACTTTTGCATAACTCCACATAGTTCTCATGTAAGTTTTTACAGATCAAGGAGATCTGTGACTCTCTGCATTGTTCGGGTTCAATGTCCCTTTACTATCATGTTGAGTTGGTCAGGCTCTTTGAACTTTAGGCAGATAGACTTTTGCAGAAAACAGAGATACTTAAATGCCTCTGGGCCAGTAGATCAATGTGTACATGGTAAACATAGAGACCCAGACATACTGAAGTGCTTGTTCATGGTCATGCAGATTAATAACAGAATCAATGTGGTTATTTATTTTTCTCTGTCAAATCATAAACTAAAAGAAAAAAACTGATTAAAAATCAGCTTGTCATTCAATGTCCTCTGTAATCTGATGTCACTGTACTTACTCAGCTCTACTCTGCTCTCCTGTGTAAATTATCTCTTCCTCTTTGGCTCTGCCAAACACAACGATCTCACCCAGGGTATAGGCTTTTCTCAGTTCTTTTGCCATTTGGACTGTCGATTTAATTTCCTCCAAGAGTAACTGATCTTTCCATTTCAAATTCAAAAATCACTTTTCTTACTAGGCAACAACTCTTTTTCACTTCTAATTCCTTCTTCACTGATGACACTTCTTGCCTGTAACACTCAGTTTTTATGCCCTCATTTATTCCACAAATGATGTTTATCTCCCAAACAAGGTGTAGGGTATATAGACAGGGTAGCTTAATTTGCTCTTTTCCCTGTTGGTTATGATGCTAGGCACATAATAGGAACTCAACCAATGAAATAGTGTGTGCATAAATGTCTCAGTTCAAAATGAATTCTTCAAAGAATTATTCATGTGAGGCTGGTGGGACACACCATTTGTTCCTAGCCTATAAATCATCTTACCAGATCTCGTTAGTCTACCGATTTGTCACCATGCTTTAAAGTTGCTTGGTTTACAAACCATTCAAATTTTTAGCAGAAGTATAACCTGTCTCTTACCTCTTTAGTAAAGGCTTAATAAACATTTCTTTCACTTCATGTATAAATAACTGTACAATGTATTTCAAGAGAAGGGTAAAGAAGTGCATGCTAATACAGACCCTGTAATTACCACGAACTTCACTATTTTTATTGATAGCTTACTCCTCAGCCATAGAAATAATATTAGCAATTAGATAATTATTTAAGACTATAGACAATCTTTGAAAAATGAAATATTACCCTTACTTCTTGTTTTTCTAATTTTAAAGACAGAAAAACGCTGATTAGAATACACATAACAGTTGACAGTAATATGAAGTTAGAGACTTTGAAGCTTGTTTCTAAATAAGGATTGGTGTGGGAATGTTAACCCTCTTCCTCCAGCCCAGTTTGTATCTACTAACCAGGCATTTGATGGGTAAGGCCTTCCATTCAGAGAGATGAGGATTTTTATTATGTAACGATCATCTCTTCTGTTAGTGAAGCAAAATCCTAGGATTTTAACACATGACTAATTATTAGACATATGGTCTATAATGTCAAATACAGATTTAAAACACTTGCTGAGAATTTGAATGGCTTCTAATTTAGCTGAAACAATCTGCCAAGTCTCTTATTAGATAGCTGGAGGCAGATTCAAAAGATTTTGGTCTGACCCTTTAGTCTATTTCACTGTAACTGAATCATTTAATCAGATTTTATAAAACTCTGGGCTATAGTGCAGTGAAATGTTAAGCACATCTTACTCATTAGAAAAAAATGAAAAACGCATCAGCCTTGAGACTCAACCATTTATATGAAATATCTATATAAAATGCTACCATAGACATTGGGTCTGGACTGGTCTGAATCTGTGAGATAACCTATTTAAAAGATTTTAAAAATATATAGTCTATTTCATACTACTAATATTTCCATGGCGCAAACGAATAAAAGAACCAATGAAAGAGAATTCAAAAGCATATTTTACTTTTTATCAGCTATTTAAGTGTCCCATTTTATTTTTTAATTTGGAAGTTTGTTGGTGCCATGAATTTTCTAAAGAAACTCAAACGTGGAACAGAATAGAGAACTTCATACCCCTGCATTTGGTCTGTCGAAACTGAGCCATTTGAGATTAAGCACACAATACCAGATCCTCAGTCACCCACCACACAACTCATTACTGATGATTAAGCTCCAATTAGAAATTTTTTTTTAAAAACAACCACACTGTAGTTTGGGAAATAAAATCAAATAAATGAACCCATAACAACATGTTCCTTTTTGCTTCACTCTGAACTGCAATCTCTGTGAGGCAGGGAGTACTGTGCCCCCAGCACCCAGGATATGGAGGGGCTCATCATAGTTGCTAACTAAAATGTTTATGGATTAGGCACGGCAGTTAGTTATATATGAGAATTTTAAAGCACTTACCTCTGTTGGAATAAACTCTGCGTCAAACAAAATTTTTCTTACCAAAACAGGTAAGACTGTTGTCTCATCAGACATCAGTAATCAGATTCTTCAAATTATCCTTGCCTGGTAGGGACTGTGTTTTGTAATACGCATGCAGCCATTCCTTTTGTATACCATCTACTCCCATCCTCAGCAGAGCTCCATATGGTTTGGAGGGAAGATATTCCTAAATTCCTATAGAAGTTTGGTTATTTATGCATTCGCTCATTTAGTCAAAATAGAAAGCTGATATCAGTCCTTCCTTTCAGGACCTTGGGGAGAGAGAGGCATGGACACATCCACACTGCAGGGCAAGGGCATCGGTAGAATGCTTTATAGGGCACAGAAGTTGGTCAGAGGAGGGAAAGATTAATTTAGCAGGGATTGGGGAGGGAGATACATAAGGGCTTAACAGAGGAAGGCAAGCTTGAGTGGGGAAGAGAAGATTCAAGAAGCAGATGAAGAATATTAGGGTTTTCCAAAAGAGGAAACACATGTTCCAAAGCACAGATGTGTGAAAAATTTCAGCACTCTCAGTCCAAAGAGTAGAAATAGAAATCAGTCAGCAGGACACAGAGTGAGTGGGGGCATGTGTGTGTGTGTGTCAGGGGTGGTGGGAGCTGGGGAGTGAGAGAGGGAGCAAGCTGAGAAAGATAATGGCTACCATTTCCCTGTGTCTTGCAGAGGAGGTTGGGCTTCACCTGTAGGGGATGTGAAGCTTGTGAAGAGTTTTAAGAGAGGTTGGCTTGGCTAGATTAGGCTTTGGAAAATAATCTTTTATTCCTTTATATTTCTAGACAATTTTTGACTCATAAACATGTTTCTTTCTCTCTCTCTCTTTTTTTTTTTATCTTTGAGACAGGGTCTCACTCTGTTGCCCAGTCTGGAGTGAAGTAGCATCATCATATAGCTCACAGCAACCTCAAATTCCAGGTCTCAAGCAATCCTTCTGCCTCAGCCTCCCCAGTATCTGGGACTATAGGCATGCACCACTACACTTGAGTAATTTTTCTTCTCTTTTCTTTCTTTCTTTTTTTTCTTTTTTTGCAAAACCAGTATTGCCCAGGCTGGTTTCAAATGCCTGACCTCATGCAATCCTCTTCCCTTGGCCTCCCAAAATGCTATGATTAATTTTCGTGCTAAAGTCCTCAAGTACAGTACAGATAACTTTCATGCTTTATTTTTAAACAAAAATGGCTTTCTGTAATCATTCTTGCCCAGTTCACACATTTTATGTATAGATAATCATTACTTCTAATAAATGAAAAGTCAAATCAAGTTTAATAATTATTGCATCCTCTTCTAGCATTGTGTTTTATAGCTAAAGAGGCCTTTTAAAGAGCTACCTAAGTACTTGATTTGATACTGTAATTTATGTATTTGATATTGTTAATCTTGAGGAAAGTTTTATGTTATACTTAAATTTACCTTTTCTCTTCATTTTAACAAATAAGGTTATACATTAAGGAATATGGCACAAAAATGAAAATCTATCACGAAGCATATGGACCTGTCTGTCTCAGCCAGAGTTCCTGGCACAAAGTAGATGCTGGAAAAAAAAATGTTTAAGCAAGCAAACTGGAAAAAATGATAATAATGAGACATATCTCAAAGAGTGTTGCAAAGATAAGTGAATAACGTAACTAGAATCAGATCTGGCATGAAGGAGACTCTCAATAAATGTTTTCTCCTGTTATAGATTGAATCGTGTCTTTCTTCCCAAAAGTTTATGCTGAAGTCCTAACCCCCGTACCTTAGAATGTAACCTTACTTGGAGATGGGGTGTTTGTGGAGGTAATCAAATTAAAATGAGGTCATTAGGGTGGGCTCTCATTCATACGACTGGTGTCCTTGGAAAAAGGGGAAATTTGGAGACAGACATACACACGAGGAGAACACCATGAAAACGTGAAGGCAGAGATCAGAGGTGATGTTTCTACATTCCAAGAAACACCAAAGATGGCCAGCAAACCACTAGAATCTGGGCAAGGTGCATGGAACAGCTTCTTCGTTAGAGGCCTCAGAAGGAACCAGCTCTGCTGACATCAGTGTCAGACGTCTTAGTGTCCAGAACTGTGAAACAATACTTTTCTGTTGTTTAAGTCACTCTGTGTGTGGTAGTTGGCTATGGCAGCCCTAGCAAACTAATATGGCTCCCACCCCTGTTTTGTTTGTGTCCTTAGCCCCCCTTTAAACTGTGACAAACACTATAAAGGGAGAGCTAAAATTGGAGCTCAGAAACTGAATGACATCTAGAAAGAATTACATGTTGAGATAACTTTCAGAGGCATTTCATATAGTTTGAACCATGAAAAAAATCCCTTTGTATTATATTTATATAAAGCTTGCTTCTGCTGTGTGTAGCTGTAAGTTACAATAACATTTCATTTTTTTAAATGCCTCAATAGAAATTTAATTTTGCTCAATATCAAATTGAATTTTTGAACCACAAAAACCTTTTATAAACTCTAAAGATTTTTGATCATAGAAGTGCAATTTCAAGATGAGCCAAATGCTTTGATTCTGAGAAAGCATTATGCCAGCTGTCTCCATGGAGTAGGCAGGAGGTAAGGTAGATATTTACATTTTGTAATATAAAACCTGCCTGTTCTCTGCTGTCAAAAAGAACCTCCCATGCTAAAGGAAGCCATGTGGGGTTTTGACAATAGGAATTTTTCAAATCCTTTCAAATCCCCAAGAATCTTAGAGTGCCGCACCCACCTTGTCCTTTCCCTAGCCTAGGCTTCTTGTAGAGGGGTACCAGGCAATTTTGTGCATGTGGGAGCGAGGAGGCCAGGTGTAAAGTATTCACTGTGAGCTGGGGAATCCTTGTGTAACCACTGATAAGGCAGTCAGCATCCTCTTCTTCCTGAGCCCACTGCAAGTTTCAAGCCTTCTGGACACATCTTTGCCATTGCCCTTGCTACCTCGTGTTACATATATAATGAGCTGTTTATGTGTGTGTCACCCCCACCAGACCGTCGGTTCTTTGGCAGCAGTGCCTGGGTCTTCTACTTTCCTGTACCCGTAGCAGTTTACTCAAGGCCTGAAGAAGGCACTGGCTCCCCTGTGACATTGGCAGAGGGCAACACTCTGGTCTCAGCCTGGCTGAGACGTCTGAGAGCCAGTATAGATTACATATTCCAGACAGAAGGCCGAGGGAGCTGGAGTATTTACAAACCAACTTCCGTCAGTGTGGAATTTACTTCCCAGTATTTCTGTCTTGTGCTGTATATAGGCAGAGCTGGTTCCGCTGGCCGGAGAGAGCCCTCAGGCAGACCCAGGTGGGTTCTGGGGCAGGTAGAAGTTGGGCAGTATGCCCTGTAGCGGCAGCAAGGGTGAGGGACTTTGGGTGTGGCACTACCTCACCTGCTATATCTACCCTGCCTACCTTACCCTGGATACCCCAATTTTGGTGCCTAAAAATCTGTTGAAATCCAGGACCCATATAAAGACTTGTTGCCTATAAATTCTCCTCCATGAAGCACTGTCTGGGCTGATGCAGGCCCAGGTGCTGTCTGTGTCCCGATGGCCACAGCAGCAACATCTGTAGCAGGCAGGTGAGCCGTCACCTGTGCCCTGCCTGTGTGGTTCTTGAGTTCCGTGCAGCAGACACAAGGATGAGTTCATTCACGCACACACTGTGCCAGGGCCAGGCTGTGCAGGACAGCTGGCTCCAGGCTTCTCTGGACGCAGTCTGAGGAGGAAGACAGATATGTAATCTATAATCACAGCCATAGAAATAATAACAATCAGATGTAAATTGTGAGTTTCTCTTGAAGGTAAATACATGGTGAGATACGAGAATATGAGGGACAGGAAGGTTAGTTTGGAGAAGGAGGACTGTGGCAGCTGTTGTGAGGTAGTGGGGGGTTGTGAGGTAGTGGGGGGTGGTGAGAATTTTCCAGAAATCATTCATGGAAGCCAAAAGGTAGAAAGAGCTTGGTGCACTAGTGGAACTGAAAATGTTTCCTGCTTATTAATGCATTTGCATAGCAGGAAACAAAATCAAATATGAAAACTGTGAAGAAGAAAATAGACATCCTACCAGGGAAGTGAGCTGTCCATTGACTCTCTCTCCCCTTGTTCTCACAACACGTGCATACACGTATACACACATGTACACGTGCACACACTCATATACACAAATACACACAAACGTAGCAATGTTATGACGGGTTCCTAGATTTTTTCCTTTAAAGGTGTCCAGCGCTGAGAAAGTTGTGAAATTGGATTCTACACTAGATGGATAAAAGCATCATTTTTAGGTATAAAGGAATTCACTCTCATAGCTTTCCGAGATTCCCAAATCATCCATAGGGTTATTTTCACGAGTCAGACTGTACAGCTTTGTAGCAGCTTTGACTTAATCCATTTTACTGAAGCCTTTTAAAAACCAGTAGTTCAGACTATGGGGTCTTTACGGTGACCAGGCATTACATGTTGGCCTCAGCCCCGTGGGAGCCAGCCATCTGCAAGCATCCAGGCATCAAGTCACTTTACTTCAAGTCTGATTCCTGGGGGCCAGATGCTGTCAGCCTCTTTACGGATGGAAGCAGGGAAATACAGTTGCAGTCTCACTAACTGCCTACTGTCCACTGCAAATGCAATAGGGAAGGGGAAGCTAGATTTCCCAAAGCTGAATCAGTTTTAGACTTGATCCTGTAGACTGTCTAATAAATAGTCATTCAGTAGATATTTATTGAGCATCTATCATGTGCTTTATAAGACATTGAGTATATAAAACAAAATGCAAATAATTGCCAACAACAATAAAATCAATTCTAATAGCTAATATCTCTCCATCAGCACCTTACTAAATTTTAGGTGATGATCAAGTACTTTACAATTTATTCTTATAACTCATGGGGTAGGCACTATTTCTGTACCATTGTGCAGTTGAGGAAATTGATGCTCAGAAATGTTAAGTAACTTGTTCACTGTCCTGCAGCAAGTAAATTGCAGAGTAGAAATTAGAACCAGGTAGTCTGGGGCCTCTCCTAATGCTTAAGTTACAGATGTCAAAAGCTTGGGCTTTCATGAGGAAGATAATCAATAAAATATGTACAATAGAATGAATATTTATTGAACACTTTCTTTGCTTCAAGCACCAATGTGAGTATTTTATATGTATAACTTCATTCAAGCCTTACAATCACTCTCTGAAGAAGGGACTTTTATCATTATCCTAAATTTAAAGACAGGTAGACTGAGGCACCAGGCAGTTATTCCCATAGCTGATGAAGGGCAGAGCCAGTATATGGTGGTCTAGCCCTACAGCCTCTACTTTTTTCTCTCTGTCTTGTTCCTGATGTTGAGTAGTGTGAACACAAAGGGCCGAGGTCAAAGGGAAAATGTGTAAAAATAGGTTAGGTGAGGAAGGAGGAGTGAGAGAAAGGCACTTAGAGGGGAGGAAGCTGGAACTGAATCCTGAAGGTTGTTCAGTATGAGGCCAGGTGAAGATTTGAGGGAAGAGGATGTCCATGATGGGAGCAGCCTACGAGGCAAGAGGGAACTTTGACGGAACCGCAAGTGATTTGGTTTTGCTCTAGTACAAGGCAGGATGGGGGAGTGGAAGGAAAAATAAAACAAAGTAGAATGTCTGGGATAAGGTATGAAATGTCCCTGTAGCCCAGGCAATGAGGAGCCCTGGAAGGGTTTTAAGCAGACCAGTAACCAGGTCAGTTCTGTGTCTGAGAGAGATCATTCTGGCTTGTGGGCCAAGACTGAAGGCTGAAGAGCAGGGCACAGGCTGGGGCAGCTGTTCTTGTCAGACAGTCACTTGCAGACTAGGGTAAGGACAAGGAGGATAGAGAGAAGTGAGAGGATAGATTCGAGCAATGTTAGGAGCTAAGTCAAAAGAAAATTCAACTGGAAGCACGGGGTGAGGGGGTGACAGAGAAGAGCAGGTGGGTAGAAGGTGGGACATTCATTGAAGCAGGGACTAGAGCAGGTTTAAGGCTTGATGAGGACAAGTTCTGCTGAGGACATGTGGAGTTTAAGGTGGCTATGGGGAAACCGGATGGGTATCTGACAGGCAGTCGGATGTATGAGTCTGGAATTCAGGAGAGCCACTCAGAATGGCATAGGAATTGGGGGAGAGTGAGCGTAATTTATAGACGATGATTCAGACTTTGGAGTAGATGAAGTCGTCAGTTCTTGGGTTCTGGGACCACATTACAACTGGTGAGCTCATATCTGAAGCTCGAAATAATTTCATCAAACATTATAGTTCATTTTCTTTGAAAAAATATTCTACATCAGCCTAGCCCTTTGCAATTTTTCCAGGGCTTTCATATACATTATCTCATTAGAACAGTGTCTGGTTGGGAACAAAGATAATGAGGGCTCGTTTCTAAAAATAAGAATGGTATCTTTAAGGTCTGTGAAACTTGCCGAATTCCTACTAAGCCAAGAGCCAGGCTAGAATGGGTGCAGTGCTGCTCTAACGTACCCCTAGCTGATCTTGCTGCTGCTGGTCAGGACACACTTTGAGTATCAACAGACCAGCACTACAGAATGGAGTTTTCTTCTCTTTGCTTATATTTCATTTTATTAATCCATATTGAATCTAGATCTAGAACTTTTTAAGTGTGGGCAAGATAAGATGAGGCATTTAATGCCAGGACCTCAAGTGACAGAATTTTTCAGGTCCTAGAAGTAGATCTTTGTGACCCTGGGATCCAGCTTCCTCTTGTGCAGAAAGGGAGTTACTGTGGTCTGAGTGTTTGTGTCCCCCCCAAATTCATATGTTGAAATTCTAACCCCTGATGGGATGATATTAGAAAATGAAGCCTTTAGGAAGTGATTAGGTCATGAAGGAGAAGCCCTCATGAATGGGATTAGTGACCTTGAGAAAGATGCCCAAAGATAACCCCCAGTCCCTTCTGCCATGTGAAGTTACAGCAAAAAGATGACGGTCTATGAACCAGAACGCGGGTCCTTAGCAGACACCGAATCTACAGGTGCCTTGATCTTGAACTTTCCAGCCTCTGTGACTGTGAGACGTAAATTTATGTTGCTTATAAGTCACCCAGTTTATGGTATTTTGTTATAGCTGCCAGATGGGTCTAAGACAGGAGCTGATACACCCAAAGAATAGGGTAGGACCCCTGGTTTCCTGGTTTATGATCCAGTGCTTACAACACTCCCGCCGACTGCCCCCCCCACCCCTGACACACACACGCACACACACACACCCATTTTCCACTTTAAATATTTAGAGACATAGGGAGTTCAACAGGATTCAACAGACTTGGATGTTTAAATGCTGGCTTTTAATCCTGAAGTTTATCTAGCCGAATGTAATCTGGGATCAGTTGTCCCTGGGTTGGTTTTGAGTGGGAAGGAAAAGTTTACATCATGTGTAATTAATAAATAAACTCCAGTGAGAAAGGATGGAGGGGAGAGGCATTGCTTTTGGTGTTCAAACCAAGCAGACATTAAGCTACGTCCCGGTCCCTGGTTCTAATGTGAACGCCGGGGTCCCTGCTGACTCCTGATTTGGTTATCTGCATCCCACTGCCTCTGAGTTATGGAGTTACACTTTTAAAGCCCAATTACTCTAGCTGGGATGTGCCTTTTGTGGCCAGCTAAGGTATCATTTTTTATGCGATGATCTTTACTTTCATATTTAAATCTAGTTTTCTTTAATTTAAATTTTGCTGAAAACAGCCATATTGCTGCGAGTGTAAATGAAGGTAGATGAACATTAATGGTGTCAGTTCACAGCTGTTCTTAAGTTAAATAATTACAGCTCGCTCCCCTGGATCCCTGTTTGAAATGCCTACAGTATTCAATTAGGAGCACAAAGCACTTTTCTTCATCATTGCCATTACGTTCAGGCTCAGGCTGAAGAACTTGCATGTGGTATGAGACATCGAAACAAGACTGAGGCTTTGTTGATGAAAGAGAGCCAGTTTATGTTTGAGAGGAGTCCGGAAGTGCTGTTGCTTTTTCAAATTTACTACATTTTCTTAAAAGCATCTAAATTAATGCTACATTAATTACTGGTGGGTATGCACCCCGCAGCATATGTTGCTATTAATTGCATCCATTATCACAAAATAAACATCTCTTTATAAAAACAAATGATGCTTCATTTTAATCTGTGGCTTGAAACACCCTCCTCCACAGCTGCTGCTACTTCTGTTTCGGTGTTTTTCGTACAAAGTGCCACCTGTTACAATAGACATTTCATTTGTTTTTATTTGGAAAAAAAAAAAGATAACCCTTACAAAACAAAGCCCAGCCTCCTTGTATCATAAAAAATGAAGCCTCAGAGGAAATTTGTGTTTTTCCTATCAGAAGTTCTCAACATGAGGGTGACCACTACACCTTCATGGTTAGCCCTGATCTCTCAATCTATATTTGTCTGATTTTTAGATTTTAAAGGATCTCATTCTAAACTTCCTTGTGTTGCAGATAAAGAAGCTATGAGCAGCTGATGTTGACTCAAGATAGAATTGATATCCCCGGATTTGTAAGGGGCTCTTTTTGTTCCAGAGCATTTGGCTTTTTGAGGGCATGAACCTATGCATAGCATTGCCAAGCTGTCTGGCCTTGGGCAAATTACTCAATGGCTCTGCATCCCGGTTTCCTTCACTTCATAAAGGGGGTGAATAGTTAATTCATTAAGTTTGATGTGAAGACTAAATGAGTTAATGCTAGTATATTGCTTAGAATAGAGTCTGGAATTTGGTAAGTCCTCAACACTGTTGACTGTTATAATAATTGCTGTTATAATAATATTATTATATTATATATTAATATATTAATATTATAATAATAATTACTATTAGAGGAAGTAATGAACATTCCATATTCAATTCCTAAAGTATCTGCTAAAACTGTGAATTACTTCTCACCCCCAGCATGGATCTTGCAGGGCCATTTTTACACTCAGTCCTCAATCTTTGGTGGTTATTTAGTGTTCATGAACAAAAACAATAATTATAAATTGAACTGAAATTAAATAAGTAAATGAGCACCATATATAAAGATTTAGTAGTGACTAAATCTTGATGATTAAAATTGCCAGAGATTATTGGGAAGACTTTCCTATCATTGGCCACTTTTTTACCGCTTTCAATAAAAAGAATGAAAGTTAGCATTTTAGACTGGTCACAAATGACTAAAATCTTCTTTCTGGATCATATTTAACTATAGTGCCATTCATTCATTCATTCATTCATTGACTTCAGATTTTCTGTGGGTGAGGGGGCACTTTGAAGTGTCTGGTGCAGAAGACAGGACTTGTACAATTAATGTTAAATGTGAGGAACACAAGAAGACAGGATTATGGGCCCTCACCTTGGAAACCTTGGGATTTGGCTGAAATTCAAAAGCATAGTACTTGATAACAAACTGAGTACTCAGGTAGCCATGGGCTGGAGAGTCTGAGAAAGAACATTCAGAGTGAAGCTTGTTTCAAAGAGGGTTTCAGAAGGTGTGCTGCTTCTGCAAGCGTGCCTGGGTCTCCATCAGAAAGGGCAGCACCACTGCATTAGTGTTGCGCTTCCATCTTTGGCACCAGCCCACACGTGCACAGATTTCTCATTCTGCTGGCTCACCTTCCCTGGCCTCATAGTTCCTGTGAGATGTTTATGGCCATCCATGAAAATCAAATGCTGTGAAATACTGACGGTCATGTATCCATCTGCCTAGAGATAGGCAATTCCTTTTGCATATGAAAGGTCATTTAATACAGTTATTTAATAAATGCATCATTTTAATTTTGCTTAATTATCATTATTTTTGGTATGGAGCTCTCTTCAGTGGTCTGCACTAAGCCAGCTCAAAGATTGATAGTCGTTACCTCTTTGTAAAAGGTGGGAGAATTTTCCCTTTCCCTTCGTATGTCTGCAATCAGGCCTCCTCTCTGCCCCCTTCATCCAACTTTCCGAACTGACTAATGGTAATAATCCGGATTTTCATCTGACTCCACCACTTAAAAGACAGGTGACTTTGGTCAACTTCTTCACCTTTTTTAAGCTTAAGATTCCTCATTTATGAAATGAAGAGAAGAATACCCATCTTCTAGATAGTCTGTGAGTCTTAGAAACTGAGTAAGTTAAAGAACATGAGAGCATTTTGATTGTGAGTCATGACACAAACGTATAAGCACTATTTGTTGTGCTTTATCTGAAACCTTAGCCTATTTATATTCTTAGAGAGTGCTCCCTCCTGGATGTAATCATTAAAAGAAAAAATTATTTATGCTGTTTAAAGAATTCTCTCCTTTGGTTGTCCTAAAATTCCCCTTCTCAAATGCCAAGCAGTACCTCTGAGGATTATAAAGCTGGAGTCCACAATTTAGCCTGCAGGAGGGGCCATGTGCTGTTTGATACCTGGGTCCCCCTGGCTGTGTCTCAGACTCACTCCCTAGCACACCTTAGGGAGTCACCCAGGGCAAGCCTTTGTTTCATCTCTCTTCTAGACCCAAGGGTAGTCTCTTTCTGTCCCAGACTCCATCTTCTCCGGGGGTCCGGGGCTGATGAATTTAGTAGATTTATTAGCCACATATGAGTTAAAGACATCTCCTCCAAGAATTATTATTAATTATCCATTTGGATAAAAACATTTCCTCCTCCCTTTATTATCATAAGGAAATAAGAAATTGATACAGATATTAAAAAAAAGGAAAAAAAAAGTAAGCAAATAATTCCTAAAAGCAGAAGTAACCAGTAATATGAATTGTGGTGCTAAACGTATTTTATTATTCAAATAACTCACTCTAAGTGTACTGAGTGGTTATGATGCCAAGCACTGTGCTAAGTGTTGGAGATACAGAGATCGACTAGAAATGCATTATGTCTCTTAGGAAACAGACTGTCTTCCTGAACATCATTCCTTAGACGTACTTGCGTCCTAAGAACCTCAGAAGTACTGACATCAGTAGAGAAGATCAGAATATGCCACTTTGGCATAAGGATTATTCTGAGCTGTAGGCAATCGAGAAGAAGCAGATCTAAGAAAAATTCTCTGCCCTCCTCCATCGACCTAAACAAGGGGCATAAATTTGTACAGGTGCCCCTCTCCCCTCTCTACCAAGGACAGAAGTTAATCATGAAAGAAAAACTCCAGGCCCTTATCAGCCCAGAGATGGCACCAGAGGAATCTATGTACCAAGTCACTGACGAGCCCTGATCCTCCATTAGTTTCCCTAAGTAGGTACCTTCCCACAATTTGTTGTTCTAAAAACTCAGTCTTCTGCCTTTTTCTTGTCACTTTACTAAAAATGTACTGTTCCTTTGTTAAGAGGGTACATCCCCCCCAATCCTAACCACACCCTTTGAGTTACTCACCTCTGAGTGCTCTTGTGTAAGTGTAATGCACTTGTTAGCAAACTTCTGTGTGTTTTCCTCTTGCTAATCTGTCTTTTGTCAATCTAACTTGCAGGGCCCTAGCCAAAGAACCTAAGATGTGTGGAGAGAAAAAAAATTTTTCCTCCCCTCCCTGTTCAGGGAGTTACAGGGAACATTTTATACCTGAATGAGGGTTTCACTAAGTGACATCAATAGCTCCCAACTTAGAGATCTTCAAGAGCAGTCATTATTTTATATATCTTGAAAATTCTTAGGCCAACACTGCAAATATCTATTGCTTGGTCATAAAGCCTATGCTTAAATACATTCAATATTTTTGATAGCTCTCATATTTTTAAACATTTTTACCTATGTAGGACATTTTAATAAAAAAGTTCTAGGTGAAAATCAGAAGCTACCGTATCAAAGTCTCAGTGCTTTCACTGGGTTGTTTCACGGTTGTTTCTGGAAAGAATAGAAGACTTTCTGAATATTTTCTAAAGAGCTTACAATTTAATTCTGTGCTATAGGTTTTCCTACCTTGGAAAAATTAAAAATTTTAGAGAAATGTCTAAAAGGTATCAAGCATTCTTCACTTGATCTTAGTCAAAAAGCCAAGAAGTGATTTTAAAAGTATCAAGCTTTCTTAATCAGCATAATCTTCATGGAGCAGCCTGGCCTATCTCCCTAGCTAAAGCTTTCACCCACCCCAATAGCATTTGCAGTTCCCTAAACATATGCTTCTGTGCATACATAAGTGCCGTCCTTTCTGCCTGCAATACCGTTTCAATCTGACGCAAACTCTGGTTTGTTCCTCGAATTCCAGCTCAGACTTCACCTCTGCAAAGCTATTCTGTTGCTTCTCCAGCAAATTAATCAGGCAGACTTCGGATGCTTTGTTGATGAGGCTGCTTGCTGACCATAATAGAGTGTGGATTCTGCAGGGCAGAATCCCCAGCCTCTAGAGCAATGCCTGGCCTTGAGGAGGTGCCCCAAGGTGTTTATTGCATTAAGTTGTAATGAAGCATCCAGTGCCTTTGTAGAGATTTTAAAATACAAGGAAAAGGAGCAAACATTGATTTTTAGTTGCAGGGTTAGTCATATCTTTAATGTCTGTTAGTTCGATTATACAAAGAGAATGTCAAAACAAAGAATAATCACATTGTAATAACTAAATGGTGGGGTGTTCATATCATACTTGTACTTGGGAAATTTGGAACTTAGGAACAAAGGGGGTTGTGTACTGATGGGGAAGTGACTCCAAGCACTTTTTTTTTTTTTTTTTGCCTCTCCAGGTAATAGTGAAAGACCCCATCAGTAAGGCATTTAAAAGGACATGGAGAATTGAACAGCTTCTCAAAATTTCATGTACATCTGAATCACTTGGGGGATCTTGTCAAAGTGTATATTTTAGTAGATCTGGGGTGGGGTCTGAGAGTCTCCATTTCTAGCAAGCTCTCAGGTGATGTGTATACTGCTAAATTGAGAATGATTTTTTTTATTTCTTTTTTTTTTAATTTCAGCATATTGCAGGGGTACAAATGTTTAGGTTACATATATTGCCTTTTTCACACCCGAGTCAGAGCTGCAAACATGTCCATCCTCCAGAGGGTGCACACCATACTCATTAGTTTTGAATATACTCATCCCTTCATGCCTGCCCCCACCTGCCTGACACCTAGTGAATGTTACTACCATATGTGCACATACATGTTGATCAGTTAGTGCCAGTTTGATGGTGAGTACATGTGGTGCTTGTTTTTCTATTCTTGTGATACTTCACTTAATAGAATGGGCTCCAGCTCTATCCAGGATAATACAAGAAGTGCTATGTCACCATTGATTTTTGTGGCTGAGTAGTACTCCATGGTATACATATACCACATTTTATTAATCCACTCATGTATTGATGGGCACTTTCCACATCTTTGCAATTGTGAATTCTGCTGTTATAAACGTTCTAGTGCATATATATTTTTTATAGAATGTCTTTTTTTCCTTTGGGTAGATGCCCAATAATGGGATGGCTGGATCAAATGGTAGTTCTACTTGTAGCTCTTTGAGGTATCTCCATATTACTTTCCAGAGAGGTTGTACTAGTTTGCAGTCCCACCAGCAGTGTATGAGTGTTCCTATCTCTCTGCATCCACACCAACCTTTATTGTTTTGGGACTTTTTGATCAAGGCCATTCTCACTGGAGTTAAGTGATATCTCATTGTGATTTTGATTTGCATTTCTCTGGTTATCTATTATCACCTTGAACATGCCGGATCTTGTCTGATCTCAGAAGCTAAGCAGGGGTGGGCCTGGTTAGTACTTGGATGGGAGGTTCATTCTTAAGATAACAAGAATCCTGCATTGATAAAAGGACTGACTCAACTCTCAGCAGCAAAGCTATAGAAATTTTAATCGCAAATAGTCATTCAGTTCTATATGTAGAAAGCACATAAATTCAATATTAGGCTTTTTGCCTTTTTATGTTGTGACTCAGATATCACCAATTTTTTCCCTCTATGTGATCTTATACATGATTAAATATAAATTCGTTGCTAGGAGAAATAGTAAATGAGACTTTACAGTGTGAATAGATGGAAAATGTAGCTGTTAGGTAGTCAAGTGAGAAGAATAGAAAAGTAAATTATTAGCTAGCTTTATTCCTATTTATCATATAACTTTTAAGAATAACAAGATATCAATTAAGTGCTAGATATCATCTTTCTCCACATTAAATGTGCTAATTGACACTGCATTGCTTAATCAATCTTGTTTGTTATACACTAATTAAATAGCTGCAGAGTATTTTTTTTTTTGAGGGTGAAAGGAAAATTAGCTACCAACCAATAATAGTCAATAATAGCTCTAAAATTTCCTACCTTGTGTAAGAAACTTCTGTTTCATGTCCTATCTTGTGGGATGAGGAAGCTGTAAAAGATGAAACATCAGAGATAAAAGAAAGTCGCACGTCCAGTTACTAGTTCTAGGATCAAAATAATGAATGTAAAGTAGATTTTGCTATCTAGAAAATGACAACAACAACTACAATAATAGGATCTATAAAATGTTAAAAATATGGTGAGTCAACCCTATGGATAGATAGATCACTGAAGAAACATAAGGTCATAGGTTTCATTGGGATCTTAACGCCAGAGGTGGCTTCTAAATATCCGTTTTATGTAGGAGGAATTTAAGGGGGATAATCTGGTTAAAAATTCAGAAGACTTGTCTTCAAATTGCATTAACTAACAAGGACTTTTAAAAATAGAATGGCTATTTGCAACGGCAAAGCAGGAGCCATTGATGGAGTTCACTGTGAGGTCAAAACCTCTTGCTTTCACTCCAATCTCCAAAGCCACCTCTTGGTACTGCCATTAGCTTGAAATGTTCAAAGATGTCCCAATATATAAAAAATGTGCTATGGTCTATAAAGCACTACTCAAATTATAGTCTTCATTTTTTAAAATATTAGAATCAGAAAAAAAAAAAGAAATCCTAAGTGAAAGTGAATGCTGTCTGAATCTGTGTTGAACCCATTTTTAAAGAATTGCAAGTGAAGTTTTAAGCATCCATAAGAATGTAATTATGCTTCCATTGCTTAATGTATGGACTCAAATTCTGACTTAATTATTCTGCAACTAAATTTATATGTCATTTATGTAGTAAATCTTGGCAATTGCTCTCACACTATCATTGGAAATGTAATTAACTTGGTTTAGATAAGTTTTTACAGTGAGAACTAAATGGAATGTAATACCAAGGCATTATTTAAAAGGCAAAGGCCAAATACATCTTCTTTCTAAACTTTCTTGTTTATTTGCAATTTCTTTTCCCAGAAGTCTAAATGCTGAGTTTGTTTTCTTTTTCTGGCTTCACATTTTTATCTGTTAATTGGAACCTTCTCTTTTCCTTTCTTTCAAAGGGAAAGAGTTCTACTCTTTGTATTACACTTTTACTAAGAATCCAGTTTATTTTTGAGAGAGAGGCTTTTCTGCATGTGATAAAGCTGTTTGATTCAGTTTTCAAAGCCAAGTGTTCTTTGTTTTACTATAGTTAACTATTGTATTGCTTTCTTTTTGTAATTTGTAACTAAGACTTCCCTAGAAGAAACATTCTACTGAAACTAGAAATTGCTTTTTTATGACCTGCTAAGAAATGATGATGCCCTTATTAATTTTCTTATGAAATCTCAAATGATAATTTAAAAAAATAGATAAAATAAAAAGGATGATCCCAGGCACTGTATCCAGTCTCAATTTTAAGTTTATTGAGACTATATTGATTGGTAATGTCTTAGTCGGCTTGGACTGTCATAATAAAACACCATTGACTGGGTGGCTTAAACAATGGAATTTATATTTTATAGTTATGGAATCTGGAATATCAAGGTCTAGGTGCCAGCAAAGTAGGTTTCATTCTGAGGTTTCTTCCTGTGGCTCTAGGAAGCCACTGTTTCACTCCTCTCACATGACCTCTTCTTTGTGCATGTGCTGTGATAGCTCTTCCTCTCTCTCTCCCTCCCACCCTCTCTCCTTCTCCCTCTTTCTCTCTCTTTTTTTTTCTCTCTCTTCTAATAAAGACACTAATCCCATCACAAAGGCCCCACCTTCAGGATCTCATCTAAATCTAATTATATCCCAAAGTCCCCATCTTCAAAGGCCATCAATATATGGATTTTGAGGGGCACTATTCAGTCTATAGCAGGTAATAGTTTCCTTTACACAGGTCTGAGACTTGGATAAATCATGATATCTCATTGTGAGAGTTGTCAGAATCAAAAGGGAGTGACTTGCGTCAAAGGCTAACAAAACAATAAATAAATAAAGCTGGGAGGCTGAGGAGGGTCCTCATACACACATGCCTGTGATAAGAACCTTCACAAAGACTCTGAAGGACTCTTAGACACATATGCCCGTAACAAGAACTTTTGCCAGGAACTTTTCAAACTGCAGCTTGCTACATGAGTCACAAAGACAGCTCACCGATTGCACAAGAACATTTGCCTTACTAATGAACTGGCTTCAGCTCTTGAGATAAGCCCCTGTAACCAATGTTCTCTTTCTTTCAAAACAAATTACATGCACATTTCCCTTTTGCCTTTAGAAACTTCCCCTCTCCTCAACTTCTTTGGATACGGCTATGGTCCCCATGCTCTGTGTATCTCCAATTTGAAAATCCCCTATGCATTCCTGAATAAACTCATTATCTTTAGAGAATCTCTCTCCGCTTGTTATTAGGTTGACAATATCAAGATTATATAATGTAATCTTTGGTCATCGTAAGTTAAAGTTCTTGTTTCTTGTTCAGTTGGCAAGTGATATTTCACCTTTTAAAGATGATAAAATTTCATAGAACTAATTTTTTTTGAAGTTTGGGGTTTATCTTCATGTTTTTCCCACCTACTCTTTGTAGACTTAAGGATATATTAACATAGATTCCTTATATTTACCTCATATCTAACTATTATTTATTGTTTAGGTCAGGCTTTCTGCCAGATGCTGTCTCATAAGTCAACATGAAGATAAATAAAAGGAAATCATATATGCATATATATACACACACACACATAAATTCTGGGTAAATTATAGATAAAATATGAAATGTACTACAACAAAGCTTCTGGAAAATAACACAGATGAGTAAATTCATGACCCTAAGGGTACATATTTGTTATTCATAGAATGTATAAAGAGTTTCAAAAAATCAGTGAAAAAATGCCAATAACCTGAAAAAGGGATGTTCAAATGGCCAATAAACATAAAAATGTTCTCAAAATCATTTTTATGGAGGAAAAAGAAAACCCAAAAAGGACAATTAGATATCACTCCACACCAAATGAAACAGCTAAATTGAAAAATATGATAATGCTAAGTGTTGGCAGATATATAGAGCAACTGAAATTCTCATACCTGGGTGGTGTGAATATACCTTGGTTCTGATTACTTAAGATAATTTTTTACCAGTATATATTGAGGCATATCATATATATATACTCTATGATCCAGAAATTCCACGTAAGAATATGCCTGCAGAAATGCATACAAATGTTCACACAAAGTTAGATCATGATTACTTATAATAACACTCTTTGCAATAGCCAAAAACTGAAAAAAACCTCAAATATTTATTTATATTAGAATTTATAATAAATTGTAGTACATCCAAGCAGTGGAAGCTTACACAGCAATGAATACAGTACTTCTATAAACAGCTGCTACAAACAACATAGATGATATTTTTAAACATAATGTTGAGGGGAAGAAGCTGTGACCACCTTTTGATTCCATTTCCATACAGTTCAAATAGATAAAGCCACACTATGGCATTCAAATCAAGAGAGTGTTATTACACCTTCGGGGTGGTGGGCAGGGACAGCGAGAACACGAGAAGGGGCAACTAGCGGCCTTCTGGTTTGTGGTCAGTATTCAACAAAAGCCTTCTGAAGAGGACAACGGGTGGATAAATAACCAACACACAAAACAATTAAATTTACATAGCATTCTCCAATTTACAAATTAATTCTATAAATATTACAGACTTTAGTGTACAATACGGTGTTTGATCTGCTAATGTAGGTGATAGTTAAGATAGATGGTGCACACATGAAACCTGAGTTCAAAGTTTCTCAGCAACTTATTAATTCCACAAACATTGATTTAGTTGATACTGTGAGCTACCTTTGTATTGGCCATAGTTATACAATGATGAGAATGTCGGATATGGCTCCTGTCCTCATAAAGCTGATAATCTCCAAGAGAAGGAAGGCAAAACAGATTGATGCTACCATAAAATAAAGGCTGTGCTGTAAATGCCAGACCCTCCCCCTTACCACCCATGTGATTTTTGATAAATTAAAGTCTCTGATCTTAAATCTATTTATCTGTAAAATAGAACTATTAACACTTACCTCATATAGATATTATAGGGATTAACCAAAAGCATATGTGAAAAGCTCCACATATACTATAGCACTAGGTAAATCCTAATGGAGTTCCATTTTCTTTCTCTTCAAATACCAACAATGTCCCGTGCATGTGTATCTCATGGTGCATGCCAGCCTAAAAGATTTCTGCAGACGGAGGTTAATTCAATGTTTCCTGAAAATTGACAGCACAATTCTCAGACTGGGACTTTCTTACATCAGGTGTTAAATTTTTGTCAGAATGGGAGTGTGACATATTTCTTGAGAGTCCAAGGCTGAAAGGGCCAACTGCTAACCTTGCCATTTCTTTAGGATAATGGATAATCTTTTCACTTTTTACTCATACCTCTTAAGAAAAATTATCTTTTGTGAGTTTTGTGCAACTGCAAAGTGGCAAAACAACTTGAATTTACAAATATATCTCTGAAAAATGAAAAAGAAAAAGCTCCACTCATATATTAAGGTGGTATTTCTTCACTCAAGCAACTAAAGTTAAATAAATATAAGAAAATTAAGATTAATTTTTCTTCCAATGAGTCAAAAAAGAAACTATGGTTCATCAACAGGATGCTATTAATTTTTTTTGCATTGTATTACTATTTTCTTGGCTATTTTAGATGTCCATTGGTATCATCTTGAACAGCTTTGAAACTGGTCAAATAAAGTGCAGCTTTATAAGTGGCTCACTTTTATAAGTGACTATTTTTTGCCTAGAAATAGAATTGCATTCCTGGTTGACTATCTGAAACAAAATTTCAAAGGAAAAATCCCTAAAATGCTATTTTTATGAAATCTTTGTATGTTTTCCTTATTAATCAGAGAAATATTGGCTGTAGAAAACATAAAGATAGATTTGCCTGATTTGTGAAATGGAAAAATTAGAGACAAATAAAAATCTTCTCAGTGCTGACTTTCCTAATTGCCTCTTTTAAATGTGTGAACAATAAAGATGTGAAAACAAATTATCCGCCCAAACGCAGAGCCTTTAAAGCAGGGTGTGCATGGGCCAGGGTGGGGTAGAGAAGACTGAGCATGTGGACATTCAGAAATTTATTTTGCTTTCACTCTTTCTTGTGACTTAATTGGGTTTAAAATTCTAAATTAAATTATGTTAGGGATTTAAAGACAATGTTTTATCTTCTACCCACTGGTTACTGCTGATGAGAAAGCAGATATTAACCCACTTCTTGCTTTTATATAGATAACTTGTCCTCTCCTAACTTTGAAAACCTAAGGGTTATTTTCCTCTATGGTAGTCTATAATTTAATCGATGTTCTGTGATTTATGGGCCTTTTTTCATTTTCATTTATTCTGCTCAGCACCTGTGGGCCCTTTCAACATGTAGACTTGTTTCTTCAGCTCTGAAAAATGGTCCTCTATTATTTCTTTGGTTATTTATCTCTCCTCCACTTCTTCTGTTCTCTCTTCTTGAAATAGTATTGAATGGAGATTGGTTTCCCATACCCCTTGCTTTTCTGTCATGTTATCTTTCTCTTTGTCTTTTTCCTCCATGTTCTGTAATTTTTTTCTCTCCTCTTTGGTTTTTTTTTTATTTTTTTAAATTTATTCAGGATATTATGGGGGTACAAACATTTTGGTTACATGTAATGTATTTGCCCTGCCCAAGCCACAGCTATAAGCATGTCCCTCCCCCATACAGTGCATTCTGCTTCCATTAGTTGTGACTTTACCCCTCCACCCACAGACCGGCACCCACTGAGTATTACTACCATGTGAGCACCTTAGTGTTGGTCAGTTAGTACCAATTTGATGGCGAGTACAGGTGGTGCATGTTTTTCTGTCCTTGTGATTCCTCACTTCGAAGGATGGGCTCAATTTTGGTTTTAATTTCACTGAGGGGAGATCTTCAGCCCTGTTTGCTCCTTTTCCATACCAACCTGTTCCAACGAGGTAATATCTTCTAAAATCTCTCGGGAATATGAGTAGAACATACCTATACCCTTTCTTGTTCACTGAGACAAGTCTTCCAGCTTGTGTATATATGAA
This sequence comes from Lemur catta, assembly GCF_020740605.2. NCBI lineage: Eukaryota > Metazoa > Chordata > Mammalia > Primates > Lemuridae > Lemur > Lemur catta. The sequence continues at coordinate 15,022,997 of NC_059128.1, forward strand.
TATATATGTGTGTATTTTTTAACAATTCATCCTTTATATTTGTGATGATACTTTTTAAAAATTCAAATATCTGGTCATACTTAATTATCTATTTATATTTATCACTGAAGACTTATGTTGACTTCATAGACAAGGCTTCCTGCTGCTACACTGTGAGGCAACATTTTAGGTTGCTTGAATGGGGAGTATGACGGCAGCCTGTCCACCAGATGTAAAACAAAGATGGATCCTAGGAACCACACTAAGCAAACTTACCCCCTCTAAACAGATTTTTAAAACTATATGTGTCTATGGTTTGAATTTATCCCTCACAAAGCGTATGTTGGAAACGTAGTCCGCAGTGCAAAAGTGTTGAGAGGTGGGACCTGTAAGAAGTAATTAGTTCACGAGGGCTCTGCCCTCATCCATGAATTAATGCTATTGCTGTGGGAGTGGTGACTAAGAGGGGGTTAGTCCCCTTTTCTCTCTCTGGAGCACATGCTCTTATCCTTCTGCTTTCCACATTAGGTTGACAGCAGGAAGGCCCTCGCCAGATGAGGTCCCCTCAGCCCTGGACTTCTGAGTCTCCAGGACTGTAAGAAATAGACCTCTGTTTTTTGTAAATTACCTAGTTTCAAGTATTCTGTTATAGCAGCATGAAATGGCTGAGACATATATTAACTAGATTCTTCTTAGGATAGGACTTCTAGCCACGGCGATGTAAAGAGTCCAGAGAATACTCTCTGTAGAATATAAATATAAAACTGGATAAAATTTTGCAAAATAACCATTTCAGTGCTCTGGAGATTGACTTAGGCAAACAACAAATTCAGAAGTGTTTGTTCATGAAAATCTGTTAGAACTTAGAGTAAGAACCACGGGAGTCTATAGCCTAAGTTTTGCTGCCAGTGGAGTCAGATTTTATTTGGAGCAGAAAATGAAAACCCATGCTCACTGACATTCTTGAGAAAAGTAGAAAACTTATTAGAAACCAAATAGGGACAATGCATAGCTCTGTTAGCTTGAGGTTGCAGGCTATCTTAGGGTGCGAAGAAAACCGGGCAGATAATTAACAGAGATCCAGGAGCTGAGAGACATAGAAAAATTAGACAAGCTCCCAGTAGACTCTTGACTAATGGGAAGCTGCGTGAATGAGAAGGGGGGATCTGAAGACTCACATTACTTGGTTCCCAGATCTATTAAAAAATCCTGTGGTATTGGAGAAAGCACAGATACATAGAACAAGGAAACACAATATGCCGTGCAGAGGAAGACTCACACATAAATAGTCAGTTGATTTTCAACAAAAGTGAAAGGGAATTTGAATGAATAAGTGATAGTCTTTTCAACAAATGATGCTGAAATAATTGGAAATAATTAGATATCCATATGTAGAAACCATGATGAACCTCTATCTGTAAATCACACCCTATAACCAAAATGTGGCATATTTATACAATGGAATACTATTTAGCAATAGACAGAAATGAACTACTGATACACACTACAGTTTGAATGAATTTCATAACGTTATGGCAGTGAAAGAAGCCAAACTTGAAAAATCACATATTGTACGATTTGAGTGATGTGAAACAGCTAGAAAATGTAAACCTATAGAGAGAGTAGGCATTATCAGTATTTTCCTGGAACTGAGGAAGGGAGTGAGGATTGACTGAAAACAGATACAAGGAAATTTTGGGGGATTATGGCTATATTTTAAAACTGAATTTTACTGATGATTGCATGATTACACAACTTTGTAAATTTAGTAAAAGTTAGAGAACTACTTATATTAGGTGAAATTTATGGAATATAAACTATACCCTAATAAAACCTCTATCAGAAGAAAAAGAAGAAACGTATTTCCCTACTCCAACCTGTAGTAAAGGGTTTTATTACTTTTTTGTTGTTGTTTAATTTGGAGCTAGAGTATGGGGGAAGTACATTGAGGAAACTTTGCTGGACACCATTTCCAACACAGAGTTTCAGTAAATTGAGTTGAAAACATGCTAGTTGATTTATTAACACAAGTGTTTATTTAGTAGAAAACAGCCAACATACCAGTTTATTCATCTGGTGACAGAAAATTCTAACCATAGGAAAAAATGGAAGAAAATGCCCTTGAATATTGTCTGAGCAAGCCCATACTTAGGAGACGTTATTGTATGTGTGTGTGTGTGTGTGTGTGTGTGTGTGTGTGTGTGTGTATGTGTATGATGGGGGAGGATCACACAGTTTGGCAAAAGAGGACATCGATGTTCCTGATTTTCTGGTTCCTGCCAATATCCTGACATTGGATCATGCAAAGTGAGATGTGCTTGTGGACACCTAGTCTGACATCTTAAACCTTCCCCCCAAGACAAAAATATTATCTTTTATTAGAATTATTTTGACCAATTCTTTTTGATGGGATTATCCTTGTAGTAGCATCTACTTTCACATTGTTCTACAACAAAAGTCCAGAATCCTGAAATGGGAAGTGACTCTCCATTGAACTGGCTTGTATTAATAAAACCCCCAGATCTGCTCCCATTCTTGCTGTGCTTAAGGCACATTTTAGTCTTTACTTCCAAAATTTCATCTTTAATGGACTCTTCTTATCACTGTTGTACTCTTAAATGAAACAGTTGCAGAGATAACTATATAATATTTTATTTGCAGAATATCAGTTCTTCCAAAAATTATACCTTGACAGCAATACTGATTTTGCCTCTACTAAATGCTATGCTACAGAAATTCTACAATTGTGTTCTGTAACATAGATGGTGATTATCAGCAGGTAACTTCTTCGTTATTTATCAATACTCAAATTTTGAAGAATAGGGATGTCAATTCCATCTGGAGAACGAATTTTGAAACAAGAAAAATCTCTCTCCCCAGGATCTCTTTAATTAATTCATTTCTCACATTCACTCTCTATAGGTTGCTGACCATGTTTGCTTCACATAAATAAACTATGTGTTAAGGTCTCTTTGTTCGAAGAGATAAAATTGATTACTTTATTATTACCGTGCTTTGCTGGTCTAAAATATTATAGCCTAGTAGATTGCTGTTATCTTATAAATTAATTTAATTTGTGGAGGTTGAAAGCATTCACTGGTTTTCTTTAATTAATTGTGTTTAGATGTATCGCTAGAGTAGTCTTTTACAATGATGATGTGGGCTAATGACACAGCCTTTCGTTTTTGGAGATCAGCTCCTGAATTAGATGAGAGCCATAAATGTGAATCACATCTTGGTTTTGTTGCCACTCGTATGTTCTGATACTAACTCAGTCAGTTGGCTTATCACAAAGAAAAAGTTGAGGGGAGTTTCCTGAGATCTGCCTATGGGAAAGTTATACGAAATGCTCTGAACCTTTGGTGGACTCTGAATGCTATGTTAGTGCTGTTATCTGACTGTCCACAGTATTTTGAGATCATATCCTGGCTCCATCTAGGACCAGGTGCATATAACTTGCATGATCTTGGACGAGTTACTTCAATGTTGGGGCTTCAGTGTGTTCATCTGTAAATTGGGGGGACAATTGCAATTATCTCAAAGGTTAGTGTCTTTGTGCTGCTATAACAAAATACCATAGACTGGGTAATTTATAAATGAAAATTTATTGCTCACAGTTATTGAGGCTGGGAAGTCAAAGAGCCAGGCCAGGCAGGTTCAGTGTCTGGTGAGGGATCAATCTCTGATTCCATGTTGGCACCTTGAATGCTGTGTCCTCTGGAGGGGACAAATGCTGTGTCCTCCCATGGCATAAGGGACAGAAAGGTAAAAGGAACTAGCTAGTTCCCCTAGCCCTTGTACAAGGTTGCTAATTTTCATAAAAGGAGCCCTATGACTTGGTTCTACCTTTTAATACTATCACATTGGCAGTTAAGTTTCAACATATGAATTGGGCGGGGGCACATTGAGACCATAGTAGTTGATGATGGGTTAAATAAAATCATGGATACAAAGTGGTTAAAGCAGTGCCTGACACAGTTGACTGCTCACTGGGGGTTAGTTGCATCATTACTGTTGTTGCTTTTATGGTTATTGACCAACCCTCTTACAGCCCCCTTTCACACTCTTCAATTCTCCCCTCCTTCTCCTGTTCATTCTTCCATGAGTCTGGGGTTCTTATATATGTTTTTACCTGGACCTAAAAATGCCAAGGATGAATTTGTAATAACTTAAATGTCTAAAACAGCATTTTATTTTCATGCTGTTTAAATGGACTTTTTAAAATGTGAAAGGTATTTTCTTTCTATTTCATTGACCATGCCATGACTCAGTTTCCATGCCAACATGTCTAAAAGTGGATGGGTTGGTAAAATTTTTTATTCACACAGTAGCCATGTTTTGAAAGTACTTTTTGCAAATATTATTCTTACCATTTTACTCTGAGTATACATAGCTCTATGTTGCATAATTTGAAAAGGCCTTCTTGACCATATGTTAGCTCTGTTTGTATATCCAGGTGTTTAAACAATAATTCTTGAGCACTTACTGTGTGCTAGGCTTTCTTCTAGTTACTGGCATCGCTTAAAACTGACCACTGGATTTAACAATATGGAGGCCATTGGCAATCTTGATAGCTGACAGCCTGATTGGATGTTATTAGGAGAGGATAGGAGTAGAAAAATGGAAGAAGTTAAGTATACAAAATTCTTTTGGGTTTTTCAGAGGAGAATGAAATCAATTGGGAAGTAAATGAAAGAAACTTTAGAGGCAGGAGAGGTTATTATTATTTTTGAGATGAGAAAATGATAGCTTCTATGTATGGTAATGAGAATAATCCTGCAGGGCAGGGAAAGGTTGATACAGAAAAGAGAGGGGACAATTGCTGGGGCAGTATGAGGAGGTGAAAGGTGACAGAATCTGTACCCCAAAGGAGTGCTGGCCTACAATAGGTCTTTGATATGAGAAGAGTGAAAAAGTGAAAGTTGAAGTCAAAGTGAAAAAGAGAAGTTAAATATTGGTCACCAATGTTCATTATTACCTAAATTGTGCTTAGTCACACTTTCCTATAGTTAATGGGGCTGTCCCACAACTGCTTCTCACATAATGAATGCTTCATATCTGCTCTAATCTATAGCTCTTCTCCCTTTAGAGGGTCCTACCTTCTATTATCTAGGACTTACCTCTATCTTTGCATTTAGCACAACATCTTATATTATGTTTGTCTCTCTCTCCCATTAGAATGTCAGTATCTGTGGGCCTATAGTGTCTGTCACCTTCAAGATCAAGTGATCAAGATTAGTGTGTGGAGCAGAAATCCACTATTTTCCTCTGGCTAGTGAGAGGCTCTTTCTAATTTTTTCAGAGAAATCACTAGTTGGCTTACCATTTTCTGCTTTCAGTGCATCCGATTATTTCCTTTCTGTGTAAAGTTAATCTACAAAATACATGTGGCATATTCAGGACAGGTATGTGCGTGTGTATTTATATGTGTGAATTTTTTAGCTAGAAATGTTTTTGAAGGGATGTAAGTACACCAATTTGTGGGAAACTATATGAAGGCCAGCATTCTGCATTTCACTTCTGAGCACATGTGTTGAATTAGATACCTGTGCACACCTGACTTATTCAGTGAAGCGGAACTGATGCTTCCATAGGTTTTGGTGGAAGAATGGCTCAAGGACAAGCACACACTAAGAAAGTAGGCTACCCTTTCCCCTTTAGTTATGGTAAAAGAGAGAAGTTTTAATTGCTTTAATTAATGCCTTGGGTTTCTTTGAAATTCTCTTGCTCCTCTGTACAGCTGTGATAACATCGCAGCCTCTCTGTTAATCAGTTCTAGGAGCAATGAGGGACATTGACTTTATTCACGTGAAATAGCCTTTGAATTCTTCTTATATAAAAACTGCTTATCATGGCTACCACCTTGGCTTTGCCAGTTGCTCTGAACTAATTTCTGATTCCTCTTATCAGAGTGATGTTTTATTTAAATGAAACTTCTGAAGAACTCTTTTTGTTTTGGGGTAGGGTAAAGAATAGAATTATAGAAAGGTTTGTGCAAAGTGACTTTCACTTCTTATGGGCTTTTAGTGAACTTGGAGATTCCTCACTTACTGCATGACCCTGGATTGGATCTGGAATCAGGGTAAAGGATGAAATTTGTGAAAAAAAAAAAAAGTCTGTAGATTAGATAATAGGATGAAATCAACGTTCATTTCATGACTTCGAAAATTATACTCTGGATATGTAAGATATTAACATTTGGGAAATCTGGATGAAAGTGTTAGTGGATTATTTGTACTTTTTGTGCAACTGTTTTGTAAGTCTGAAATTTTTCTGAAGTAGTTTAAAAAGAGTTCCCTTACTAGAGCTATCTGAATTCATCTAACTCTAGAAGATGAATGTCTCAACAAAGCTAAGTCTAAACCTACATACACTGGGTGACGATATGAAAAAAGAGATGCTTCATTTTGGGAAAAACAGAAAGACTGTTAGAAATGGTATATTTCAGAGCAAAGCCATTGACATTGGTGGAAATAGTGACCTTGAGGAAGGCCTTGAAAATATCAGAAAAATTTCCAAAGTAATGATTGTGGTCACTCTGGACATGCTGTCACGTGAAAGAGGGATTTGATTTTCCTCTATAAACTTAAAAGGTTAATTAGGGGCAATGAATAGAAGATATGAAAAATAGGTTTGGGTTAATATGTAGAAGAAATTTCTGATGATTAGACCTATTAAAAAATGAAATGGACCTTATCACACAGGTTCATTGCTATCACTGGAGAGTTCAACTAGAGACCAGGTGGAATTTGTGTTTTAGTATTGCAGAAGGAGATCCTGAATTGGGAAGGAAGCAACAAAAAACAAGCTCTAAAGTCTTTTTCAACTTTGATAGTCTATGATTTTATATTCTTGCTAAATAAGTGATATTCTCAATTGTATAATTTACTGTATTAATACTATTGCTAATACTAATATTGTGTGTGTGTGTGTGTGTGTGTGTGTGTGTGTGTTTCCCCTAGGGTACAAGGTATTTGAAAAATTTGCTGTAAGATGATAATTTTTGTGGATAATATTAGATGTAGTACAGTACCTATTAAATGTGATTTATTTGTCTGTAGAACAGTAGCCTGAGACTGCTCCAAATATATCTACAGGGTGCAGGTTTGAAATTAATGTGCTAGGGTACTTTAATGTAGGGAGCATGCTGGCTGGGTTTGCTGATGTTTGGTGCAGCCAAAGGCTCTTACCTTGATGGATGGTTGTTTCCTTCTTGATCAATGCATGAATCATCTCTCCTAGGTCAACAAAGAGAGAAACCAGTAGGTGGTCCTGCCTACTGCTGGATTAAGTTCAAAGGCTGGAGAGAACTTTGCATTTGTAGGGCAGATACAAGAAAATGTGTTTATTTGAATCCTTGGCATATCACCCCTTTTCAAGTTCATGGTGCTCATGCTGGTTGAAAAAGGACCAGCATTCTTTCTTTCCTCATTGGTATGCCTTAAATGAGATCATGGAAACCATCCTTAGACTTATGTCTGGGTTTTGGGCAAGAAATAATATTTGATTTATAAAAGAACCACATTATCAAGTTGTAAGTATTAGATCAAACTAAATTCTTAAAAATATCTTCACGTAGTGGATTATGATTTTCCCTGGGAAATCAAATAATATTCAAGGTTACAAGGCAACCCTACAATTGGTCAGTCTTGTTTCAATCTCTAGGATGAAGGAAGAGAATCTTCTGCTCCATGGCAGAGACACGGATGCTACCCTAAAATAGCCCTTACATTGTAGGTGAACCATGAAAAGATAGTCTAAGAGATAATTAAGTGCAATTACCAAAAGGCTTTGGGGTTTCAGATACTAGTTTTAAGACACTGTCAGGAATATCTGAACGAAGCAAAAATAAAAGAAAATTCTACAGGATAAATTTTCACTGACTTAAATTCAGCAAACCAACATATAGGTAATAAAATAGATAAAAGAGGTCTATCCATGGGAACAACTGGCTTTACTTAAAACAAAATGGGCCTTGGAATCAGGCAGACCTTGCTGGAATTCAGACTGTTTTCCTTACCAGTTTTTCATTCTTCGAAAAATGGTTCATTTTTCCTGAGTCATAGGGTTTTTCATTTGTAAAGTAGATAAATAATATCTGTTTCAAAGGGCTGCTATGAGAATTGGAATAGATAATCTTGAGTACTTAGCATACTATCTAGTTGATCTATTTTGATAGACACATTAAAATTTTCACTAAAAATTGATTGTATCTCACAGATACTAGTCTCAATTAGGACCAGAGCTTTGTATATACCTATTCTTGGTATTCCATGTGCCTTGGCTACCATAAATAATCACTAAGTATTTATGGACTTAATTATTTCAATAATTTTACTTCCTATTCTCTTGGGAGTTTAACTGAAGTGAGGTATTTGTTATTGGTGAGCATGTCATTCAGCGGGGTAGAGGGGAGGCCAGGTGTGATCCTGCAACACCTTGGGTTTCGCTGCTTGGCTTTTCCTGTCTGTTAATTCAGAGATCCTCTTCTTCCAAGAAAGGAAGACATATCACCTAGGAAATGCAAATGTAATCTTCCTTTCAGAACTGGAAAAATGCAACCTGTTCTGCATTTACAGCAAAATTCTGGAGCTTTTGCTGGGAGAGGATGTCTGGGGCATTGGTGGTCAGAAGGTGTCAGGGAGGCTAAAACAGAGCAGACTTGGGAAAGTCATTCATTTCTGTTTTTTTTTTTTTTTTTTTGCTATATATGGTAGTGTTGGTTCCCTTGAAGATCCTTTGCAAGGTGACAGTAGAATCAAGTTCTTCTGGATCTATCATTTCTAAACACCAGGTGAAGGCAGCTGATTTTGGCATGACTGAAACACCTTATTCCTTCAAGACTTAGAAACTGTCTCACTCTTTCACATTAATCAAAGAAGGGATGACATTAACTTCTCCCAGGTGACTTTCAGTGCCTTCCTAGAAGCCTCTCAACTCTTCCATGAATAGCAACATGCATGTGTTCTGCAAGCAGATGAGTTGTTTGAGTTTGCTCTCAGAGTGCCATGTTATACAGACCAATTAGTTCAGAAAGAGGATCATTATTTTTTTAAATTTCTGCCGTCAGTCTCTGTAGTTAAATTTTCCTGATGGAGATTTTTAATTAAAAAAATTACTGAACATTTTTCCTTCCCTCCCTTTTCCTCCCATTCCTTTATTTTTCTTTCACTTCATAATCCACCTGAGATGCCCGAATCACTTCTGGTATTTTACTTCTTTAAGCAATGAAAAACTGGTTTTTATTTCATGTTTAATGGAATGAGTGATTCTGTATCAGTGCCCCAAAACCCTAAATGCAGCTGACGTCTCTTTAATGTTAATGGCCATACAAAATGTATGGACAGACCATAGCTGTTAAAACAAATGTTTCTCCAACCATGGTTGGCAGTTCACCTGTAAGATGAAATACAGAAAAATCTTGCCACTGATGAGCGTTCGGGAAACAGAGAACAGGGACCTATTGTCTGGTGTTAACTCTATAGGTCTGTGGAGACTTAATTATCAGCACGGCTACTTGGAAAGTCACACCTTATATAAAATGCCAGTGAAACTAAACAGTGGATGTAGCAGTGGGAGAATTCACTGAGATCATGTTGTACATCAGAAACCGCGAGCTTTGAAGTCAGCAAAACTTGGCTTGGATTCCTAACTGTATGACGTGTTATGTGATGTCTATGAACCTCAGTATTTTCTTCTAGAAAACAGGAATATGTATATATGCCCTCAGGCAGTAGCTCCAATTGTTGAACTGAAAGCATAAATGTATTCACACTAGTGCCATGTGTGTTCCCTGCCCTCTTACTAGCCACAATTTGGAAAGCAAGATCTGCCTTTGAAACTTATCTTTATCATTGGTTACCTGTATGAGTTTGGGGAAATTACTTACCCTTTGAGTTAGTGTCTCTTTTTGTGGAGAGAGGCAGTTGGGTGCAGAGGAATGAATGAATCCTCCTCTTCAGCCCACTGGACCCTATTGTCATCTGTGCATGCACGGCTCCTCTTGTTGTATTTCTTCATTTCATTTTTATCCCCATTATTCAATCCTGTTACTTGAACTTTTTAAATTTTTTTGCTGCGTATCCTTTTACTTATATATGATCTTGTAAAACAAGTATTATTCCTTTGTTTGCATATACTTCTAATTTATATAAATTGTATTGTGTAATAGATCTCATTTTTTATCTTTCCCCACCCATATTGTGTTCTGAAATATCTATTTGCATTGCATGTGTAAAAATCTACATTTTATTCTATTGTATGCCTACGCTATATTTTACCACTCCATTCCCTCAGTGAGAAACATCTGGATTACCTCCAATTCTCCCAGTACACTGGCAGAAATTAGAAAACTGGACATTTCCAAATGGTACGGTTATAAAGCCTTCATGCACTGTTGGTAAGAGGATAGATGGGCACAGTCACACTGGAAAGTAGTGTGTATATGTGTGTGTGTGCACATGTACACATTTACAACAGCAGAGAGATATAGATTAGAGAGGGTACAGAGATATACACATATGCATGCATGCTCACATATTCTATGACCTGGCAAGTGTTCTCCTGGAAGTCTGGGCAACGTAGCTTCATAGCATTCCAGCCTTTGCGACATAGAATGGAGAATTAGGAAGAGGCATGAATGAATGCTGAGTATCAGCTCTCCATTTTGTCACAGTCTGGTAATGTGTATCATAGTAGACTCAAAGATCTATGTTCTTTTTGTTGAGAAAGGCAGAGTTTTCTATTTATTCTTGGGCCACAGACCCCTTTAGCAACTTGGGAAAGCCTATGAACTGTTCTTAAGATGTCTTTTCTAAATGCATAAAATAAAATTTATGTGATTACTAAGGAAACCAATTATATTGAAAATAAGTTATAAAAATATTGAAACATATTATGTTATAATTATTGATATGTTTTTGTTAATGTATTACATAAAATCTAGTGGCATGTCTAATAATTAGTTGCTGAAATTTTGAAGGAGTGATGAGTGTAAATGCTATTTCAGGATATCTTCAACAACTGCAATGTGATAAAATATCTGTGATTAAATTGTTGACAAAGTCACAGGTACTGCTGATACTATAATGGTTTTCCACATTCATAACTATAAATTCCAGGTTTATGCAAAGAAAATTGTCTGAGCCACTCCTAATTAAACCCATTTGCTATTAGTCCACTGAGTCGGTGTCTTCTCCAGCTAGTAATTCACATTTAAACTCTAAAAAAGATTTGGCATCGAAAGATGTAGGATGCCTTCCTCTATCCCTGGGGGTTTGGAGGTGGAAAAACACAGGACTGAGCATGGCCGCCACCAAGATCTGTTTCATCAGCACAGCATCAGGGTGTTTGTCCTGCTGCCCTGTTATTTTGTGCCTGTCATGACTGCCAAGTCCTGGGCTGATGGTGTCACCAGTGATTGCTCTTCCTGAGTGTGTGTGTGGGGGTGCAGGTTTGGAGAAGAGGCAAGAGCAGAACCAAATTCTCTCCCACTCTCCTTCCCCAGCTGCCTATGTCCACCCGGACCACAGCAGGGCCCCTTCTGTCTTTGTAGACGCCCTCCAGAACACAGAGCTTTCAGATTCCCCATGAGTTTCTGGTGGTTGTGTGGTTCATTACTTAGATCCTTGCTTCCCTCTTGCTTTTGTGGTTTCTCCAGCATTTTATTTTGAGGGGAAGCTGCCAATAGTTCTTCCTAGTTTGTCATCTTGACAGGAGCATTAGTGTCACCATCTGAAAAACAGCAATTTAATACCATCTTTATAGGATTATCTTGAGAATAAAATGAATAAGTCTTAGCATAGCTACTGACCCATAGTAGGTACACATCCTAAGTTCCCTACATTTTAAAAACATGTAACATGCTAATGGTGGCCTGGTATGTGTCAGTGTCCACCGCTGGAAAAAAGGCACATGGAAAAGGTCCTTCCCTCAAAGGTGGTGGCTCAAATTTTGCTGCATATTTGAATCACACAAGGAGCTTATAAAAGTCCGGTTGCTCAGGCCATACCCTACTGCAGTTAAATTAAAATCTCTCAAAGAAAGATCCAAGCATTTGCATTTTTTAAAGCTTCTGAGATGATCCCCATGTGTGGTCAAAATTAAGGGTCTCTGAATGGGGTCTCTGACTTGAAAATTGTTCAGTTTCCTTTATAGCCCAGTAACTCTGTCTGATCATTGAGAAGAATGAAATTTCTAGGTGAGATATTGTTTCTGCATAAAGTCATCAAGCTTAGTGTTTTGTGAGTACCCACTCACACACAAATACATTGTATGTGTGATAAACAGGTATTTAAAGTGTTCAGGGGTGAAGTGGATTTGAGGAGGAAGAGAAAGGAATATGACAGTTTGGACAGCATATCATCGTTTCGGTGGTCAAAGGACATATTCATTGTGAATTGAAAACTCCTAAAATTAGTGAGCTGAGCCCTTTGTAAAAGGATGTGTTAACTTGAACTTGATGGAAAGAATTTAGTAATGTTCCCTGACATGATCAGGCTGTTCCTTATGTCTCTATAGTATTGGGTCTGCAGGGGATTTGACATGGCAAAAAGTGTGGTCCAGGTTATCTGACTCATCAGTAGTTCTTCTGGCTTTAAATGATTTGAAATAAACCAGATTTGGAATGTATTATCAATAGTTATTATAAACTCCAGTGTTTTAAAGTCGCCTGCCAACTCAGTTATATCTGTATGTTCTTTCTGTGGAGTGAGGTGTGAGAAAGAGAGAAGGACTTGGCACCAAGGGCCCTTCCTGGGGAAGACAGGGAGTGCAGATGGCCCCGCCAGATGGGGGTGAGGAATTGTAAGCTACGGAAAACATCACAGCTGAAGACAGATTATGAACTTCCCCTAGAAAATGTTGCCTGAGCAAGAGTTAATGGAATGTAGCTATATTGAGTGAAAAGAAAGACAAAGATGTATATACACAACATTTCATATTCAGCTTCTGAAGGCAATATTTTCAAACCCTTGAAACCATCATCGGCAAGCCAGTGGAGATCTGCAATTTGGCAGTTTGCTGTAGTATGATTCTTATATTTTCTTTCCGTTTGAACAGTACCTTCCAACTGCCACTTGCCATAACACCCAGCCAGCAGCTAACAGCAGATTGTCAGCACTCAGAATACTGAAAAGAAGAGAGCATGGAAGGATAAAAAGGACCCTTATGGTTGCCATAAAGAGAAAACCTGAAGATGGTAAAAGCATAGCTACAGCATCCTCCTCTTCTCTTTAATGACATCAATATTAAAAACATCATAGTAACCCATCTGCCAATGTTTCTGAATCAGTGTGCAATTGCAACGGACCCTTTTTTCCTTCCCTATTCCCAACCAAATTATCTCTCTTTGTCCTATCTCTCTAATTCTACCCTGCTAAATGACAGTTAATTTGACAAATGACTCCTTACTAATAGATTGAGTGTTAATGCATTCATTAAAAAATAATAACAAGCATTTACTGGATGCTTTTTATATGTCAGGAAGCGTATTAAAAGCGTTCACATATATTATCTCCAGCCAAGTTAACATTTTCATTTTGAAAGCTATCTAATGATTAAATCCAAGAAAATGGCCAAAATGGCAGATCTCTGGGCTCCTGTCAGGGGAGAGAGGGTGTATTTATTGGCAGAGATACATAATAGAGCTCTTCAAATAACATCTGGTGACCTATCATCTATTTTATTTGTGGCAAGATATTTATTAGAAAGCATAAACATGAGTCAGAAGCCCTAGTTTAGAGAATAGTATCTTTTATGAACTATAATCTTCAGCTCTCAATTAAATTCTGAGCTTTAGTGTTTTCCCATCAATACAAAGAATATAATCAACAAGAACTTTAAGGATTTTTGTGGAGATTAGATCTGATTATCTATTTGTCATTTGAAATGATCCATATGTACCTTAGTTAGGCTGATGCTTGTTACTAGTGACGCTGAAGCCAGGTTTTAGGACCAGAATCCTCAAGGCCAGTTTTGTGGTTTCCATGGCCATCTATCTATCCAGGCCAAAATTTTGGAAGTCTTTAATCCTTCAAGAACTTCGTCCTAATGTAAGACAGCCACAATAAAATATTTATCATGCTTATTATGGGTTATAATTTAGTTGACAAATGGATAATACATCTTAAGGGGGCCTAGTTTTAAGGAAGAACTATAATCTTTTGTAGACTACTTTAATTTCTTGCTCAGTATGTATGTTTCTAGGCCATATGGATTTCTGATAGGTCTTAGCAAACATTTGGATATATGGGCATACTGATTTCCATTTAAGCTTAAAACCGTACCAGTCAGGAGCTCCTAAATTATAAACTGTGTTGGTGTTACATCAGCACTTTTAAAAGTGGGTAAAATTATTCATATGTTTTATTATGCTAGAACTTATACATTTATTCTTGTTTGGCAAAAAGTAGAGCATGAAAGTTTGGGAAATTTGATTCATTTTGGAAATGAAAAAAATAGAATAAGAATTTTTTGCTCCATTTCAGGGTGTTTTGCTCATCTGGGTTGGAAATTTTGCTTATTAATCTGATAGGTTCATGTTATAGAAAATGAATTCTGGTATAGGTAATTTTTTATGTTTGCGTATGTAGTAAGATAATTAGTTTATATTTCCCAATAGTTTGTTAGTAATGATAGTAAGAGAGATTTAGATTCTCTTATTATATATCACTTTCTTATACTGGCATTGAAGGTGTTCTAAATATGGCTCCAACTACATTCTAGCTTTAATTTTGATAACTCCCTCCTACTCTCTATCTCCCAGGCCATGTGTTGTGCACCAGATTAGGCAAATTGTTCTGCCTCTTTTACTAGAAGATGAGTGACATTTCCAAGGGTCATGTCTGTGTGTTACTTTTCTTATCATCCACAGCATCTTGCTCACAATAACCTGCATCACAACATTCAGAATGATCTGTAACTCTGACATGACAATTCCTGTCTTTACCTGTCTCCATCTTTACCTGTCAAAACGCTGCCCAAACTTCAAGGTTCTTGAAATTCATCTTTCTTCTTTTAAGAGCCAGACATGGTTTTCCAAATGCTGGTCTTAAGAAATGTATTTTTTAATTCCCCAATAATTATTGAAGTAATTAGAACTTAATACATTGTAAGTTATTTAAGAATTTGAATAGTAGTGTTTATTGGTATGGCTCTCAAACCATGCACTGTTTCACTCCTGGGCAGCACAGTAGATTTCCAGGAGTAATGCTGGATATTTTAAATTTTTAAAGGAAATAGTGACAGTTGACATGCCAGTCACTGCATGAATTAAAAGCTTGAGGCATGTTTAAAAAATAAAAGCTTTAGAGAAATTAAATTTAGCAGAGTTAGAGCAAAGAAACGATTCATGAATCAGGCAGCACCTGAACTAGTAAAGGTATAGGGAGCTCCACCCGTCAATGTGGGCAGGCAGTATTTATGGACAGAACAAGGAAGTGACATACAGAAATAGCCCAATTGGTCACAGCTGGGGGTTTGCCTTATTGGAACATGTCTGAGCCGTTTGTAGCCTGTGATTCACTGAAACCTTAGCTGATACTGTTGGCCAAGACTTGGTTACTTGTTACAAGAATATACCCTCACGTTAGATTGTAGTGTGTTTACATAATAAGTTAAGTTATAGTTCCCTATGTACAGAAGCAGCTTTGAGCCCAATTTAATTTAATTTAGCAGGTAGCTCACAATTTCAATATTAGATCATGCTATATTCCTTTTCATGATGTCACCTTTTTCCTAAGGTGTTTTTTGGGTGGTTGCTGTGATTAAAAAAACAAGTACTGTACAAAAAGTACTGTGGGGCAAGAAATGTCCAATTTGATCTCAATGGTTAAGAATTTTTGCTGTGTTTAGCAGACATATACACCAAATTAGTAAATATGAGTAAAATTAAAAATGTTATATTTTTCTTTCACATTTTATATACTATTTTTCAAATAGCTAAGTTGTTATGACATAAATACTGTGCTTAATAAGATGATTGGATCTTATTACTTAATAAATGATACTGGTAGTTCTTTCTTTTCATTAAGTGAGTGCTGTGAAAAAAAAAACTAATGAGAGAGTAAGGGTTTTGTAAACTAAGAAAGTTTTGGAACCTCTGGTATATTGTATGATATTTCTATTCTTTGCAATAACTATGTGCCATTACATGGTAGACATCTGATGTATACTTTAGTTCTTGAAATAATTTATGTCCATGGTATAGTAGTAAATTTACTTTAACATAATTTTATTTTCTCTTGAAAACCATAAAATATATGGCAGATTTTAAAATGGGAAAACAGCAATGAGACACCCACGCATAAGGGAAAACGGATATAAGACATGCAGGAGGGTAGGCAAGGTACTTCAGTTGTGAGATGTAGTGAGAATTTTCCCTCACATTGTTATTAAGATATAGGTCATTTTTAAATTACCTTTTCAAGTCATTCCTTTTACTAAAAAAATCCTTCTGAGTATCCAGACTCTTCAATGTCTGAGAAAATAAAAGAGAGAAAGTGGTATTTGATGTGGTATCAGACTCATGGCAAAATAAAGACTTCATTAATGAAGGTGAAGGCCAGCGTTAGTCTGAACATTAACAGTTAGTGTCTAAGTCAGTAAAGGCCACCCCAATAGGATTGCTTACAGGTTTGGTTTTAGAGGAATCTCGAGGAAGCCTGCCTCCACGAAGTCACATTACACAAAGTGTGGGTAATGGGTACACACACTTAGGCACACAAAATCCTCCCTCTCCCCTCACTATTACGTTAAATGAGGAGCAAACTGGTAGATCAGCAGCAAGCAGGTTCTTCTAGTTAGAGGTCATTTCCAGAGGAGTTCATGAAGGTACCATGAATTAGAATATACACAGGCATAGGAATTCCTTATTCCCTCAGATGGGAAAGTTCCCACGTCTAAGGCATCTGCTGGAAAAACGCAGCCCGGAGCAGGGTACCACTGGAGAGAAGATTGAATAACAGAGATCAATGATATTGACATGGACAGATGGGCTGAGGAGAGCAGAGAGGAGCCAGGCAGAGGGCTAGAGAACATAAAAATCACACTTCACAGATTTTACAGTTTTGCCTCAGGCTAGCCCTGGAGCTTCTCAACAGTTTGTCATTTAAAACCTGAATTCTTAGTTTATTTAAGAGGATGTGAACCTAAAATATCCTTATCATTCTCATCTTCATTTGCAATGGTTTCTATGGGCAGATGGGGCAAATGAAAATTTTCTTGCACATAACGTTTGGGGGGAGGGTCACTCATTGCTAATAGCTTTGCAGAAATTTAATAATTTCTATTGCTGTTCCCAAACCTTGTTGCACACATGTCATTTTGTTTTTAATGAAATGCAAAAATATGATCAAGAAAGGGAGAAGAAGGGAAAGAGGCAAGTTGTTGTATTCCGTAGAAATAAGCTGAATGCTATCATATTTTGACTATTGTTGGATCAGTTAATCTCAACATTGGAAACAATGAGTTGTACAGTTAATTTTTTAATGATGCAAATAATCAGTAATATTAACCAACATCTGTATTTAGGTGCTATAGTCAATCAACCATGGGATTACTGTTGTTAGGAAAAAATATCTAGAACTTGGGAATGAAACAAAAAGGATGATTCCATGTCCCAATGTAATATCAGAAGACTGTTTAACAGGCTCACACAAATCTTATTTAATTATCTAGAAGAATGCATATTTGTTTGATATTGCTGTTTACTATTTGGTGAGAGTACAGACACTAAGAAGTTACATGTTAACTTGTAGTTGTCTCTACAGTAAAAGAAATAACTTCAAAACTTATAATTTTATTGCTTTATGGAGCATTAATCAATTTTGTACTTGTTACCAAATTAATTTCAGTATTCTTTTACCTGACTATATACATCATTATTCTTAAGGTCCTTTGAACTACTTTTATCATCTTACTGCCTCCCTCTTTAATTAATGATTTGAATAAAATATTAAGCATATGGCTATTCTTATGTTTGTATGAGGGTCATGTTTTTATATTTTTGAAAATTATATTGGGATAGCAACTGGATGGATAATCTTTGCAACATTCCCTGATTCCCTTCTTTAAATCAATCAGATCTCACACTATTAACTATTTAAAATTCCAGCCAGGTTTAAACTATAATTTGGATGAGGAAGAAGTATTCATTAGAAAAACTGCCTATGCAATTCAAATTATTCGTGTGTGTTGTCCATATGTTTTCTGGCCAGAAACGATGCCTTTTAACTGGAATATATGTTGTATCCCTAAAGCAGTCATCACATTATCCTGACAACTAAATGAAGCGTATCTAGGGGGTGGAAGTGGTAGGATATGAAATGGATAATTGCTGAATCCCTACCACATGCTAAACAGTTGCTATTCTTGTGCTAATTTAGCTTTTAAAATGACCCTATATGGTAAGATTATTATCTTCACTATAAAGATGAGAAAACAAAATTCAGAGAGGTAAACTTATTTGGTTAAATTGCATTATGTGAGTAAAACCTGGATTTATCAGACTTCAAAGTCACATTCTTTCTACTACTGTAGCACTGTGCCTGAGGATTATTTTTCTGATATTAGCTAGAAGCTATTAGATTAATAAGAATATCCAGTAGTACACAAAAATCATCACTTTTTTCCTTTGAAAAGGATCAAAAAATATGGTCAAGAATTTATAATGACATTCCCAGCATTTCACCACCAATAATTTACAGAGTTTATACTACATAGAGCTGGAATGAATGAGCAAATGAAGTGAATTACAAAAAATTTTTATTAGAATAATTTTAAGGTAAGAACTTTTTTATAATGATATGTTTTATAACAGATTTCATCTTTCTAATCAAATATCCTCTTCTTTGACTTCTAATTTGGGGCATCCCTCATCATGGTTATTTTGGTAGGTATTAGTGTTGTATCCCATTTCAAATAGTGCATCCCACTATTTGAAAGGAATAGGTCCCCTTTCTTACTGCCTCAGTGTACCCATAGGTGGGCAGGCATTGATTTTAGCCAGGTCAGTAAGTCACTTTTTCCTGAGATTCTGAAACTTTAGTGGATGATGTAAATCTATGGGGGCAGTAAGAGATCAGTCTCTTTGTAGTGGCCAAGGAGGTACATGGACCAGACCATGCAGAGTGATGTTTGCTGTGGCTCCTGTTTGGCTGACGCTTTGGAGTTCCCTTGATGTGGCTGAGATAGCTCTCACTCCCTCAGTACCCATTACCTTCCTATTCATTTTGGTAAAATCAAAGCTGAGCAAGTGGATGACAATTACGGACTTACGTCCTCATCTTTCCTTGCAGCTAGATGTGGCCAAATGACTGTTTCAGACAATGGTATGTGAGCAGAATTGGTGGGACAACCACTGCTTCTTTTCCTTGTCCTGACTGTCTTTTCTTTCTCCTTTTCTTCAGATTTATACGAGGTCATTGTAGCAATAAAGCTTTGACCTTGTGAAAAAGACAGCATACTAGGGGTTGTTGTCACAGCAACAAAGAGGAAGGAACCTGGACTCCTGATTGACTGGCTGACCCAACGCTATGGATTAGCCCGACTCTTCTGGGAGAATGAAATAAAGTCTGCCAAACACACAACTCATAGTATTTAGAGATCCCTTTACTACAGCAGCTTAGTCTATACTCTGGTTTATTAATATATTTAGATTCTTCACATTTTTTTTACTGCTCACTCTTCAGATTTCATCAGTTCTGTGCATTCCTAATATACCTTCAGTAAAGTCTCTTTTTGATTAAGATAGTCAGATTTGGTTTCTGTTGCTCGCCATCAAGAAATCTGATATGGTTTCTATGATGATCTGACTGTTTTTAGTTTCTCCTAAAGCCTTCGCTGCAATAACTCTTAGCTGATTATTTTCAGTATGCTATTGCCAGACACTAACTTTTCTCTCAAGTGACCTGAATTTACTAAATATGAGTTTAATAAACATGTGGACAGCTGTCATTATCATGCTTCATCTCTCTCTAGAAGATTGTTAAAAAGATGGCACAAACCGCTAAGGATACCTTGAGTTGAACTACTGGAAAAGATTAGATGAAAAATATGCCTCGTCCATCAGCTTCTCAGGGACCAGTCCTGAGACTCTAGTCTCCAGTGCCTCACACTGTACGCTATACATAGTTGATGTCTAAGCGATGTTTGTTGAATCATTTATTGAATCTGTCACTGTATTAAAAGCAACAGAAGGAAATAAACCCCATTGAACTCCTAATTGGGCAGCTTTTTAGAATTTAATTTAAAAACTCACATTTAAACCTAGATGAGGACATAAAGGCAACATAGTGCTATTCTCTCTGTATTTTCCTCATTTCTTTAGCAGAGCTACTCTTCAAGCTGGGTATCTTCCATGTGCTTTTTCGGAAACATTCTTTATTCTTATCTCTGTGGCTCTCTGTCCCTGGAGGCTGGCCTCTAAGGGCTGCATTCACAGGGTTCCTGTGTGCTCAGCTGCCTGTCAGATCCCCATTCTCCTGTGGGGAGCCTGCAGGGAGAGAAAAGTGAGGCGGAAGAGTGAGCTTAGGGTGTTGATTTTCTCTGTGGGGTTGCCTTGGACTGGGAGGTCCCTTGACTGAAGGATACTACTGCCCTCAAGGATTCTAGCACTTCCCAACCATCTCTCCCTCAAGTTTAAGGAATTGCTCCCATAAGTCAGGGCTTCGGAGCTGGGAGTGCTAACAGCTCAGATCCTATTAGTCCTGCAGTACTGCACTAGTCATTTGGTTTCCCCCACAACCACACCTTTAGAGTAATCACTTTATAAACACACCTTCCTTGAATTATCCTCCTTTTTGTGTGTGTCATTTGTTTCCTGTTGTCCCCCTAACTGATACTCTCTTTATTTGGAGTTTGGAACCTGAGTATTCTAGTAGCTAGCATGTGAACTCACAAGGAGACCCAATAGACAGTGGTTTCAAAGGATTGGAATTTATTTCTCCTACATACAGCGACCAGAGGAGCGGGCAGTGCAGGGCTGGTAGGCGGCTCTTCCCTCCCTTCCATTGCGTGGGGGGCTCAAGTTCGGGGCTCCTGCTCTCACCACCTCCCAGCAGCAGTAGTGAGGACAACAAACAGGGGGTCGTTCCCTAATCCTTTTAAGCACAAGACACCAGAAGGGCAGACATCACTTCCCCTCACATTGCAAGGACATCACCTTAGTCTCATGGCTGTAATTAGGTGAAAGAAAAGCTGAGAAACTCAATCTTTCTTTGGGCAGTAATGTGCTCTGCTGATATTCTATTACTATGCAGGGAGGAGAAAATTGTTACTGGGGGACAGCTCATATAAGGCCAGAGGCTAATTTTAGTTCAAGAGACACTGACTATGTCCCAGAGATACAAAATGGAACAAGATGCTTCCGCCTTTCTACGAACTGACGGCCTCGCTAGAGAGGAGGCTCTAAGACAGGTACCTTCAACATGACGTGTGGCGCCTGATAGAGACCTGGCACAGTGCTACAGGAACACAGCAAGGAACAGTTAGTCCAGGTTTATAGCTCCATAAAATCATAAAAAGAGAGTATTTGAGCTGTGGTTTGGAGAGATGGTCACAAACTGTTGCTGTACAACCAAGTTAATCACCTGCCAGTTGCCCATCCTAGCGTGGAGAGGGGTCCGTGCTCCTGCTCTCTGACACAAACTGATCCAGTGGATCTTTCTACATTAGGTTAATACAGCTTCTGATGCACAACACAAGTCAAACTGAGTCACTTAATCCTGAGCTTTCCTGATTTACCTGGGGTCATTGTCTGAATCAGTGTAAACCAGAAATGGCCAGGAGTAGAAAGAGAACAATCTCCTTCTGGCTTGGCACACTCTGTGCAGTGAGAAAGGAACACAGTATGAGAACAAGCCAAGCCCTTCACAGCCTTTATTTTATTAATAGAAAGTAAGGAGCTCTTGGGCCCAACCTGGACAGCAAACCACCAGGAGCTGCGGTTCCGCTTCTCCCTGAGGCCAGCTGTACATGCCGATATTAGAACATCTGAGACCCAGAGTGACTACATATCTTAGAGAGCAACAATAACTTTTATTTATTCAAAATCTGTTTTTCAAGTGTCTGCTACATGCCAGGCACCATGCTAGAAGCTGAGGAGTTTCTCCTAATCCTTTATATCTTAGTAATAAATTTTCATTTATGTAAGGAAAACTGGCCACATCTCTTCTTTGCCCTTAGAGAACCAATTCTTAAATCTTCTGCTAGTGGCATTAAAAAAAAAACCCAGAACCATTAGAGGTAGGCATTCAAACTGAGCTCTGCTGACGCTGGGGCTCAAACAGTTTCCTAACTGGACCATCACAGAAGGGCTGGGGAGACTGAGTTGGGTGCAGCTCCGGTTCCTCCCAAACCCATTCTACTGGAGGTACTTTGTCCACGGCTATAACCAATTGCTGTATTTAATCCTCTCAGTTTGAAATATCCACAGTAATGTCTGTTTTCTATTTGGATTCTGACCGATCCAAACAGGATGTGGATGAGTGCTGGTTATTTAAATAAATGCAAACAAACAAACAAAACAAGAATTGAAAACAAGTACTATAGAACAATGGTTCTCAATCAGATTTTTTTTTGAAAAGCTAGATTTTAATTTTTTATAAGAAATAGATGAAGATATAGCTGGAGACCTGAGCGTTGGGCATAATAAAAAGCCCGTATTTTAGAGGTGGCTGCCCCTCCTTTGATGGTTCATAGTTCATTGCAGGGTCCCATGTAGTTAAATTTACATGTCTGCAACCTTCGCGGATCCACAAACGACAGTGATAATTTTGTCAGCACAACTGCTGTTCTAGACATTGCTGACATAAAAAACGGTCTGAAAAATAGGTTTCCCTGACTGCCCATTGGATTACTTACTATGTAAACGGAGGGAAAGGTAGAGGGATATCTATGCACTCAGGAAACTGGGTGGAGTTTTGTCCCTTTTGTAGTCAGATACATGCCCACCAGGGAGACTTACGATCGGGCTTGTCCACCGTGGATTCCCCTTCACCCTGCCCCTATCACAGGATTCTGTTTAAAGCATACTCATCTATCCATGGTTCTCTCCTGCTCCAGCACAGTGCTCCAGTTGTTATGGGCATATTTACCAAAATTAAAGCGTTATCTGGGTATCCCTTGGCAATAAAATTAAATCAAATTAGAAGCAGGTGAGATAACCACACACGCTGTCAAAGGCAAAATTTGGACAAAAGAGACAAGAGATGTGAAGTGTGACCATTTAACGCCTGACACTAAAAGCCGAGGTAATTGAAGTGCGATTGATCATACAATAGTGGAGTTTATCAGCCTGAGATTGGAGAAGGGGAGGGCCAGAGCTGAGAGGATAAAATGACCATGGAAAGCAGAGTCAGCCCAACACACAGGGTCAGTGCACAAGCTCTAATGGACTCTGAAATGAGGGCTAACAGGGGTTCAGCTTCCCCGAAGCCTTTAGAGGGGTATATTAATTCAAAGCCAAGATGAAACAGAAACCCATAATCCCAAAGTGTAGGGAAAATAATGAAATATCAATATGTGTGTGGCAGGTGAATGTAAGATCTTGTCTGAGAATGGAAAGGCCATCAAAGCACAATGGGAAAAATTACAGGGGAGCAAATAGCATGTGAAGAGCAGGTGCAGAGTGAGAAGCCTACGCCTGAGAGTTTCATAAAGAACAAAAATAAGTTGTGGTAGACAGGAGGCCAGGCCTGCAAAAGTGTGGTTTCTTTTTCTTTCTCCCAGGATGATACTGCCCATCAGAGCCAGCCAGGGGCGCTGTGATTTGCAGCCCAGTTTCCTCCGCAAGTCTGATAGTGTGGTTGGTAAAAAGGCTCTGGTCACCATCAGCCGGGGGGAAATGGTGGATTGCATTTAGCAGGGGTGCCTTTGACCCTCTGGTTTAAAAGTTCCTATGTCTTCTCACCTGCCAAAATTCTACCTCAGGTATACTGATCCTGCTTCCCAGTTCCTTGGGTGTGTCTCTGACTCTTCCTTGTTATTTAGGTATCTACCTGTTTGTTGTGTGTATTCAGTACTTTACACTCTGGAGTGTATCTCCAGATGAATCTCTTTGCTTCCCCTGGGAGCCAGGACATATTGTCAGGGGGGATATTGATACACATGGACAGTGCTCCAAGTGAGGGTGTGGTAGGCAGAATTTTAAAGATGTCCTCCTAAAATGCCTGTCCCTTGATTACTCAATTACACTCTAGTCTAATGTTATAAAGGGGCTTTGCAGATGGACTTAAGGTTATTAGTTACTAATAAATGAACTTTAAAATAGGGGGACTATCTTAGATTCTCTAGGTTGGCCCAAGATAATCAGCAAAGAAGGTAGAAGACTTTAAGAGATGTGGCAGAAGGTGGAGGCAGAGGAAAGACGAAACACAAGGGAGAGATTTGAAGCATGAGAAGGAATCGACGCGCTGTTCTTGACTATGAAGGTGGAGGAAGGTGCCACAAGCCAGGGAATGTGGGCAGCCTCTGGCAACGGAAGGAAATCCCTGACCAACAGCAAGCAAGGACGTGGGGACCTCGGTCCTACACCGCATGGAATTGGATTCTGCCAATGATCTAAATGTACTTGGAAGCAGATTCTTCACAGAGCCTCTTGATGAGAACCCAATCTTCTGACACCTTGAGAGACTTGAGCATAGAAACCAGCCAACCTACTGGGCTTCTGATCTGCAGAATGGTAAAATAACACCTTTGTGTTGTTTTAAGCTGCTAAATTGTGGTAATGTGTACAGCAATAATAGAAAACTATTTCATAGGGCTAGGCAGTGCGTCCCCCTGGAAGTCAAGCTCAGTACCTTATGAACCCCGAATGACTTACACCCAGCACACCTCCTGGTGCCCAGTAGATCCACAGACACGTTTAGACCTGAATCCTTTTGTACCCAGAAGCAGAGAGTAGGGGTGAGGGCCAAAGAGTCTGAATCCTTTCCACCCGGGATCATGGGCTCTGCCATTTATTAGTCGTGTGACATTAGACAAGTTCCTTAACCTCTCGGTCTCAGATTCTCAATTTATGAAATGGGGATAACAATAATACTTTAATCATGAGGTTGTCATAGGAATTAAATTACATATATTTAAATGTGAGTGTGTGTATATAATGAGCCTGAAATGTAATAACTGAAATATGTTAGCTATTAATTACTGCTATTGTTGAGATAATTATCACATATCATATAATTGTTTGTGTCGTGACCCATTTTGGGCCATGTGTCTATTCTATTGAGGGCAGGGCTAACATCTCTTTATTTGCTGCTGCATCACAAGCACTTAGCCAAGCACCTGTAATAGGTTCTCAGTAATTACTTTTTTCATGAATAAATGAATAAATAAATAACATCATCTACAAACTGCACAGGCAGGCAAAATCAGCACAGACTGCTCGATGGTAAAGGTGTAGGAATTGGCTGGATTATGTTTTCCTGGAGCTTGTATTTTCATCATTTTTCTGTTCTGATAAGTGTGCAGCATATTAAAAAAATGACTTCAGGTCAAGTTGGTGAAGTAAGTTTTACAGTTTGATGTGCCCTTCTGCTCCAAACACAGAGAGCCAATAGGAAAATACAGAGATATTAAAAACACATAGGGAGACTTGAAAACGTGATAAACAACTCTCTGGCTCATACAGAGAACAGAAGTGTGAAATGGTGGGAGTTCTCTGCAAGCTGGTTTCTGTGGCTGGAAGTAGGTAATGGGGGCAGAAGATCTGCTCCTGTGCATTAAAGATAATTTAAAATTTTCCTCTTGAGATAGGGCCAGATCCCACTTACCACTCGAATTTGAAAGATGGTATAGGACACTTTCCACCTCTGCTAGTAAAGAACCTGAACAAAGGAACTGTTAAAGGCCCATTGCTTTGGGTTTCTCCTGCTTTCTAGCAATCTCTAGCCTAAGACATGGGGAAGGCAAAGTCACAACCACAGCTAGGACCTGAATCAGGCTATTCCTGGCTTACCTATTTCATCTTTGATGTCTCTGGTGTTTCTGAGAGGCAGGAGCTCTACCACATCTTCATAAGATCTAGGTCCAGACACGGAAGAGATTCAAATAAAGGGGGGAAAAAAAGAAATAAATAAAATTTATAATAAAAATCCAATACAACATTAAAAAGCCAACAATAGCAACAACAAAATGTAAAATACATCAGCAATTAGAATTTGAAATCACTGCTTATGAGATTAACTTTATATAGCAGTCTCATAAATGCTGTTCAGGATGTTCAAGGAGGTAAAGGCAGGAATGGCTTTCATGAAAAGAACAAAAACTATGGAACTAACT
Source organism: Lemur catta (assembly GCF_020740605.2). Lineage (NCBI taxonomy): Eukaryota > Metazoa > Chordata > Mammalia > Primates > Lemuridae > Lemur > Lemur catta. The sequence goes on from NC_059128.1 coordinate 15,049,256, forward strand.
CAGGTAAATACAAAGATAAGAGAAATAGTTGTGAAAAACAGATATAAATCTCAGAAAATATGTAGTCCTTTAAATTAAAAATAATTCAATATTGGCATAAACTCTTACTTTTGTGTAGTTCCAATTTACATGAATTGGAAACTATTGCTAAAGATTCATCCAGAGTGTAGGCAAGAGACCAGAAAACACATGAAGAGTAGGAAGGAACAAAGCTGTTAGACTGAGCAGCTCTAAATTATATCTAATTGGAGTTCTAGAAGAATAACGGTAGACTCAATGAAAGAGAGTTAATACTTAATAATATAAAAACTATGTGTTTTCAGAACTGAAGAGACATACAAATATTCTGAGTTTTGAGCAGGATAAATAACAAATCATCAACTAACACAGTATAGTGACCTCTCTGAAGTCAAGACCTGTGTATCTCACATCAAACTTAGCACATGCATTCTCTAAGACAACCATTGCATACCATTCCTCACCTCAAGTTTCCAATCTGAGACCCCTTTTCTCACCTGCAATTAATAAGCTTATTTCTTATTTTGCTAAGAAAATGTAATTCATAAAAATTGAATTTCACATATACACATCACAAAATCTATTACCTTATATTGATCTCCACCCAAATATTTACTTTCCTTCTTTTTATGGAGAATGAGCCACCAGTACTCTAATCAAAGTCAACCTCTCCACTTATACATCAGATCCCATCTCCTCTTCCTCAAAACACTTCTTTTGCAGTGGTCCTCTCCTTCATCTTCAAAATTTCCCCTTCTACTGAACCATTCCAATCAAAATTCAACTTGCTGCACTATTTCCCTTCTTAAAAAATATTCTCCCCTAAAACCAAATTAAAAACACAATGATATCCTACTACACACTTATAAAAGTGGTGAAAAGACATACAACATCAAAAGAAATTTCTACCTCAGGACCTTTGCACTTACTGTTTCCTCTGCCTAGAACACTTGCTTAAGCCATCTACATAGCTTACTCTTCAACTTCTTCAGGACTCTGTCAGACCTTATCTTTTAGGCCTTCCCTAACCACAGGATATAAAAGAATATCCCCATCACTTTTTATCCTTTTTTTCTTTTTTTGCTTTTTCTTAATACTTAAATTACTTGAAATTTTATCACTTGTATATTTTCTTATGGTTTATCTCCCTACGCTAGAATCCAAGTGCCATCAAAGCTGGGTTTTAATACTTTTTGTTCACTGCTATAGCCTCAGAACCTAGGAAGTAGAAGGCATATAGAAGTATTCAGTAAATATTTGTTAAATAAATGAATAGTAAAACTACATAAAATTAAAAATAAAGAGATAATATAAAACTCTAACACACAAATTATCTACAAAAGGATAACAAATTGGCAGTAGAATTCTCATGAGTAACCATAGGTGTGTGAAGACAATGGGGTAATAGCTTCAAAATACAGAGGAAAATAACTATTAACTGAGAAATAATTTTATGCTCAGTTAGATCCTGATTTAAGAGAGTGCAAAATAAAGACAATTTCAGAGATATAGAACTAAGACGGGATATCACCCACTGACCTTTACTAAAAGCCTAATTAATTACGTACTTCAGCGAAACAAACAGCACAGAAGGAAGCCTTAGAATACAAAGATATGCACAGCTTTTTTAGTTAGTAACTTTACTGAATTAATAATTATATAAATTGTAATAACTACTTTAAAATATATATATATATGGAGCTAAAGCACCAAAAATCAAATGAAAACAAAGCCAGGGCTAGTGGAGAAGGGGAACTATATGAGGTATGAAATTATCCTGAGGTTCATATCATATCTGGGAGGAGGATAAAAATAGTCAATAACCTTAAATGTTTTAAGGAAATATTTAATATATAAATGTGTTTTGGAAGGATACTGTTGGCAGTACTAAAGAAAAGGAGTATATTTTATAGCTTCCCAAGCAGCAAATGAAGGGAAAATAAACATTGGGGAAATAGAAAACCTTATTAAAAGACAAGAAAGATATTTTTAAAAAATAGAAGAAAAGGGTAAGCAAACAAAGATAAGGTAGTAGATTTAAGTAATACATATCAGAAACCATCATATATAGAAACATATTTAACTCACTAATTGTCAACTGAAAACATGATGAGGGTCATAATGTGGAAAGGAGAACTTTATTTCTCATAAAGGGTTGCAGCTTGCAGGTGGCCTTTCCTGCAGGCTGGACAGCAGAGCCACAGCCACAAGCCAGGAACCTGTGCTGCAAGCCCAGGACAATGGGAACAGGAATTTATATTGAGCAGGGTGGCCAAATATATATATTTAACAAGTTATGGGAGGAGTCATGAATAATTATGGCAGGAGAAACGTGCATGTGCAGTTGAGCTTTATACCCCTTTATGGTGTCTGTGTTCAAAATATGGCAACCCTCTGATCAAAAGTTGCAACAGGAGAGAGATGGATAAGAGAACTGTCTGGGCTCTGCCTGAGTTTACTCAAATCTCCATTTAGGATCAAAACTTTTTTGTTCTTTTTTCCTGGGCCAGAGGAAAGAAGAGAAAGGAAGTATTGGAGATGATTCACATAGCAACCCCAATTCTATCTATGATGTATTCCTGGTAAAAAAAGAGTATGAAGCAAATATGGCAAAACATTAAGATCTCTGTGAAGCAGGGTTATGCATTCATTGATATCCATATTATTCTCTATTCTTGTCTGTATGCTAGAGGTAATTTATAATTCAAAATAATCAAAACAAGTCAAACTAATGAAATGCTTCTGGTAATTTAGATGTTCTCAAAATTGGTTCCTTAATTTTTCAATAGTGAAGATTTGAATAATGGTTGAAGCAAAAATAGGAAATTATGTGTGATTTGAGAAAATTAAATTATCTCAGGTGTATGCTCTTTTGAGTATCTCAATTTCAGTAACCATCAGTGTGTCTCCTTAGCAATTTACTAGTCTCTGTGAGCCTCAGTTTCTGCCTTTGTAAAGCTATTGGTTTTACCAAGATCAACCTGACATCCTTGCTGTGACACTGGCTCATTCTTTGATAGTGTTTACATCATAGCCTTATACCAATGCCACTGTAAGAAGATGCAGGTAGGAAAATATGTTTATTTCCACTTTGGCTTCCTTACTGCCTTGTCAAATGGTCTTTGTTGAAGAATTTCCTTTTGGCTTCCAAATTGCTCTTCTAATAATGCATACTTCTTATTTACTTGTTTATTTACTTTTTTTTTTACCATATAATCTGTGCCAGAAACTGTGCTAAAAGCTTAATGTACACTATCTCATTTAATTCTCATAACAATTCTTTAAGGAGTATATTATAATCCTTGGGTAAGGAGAGTAACCGGAAAGCAGAATCAAGTGTCATATACAGAAGAAGATGTCCCATAATCTACCCTGGCGGTACTCAGCCTTGGATGATCCAGGGCATGGCCTGCAGGGTCAACTCTGCTGAGCTATTGTCCCTTCCCAGAATGGTGAGGGTTGTCTGGAATAATTTTAAGGAGGTGTAAGTGTTGGTTGATATTTGCATGGAGAAATATATTATTATATATTGTATATCTTTTGGCATTCTCTGGAATAGTCCCCATTGAAAAGGGCTCCTGTATAAAACACTGGGTTTCAATACACAGAACTTCATTTGGAGGCAATAGAAATTATGATAAATAAATGAAATACCTTCAAACAAGAAAGTTTTTCATTAAAACATGTTTTAAAGAAATATCAAGAATTGCTACACAAATCTCTGTTTGCCTCCTTTTCTGAAATATTAAAAACCTGTAATGTGTGACGTTCAGGCCTTTCCTCTTAATGAGTCGTCATGTATAACACATGGCAAAGAATGAGAGGTGCCTTTTTTCTACTCTAATTAGTTTTGAGCCATGATTTTACAAACTTTGAATCCATTTGTAGTAACATACAATCTAATGAATGCCTTCAGGGCATGTCTTATATTTTAATAGTTTTTAAACAATAAATTAACTTTAAGAATCCTTGTATATTAGTATATTTTTAAAAAAATTTTATTAAATTCACTTTAACACAATTTTTACTAATATTCATCTTATGTAGGCACAGTTTATTTTCTCCATTTAGTTCTGGCATACTATACTTGGTTTATCTTAAATGTGTAAAAGGAAGCATGATTTGTTAACAAGTAATTTTTTTAAGTTACATTACGTTAGGTTTGAGTTTTTCACCAAAGATATATTAATATACATGTTGAGATTTAACTACTTAGTACAGCATTAAAAATAAAAATCTGCTTTATTATCTTCTATTTGGAATTCTTCCATTTTCCTTTTTAAATATCTAATAAGATTAGTTTTGCTTGGTGTTTTTGTTTTTAAGTCATGAAATTAGAGAGAGGGACCTCTGCTTTATAGGGCCTTTAACCAATTCACATTTCAGATGTGGCTAGTTTTTATTCTAAGAATTAAAATGCTAAATTGTTGCCATTTTCTCTTTTTAAAATATTTTAATAAAATACTAGAAACACTTTGCTAGATAAGAATTCTGGTCATTTGAATACAGACATAATGAAGACCATCTTGAAGTACACTTGAAAAATAATTTTCCTTTTAATAGTTTTTATTAAATTGTTTTTGCACATTGGTGCTCCTCTTGTCTTTGGCTGAATGTCCATAACTGAAACGAACAGAATGACTTTGAATAAAAATCGTTTAAAATTGCATAAGGGTTAGAGCCACCTTTGTAGGTGGTTGCCCAGGCTAGTGGGCTAGTCCCAGGCACAGGAGTGGGACTTAGAAAGTGTTGAGGCAGGCACTTCAAAGTGTGGGGCCCTTTGAGGCACAAGACCTGGGGCAGGGGCTTCATGTGCTCAGAGGGGGTAGTATCCATGATAAGTGCACCAGTGAATGAAAACCACTTAAAAGTAGCATCATAATTTAATAGTAAAATATGAAATAATGTTAGCCAATTAATTTATTCAAGATATTAATATATGAGTGACTATTATGTGCCAGGTAGAGTTCCTGGGATTCTTTCAGAAGGAACTAACACTACTAGCCTACCCTCTGGTGTTCTGTCACACAGCCAGTGCACGTAATGACTATGTCTGGGAGGACATGGTAGTAACTGTGAAACATAAAAATTACTATAGTAGTGAAATGCTCTATAACCAGGAACCAGGTTCAGTTTGAATTACAGTCTAGCTGACTTTGGATAAATAACTTGACCCGTCTGATTCTCAGTTTTCTTGTTTGTAAAATGGGCATACCAATCTTGCAAGATTTTATAAAACTTATTCATTGTGTATACTGCCTTTATCATAATTAGCATGGAGTAGATTCTCAGAGAGAAAAATGGCAGTTATTGTGTTGCTACTACAACATTTGCTGCTGCTAATATCACAAATCCAAAATTTCTTCTCACAATTCCCAAATTCATAAATCTTTGAAAAACATTATTTTTTTTAAACTAATTTTGGGCAAAACTGAAAGCTGATGTGAAGCTATTTATAGACCTTTTTAATATTTGCCCACTTTGAATTTTCATATATAGAACTGCAGGAACAGTAATGTGTTCATTCCTGGAGACAGGCTTCAGTCTCCATTGCATTATATATTATGCTACATAGTAACATATTTTTTTAAAAATTCCAAAATAACAAAAACAAAAAGCAAACAAAACAAAAACTGAATTGTGAAACATGACTGGCCCCAGGGGTTCTTGAAAACAGACTGTGGTCTAGCGCCACACCACTCGACATGATACCAAGGTTATTGTCTAACTTTTCTGTCACTCAGGGTTGAACGCTCCAACTAAGATGTGTTGTCCCTTACTGAAGGTGTAATTTCTTATAAATAGGCAGTGTAAGTTGCCTATGCAATGGAGAACAATTATTTCTCCAGAAGTGTATTTCTTAAGTAAAAGCTTATTCTGCATAGATTTAATTTGCAATTTTGCATGCTGTGGTTGCCAAGTAAACATTAAAAAATAAAGACTCTTAGCAAGTTGTTATCTTCTGTTCATGTTTTGTTTACTGTGACACATTTCTCATGTTCCAAACTGTTTGGTGAGATAGACGGCCGTTTCCTTTGTAGTCAATACACTAACACCAGCAGAACCATAGCAGACAGTAGTATTGGAAGAAGCCAAGAAAGGCACAAAGAAAAAAATTTCAAGGATGAATGTTTCTGAAATTCATGTTTAGGCTGAAACACCAGAAGCATATGATTACTCCATTTTTGCAGCTTCAGGCTATCTTGTTTTTGCCTTGGACAAAAAAATACGTACACTTGGTTGAGTCAACCTACTTCATCTAGAAATGGCTACAACTACCATTAGTTCTAGGCAAAGATCATAAACAGAGAAAGAATATGAACAAGGGCCCCAGTTCCTAGGTGGCAAAGACTCTGTGTTCCCTTCCTCCTTGATATCTATCCCTTACAGAGTCTTTTTTTTTTAATTTCAAAGTATTATGGGGACACACATGATTTTGCTTACACAGATAGCTTTTGTAATGCTCGAGTCAGGGTTAACAGTGCGCTCGTCACCCAGATAGTGTTCATTGTACCATTAGGTAGGTTTTTGCCCATCCCCTCCTTCCCCCTCCCCCTGTTTGATTTCCATTGAGATTTATTTCCTTCTATGCACATGTAAGCTCATCAGTTAGTGCCAATTTAATAGTGAGTACATGTGGGGTTTGTTTTTCCATTCTTTAGATACTCCACTTAGGATAATGGTCTCCAGTCCCATCCAGGCTGTTGCAAAAAGCATTAAGTCATCATTTGTCATGGCTAAGTAGTATTCCATAGTATACATATACCACATTTTGTTAATTCACTCATGAATTGATGGGCATTTGGGTTGATTAGACATCTTTGTAATTGTGAATTGTGCTGCAATAAACATTCAAGTTCAGGTGTCTTTTTGATAAAATGACATCTTTTCCTTTGGGTAAATACCCAGTAATGGGATTGCTGGATCAAATGATCTAATGTTTTTTGCCCACTTTATAAGGGGGTTGTTTGATTTTTTTTCTTGCTTATTTGCCTGAGTTATTTGTAGATTCTGGTGATTAGTCCTTTATCAGTTGTATAACCCATGAATATTTTCTCCCATTCTGTAGGTTGTTTGCTCTCTTAAGTATTGCCTTGGCTGTGCAGAAGCTTCTTAATTTAATCAAGTCCCATTTATTTATTTATTTTTGCTGTTGCAGCGATTGCCTTGGGTTTTGCTTGTAAATTCTTTGCCTAGGCCAATATCTAGAAGCATTTTTTCATCATTTTCTTCTAGAATTCTTAGGTTTCATGCCTTATATTTAAGTATTTTATCCATCTTGAATTAATTTTTGTGAGTGGTGAGAGATATGGATCCTGTTTCATTCTTCTGCATGTGGACATCCAATTCTCTCAGCACCATTTATTGAATAAAGATTCTTTCCCATAGTGTATATGGTGAGAGATATGGATCCTGTTTCATTCTTCTGCATGTGGACATCCAATTCTCTCAGCACCACTTATTGAATAAAGATTCTTTTCCATAGTGTGTATTGTCTGCTTTGTGGAAGATCAGTTAGCTGCATGTGGGTGGTTTTATATCTGGGTTTTCTGTTCCATTCCATTAGTCTATGTCTCTATTTTTGTGCCAGTACCATGCTGTCTTGGTTATTATAGCCTTGTAGTATAGTTTGAAGTCTGGTAAAGTGATGCCTTCTGAATTGTTTCTTTTGCTTAAGGTTGCTTTGGCTATTCAGGCTCTTTTCTGGTTCCATGCAAAGTGTAGAACTATTTTTTCTAGATCTATGAAATATTATTTTGGCATTTTGAAGGGGGTTGCATTGAATCTGTACATCACTTTGGGTACTATGGAAATTTTAATAATATTGATTATACTGATCCATGAGCATGATATGTTTTTCCACTGGTTTGTATCAGCTGCGATTTCTTTCCTCAATGTTTTGTAGTTCTCTTTGTAGAGATCTTTCACCCCCTTGGTTAAGTATATTCCTAGGTATTTTATTTTCTTTGTGGCAATTGTGAATGGTATTGAGTCTTTGATTTGACTCTCAGCTTGACTATTATTGGTATATCCTTACAGATTCTTATTCAGGGACAGAAGAAATGGCCAAATCAATGGATAAAAGATCTTTGGTTCAATAAGTGAATTGGGGTCTTGTTGTTTAGCATATCTTCTAATCAGAAATTCAGTAGATATATAGGCTACCTATGGTGAGAAGACCCAAAGCTTGCTGAGAAGCCCAATGTAGGCTGAGGTGCAGGGGCCAGGCTCCCATCTTTATGGGGAAGTTGATGTGTATAGGTCATCACAGACGCCAAGCAGAATTAGCTGATGGTGATCACAGGATGGTCCTTGGGAGAGCTCAATATCTCTGGACTGTAAAGACCCCTAGTGCAGCAAGCCATGCAAAAATATGACAAGCATTATACCACACTATAATAGATAACTTTTCATTTTGAGTGCTCTGTGTTGGACTACCTTGTGTGAAAATTACTACTACACACTTGGCCAAATGGTGAAGCATTATAGAAAGTTCCCTGGCTTATTTTGTAGAGTTCAAATAATTTCAGAAACAATAACAATTTTAGAAATTTAACTTATATCCCTCCCAAGAAACTATAGATAAGTGAATTTAGATACTTTTCTGACACCTGTAAAGAGTATTTATTTGTTTTTATGGAACCTGTTTTGTTATAATTTTATCCCATGTTGAATTTTTAAACAGATGTGTGAAACTCATACATTAGTTGCAAGGGACATCTAATTAATTGAACTTCTTGCAGGCTGAAAGTCAAAATAGAATTTTACCCAAATGTAAGCAATGGAAATTGAATTTCCCCTGAATCTGTTCTCAAATTCAAATATGTTTTAGCAATGCTGCTAAGAGAATAAGCAAAGAAAGCAATGTGCCTTAAGAACAACATTAGGGTAAACTATAAAGATAATTCAGGAAATAAAAGTTGCTTTGGAGGACTTCTCTAAGTTATTCCCTTAAAATGTAGCAATAATATAATTTTGCTTTGGAAATTGAAGTCTCATCTCACTGTCCTGGGAGTCATATTATCTATCTCCGGCAGAGCATTTGCTTGACTATGTAATTGACATTAGTTTAAGAGATTGTCTGTGATTTAGTGATGCAGAGTGAGCCAATAGCTCACAGAACAGCTTCACAGGAAGTTGAGTATTGAAAATGTTTGAGCCCTCTTTCTGTTTTTCAGTGACTGTTGCTTGAGGTCAGTTTTGCTATACCTCAGAAAGATGATTCTAACATAGGACATGTAATTTAAAAACTAAGTCCTAGTATTGCCTAAGTGTATTTGACCACACATTCAAAACTTCTGTAGATATCTAAGGAAGTGGTTTCCAATAAGATACCTGCAACCCCCACCCCCCAAAGTCCAGTAAGATAGATTTAGGACAGGGGTGGAAATAATGGGGGTTTGAGGGACTGGCGTTGTCATTAACTATGTTTCTTTCCACCACACCATGGAGTCTATTAAAATACTTTTTATTTTCTTTTTTTAGTGTTTTTCCCCTGACTATAAAAACTGAGTTCAGTATTATTGATCGGCTAATAGAAAAGCAAATTAATTATGTAATAATCATTCTTGAAATAAAATCTTCAAAAATCTTGATCTTTGGGGTATGGGAGTTATGCATAGTAAAAGGTGAAAAGATGAGAAACTACTATTCTAAATGAGACACAGTTAAACATCATGTCTTTGAAATGTAGGCTGGATCCCCAGCCTGTAGCTCTGACCAGTACTCCTGAAGCAAACCACTTTTGCCCTTGTATTTCTGCCTTCTAATTTCCTCACAAAAGTATTTCATTTCTTTTCTTTCTTGTCCACTAAGGTTGCCAGGGGCCCCGCATAGCTAAAAGAGCTTATGGCACATCCTGCTAGTTTGTGAAACCAGATCCTATCTGATTTCTCTGTTAGAAAACAGATGGCACTTTTGGGGGGTAACTGAAGAAAGTTTAATCAAAGAACTATTTATAGGGCTATGAGCAGAGAAAAAGAACCAAGTAGGATGGGAAAGTACCCTTTTCCTGAAAGGGCAAGGAGGGGAGTAGTGGTTACAGCCCAACTGGCACTGTAGCACTTGGAGACAGGCCACCCAACAGGACCCTTGAGGAGACAGGTGGAGCCACTGCCCACTCATGGCCCAGCAGAGAAGGAGCCCAGGGGACACCTGCCCTGCCCAGCATTTGCTCCTCCCCTCTATTTGCAGTTGATGCCTCCTGCGGCCCAAAGTGAACCAGAAGTGAGCGTAAGGTTTCCTGGGGGACGTAGAGCTCAGCTCCAGGAGCGCAGAGTGGGTCCCTGTAGCGTGGAGCTGGCAGAGCAAGCGGGAGATAAGGAGTGCCATTCTCAGCCTTAGCATGGCGCAGTGGAAAAGAAACTGCAATTTATGGTCTGTTGTGTCAAAGCAATGTATGTTCACGTCCCCCGGTTTACCAGTGATTGACAATATGACTTTGGCAAAGTTATTTAACCTCTTCAACCTTCCTTTTTTTTTCCCTCTGGTATGTAAAATTGTGACAATGGAATTACCTATTTTGTGTGGATATTGTAGTTATTAAATGAGATAGGTCCATATTAGTATTAGCAATTACTGTGTTTCATTAAGTCTATGACACACAGTATGGGGTTGAATGGTGTCTTCCCAAAGTTTATATCCACCTGGAACCTCAGAATGTCACTTTATTTGGAAATAGATCCTTTGCAGAGGTAATCAGTTAAGATGTGGTCATAACGGATTAGTTAGTGTGGGCCTTAAATCCAGTGACTGGTGTCCTCCTAAGAAGGCCAAGCAAAGACACAGGGAGACACATAGGAAACATTCCATGTGATAAGGGAGGCAGATACCGGAGTGATGTGTTTACTAGCCAAGGAATGCCAAGGATTGCCAGCAGCCACCGGAAGCCAGGCGAGATGAAGGAAGGATTCTTTCCCAGAGACTTCAGAGAGAACATGCTCTGCCAACACCTTAATTTCAGACATTTGGCCTCCAAACTATGGTACTTTGTTATAGTGGTCCCAGGAAACAAATACATGTACTTGTTTTCCCCACATTTTTTAACATCTCAGAAATCAAGAAATGTCTAAAAATAGATAGCATCTTACAGTGGCTAACGGCCAAGCAAATCAACAACTCGCCAAAGCTCCAGCACTGAATCCTGCAGAGTATGTGTCAGCAGTTTTGATACGACACTCATGGGACAGTTTTTTTTTTTTTTTTTAATTCCTAGGAAACAAAGTGTTGGGGGAAGGGTGGGAAGGGGATAAATTTGACAAGTTCAGAACGTCCCCAAAGCTGGAGTCAAAATTATGCCTAAGTCTACATAATAGTATGCCTGCCTTGGGAGCTCGGCACCAGTGCAATGTTCTTTTAGGCATTCTTGAAAGAGAATTGTTTCATTGCAAACATTCTCAGTGACACTGAGGGGCACCTTGCATAGCAAACCACACAGCACCAAAAATGATTTAAAGATGTGGATCCTGAACGTGAGGAAGTTTAGGAAAACTTGGGAGAATCTATTTTACTTGCATTTTCATTTTAAGTATAAATAGTCATGCTGCGTGATCAGAATCCATTTTTAAATAACTCTGAAAGCGCTGTTTCAATACATATGAAATAAAAATTTCAATTAATGAATATATTATGTTACAGTTTAAATGATAGCAGTGGTTTTTTTTTTGGCAGTGCATATGATAATCTACCTTGTAGTTAATAGTGTCTCAGATTTGATGCTATAGTATTAGGTATTAGCACTCTAGCTCAAATGATTTTGATTATTTTCTGATACTCAAGTCTTTCCTATAAAAATTTACTCTTACAGTTTAAATTTTGGAAAGTAACATTTTAAAAGTTTAAGAATTAAACTTCTTTCAATGTAGTAGCCATTGACTGCACACTATTGGATTGTTCCTCTAACATCTCTCTCTAGCAACTTTCAAAAATGTCATTTGCAAATGTACTGGCAGTGTTTTTCCTTCTGTATAAGGAAATGGTTGTGAAGAAGTTTCTGTTAAGTAAGTAAAATGGAGATACACATATTAATCTATTTTATCACTATAAAGTAAGCATAAAATCTCCCAACATCATTGTGCATGTTTTCTGCGTTTCAAACCTATAAATTAGTCTCATAATGTTGACTAGGCAATAGAAATTGTTTATGACACAGTCAATGGAAGATGGTTCATATTTAAGAAACATGTTTTAATAATTTTAAAAACTCACATCATTAAATAGAAACTCTTTCCCTTGTCACATAGCGTAAAATTATAGAATTTGAAACCCAGAGGGAAGCTTAGATCATCAAGTCCATGTTGTATTTTAGCATCTAACCTGATATCTTGTATCTCAAGCTGTTTATCTTTATTTTTGGCATTATGTGAACACTTTAAGGAAGCTTTACTGCTGTCTGGGGTTCTTATCTTTGTTCTCATAGTGCATGGTATCCACATTAGTGATCTTTGCCCCGACAATCTCCATCTCAAATGTCTAACCAGTCAGCCAGAAAGTAGCATGAGTGAAACTAGCCAGGGGATGTCTGAGGAACACTGGAGAATGAAAACCCTCCTAATGAGAGTGCCAGCCAGAGTTCAGTCCCAGATGACAGAGGGGATACTAAATCCAGTTCACGCTGCTAGATCTTTCTATTCAAGAAAAGACAGAAATCCAGGTTGTTAATGTGAAGACTCTCAATTGAAATTTACAATTAATTACATGTTTTTGAAAACACTGTGTGGGATAAACAAAATATATTTTTAGGCTACTGGTTTTCAGATCCTGACCTTGGTATTTATACCATGAAATGTACAGTTTCTCCTGAAATGTTGGTAGCAGTCAGTGCCTCCACACAGACCGACTACAGGCAGATACATTTGAGCCAGGTAAATTCTTTTTTTTTTTGAGATAGTGTCTCACTCTGTTGCCCAGGCTGGAGTGCCGTGGTGTCAGCCTAGCTCACAGCAACCTCAAACTCCTACGCTCAAGCAATCCTCCTGCCTCAGCCTCCCGAGTAGCTGGGACTACAGGCATGTGTCACCATGGCCGGCTAATTTTTTCTATATATTTTTAGTTGTCCAGCTAATTTCTTTCTATTTGTTTTAGTAGAGATGGGGTCTCGCTCTTGTTCAGGCTGGTCTCGAACTCCTGAGCTCAAATGATCCGCCCCCCTCGCCCTCCCAGAGTGCTAGGATTACAGGTGTGAGCCACCTCGCCCTGCTGAACCAGGTAAATTTGATGATGGTAAGCTTTCTCCTGATGTGTGGAAAACCCGAGAAATGTGAATGGAAATGAAAGCATAACAGCTTTGATTTACTGGCCTAAACAACAGGCTTATGAAAGAGGTTTTGTTGTTTTACTTGCTTATGTACAGGTTATATTCTTCACACTGTCCAATAATCTTTAGGAGTAAACAGTGCTAATTTTGCAACTTTTTAAATATGAAAATGTGTAATATATTAAAGTAGGTTGGTTTCGTTTTAACAACTAGTTATTCTGTATCTTCTCTGCAAAAGATACCACTCTAGAGTCTACACAGTTATGAGTAAGACTTGCTTCTCCCAAGTTGTTCAGAGTTTTCTGTGTGGCAGGTATATCCCCTCATCCATTCTTCTCTTTGGCATACTGCTTCTTTACTCCTTAATTGCTTCCTGTCTGGTGCTTACAATCAAAATGGCAGCAACTTAGAGTTTTGTGTAGACACTCTCTCAAGCATTGTGCCTTATTATTGCAGGCATTCCTCACAACAAACCTGAGAAGTAGAACCTACTTTCTAATTGTGAAATCTACCATTCCTATTTCACAGATGAAGAACCTGTGACAGGAATGTACTGTAAATAAACTACCCCATGAGCACACTGATTTCTAACAAGGACTGTCTGATTCCATTTTCTATGTGCTTCTTAATCTCTGCACACTGTCTAAGAACAACCACTTGTGTAAAACTTACAAAAAGAATTAACTTGTTCATAGCATACGACAAGATGAGTAAAAAAAAAAGTGTGTATCATAGAACTAATTACCATTGGAGAAGGATTAATAGTATGATTAATACTAATGAAAGTTCATAAAGTCTTGACTGACAGCCTACCATAAATTCTATATCATATCATTGCCTCTTACTCTTTGAGTTCAGCAGAGTGAGGCTTTAATGTTGATGGATTAACAAGTCACCAGATTCTTCTACTGGCATTTTTTAAAACATAATTTTGTTTGCTTTTAGGATTATTATATAAGTGGACAGAAGACCTCTTACACTAGTTTCTAGTCTAATAAATGGCACCATTATTTTACAAGCCTTCAAATCAGATGCCTAGTTACATTCTCAACACCTTCCTCTCTCCTTAACCACCCATTTGCAATCCGTCAGTAAATCTGTCAATGTTATCTTCTGAAAAATTCTTGAAACATCTCATTTCTCTCCCTACTACAAAGTACGTATTCAATAAATGTTTGCTACAATTATTATTATTGTTGTTATTTTTCATGGTCACCAAATTGGTGCAAATTACTACTATCACTTTTCTGAACTATTATAACAGCCTCCTAAATTGTTTTCCATATCTAAACTTCGGCTCCCACCACCGAAATTCTTTTTTGCACTGTAGCCAAATGACTTCTTTAGAATGCAAATCTGATCATTTTAAAACACCTTAGTTACAATATCTCCCATCTCACACCACACTCTGAAAGGCAGACACGCTGATTTCGGGTTTTCTGATTTTGCCACTGTCTTCTTTTTACTTACAGGGGTTTGAACATGCTGGCCTCTCTGATTGGCAGGCTTCTCCCTTGTCTCTCTTCCCCTAATTAACTCCTGTTTATCCTTCTTGCCTCACTTCCCTTGGAAACCCTCCCTGGAGATCCCACAGTGGATGTATTCCTCCCTATTTTGCCATACTCTCTCTTAGCACCATTTACCTTCCTTTTGAAACACTAACCATAATATGTGATTTTGCACACATTTATGTGAATTTTTGATTAATGTCTCTCTCTTTCTAGACTGTAAGGTCCATGAGGGTGGGGACTATTTACATTCAACATGTATCCGTTGAATAAATGAATGCTACTTTATTAGCTTCACTAACTAATAAAAATATATTATAGGGTAATATAATCATGGAAATGATTCAAAAGAGCACATTCTCTTCAATCCAAAGGCTTGTGGATATTAGGCTCACCATTTTGCATGTACTGTTCTAGTGTCCAGGTAGAATACCATGGAGTTAGCAGATTCTTATATTTAAGGCCTCCAGAAGTTGGGTTTAAATGTGAAACATCCATAGGTCAGACAACCGTGTCTATAGTGTCTGCTATTTGATTCTCCTTAATCCCTGCAAGAAAGTAGACTAGCATTGTTCCATTCAAAAAAAGGGTGAATTGTGACTTATGTATCCCTAGATAAATGAATGCATTATTCATATGTTCATAGGTTCCTGTAAAGCAAAGAAAGCCTAATGAAGATTTATATCAGGATCTATTTCCTGACTTTAAAATGTATTATTCCTTGGACTTGTTGTACAAGGGAAGTGGTAGAAACCCTATCCTCTGAGCTATTAAGACTCCATGAACAACAGATTACAAAGCACTCTAGGGACGCATTTTCATGGATTAGGTGGGGTGATGGTCATGGATTTGATACAATCAGTCAACTTCCTCCTCAATTTTTGCAAGAGGGCATAAGAAAAAAGTGTGGCTAGTGGAAAAGATTTGATCATGTTGAATGGTCTTGTTAAATAAATTGTTGCATGACACGGAAGGGGATTAGCATCCTATGTTAACTCTTGTCTTTTATGTGAACTGACATAACACCTGTCTCCCCCAGGCAGATGTCCCTCTACCATGAATTCATAAGGCTAATGTGTATTTCTCTGCTGGGGCCCTTGGCCATGTGGTCTGTGCTCTCATCCAATCTTAGAGTCCTTTCTTAATCATCTTCTATCCTCTGGGATCAGCAGAGTGCCTGCCACAAAGATGGAATTGGGCATTTGTTGGCATGAATAAATGGATGGATGGATCATGTTACTCAGCTTCATTCTAGGGAATTATACTGAGTAATTATCAACTTCAAAAAAAAAGAATCCCAAACTTTGCTACCATGGTAAATTCTTTTCACTTTCTGCTTTGCACCTCTTTTCTCGGCCCCTGATTAACTGTTGTATCTGTTCCTCTTGTTTCTCTTTTCCTTTCATGCTCTCCCTCCCCACAGACGTTTTCCATCCTGCTGAATTAAAGGCTAATATCAGTGCACTTTATGACATCAAAACTTCATTCTGACCCATGCAATCCAGCTGGCTTTTGTATTCTACTTTTTTGAAACCTTTGACACAGGTCGTGTTACTGAGTACTGCTACGTATGTTTTTCAATTTGGAAATCGGTGGAAAGGAGATAACTTTTAATTATCCTTGAATTGGGCAGCTTAACAGTTAAACCTAGTAGTCAGAGGCTGGCATACAGAAAATCCATTTTTGGTTTGTTTTTGAAAAGCCAGGCATCCATTCTTTGAGCCAACATAAAACCTTCTTCATCTGAAATCTACTTTTAGCCTCACTAATGTATAAAGGCTGGGCTCTCCAGAGATGGACCACAAACTGGACCTAAATGTCTTAGGGCATCTAAGGCATTCATTTGAATATTTGTAATATATTTCAGTAGTTACCCATAACAGCAGCATAATTTGTCTTTTCTGAACATAATAATGATGACACTTTCACTTCTTTGTAAAATAATTGTTTTGAGATTATTTCCTTAATATAATATATAAAGTGTATTTGTAATGTCTCCTTAGTAATAAATACTATGCTCAATAATTAAAAATTTAACATTTAGTTACCTATCTTTTTGATAAAGTCCTTTCTCAATGGAGTTAGGTGATATCTCATTGTGGTTTTGATTTGCATTTCCCTAATGGTTAGAGATGTTGAGCATTTTTTTATGTATTTGCTGGCCATTATTCTGTCTTCTTTTGAAAAGCTTCTGTTCATGTCCTTTGCCCATTTATTGATGGGGTTGTTTGATTTTCTTTCTTTTTCATTTTTTTGAGTTCTATATAGATTCTTGTTATCAGCCCTTTATCGGATGTGTAGAGAGCCAACAGGGCTCCAGTAAAAAATACAATTTTAACATGATATCATAATACCACACTCATTTAAAATACAAGATGCATTTTAAATGAATTTTTAACACTGATTTTAGTAATTAATGTGTTTTCTCACCTATTTTACCATCTTGGTTTTGGGTAAAACAGAGGATGTAGTTTGCTTAAAGGAAGCTTAGGAGGAAGAGAGAGCTTAAAACAGTGAGAAACATTTAAAACACATGACTGGGTCCCTGTCTCAAAATTATACCAACCAACCTATAGCCTCTCCTCCTATGGATGTGTTACTCAGTTTTTCCCAAGAAGGCTTAGGTATTTTTGCACTGCCAAGTTCTGGAGACAGCTGAGGTAATGAGACCGGTGCTGGAGGCTCCAAGGTGATGATTTCCTCCACACAACAAGGATTCATGCTGCAATGGGAAGGAGTTCAATTCCTTCTCCTGCCTGTGTTTACTTTCCATTGATTGGCTGTGGTTAGGAGGGTGGTGTCTCTTCATTGTAATTCGCACTCTCTGCCCTAGTTGGGATTGTTCTTGGCCCCAGCTGGAGGCCTCCTTATTGTGTCAGAAAGAATTCAGCAGGCTCTGAAGTGTGACCTGCCACTGGATAAGTGTAGCTTAGCCTGCTCTTGTGCAGGGAGGATCAGCATGGCTTAAAGCTGTTCTCAGCACGCTCGTCCATTTATAGAGAATTACGAGTTATTTGTGGCCAATCTATTTAAGTTCCAACTCTAAACATTTTCTCCTTACATCCTGGTTCTGTAATTAGAAAGCAAAATTCAGCTAGAGTTTTATAAATCAACTCACCTGCTCATACTTATTATTTAAAATCTTCTAACTTATTTCTATTTATCTTTGTCAGTTAATATGGGGAAACAGAAGCTTTACATATTTTAAATTATACATTTGAAACATTTTGATTTTAAACAAGGATATGCATTTAGAAACTTACAAAGTTATGCAAAATTTCTTGGAGAGTTTTCTATTTTTTCGAACTGTCTTCAAAACATATATTAATGTGTTATCATTTCCATCTAAGATAAATTTTCAGTGAATGCTATTAAAAATTGATTTTGCCTAAATTCTTTCCTTGTTTACTTACAACAGAAGTAAAATCTCATATAAAAAGCATATTGACATTTCAAAGCTTCTTCACCCATATTATTTACACTTTTTGGTTTACTGAGTTTTATTAAAACTAATCTTTTGATCTTTTGTTTAGCATCTTAAAGTTATTGGTCTGAAAAATATGTAACCTTCACATTCCATAATTAACTATTACAAGATTTTGATACCCAGTGGAGCAATGTGTACCCGTGAAGAAGAGATTTATTAAAGTTTAATACATGATTTATAGCTGCATATGCTTTTGAAAAATGAAAGTTTTAGAGCACCCAAGTTGGAGAACATCATCTTTCTCTCTGAGCTAAGGTGATGATGACATTTGTAAGGAAATAGAAAAATTATAATAAAAAATAGTAGGGGTTTTTAGAATATTTTTCATCTATGAATCTTGAATTTATTTACAAGTATCAGTTACAGTTTCAGTTCCAGTGAATCATTGTCATTGTTTTATTTCTAGTCATAGCAACTCATGGCATCCAAAGAAATCAAAGCTAAGCTATTTATTTTCTGAATTAATAGAGGAAGAAATTCTATGAATAATATAAAAATAAACAATAATTAAAAATCATTTATAGCTTGCATTTGAGTTCTCTGTTTTTATAAAGAAGCAGTATATTGACCTTAGGGATGCAATCAGGTATGGCATGGGTGTACCTCAGACTATCATTCCACTAAATGTATAAACATACTTATTATCTATGTGACTAGTAGGGTTGCCGGATTTAGCAAGTAAACATACATGACATCCAGTGATATTTAGATTCTAGAAAGATAACAAACCACTTTCTATTATGGCTTGTTTCTAATATTTCAAGTGAAATATTTATGCAAAAATTATTCCTTGTTTATCTGAAATTCATATTTAGCCATGCACCCTGTATTTAATCTCACAAGCTTAAGAAGAAATGCTTAATGTGTCTCCATATACTTGTTCCCCACCAATCCTCCAGAAGATTTTTAGGAGATACAGAATAAGGAGAAAAGAATAAGGAGGGGAGCATTCTAGAATTACAGGAAGGTTCCCCATGATAACACACTGAGTCTCACAGAACCTCTCTGACCTCTGGAGAGCAAAGATCTCAATAGTTGCATTCAAAAGCCAGAAATAACTTCTCCCCTTCAGAAAACAAATCAAAGATGACAGAAAGTAGCACAAAAACAAAATGAAACAAAAATCATGCCTTTCAGGTGTCTCCTCTGCACCCGTGTGGTAGAATCCGCAGAGAACTGAAATTCTACCATAAAATTCACTTAAATGCTGACAATGACTGAATTAACCAGGAAGATTCTGTTCAAGAGGCAATACCCATTTCCAATCACAAGATTAAAAGCCGAGTTTTTGACAGATGTTAGGGGAAGTTATATTATTTGGATTTAAATAATTTCACCCCAATTTTAGTTTCCAGCTGCTGGTTATAGAATCTTTATGAGTTTTAGGCACCTTAGCTCATTATAGTGCAGTACATCCACTACTGCTGCATGTATTATGAATGCTTCATTAATCAGAAGGGCAAAAGAAAGAAAATGGATGTCAATTCTGGGAAGGAACAAGAGAGTACGGGTCACTGTTAAATATAACAACTTAATTTATTGGTGACTATTTTTAAAGCACTTTGTTAACTCTATTCACTCTTTAAAATAAATTTTAACATGCATATATGTTGTAGCTTCCATATCTTTTATTTTCTCTCTACAAACGTGGTGTGGGGCTTCCCCACCCTTATCTGGTGTTCTTATTTAGCTAGTTGTATTAATGTATAAGGGCTCTGAAGACAACAGTTGTCAACTTTATCCTTTTCCTTCCCCTCTGTTATAAAAGCTATGTAAGAAAAAAAATACTCCAAAAATTGTTTTGGTTTCTGTTTGTGAAATATATTTTATCTTTCTGCTATGAATGCAATTATTTTTCTGTTGTAAGACCTGTTCACATCCATCATTCCTGGTCATAGAAATTATGACTTACACATAGTTCTTTGAATATGTGTTAGGTAGTCACCACAGACCAAATATAAGCTGGTGGTTGGCATCGAAGATCTTAAAACTATTGAGTGGGATGCCTAACATTTCAAGTAGCTACTTCTCTACCTTTTCTTAAGATGAGATATGTCACTGCCATACAAATTCTGCTGATACGCCAGACTACTCTAGAGGCTTGACTGTCCAACTTAAACTGCAAATTGAGAGTCAGAGGCTGGGGCATGGTTGCTGGTTCAATCTCTAGCTCTAATAGATATTTTAGCCAAATAGAAAGTTAAAGCATTTTTTTTGAGAACGAAGTTCTGAATTGCTCCTTAAAGTACTTTGTGTTCTCTGTTGCCCCAAATTTCTCAGTTTATTTTCTAGTATCTTCCCTGTTCCTCCCAAAACAAACCAACAATATGAAGTAACTCTGCTTCTCTTCTATGATTTTTTGACAAATTTAATTACCCCCGTGAATCATTTAAACTGAAGTCTACACATCATTCTCTACAACTGCTTTGTCAGCAAGTGTTACATTTTTCCCCAATTATACTTCTAACAATATAAACTTTGAGTTTGCTTAAAGCTTGCATTTGTTTATGAATTTAGGACTATGGATTGCTTTTATTTAAAAGGATCTGATTTAATTTTTGATAACACATGAGGATTTCTTGGTAAATAAGTACAACTTTATGAACTTATTCTACTGACACCTTCTTCAACCAGTTAATAAACATGCAAACTTTAAGCTCAAGTTTTTCACAAAATTTTCCTCATTCACACTCTACTCCCTCATCCCACACCTCAATCAGATTCGGACCCTCAGGTTTGTTCTCACATTGCAACCACTGCTGTCTTACTAAACTATAAGACCCTGGAAGTCAGGGCCAACCTGACATTTTATCCTCAGTACTTAGCATAGAGCCTGCCACATAGCATGTGCAAAAAAAAGAAAAAGAAAAAGGAATATGTATTGAACATTAAAGATAAAGGTTGATCTTTGCCCTGACGGAGTTCATATAACAGAAAGACAAACATAAATATGTCAGTGTGATTTTAAAGACACAAAGCAAATGCAATGGATTCATGAGGATGAGGGAAAGGAGATAGTATTTAATTCTGTCTGAAGGTATCATGAAAGACCACAGAGACATGAGAGTTGAGCCAATACCTTGGAGTAGTGCAGTGTCTCAGGCAGCAGGGTGCAGGACACATTCCAGACAGATGGGAAATATTATGTTACCAAATCTAAGGCACCTATTGTCAGCCACACAAGTAAAACTGCAGTGTGATTTTTAAAAATGTGTGTTAACAAACAATATGTACATTTGGCATTTTAAAAATAATTTTTATAGAATTTGGCCTAATACGATATCTTGAAATTAGATTGTATAATTAAATGATTGATTCAGACTTGAGTCGAAATCAGTTCCAAGTTTGTGTTTATGATAAAAATACAAAAAACCTCAAGGGTTACATAACTATAGATTTAACTTAATAGATTTTTAAGTGATGTTTACCATATTTTATCTATTCCAAGAGATATTTTTCATATTCTAAGAGACACACCTATTGCTAAAATCAAAATGTATCTTTTGACCAATGGTGTGTCATAGTTTAATTGGCAATATTTTTCTTTTCAGCAGTATATAAAATGTTGCTCCTTTTTATTACCAATGCTATTTTAGGTTCAAGAAGTATAGCAGTAGTTAGTTAGGTTTTGTAAGTTTTAGTTCAGGCGAAATAGTTAAAAATAATGAACTAAAACATTAAATGAATGAATCTAAAATATTTTAAAGTTTTTAATTTTAAATTAAAACTTCTTGGTTTAAATGTTCTTAATTTAAAAAGTTTCCAAATGGTATAAAAATTATTTTAAGTATCCTTCAAAGTTACTGCTAAAATCAATTAGACCTACAAATAGAATTGGATTTACAAACCAAACTTAAAAACTTAATGAGAAACTGAGAATTTGAATTGGCAATTTAAATAAATCAAACATTAATTTTGAAAATAAAAGGGAGTATCTGAATAGTCTTTTCTCTTTATAAAGGATATCCTTAAGTTCAACAAAAATGATGAAATGCAACTCAGAAGGTGAAAGCAGTAAGAATAAAGACAAGGAAATGTGAAATAGCCTGACATCTTTAATAAACTGTAGTATTGTGTGAGAGAGAGAGAGTAAATAAAATTAGAGAGGGAGGTAAAAGGCAGACCAAGAAAGACATTTTATGGTAAGCTAACTGCTTTTGATATTCCTCAAAATCTATGGGGGCATCTGGTTCAATGTTGAGAGAAATAGTGAGAGTGAGCATCCTTACCTTGTTCTTGGTCTTTAGGGGGAAACATTGTGTCTTTCACTGCTAAGTATAATGGTAGTTGAGGTTTTTCATCAATGCCCTTTATCACGTTGAGAAACTTTCCTTCTATTCTTACTTTACTGAGATTTTATCATGAATGAATATAGAGTATTGTTAAATCTTTTAGAATCTGTTGAGATGACCAATGTTTGTTTTTCTTTTTTGTAGTCTGTTGATATGGTGAATTATATCAATTGATTTACAAATGTTGAACCAATCTTGCATTCTGGGGATAAAACCCACTTGTTCCTAGTATATAATTATTTTATATATTACTGAATTCAATTTTCTAATATTTTGCTAAGAATTTCTTAATATTTGCCTATGTTCATGAGAGATGTTGTTCTTAGTTTTCTTATAATGTCTTGGTCTAGCTTTTATATTAGGGTAATGCTGGCCTCATGAAATAATTTGGGAAGTGTTCACATATCTTCCTGTTTTCTGGAAGAGTTTGTATAAAATTGGTATTATTTCTTCTTTAAAGGCTGGGTAGAATTCATTATGGAAACCTTCTAGACTTGGAATTTTCTCTCTGGGAAGGTTTTTAAACTAAAAATTTAATTTATTTAATACACAAAATATTATTCTGCTCCTCTATTTTTTTTCCTTGAGTGAGCCTGGGTAGTTTATATCTTTCAAAGAATTTACTCATTTCATCAATGCTTCCAATTTTATTGGAATAAAGTTGCTAATAATCTTTTCTTATTATCCTTCTAATGGTTTTAGAATCTACAGTAATATCTTCTTTTTCCCTTTTGATATTGTTCATTTTTTTCTGTTTTCTTACATTAGTCATTCAAAGAACCAGCTTTGAGATTTAGGAATTTGTCTGTATTGATTTTCTGTTTTAATTATTTTTATGCTTACTTTTTCGTTTCTTTTCAGTGCTTTATCTTTAATTTATACCTATTCTCATTGTTAGTGTGGAGGCTTACTTAGTTCACTTATTTCAGACATTTATTTTTTTCTAATATAAATGTTTTAATGCCTTGAATTTCCCTCTAAATACTGCTTTAAGTGTATCCCACACATATTGATATAGTATGTTTTCATTTCCATTCAATTAAAACTCATTTTGCATTAATTGGTCTTAGATTCACTGGAAGACTGGTAGAAATTTTTATTCCTTTGCTCCAATAATTTTGTATATTATCTGTTTTTTTCCTCATTGTTAGGGTAAAAACAATAATAGTGTGTAAGAGTGTGTGTGTGTGTGTTTCTACGCACCAGGGAGAAACAGAACAAAGGCTTTTTTGGTGTTATACTTGGGTTACTCCTCACTGTTGCCTGAGAATCTGTTATGCAATTTATGCTGAGCTAATAATTCTGATGGGGTTGCCATGAAGACTATGGTGTACACACATACACACACACACACACATACACACACACACAAAAGATATAAGGACGTGAGCTTTGGTCAAGGTGAATTTTCTATCTTACTGATGCTTACAAGAGTATATGTTTCTTTTTCTTTCAAACAAACAAAAATGTCCATCAACATTGTGAAGTCTCACAACATGAATGCCTACTGTTAATTTTAATTAAGATGCAGAAAACTGTCACTGGTGGGATTTCCATTTAACTACTTTGAATAAACTCCTCCCAAGTTTTGGAGTCAGAAGGTTATTGTTACATTTTGCATTTCAAATAATGAAGTCAGTAAATTGTGGTGGTGGGTTGGATGGATTCCAGCTAGGGGATTTGAATGAAGGTACATCAGCTCCAACATAATGTGAGTAGATGTACACAGGTATCCAAAGCTACAACTACACCTGAGAGTAGTATCAAGGGTTACAGCAGCACAGTGATGGTCTTCCCACAGTTAATGCATTGAAAGGCACAAAATACGTATTTTTAGAAACACATTTAAGTTTCCACAATGTGTATGCAATTATCATATATCTTAAAAACACCATTAAATATTAACACTTTTGGAAAACTGACTGTAGGAGAGGTGCTACATAAATGTATTTGATGCATTTCTGAAATATTAATAATTATTATATTATTAATGATAATACTAAAGTAATATAGCTAACAATATAAGAATAATGTATCTAATAAAAATATTAGCTATAAAACTAATAGCTAATAATTTTGAGTTAGATATTATATTAATTTTCTTAGATATATTGTTCAATTCTCTGGAGTAGCAACAAGAACAATATTGATGATAGAGAACATTTCATAATTGCTTATTACATGCCCCATATTGTGCTAAGCCCTCTGCATGCTTTACTTCATTTAATCCTCACAACAATTCTATCATACCTGTACTGTAATTATTGATATTTCATAAGTGAGAAAACTGGTCTATAGAAACATGATTTACCCTGAGATATAAAGTTAATAAGGGGAAGAACAGGAATTTTAACCAAAGCAGTCTCACTATGCCAATATGAACAGAACAGGTTTAGATCTGTAGATAATGTAGGTGAACTTCTGGGGAGAGCTATTTTCCAGTGAGATTATGTTGTTTGTATCAAGCCTACAACGGGTGGTGGAAGGAGAATGGACTTTCCTATGAAGCTGACCTTCTTTCCAACAGTTTCTCTGCCCCTTATAAATGGCATTGCATGGGCCAATTAGATAACTTCATTGAGCCTTGATTTTCTTATTTGTGACAAGTGAATAATACCATCTATTTTTGAAATGTTAGTAGTAATGGATGTGTAGGAGTTAAATTCATACATTTTATATTTTCTGGTTTCTGGACCCTGACACAGCTTTCTGGCTCAGAATCTATTGACTGGAGGAGAAGCCAGTATCCACGAGAAAGGGTCCTGCAGTACAATAGCAAGTGCACACGGTAATGATTTCTCATGGTAATGGTTCTTCCCCAAGGACAACTATGACCACCTGTATTGGTACACTGGAGAAAAGGGGATACCCGACTGGGTCACTTCAGTACTATGGATATGGGTCCTAGTTGACACTGAGGCTCAGGGACCCAAGGCATCATTACGGCACCCCTGTTACAGTGCAGAGGTGTGTGATTCAAGTGAAGAATGAAGTCCTGCTCCAGGACTGGCTCATGGTAGTTTTCCCGAGATGGCAGAGATGAGCCTGGTAAATACTGGGAGGAAGGGCAGAGGGAAACATTTCCAAAAGACTTGAGGGGGAAGATCACAGTTGGCTTCAGGAGAATGTAGCTCTGAATGAGAAGAGAGTCGACAGAAAGAGGGAGAATGGGCAGAAATCTGGATAGAAAATGAAACATGGAAATCACATCCTGAAGGCCTTATATTCTAATTTTATTTTGCAGGCCATGGAATCATGGAAGGATTTTAAACAAAGGAGGTGTGTGAACATATTACAGACCTAAAAGATCACTCTGTCAGTATTTTGGGGGATGGATCATGACAGCCAAAGCTGGTGACAGGGAAAACATTCAGATGATGAATACACATACATGGGTCAAAAATAAAGAGGACGTGAAGTAAGGGACAGAGACCAAAGTAAAAATACTCAGGAGATATTAAGAAAGTAGATGCAATGGTGTTTGGTGATTGATCGGACATGCAGGAAAGGAATAAATGAGACATGATTCCCAGATTTCTGGCTTGGGAAACTGGATGAATAGACATGTTGTTAATTATTAATAAAACCTGAAGCAGAAAGAAGAGAAAGCCTGGCAGAGAATAAAAGAGTTCAGGTTTGAACGTGCTGAGGTGGAGAGGTTAAAGAGACAGTTAGGTCATACTGTTCAGTAGGGAGCTTTTGAATTCAGTGTGGAAATCAAACTTTATGTGCAGATTTGGGTGTCACCAGGAAGCAGATGCAGTAGATGAGGCAACTGGGTAACATACAGCGTAAGAGAAAGAGGTTGAGACTGGAGCCTTGAGAGTACAGGGAGAGGAGAAGGTGTGGTCAGAACTTCACCTAAGGAAGCAGGAAAGATCAACAAGGAAGGCAGGTGGGAAAGGAAGTGAGTTGCCCATGATATTAGGTATTGC
This sequence comes from Lemur catta, assembly GCF_020740605.2. Lineage (NCBI taxonomy): Eukaryota > Metazoa > Chordata > Mammalia > Primates > Lemuridae > Lemur > Lemur catta. Next base: position 15,075,751 of record NC_059128.1, read on the forward strand.
AGAGGTCCCATCTGAAGCTTCTCTGGCTGACCCCTTGCTTTTGTTTAAGATGAACTGAACATGGTAGTTCTCTTCCTGGACTGTGCAATTTGCCAACCTCCCATCTGCCTCAGGGCCTTTGCTCCCGAGTTTCCCTATGTCTGGAAGGCTCTTGCCCCAGCTTTCTTTTTGCCTCCCTTGTAATCATCGGTGGGTCCTCAGATCAGTTCTCAGCACCTTAGGATCTTGTGTGAACTCCCACCCTGGGTTAGGTCTCCCTGCCATGTGCCCTCAAGATCTGTTGCATTTCTTTATATGGCACTTGTCACAAGAGTTATGAAATAATGATTGAGAAATTTTAATTTAAATGCCTGTTTTCCAGCCTAACCAACTATAGGTCAAAGGGATAAGAACTTTGTCTCTTGTGTTCTACTTTGTGTTTCCAGTACCTGGCAGAGTATCTGTAACAAAATAAGCACCCAATGTATATAACTGAGCTTACTTTCTTTATTTATTACTAAAATTTAGATGCTGCTTACCATGGGCCAAGCATTGTTTTAAGCACCTTATAAATACCTCATTTATTTCTTATTTATATATATTTATTTATTTTTGAGACAGAATCTCACTCTATCACCCAGGCTAGAATGCTGTGGTGTCATCATAGTTCACAGCAACCTCAAGTGCCTGTGCTCAAGCAATCCTCCTGCGTTAGCCTCCCGAATAGCTGGGACTACAGGTGCGCACCACCATGCCTGGCTAATTTTTTTCTGTTTTTGTAGAGACGGGGGTCTCACTCTTGCTCAGGCTGGTCTTGAATTCCTGAGTTCAAGTGATCCTCCCGCCTCAGCCTCCCAGAGTGCTAGGATTACAGGCATGAGCCACCATGCCCGGCCCTCATTTAATTTTTGAGTGGGGAATACAGTAAACAGGGAGTTGATTGGAAAATATGGACCATGTGCCCAAAACTTCTTTACAAGGATGGTATTCAGACAGATGAGGAAAAGTGGGACTTCAGAGACAATATAGCTCAGGGGAGGATGACAGGCCCCAGAGCCAGAATGCCTGGGATCAAATGCCACCTTCACCCCACAATAACTATGTGATTTGGGTGATCATTTAATATTTCTGATCATGTAATCATCTCCTTTTCTTCATCCATATTATAGGGATAATAATAGTACTAACCCCATGGGTTGTAATAAGTGCTCAATGGTTCGACGTGGAATGAGACCTAAGTCTTGCTATTATATTTTTTCATATTCTATTACTTACCTTTTCTCCCATTGCCCCTGTCCACATTCCCTCTTACCCATACCTGTCTGTCTTGGAAACAGGCCATTAATCTTGGCCATCAGAAACCACCTAAAAATTAATTTTATCTCTGAGCCTATCCCCAGTCACATGTCTCGTTTATCTTCTAGCGACCTGGGTGGATTTCAAACCCCTAGGTTTATATTAGTCCATTTGATGCTACTCTAATTGAAATTATACTGCTACTGATTATAAGCAGAATGTAATTACTTCAGCTGGCATTTGGACATGACCGTAGGCTACCTCATTAAAAATTATATGGCCCTTTCAACGACTATATCCACTTTTTTTTTAGACATCAGCAATGAAGAGAAGATTAGGACGAGTCTCCTCAATGCACACAGAGAAACAGCACCATCTCTGTGGCCTCTATCATAGGGAGAAATCTGTCATTTATTTTAGTTGATGTGACACTGGAATATTCAATCTAATGCTCTATTATGACATGACAGCTCAAAAAAGTAACTTTGCAATAAAATTTAATGAATTGTTTAAATAATTCATAATAGAACTTCAAGAAAATATAAATGACTATATAAGCTTTCAGGCAGAGAAGCTCTTTATAAGCATAATTGATATACTTGGCAGAATAAAAATTCAAAATATACATAAAAATAAAAACAAAAAAGATGAATGACAAAATATATTTTAGTTACATGGCAAAAAGTTATTCAAAATATAGGTGGAATTCATAAAAATCAAGGAAAAGATTAATAAGTTAATAAAAGCAGTTATTTATAAGAACAGGTAATTAACATATAGACACAAAAGAAGGCAAATGAACAACAAAGACAAATACATTCTATGGCTAAGTCAAGTAAAATAATCATGGCTACTTTTCCCTTTTTTTGGTATATCATGTAATGAAACATTTTTAAAATAATGATTTCTAGAACTATCTTGAATGCTCATAAATAAGATACTCTTAAATTATGTACATCATATCATGCAATACTTCCTAGCATAAAAAGATTAAAATCCTTTGCAACATTAAAAAGCCATTCAAAAGAATGAAGTAGGCAGGGCACAGTGGCTCGAGTCTGTAATCCCAGCACTTCTGAAGGCTGAACTCAATAGGAGGATTGCTTGAGGCCCGGAGTTCAAGACCAGCCTGTGTGAGAGAGTGAGACCCCATCTCTAAAAAATAAATAAATAGGTAAATAAACAAATAATTTTTTTAAAAATACAGTAATTCTGTATGCTGACATTGACATAGAAAATAAACAACACATTAAATGAGAAAAGTTCAGAAAAGCAGATAACATACTTCCTTTTTGGCAAAAGAACAGATGTACACATACATATGTAATAGCATATGTGTATGTGTACATGCATTCAGGTATATGTATGCATAAATATATGCATACATTTACATAGAAAATTGCTAGATAAATACTTAGAAAATTTTGACAGCAATTGTAGATATGTGACATGGATGGAAGTCTCAATTCATATTTTTTTTCTAACGCAAGCTAATTGTTATTATGTTTTTTAATGAAGAGGATTGGGCATTCTCAGGTTCTCATGTACATGGAAAGCTTTCTGTTGGGTGATTTCATAATTTATATCAAAAGCCTTAAAATGTGTTGATTTTTTAAGCTAGCTAAACCTTTTCTGTATACTTATTTTGAGAAAATATCAGCAAAACAAAAATCCATAAGATTCATTTAATATTATTTATAATAGTGAAAACATAGAAGCAATAAAAATGTCTAACCCTAGAGTATTACTTAAAAATTTTTGAAATGATATGATAAAATAGTATATATTCAGTAAAAATCACATAAAAAAGGGTTTTTGATATTGTTCTAGTTATGTTTACAAAGTAGATATAATCCAGGACACAGCATAATTTCAATTATATTAAAATATATATTTATCAACAGAAAGATTGGAGGGATATGTATAAAATGTTACAGTGTTTATCTCTAGGTAATTACATTATGTTTTTCATTTTTTTCTATGTTTTTCAGAATATTCCCAATTTCATCTATGGATATGCCACAATTTATCATTAAAGTAATTATATTTTATTACACAAGATGTTAATTGCAGAAATATATAAAAAGACAGATAGCCAGAGGCAATTACTGTTTAATAGTTTGACATATGTTCCTATAGATGCTTTTATTACTATATATTTGGTAGGAATAAGATTATGCTATATATATAGCATATGTTTATATATATATGTAGCCTTTTTATACTAACCAATGTTTTATGAACATATACCCATGTCAATATATATCTATTTATAAAAATATGCAATGACGTTTTATTATGTAGATTATCTTAGTTTATTTGTGGCCATGATATGTTGGCTACTTCAGTTATTTACAAGTATGTGTTATTTTAATAATACTACTAGAAAGTATCTTTAGCTAAATTCATTAACAATCATTGATTATTCATAAAGAGAAAATTCTAGTGTGTGCAATGTTGAGATTTTTGATTGATGCTGGAAGATTAAACCAGAAAGTTTATAGAAATGGATTCATCTATGTACCAATTTTGCTCTTTACCAAGCAAACCATACTTCTGTAAGCAAGGAAAACATAAAATTGTATTTTCCAGTGGTTAATGAGTTATCAGTTCAGCTACCAAGAAAGTTCTTCTATAGTAATGTACCTTACTTCTCTAATGTTTATTTGTAAAATACATGGTGTACACTAAATTTGGAGCTGAAGTTTCACAGATGAATAAGGTAACATCTCTTCTCAAAAAGTTTAAACTATTATAGGGAATCAGAAACACAATAATTATGTCCTTTTTTTCATGGTATACAGTGGCATAGTAGTAAAGTTGTCATTTTTTTCTGAATCATAATGGTATCTATATTCAGGCAAGTAAATTTCTCAAATTGCTCATTTGGAAAAATAACCAAAGAACAAACTAGTAGATGTACTGACTTGTGAATCAAGCTGTTAAAATATTAATATATTAATGCACATTGACACACATGTATACATATACATGCATGTGCATGTGGATCTCATAAAAGCTAGAGATGCCACAAGCATTCTTTTTCTCATTGTTCTACTGTAAAATATGTTGATTATGGCTGTCATTATTTTTTAAGCTATATTTGATGAAAATTGCTATCCATTTAACAAATAGTTATTGACTACTTTCTATTAACAAAGTGCCGAAAATACAAGAAAAGTGCAATGTGGTTCCTGTCCTCAAGGACTCTCTCATTATGGTCTGGTGAAGATCTCAATACAGCTAATACATTAATATAGAACTGATCAGCATATGGTAACCTATTTTTATTGATTTAGTCATTATCCATGAAACATATATTTATTGAGCTCTTATTGAGTGCTGGGCTCTGTGCTTAATGCAATAGTAAATAAGAAAATCATAGATAGACCCTACTGCCCTGAAGAAAGAGATAAGAATACCAATCAGGCCCTCAATGTCTGCTTTGTCATGAAGTTATTTCAAATTGGAATATAAAAATGCATATAAATAAATGAGTTTTAAAATTCTATTATAAGTAAAATGGAAGAAGCAGAATTAACAGGGTCATTTCTACTTTTATTCAGTCTAGTGGTAAAGAGAAAATTATTCTTTTTCTAGGTGTAAGATTGTAAAGAAAACTAATGTATTGAAATATTATTATTGGTTAAAAGTACTTAAAAATATACAACACAATTTGGCTACATGTTAAAATTTCAAGTTGAGAAAAGAGAAAGAGAGGTAGAGATAGAGATAAAGACTGGGTTCACAATGTGAGAGATTATTTTGGTAATAATTGAAGATAAATGATGTCTTAGTGTGAAATTTTTCTTCCCCTATAGAAGTAAAGTTGTCTAAGTTTATCCTAAATGTCAAAGAGGACACCTTAGTGAGCATGTTTTAATGACATTATGGCATAATACACGTCTATCATAGACTTTTTTGCACTTCCTATGATATTGAAAAACTACAATTATTTATTTTTTGAATATTACATCACTCAGTCCTAAGTATATAGCTCCTTATTAAATAGTTATTTAAAACATAATACTCAAAAAATCTTTACTTTCCTGAAAAATATTTCTGCAACTTACTAAATCTAATTTATTATAAATTCTTTATAAGGTTTGTACTCTTTATAAGTTGCTCCAGTGCTTTATGGAATTAGACTGAATTTAATAAGTAGATTTACACATGATTCAGTTTGCAAAAACCAACTGGAATTAATGGATTTATTCTTTATACTGCAAATGCATGGGTTAATTAAAGAGACAAGTTAGTAATGAAATTAGAAAAAAATATTGACCAATTATTAGATCAAAAGGAAAAATATCTTTGATAATCAACTAGTCAGTGGCTTTATTCAAATAGTCCACAATATGATCTGTAATACTTTAAAACATTAGTAATTTTAACTTGTTCTTTTTTGATGCATTATATTTTAGCAATGGTATTTCAGAAGAATATTTAAAACATGACTCTGCTTATGCTTCATTTGAGGGAAGTTGATGTTGTGAAGTAAGTAGTGTTAGGAAATTATAAAAGATGTATTTCCTTGTTTAATGGAGTCAGTAAAAACTAATTTTGGTACTTATCTCAGAAAAATTAGTTCCTGGAATAAAGAAATTTGATCATTGTTATAAACCCTTATATGCTGTCCATAATAATTATAACTTCTCCAATCCTGACTGCCCAAGCTACAAAGTATATCTTGTATCTTTTTAGTTCCCTCTAGTTCCACTACCACCACTCTAGTCCAAGCCAGTTTGGAAAAAAGTGGCTAGAATATACTAGGTCCTCCATAAATATTTGTTGAATGAATAAATGTTATGGTATTTGGACTTGCCCCTACTCCTGTTTATCTTTTCTTGTCCATTCTCCACACTTCTGAAAAGACAGATCAGATGATTTGTAAATATACAAATATTTAATGTCTTCGTATTTAGCTCTTGGCAATAATTTCACTCATTACTGTGGCCTGAATAGATAGATCTGCAAGTTCTGCTTCTTGTTCAGCTCTCCCTTATCCTGTTGTTTCAGGCCTAAAGCACTTTTTGTTTTCTGCTCTCCAAACACACAGGTTTCTTTTCTTCCTTAAGCTTGCTAAGCTCTTCCTGCTTTAAGGTTTTTGGATGTTCAGCTTTCCTCTGCCTGAAATATATTTTTTCTTTATTTTTGAGTGGTTGATTCATTCTTATTTTTGAAGTCATAGTTCAAATGTCATTTCTGTGAGAGTCCTTCTTTAACCCAAGAAAGTTTTCTCCTTGAGTTACTTTATATCATATAATTTTAAAATAAGTTATATCCAAAAATTATAATATTCTAAAATTATTTTATCTGTCTTTATGACTTTATCCTCCGTTATGGCAAAAGCTCCATTAAAGCAAGTATCTTGTCTATCTGTAACCCTAGCACCTAATAGATGCTCAGTGATAAATAAATGGTGACTACTTGGATGAAAGTTGTGAGGAAGATTATGGGATAGAGAATGGTTCACAAAACTGGTGGCTGGTGATACATTGATCTAGATAGGAAATACCAAATGAGGCATAGGTTGTGGAGGGAAAACGACTTATTATGTTAGACCCCATGAGTTTCATGTGTCTGAGGACATCTGGCAGAGACTACACATATTCTTCTGGAGCTCGTTAGAGCAGAGAAGATAGAGATTGTGGGATTATTTGAATAAGTAAACAAAGTCATGAAATACATGTCTCAGTCAAGGGTATAATAATACAAGACTATATTATTTTTCTCTCTTTGCCATAAGAAGTTACAATAAACTTAGTGGCTCAAAATAACAAAATGCATTATCTTACAGCTCTGAAGGTCTGAAGTCGGGGCTAGCTTAGTTGGTTTGGGGTTTCATAAGAAAAAAATCAACGTGTTCACTGTGTGAGCCCTTACTGAGAGAGGGGCTATGGGAAGAATCCATTTCTCGTGTCACTCAAGTTGAGGGCAGAATCCAGTCCCTGGCAGTTGTGTGACTGAGGTCTCCCTTTCCTTGCTGTCTGTCAGCCAAGGGGCATGCTAGCTCCTAAAGAACTCTCTGCAGTCCTGGCACATGGATTCCTGTCTTTATTTGTCTATTTTATTTCAAAATACTAGTTAAGTGGGTACAAGTGTTTTTGTTATATGGATATCTTATGTAATTCTTAAGTCAGGGCTTTTAGTGCACCCATCACCAGAATAGTGTTCATCATACCCAATAGGTAAGTTTTTATCCTACTCCCACTCTCCCACTCTCCTTCCTTCTTGATTTCTCATGTCCTTTATATCACTTTGTGCCCTTGTGTACCCATCTATCAGCTCCCACTTATCAGTGAGAACATGTGGTGTTTGGTTTTCCATTCCTGAGATACTTCACTTAGGATAATGGTCTCCAGTTCACTCTATGTTACTTCAAATGACATTCTTTTCTTTTCTTTTTTTATGGTTGAGTAGTACTCCATGGTATATACATACCACATTTTCTTTATTCACTCATGAATTTTGACAGGCACTTAGGTTGATTCTCTTGGTGGGACTGCAAATTAGTACAAGCTCTATGGAAAACAGATGGAGATGCCTCAAAGAAATAAATGTAGACCTACCATTTGATCCAGCAAAAAGACACCTGTACTTGAATGTTTATTGCAACACAATTCACAGTTGTAAAGATGTGGAATCAACCCGAGTGTCCTTTGATTCATCAGTGGATAAAGAATTCCTATATCTCAAAATGAGCAGTGCTACATTGAATCCTTCTCCTCCTTGGAATCTTTCTGACTTCCTCTTCTGTTGCAGCATCTCCCTGACTACTCTTTCATTACGTCTCTAATTGAATCTTCTGTCTTCCTCTTCCACTTTTAAGAGCTCACGTGATTACATTGGGCCCACCCAGATAATGTCAGACAATCCTTCTATTTCAAGGTTAGCTGATTAGTGACCTTAATTACATCTTTGAAGTCCCTTCACGGTAGTACTTAAAATAGTGTTTGAAGTGTTCAATGGAATAACCAAAAGGTGGGAATCTTTGGGAGACACCTTAAAATTCTGCCTCTCACAGAGGGTGTGATAAAATTTCTAAGATGTATACACATTAAAGGGACTATTGAAAAAAGTGGGATTGATTACCACCTGGGGTGGCAAGAGACTCTAGAAGACAGTAGTGTCTTGAAGTTAGAGACAGAGTGAGCACATAATCTTAAAATGCTGCAGAGATAATCAAGGCATTTAAGAATTAAGGTATCAGCCATGACTTTTGGAAGAGCAATTTCTATAGAGTGGTGTGGATAAAATATTGATTTTGGTAGGTTAAGGATGACTTGAATATTATGAAGTTGAGCAGGAGAGTTTAGAATACTGTTTCCAGAAGATTGATGAGGAAGTAAGAGAAAGATAGTGAGGAGACAGTGCTCTTCTGGTGGGGAAAATTGTTGGAACAATACAGTTTTCTTTAAGCCAAAAGCTCCTTCCTCTGAAGAAGAAGCTTCTAAAACAAAACAAAGCCCAGAGGTTTTGCTGCATTATTTTCTTTAGTGATTCACAAATATCTACAGCCACAATTAAAAATGTATTATGTAAATGATATCAGCACAACCTTTGGAGGATGACTTTTGTAAAACAAATCAGAGCTCTCTATTAATATGTAAAGAGACTAGGACAAGAATTCTTACTGTACACTAAAAACCACACAACAATAAAAAAAAAACCAATAATCTTGGATTAAAATCAAACAGCTTGATTCATACTATTATGGAAGTGAAATTTTAAGTCTTTACGAAGTTCTTAGGATGTTATTTCCAACCTAGCATTTTATTTTGAAGCTAAGCCCCACACTATTTTTCTATACTCTTGTCCTTTTTTCAAATAGGCAACTGATGGTCAGATTCCATTGGTTCTTCAAAACTTTCAAGGAGCTGAATAAGATGAAGGCGAAAGCACACGAATTAGCTGGTGTGCATTTGCAAGAAATAAATGGGTGCCATCTGTTAGAAGATTTCATTTGCTGCCTAATTAATTCTCCCATGTTGCCTGGTACACCAATGCAAAGCTCATGGTTACAAATGGAAAAGGGAACAGATGGTGTCTTTCAGTTATCTATTGACTACTGTGATCTTCTTGCTAATTAATCTAAATAAAGCACCCATTATTTAATCTTAAACAAAATTTCAACCAGATAAGGTTTTGGGGTATCCTTCAGAAAATGTTTTCTTTTGTTTTCATTTGCATAAAGCATCCTGGTGTTTACCCTGAGTTGTAAGGTCTCAAGGAAGTTGCAGAAGCTTCTCCATCAACCAGAACATTTTCTTCCTCAAATCTACGCTTAAATAAGTAGCTCCTCAAACTTTTAACATCAGAACTCTACTCAGTGATAACTGTCATAGATTAAGTCTGAATTTTTTAAATTAGCAAGGAGAATCAATACAACAAAATATATATGTTTTATCAGAAATACAAGCTCTCTTTCATCAGCTAAATCTAAGATTAGGTACCCCGAGATTAGATATTTGAGATGTCAATTCCTAATTTGCTTTACTAATGCTAACAAATGTTAGTTTCTCCTTTAAAATTACTGAATAAATGGGTTTTTAAAAATATCATTAATTGATTTTTACCTTTACATTTAAAAGTTTTTCTTCCTGCATTGATTTGGTAACACTGTCAAAGCCTGCCTTCTTGTTCCTCACTATCCTGATTTTCAGGAGTTTGGAAATTACAGACCCTGAATTTTGGAGGAGTAAGTTCCACTTGAAAATAACTTTATAGTATTTTTAATAAATTATTGTGAGAAATATATCCAATATGGAATGCTTAAGAATCATTAGTTTCATTTCATATAGCTGGAAAAAGTAATGAATTATTGTGGAAAATAAATTCAATTTAACCTCAATTAAGTATGATTATTTTTAAATCCTAATGAAGTCTTTACCCTAATGATAAGATGCTTCTATTTGAAAAAATATATAAAAGCATCACCACAGCAAACAATTTGGATTCCTTCCAATAATGTAAGATGGTTTTATATTCCCTGACCCTCAGAACTTCTTCAGTAAGTCAGGCAATTTAAATATCTATTTAGAGTAACATTTTTTCCCCTTGGGAAATAGCAAGATGGTGAAGAATTGATTCTTTAGAAGGTCATTTTCCCTTATAGTTCAATTACAGCACTTATCATGTTGTACTGCTATACATTTTTTTTTTTTTTGCTTTTTTTGCATGAGTAACTCTTTCATAAGTTTGAGACGTTGGTTCCAGAAATCAGAGACCATATCTAATTTATCTTTTTATCTCCAGCACCTAGAGATGTGCTTGACACATTGTCAGGGATCAATGAATGTTGTCCAAATGAATGACTGATCAAATTTTACCTGAAAGAGTGATGATAGGGTGCAAGACAATCTCAAAGTACATTTTACTCAAGAAAAAAATAATGCCATTGGTTATTTGGTGGACATGAGAAAACCCACAATAGTTCTCTTTTACAAAGAAAGAGTCATTTATTTCCATGTCAAAATGTTTCACTCCCTTTTTTCAGTCTGGTTTGGGTTTCAGGGACGTATCAAACCCTAGGGCAACTCTTTGCAAGGTTCATTTGCGTGGCATGACTGGCGGCTGCTTACTGCAGGGAAGTGCAGTGGAGAGAGAATATATTGTTAGCTTCCTCTGCCTTGAGCCACATGACCACGGCCTGAGGTTGTCATCTTCCTGACCTGCCACTTGCATCTCAGCTCAAACAAATGTCAAACCTTGCCCCCAACCTAAAATACTTTCTTTTTCTCTTCTCTGCCCACAAGTTAATATGAGTCTAAGATCCAGATCTTGTTCTTAACAGATTCTCTGCTATGCATAATTTAATTTATGTATGAGTAAGTGGTTGGATGAAGTAGTGAACAGAGGAATCAATATAGAAGCAAGGTGATTTCAGACAGTGGCAAAATCAAAGGCAGGTTAACTACTTATAAAATGTCTAATTATAATGCAGTAAACTAATAATTTTGAATATAATTTTGATGGATTGTATTAAATTACAAATTAAAATTTTAATTTAGGTACTGTCTCTATCAATCAATTTGTCTATCAGTCAGGACATTTTTGTGATAATCCTTGCAATCAGCTAAAAAAGTCACTCTTCTGTTGGTTGAGGTAGCCTTAATTTAAGCTACTTTGAATAGTAACTTACTGACGTGGACATTTAGTATAATGAGATTAATTAGATTAATTAAAACTCAACATTAAAAATAGCAATCACATTTATTGATCGTGTGTTATATATGAGGCATTGTGTTAAACACTTTGTATATATACATCATCTTATCTAACCTTCACCACCACTCTATCAAAAAGAAATTATTGCACAATTTCCTAAATATTAAAACTGAGATACAGAGAGGTGGAGTAATGGAGTAATTTGTCCAAGGTCATAGTTATTAAGTAGTATAGCTGGAGTTCAAACCTCAGTAGCTGATTCTGGAGCAATAACTTATAAGTACAATACCATGGTAGTTTCACATCTTTGCTAGGGAATCAGGGCAATCTCTTTGAGATGCTTATGTCTCTACTTTCTACCCCTTTTTTCCCTTGTAACATTTGAATGCAAGTGCAGTAAGGTTAAGAGAATACAGACAAGCGAAAAGTGAAGGGGATGGAGGAAGCAGCACAAGATTCCCTGAAGCCCGGAGCTCAGAGGTGGAGATGAGCGGTCCACTTGTCCTTGCAAGGCAGGAAGGAGACCTCTTCCTTCATTTGGCAAGCACCAGGAATGACTGATCCTGTGTCCTGTAGTGTGCCCTGCCCATGGCACTGCAGCTTTGGAGTGAGTGCTTCTGGGTTGGACTGTCACAAATCAAGGCTCAAAGAAACCTAGCACCCAATAGTTTGCTGTCTGCTCTTTCTAAAGAATGTTCTTTTTTACAGAAGAAACTGGTCCTATGAGAAATGATTTTCCATGGTCCTTAAAAAAAAAATCAAATAAACAACAACAAAAATCCCCAGTCCATTAAATTGAATAAAATAAAATTTCCATTCAAGAACAGATCAGGCACAGGGCCTGGCAGGTGAAAAAGGCTCATTAAATATTAATTTTGTTGGACTGTGAAGGAGAAATATCTCAACTGGGTCCTGAGATTATAGAGTGATGTCTGAAAAGATTTTTATCCTTTCAGATTCCATACTTCCCCAATTCTAAGACACTACCAGTCAGATGAAACAACTGATATATGAGCACATTTTGGGAGAAAAAAAAAACTTAGGACAATTAAATATAGATAATTCAGTTTAAAAATGTTAAGATATGAAAACACACACATCTTAGAATTGAGCAAAGAGGGGAACTCGTCTCTGAGCATTCAGTTAAATTCTCCAAACTTTGGTTAAGGCATCATGGTTGGACCAGTGAAGAATAAAATGATTAATAAGACATGCTCCAGCTCCTTAATATTATAAATCCTTGAGTAGATAAAAATGCATCCATGCAAGTATAGTGATTGTTTCACCTGGTTCTTTAAAAAAATTGATTTGTAAACAAAGTAAGAATTTGTAACCATCTGAAGCCCAATTAAAATGACAGATCTCTAGTTTCAGTTGTAGAGAAGGTACAAAAGGAATATATAAACATACTGTTATTCTAAAACTGTAAAACCCATCTCACATTTAGGTACACAATTGATTAAATTTTTGGATTTTTAAGCCAAGAAAGAATTAGAAATAGCAGTTTTCTTTTGTTTCTGTAGCAAATCTCTAATAACATTTTTATAGCCTGTCTGAGGCGAGGGATTAATTCCTAGTCTATCTCAACATTTTAGTTTCCCTTTTTCTCCATTTATATATACTAGTAAATATCTGTCTTGATCACTGCTGAAGATAAACTACTTGTATCTCCATCTTATTCTTCATAAGAAATCCCATATAGTGCTACAAATAAAAGAACAAAAAAAAGAGAGAATTTTGATATAATAAGGGTGTGTTAGACACTGTATAGTGTATTTACAAACCATTAACAAGCAAATGGGATATAAACAAATCAATAACAGAACGTATAAAAGCATAAAAAGGCAAGACATTAGAGTGTAAAGAATGCTCTTGTCATTGTATTACTGGAATCCGCTACAAATACATGCCCTGGGGAGTAGTCAATTTATTTTTATTGCTGTTGTTATGAGTTGACTACTCTGGGCAAAGTATCCAGGAGAGGGTGTGAGAGGGAGCTTGCTGGAGGCTGCTGTCATGTGGGAAGGATTATTACCCGGTGAGTTGCAAAATCACACCAGTTTTCGAGTCAGATGCCACAACATTCCAGAAAACCCAAGGGAATACTCAGAAACGTTTGGCTGTCTACATGTGAAGTTTTCATTCATCTGAAGATTTCTAAGCACTTCCTAGGGATTTATACCCCACATCTCAACCCTCAATGCAATGGAAGTGGAATCTGTGGTTAAAGAATATTGTGTAATAATACCACACGAAGATAAGATGAGTTTTTGAGAAGACTTACCTGATCATATAATATAACAAGCAAGGAAATAGCATAGGCTATAATTCTCATTCTTGCAGCCAATTTATGATTTTTTTTTATCTTTAAAACCTGTTTTTTTCCCTTCTCTTCTTGTGATGAGCAATTCAGCAGGTTGAAAGTCTTGCTTAGTAAAGAAACCCTTATGTTTCCTTTAAAGTGGTTCCTGGCAGTCCTGTTGGGGTAATGACAATTTTTGTTAGGTTTTAACTAAGTGCTTATTATAACGAGGATTCATGCTGGGTTCTATTCGTACTCCTCCCTCTCTATTTCATTATCTGCCCTTGATACTCAGGGTGCATTCTTGTACTCAGGCTGCCATAATAGAATACCGAAGAATAGGTGGCTTGAACACCAGAAATATATGTTCTGGAGGCTAGAAGTCCAAGATCAGTGTTCTCTCAGTTGGTTTCTGGTGAGGCCTTGCTTCCTGGCTTGTAGACAGCAACCTTCTTGCTGAGTTCTCACATGACTTTTTCTCTGTGTTCTCTTGGAGAGAGAGAGAGTGAGTACTCTGGTGTCTCTTCCTCTTTTTATAAGGACACTGGTCCTATTATATTGGTGCTCCACCTTTCAGACCTCAGTTAACCTTGATTACCTCCCTAAAGACCCTATCTCCATATACAGTCACGCTGGGGGTTACAACTGCAATGTATAAATTTTGAGGGGACCCAATTCAGTCCATCATACAATATCTATCACCCCAGCTAATTCTGTGAAACGCTTTTCTTAAACTTGGTTTTTGTGTCAACATGTCTTAACTATTTAACCAGGACATTCTTGCAGAGGAAAATAAAGCTATATACTAAAAACTCCACTGCTTCAGGAAATTCTTGCAAACCAAGTTACCTGGGCAAACAGCTTCTTTATCAGACAACAGTTTGCTTATCAAGAATTGTCTCAAAATCTTCACCTCACTGTGCCTAGCAAATTCTAAACATGACATGAATTTTGCACAATTTCAACCAGTTTCCCTCTTTGGGAGACCTGCCTTAAATCCCTTCAGCTCAAACCAAAAACCCTACACAGATTCTTCCCTAACTTCCTCCTTCTGTGTCTCTATGTAGCATCTGTCCAGGTAATGTTCAATTTTGCTGCTGTGAGTTTAAAACTTTGCTGTCTTTGATTCATAGCTTTCTTCGTTGGTCTTAGAGTGGCGTTGACAGGCCACATTTCATAGTGGCTAGAAGGACACCCAGAATAACAAATTTCCTACTTAGTGGAATCTTAATCATGCCACATAGGTAAAAGCATTTCTCTGCTATGTACTGATACTTCTAAAGGAGCAGAGATAACATTATGAAACAGAAAACAGAGCTTTGAAAGCAGTTTGTTCAATGTAACCTCTTACTTTTATCCCTTTGGTTCCTTCACCTTCACCTGCAAATTAGAATATGAGAAAAATAGCTGACCCACTTCCATTAAACTTAAGTCTGTGTCTATTTTCATCTGTAAGTGCAGAAGAGCAATAATTTCATTGCCTTGAGTTGATGTCAATCGGCTATGACCAGATTTGCAGGATCATCTAGCACAGAGCTCTGGAGTACTGTCCAATGGATTGGGACTATTTCTAGAAAATACTGACTCATGAGTTGATAGTCACTGCTGGTTTAGTAAAAGAATTGCCATCTGAATATATATACTTAGTGTACTTTGTAAAGGCCATAAAAGGCTTCTCATTGACTAAAACTCAATTTAATGTCTATAGTGTTAGTTTCCAAACTGTATATCAAGGCACCCCGGTGTGCTGATGAACTCACAGAGGTGTTGCTGGGATAGTTTAAATATTTAAGAAAAATACTGATACTTGACATTTGTCAGATACAGTGTGAAATACTAGCTGAAGGTAGTGCACAGTTTCAATATTAGATTGCGTTACATTCCTTTCAATGACAACATTTCTTTGTGAAGCTAGGTTTTTGGTGGCTGCTATAATTGACAAGCAAGTACCAAGTGAAAATTAATGTGTAACAGGAAATGAGAGTCATGGTATTCAAACTGATTCCAAGGTTGGAAAGTTCTACAACGCCCAACAGGTACAAACATCTACAGCCCATTAGTCAGTAATTGTGGATAAGAAACAAATATGGTTTTTAAAATTACTTTATCAAACAGCTACAAATCTGTTAAGAAATAAATATTTATTAGGTTGTTTGCTAGGTTTCGGACTTGGGACCCGGCCTCCCCTCCTTCATATCTATTTCCCCCTTTATGCCTGTCCTACCGTTGTAGTTTGGAAACATAAAACATGTTTGTTTTCACAGGTTCACAGTTGGAGAGGAATTTTGCCTCAGGATGAATCATACCTCTAGTTTCAAGGACAAATACTGTTTAAACAAATATGTGGGCACCCTGTGGCTCAGTCAAGATGACACATGCAATTAACCATCACACTGATGCAGGTGGCCTACGAACAGCACTCTGAGAAACAATTTCTTGTTTTAGAGTTTTAAAACTGTAAGCAGCTCTTTATGTTAGATGTACCGCTCTCTCCTCCTGTTTTATTCCTGCTTCCTATTTAATGGGGGAAGCATGTAATACTGTTGATTCCAACACACTGCCTAAAAATTTTCCAGTGTATCATGCTGTCAAGCCACGATAATGAAAAATCACTTGTGCTGTTTCTATTTCCCAGTATATGAACCCAGAACCCTAATATTGACCCATAGCCTCTGCCTGAGACAGTGTGGCTGGCAGAGCGCTACATGGCTATCACGGTTTGCTCAGCATATTGGTCACAATACGATCTTCCTTTTCTTTTCCCCTAAGGTAAACAACTTGACAAAATTAGAAAAACACGCAGAAAGCGAGGAGAGGAGCGCGATGATTGAGCTGCCTGTTCTACAGAGCTGTCGAGTTGGTGGCTCTGGATTCTTTGGAGCTGTCTTTTTGTAAATCTGACAGCCTTCTGCCTATATGGCACAATATTTATCTTGCCATATTGCTCCTGTTTATGTCAAAGCAAATAAACAATGAGACAAAAATTCAGCACAGAAGAAAATGACAGGAACAGATCCTGTTTAGAGTAAACACGGGACGTTGCACTTTTGATTACAATTCTGGATCCAGTCCTTAGAAACTGTGAGAAATGGATGGTATTTACGCAGGTGTGTGTGGCCTCTTCCTTCTGGTTCTGCCCTTTTGTCCTTTTGCACACTCTCCAGCTGCAATCATGTTCATTGTTTTCTTTATTATTTTTCTATGCAAAGCCAGTGTCTGAAAATTACATAATCATATAACTCAGCATTTGCCTGTTCTTTTATTAGTCTGAGTATATTCTTTAGGCCAGGCCCTGGTGTCATTCCTGAGAAACAACAACCAAATAGAAAAAAAATTATCCAGTTTGGAATATGGGAAATATTATGTACCAAGCTTTCTGTTTGGTGCTTTAAATATATTTTTTTGATGTAAAGTTCTCAACAATCTAAAACATAGGTTCTAATATTACTTCCATTTTCCAATTGAGAAAATTGAAGCTTCACATCATTACAGTACATTATGATTTAAAAAGTGTTCTCTGTGGTCAAATATATTAAGAAAATGCTACTTAATCAATTGACAGTCAGTAAAATTATGATCCTGAGTTACTTCAATGAAATTTTTTCTATAAAAACCACGCAAATAATAGTGACTAATTCCAAGGCTCACCTACCAATACTTGTTCAATTCATAATATAGTGGAATAGCATCCCCTATTTTGGTGAGTGTCCATTTGAAATATTAGGTTATTAAGTATGAAATATCTGATTTCCTTAAGTACTAAGTTTGGCAGTTAATATCCGTGACATTTCACTTTGACACTTCTTGTTTTATTTTTATTGTAAAGGTACATTCTCACTCTTTCAAGTGCACATTTTGACTTGTGATTATCTTTCAAAGTTTTTAGAATGATTTTTATACAATCATACATCAGAAATTTGTATTATTTTCAAATGTGAGTTCCATTGTAAAACCAATACAACAGGGCCCAAAATATCAACAGAAGTGTTTGAAGAGGATGTGACTAATGAACACACAGTATGTCAATGGTTTAAAAAGTTCCATTCTGGTAATTTTAATCTTTAAAATGAGTCACATGGACAACCTGAAACCAAGGTGGATAATGATAAACTAAAAACAGTAATGGAAGTGAATTCATCTCAACCTATGCATAAGGTAACAATAAGGTTTGATGTTACTATTCCAACAATATTAGACCATTTAAAACAGATTGATAAGGTAAAGAAGCTGGATAGATGGATACTACATAAATTAAACAAACTTCAAAAGAAAAATTTTCTCGAAGTTTGTCTTTCTTTGCTGTCACTACATAAAGAGGAACCATTTCTACACTCTATTGTTACATGTGATAAAAAATATATTCTTTTTGACAATCACAAGTGCTCAGCACTATGACTGGATAAAGATAAAGTGCTGAGACAGAGTCCAAAACCAAATAGTCATCAAAAAAAGCTAATGCTGTTTGTTTGGTGGTTCAGTGCTGGTATAATCCACTACGGCTTCATAAAACCTAGTCAATTGATTACAGTGATGTCCACTACAACCAATTGGATGACATTATGAGGATGCTTGTGATTAAGCAGCTGAGATTGGTCAATAGATACAGGCCAATCCTCTTGTAAGACAACGCTCAACAACATGTAGCACAAACAACACTGCTCAAACTACAGAGACCGAACTTAGAAACTCTCTGTCATCCACCATATTCACCAGACCTTGCACCAACTAACTATAGATTCTTCCAGGCTTTGGACCACTTCTTACAAGAAAAAAATATTCAATTCTCAACAAGCTGTGGAAAATGCCTTTCACAATTTCATTGCCACTCTCTCTCCAGGCTTTTTCCCTGCTGGCATAAACAAGCTACCATTAAAATGACAAAGCTGTGTCGACGGTTTAGACACATACTTTGATTAATTCTACTGCTTCTTGTTTGAGATATAATAAACTAAACTTTTGATTCAAAACCGGACATTTCACGTTTAATGACCTAATACATTTGGTCTGCTAGACTGAGCATCTAAGTACTGTTTAAAATATTCACCCAGTAGCAAAATACATAACAAGTTCTAAATAGTGGATTTATTTATAAAAGAGCTTTTGTAACTCAAATTGTGATCACTTGACCGTTGTTGAAACTGTCAAACTCCTGATTGTTGTTTGGCTGAGTTTTCCCACACACTCAGTGGGATGATAGATTTTTGGTGTAAGATTCATTGTTAATTGTCCCCTCAAGGCCTCCTCTTATTCTTTGCTCTTGACAAAATAAGTGGTTTCCATTTTTGAGATTTATTTTTAATTTTTATTAAAAGAGTAAAGCATTACAAAGCTCTGTTGGTAGTCTAGGTGCTTACAATCTATACATATAATTTTATTTCTCTACTTCCATTATTTTAATCAATGCTGAGTTAAGGTGTTACCTATGAAGCAGGAAGGGAACTTGACTATCAAACTGGGAAATTTCCAAGTAGCAAAAATGTACTGAAGGACATGCTTTGCAATAGAGCAATGTTATTTTAAAATTGAATCTAAATGTCTTTGGCAGAATACTCATTTTCCAGAACAACACAATTCTCATCACTCATATTGTCTTATACTCAGATCACTTACAGAACTCTCCTTGGCCCTCAAAAGGCATTTGCAGTTCCTGAGATTGGGAGAAAAATGGGTAAAGAAGTAAAAGCATCTTGGTAATTCATAAATCCATCATCTCAAACATTTATCATTTCTTTGTGTTGGAAAATTTCCAAATCATCTCTTCTGGCTATTTTGAAATAAACAATAAATTATTGTTAACTATAGTCACCCTTCTGTACTATTGAATACTAGAACTTATTCCTTCAGTCTAACTGTATTTTTGTACCCAATCCTTCCCCTTCTCTCTACCCTTTCCAGCCTCTTGGAACCACCATTTTACCTCTGTATGCATGTGTCAGAATATCACATGTACCCCAGAAATATGAATTATGAATATGAATAAAAAAGAATTATGAATATGAATAAAAAAGAAATCAAAGAATCTTTATCACCTACTCACTGTTGTGACTTAGTGTATGCCCCATGCCCTCATATATAAACAGGGGCTAATAATATTAGACTTATTATTCCATTAGTTACTTATTACACAATAGGTGGGGCCCCTTCTTTCAGAAGCCTATAATCTGGTGGCAAGGAAATGCCCTACTTTGGACAGGGAAAAGTGGGATGATCTCCTGAGTGGGGAGGAAGGGGTATTTAGTATGAGAAGGTGTAAATCATTTGAAGTATGGAGGTGACACAGCCCAGACAGCCAGAAGGAATATTAAACATAAACATACTTGGGGAGATTGGATTCAGGTAGGTCTGGAAAGTCAGAAGGCAATTCCTATAACAAAGAAATGAGAGTGACATACCATGACAAGGGGACCTTGGAGGAAGGTGAAGTTAGAGAGCTAGGCGAGGACTTGGTAATGCAGGACTTTGCAGACAATTTGGATTTTGCACCAGTTTCCTATTGCTGTGTAATAAATTAGCAGCAATTTAGCAGCTTAAAACAACACCCTTTCATTATCTAACGTTTTCAGTGGGTCAGATATCTAGGGACAGCTTGATTCTCTGCTCTGGGTCTTTCAAAACCAAAATGAAAGGGTTGACCATCTGGGTTTATATGGGCAATTCTGGGTATTAATCTATATCTAAACTCATTCAGATTGTCGGCAGCATTCAGTTCTCTTCAGGGGTGGGGCTGAGGACCCTTTTCATTGTTGGCTGTCAGCTGGGTAAAGCCCTTCAAGCTTAAAGACCTCTCTCTGATCTTTGTACTTGGGCTCATATAGCTCAGAGCCAGCCATGACCCACCACATCTGTCTCACACTTGCAATGCCTCTAACTTCTCCTTCTGCTGCATCTCTGCTTCTCGTTGGAGAAAGTTTTCTGCTTTTAAGAGTTCCTGTGATCAGATTTGAGTCTTTCACTAGAGATTCCTTATTTAACCAAGCATGCCCATAATGAATTAAGAAAATGGAATTTTGTTGTTCACGTCTTTGCTGACATCTTTGTGAAAGCAATTTTTTCTACTCAATAAAATGCTTTTATTTTGCCACATGCTTTTGTGATGAGCACAGAAATCCATAATCCCTTTCAGGGAGGACCTGCTGCCTAGCTGTGGGCAGTGCGGTCAGCAGAAAACCTCCGGCTGCCAGCCCCATCATGGTCTGCCTCAGCTGCAAAGAGCCACCATGCTGGGTGACACCCCCTTTCCAGGGAAGCCCCTATCTGATCACTGAGCCAGGCAGGGGTGTTAAGATGCCCCAACTTTGGCAGACACTTTTTGCTCCAGAACTCCCCATGCAGATAGATTGACCTAGGCAATGTTGGATTTGCATCGCAGTTCAACTTCTTCCCTCCCCACCTCCTCCACAGGTATTGATTCCAAGTAAAACATCTTGCACCCTAGATTTCACCTACATTTGGCGAATTACAACTGGGGCAGCTTTGAATCAACTTTGTCAAAAATCTTGGGCTTTGAAGTTGGCTCTTGGTATTGGTGGAAAACATTTACCAGTTACCAAATAGTTTAGCCAAATCAGCAAAAAAAATCATTTATTTTATATCTGAAAAGTCTTCCTTTATTTTATATAAGTAAGCATATTAAAATGTTTTCTGAGAACCATTATTTTTAAAAGTACAGAAATAGATTATAAAATGAATCTTATAAAATGAAATATTTAAAAGTTCTAAGATAAAATGCTAATGACTTAGCAAAATTTGTGTGTTCATTTTTATGTTATGAAACAAGATAAACTAGGATGCTATTTATCATTAGTTAGATGATAATAATGCAATAAAATGTGTAACTCTAGGAGATTATTTAGGAAGTGACAAGTGCAAAGAAAGGTATCATATTTTTGATTACTCTTTATGTTCATGTAATGAACTTTTGTGTTTAGTTTCCAGGAATGATTAAATATAAATGAAGTATAAAATAAAAATAAATATATTTTAAGAACAATATAATCAATATTTTACTATTTAATGAGAGTTATATTATGCTAGAAATTAACTGGTCTGAAAGTTTGCATATAATTTTACTTTTTGTAACCAAGTAGTAAATATTAAACATTTCATAAGGTGAAATAAAATGAAGATTTACTGTATTTGGAACAAATATTTTATGATATAATTTGATAAAATAGGTTTTACCTATCTTAGTAATAAACAGCAAATATGAAAGAAAGAATGATAATATTTCATCCATTGATTTTATATATAGAATGTTTCAAAATATTTTGCAGTCCTAGAAAACATTCTGATTATATTTCAAAGATTCAGCCTTATTAATTTTCACTGCTCTGGCCATTTGAAGGAGTTTTTCTTTGCAGCTAATGACATGTACTATTGATGAGTACTGAAATAGTTACAAAGAACTGTTTATGTTTAGGGTAGATCCAAACTTTGTAGACCCCACAATTTCTGCAAACTTTGGTGGGTGGCTTTTGAAAGACAAATGATGCAACAATTATGTAATAAAATTAGGTATGAACATTCAAACAGGCATTTGAACTTGGAATATCCTGAATTGAGATGAATGGATGGTAAAGGGAGATTGTAGGAGTAATGACAATTTTTATTTCACGGCTTGAATTCTTCTATCTTGCTTCCCCATCACCACTAACAATGGTGAAAACACCAAAAGCACTATTAGAAAAGAATCCACCTTTTTTTAGAGAAAGCTCCTTGAGGGAAAAAAAGCACAAACTGTCATTAAGAAATGTTCATTAAGAAATATTGAACTCAGCCTGGTGCGGTGACTCATGCCTATAATCCTAGCACCCTGGGAGGCCAAGGCAGGAGGATTACTTGAGGTCAGGAGTTCGAGACCAGCCTGAGCAAGAGCAGCAAGAGCGAGATCCCGTTTCTACTAAAACTAAAGAAAAATTAGCTGGGCTACTAAAAATGGAGACCAAAAATTAGCCGGGCATGGTGGCACACGCCTGTAGTCCCAGCTACTCTGGAGGCTGAGGCAAGAGGATTGCTTGAGCCCAGGAGTCTCAGGTTGCTGTGAGCTAGGCTGACGCCACAGCACTCCAGCCCAGGCAACAGAGCGAGACTTCCTCAAAAGAAAGAAAAATATTGAACTCTAAAATATTTTCATATATTTAATATAAACAGATGTAGATTTACCTTGAAGTTACTAAAGCTTAAGCTCCAAGGACACTTCATGCGTATGGGGTCCTCCCAAGGCCCTGGGAGGGCACCAGCAATGCCCTCGCATAGTCCTATGTATTTGTAAAAATTACGGAAGTGAGCTATTTGAACTGTAGTCTGTTAAAACCCCTCTTCACTTCTGTACTAACTAGAAGTTTTGCCTCTAACAGCAGTAACACAAGGCAGGAGAAGCCTGGAAGACATTTTGAGAAGTATTGATTAGTGTTAAGCTCTCACCTTGTTTGCTCTTTTCAGGGAAGGGTGACGCTTTCTCCCTCACCCTCACCCTCTCCTCCCTCCCTCCTTCTATCTTGTCAAAGAAAACCAGAGCCCTACAGTAGTTAAAGCAGTAAAAATCAGATTTTATTCAGGACTATTGCAATAAGGGAAATAAGACCTCAGTGTAGAACAGGGCTCAACTCCAAATACAGCGTGGGCAAGTCGGGATTTACAGCCAAAAATCACGGTGGGGGTCAGTGGATGAAAATTACTAAAAGGAAACATTGTGAGTAAGGGAGAATCTAGCTAAACTGACCTAGAAGACTTTTTGCTGAAGGCAGCCCAAGGTGATCTGTCATCATCTAGGGTATGGTAGAGGATAAAGAACCTGATTAAATATCTGGGGTGATCAGATATGGAGGATGAGGGCTCTGGTTAAACAAACTTAGCAGGATTCTTGCTAAAATTGGATTTAGCAGTGAAATGCCTAGATGGAATTTGAAGAAGTTTCAAGAACCTGACTAACCTTAGGTCAAGCAAAGAATCTTTGTCACTCCTTCCTCCTTCTCTCCTTCTTCCCTTCCCTCCCTTCCTTCCCTCTTTGCTTCTTTCCTTCCTTCCTTTCTCCCTTCCATTTTAGCTTGTCCAAGGAATAGCATAAACTCTGAAGCTTTCTTAAGATGGCCTTTAAGAAAGTTCATGGGAATCTGGAAATCAATTTTCTGAAAACAATCAGAGCACTTGTACAATTTGGAGAGTCTTTGTGTACTCCATTTCAAAGCTTTTTGTTGTAGCCAGGAATTGGCAAACTTTTCCTGTAAAGGATCAGATAGTAAAATTTTAGGCTTTCTGGGCCATAGGTCTCTGTAGCAATTACTCACCTCTGTAATTATAATGTGAAAGCAGCCATAGATAATATACAAATGAATGGCATGGCTGTGCTCCATAAAACTTTCTTTACACACACACACACACACACACACACACACACACAAACAAAAACATTAAGTTGGATTTGGCCCCAGACCTAGTTTGTTGACTAACTGCAGCCAGAGACGAACAGGTGTGATGACAAGTGGCATCATAGATCACAATTTCCAGAGAAATCTTAGGAAGTTCCTCAGAATCTAAAACTAGCACTAATTTTTGTTATATGCATAGCCCTCAGCCCAATAGTCAGTGATTCCCAAAATAAATATCTCCAATAAAACAGGTCTGTAATGTCCACTTGGAAATATAATAGCAAAAGTATACGATATTAGATAGAAGACACGTTATATTTTTGCTCCTTTCAAAAGGCTTGTGTCAGAATCTAAGTCTAATAGGATTTCATTTGAAAAAATGTATTTAAATTGAACTTGGCAAAGACTGTAAATGTTGCATAAATGTTGCATGAAAGTACTACAAATTAGTGATGTTCAATCAACACCTTTTGTTGAGGTCGGATTTGGACCCTATCCATATCTGCTTTATCTCACACATGGTTTCATCACTGTCACCCAGGAGTCCCACTTGACATCAAGTGACAGGCAGAGATCATTTATAAGGAGGTCTTGGAGGATTCCCCATCCACCCACTGGAGCTATGTTTGTTGTAACAAAAATGCACCAACTAGAATAGGATCACAGCTCCATAAAAAGCCTGCTCTGTATTGGAAGCTAAAATGGGGTAGTTGCAAGCACGAGAGAGGAGGGATTCTGGTAAAAATAACTAACGGAACCATGACAAAGATGACTATAGCCCAAGAGGATCTTTCAGCATTGATTGAGATTGTGCCAGATGTCCCAGCACGACTGTACGTGGGGAAAGCCATCTGTATTCTATGGATCAGGCTGGCCGGCCACTCAAAGCAGGCTTTAATCCAACTTCCAACCAAGAGAGCTGGGTGGAAAACTGCCTCAGACACTTGAGGTGATGGCCAGAAATGCTTGGCATTTCTAGATGCCTGGCATGGGAAGAATTATCAGTCTAATCTGAACTTTTTTCTTAGTCACCCATCTGATCAGGAAAAAAAAATCTGTTGTTAAAATATTTCCCATCATGTTTGGGGGTCTTTAATGCTCCAAAGAAGTGATTTATTCTCTCTGAGATACTTTTCCACATTGGTGTTTCAGTAATATTTCATGATCTGAAAATCAGACATCCATTTGTGGGGGTTAATAAGAAAGAGAAGAAAGAAGAGGATACATGCTATGTTTTATTGTCTGTAGTGCCAGTTTTATTTGTAAAAATATAATTATTTTTTAAAACACACCTAAGGGTTGAAAAATCCTATTAATCACATTAAAAATATATACAATTATGTCTGGTTTTCAGGATATAAACCTCCTTGTTCCGTTGGAAGCTTTGTTCTATAAATCTAGACTACCAATAATCACTGCTAAGCCAAATCCTGAAATTCTGTCCAGATCTAGGAAATAGTTAACATGTATGTAGCACTTGTCATGTGCCTGTCACCATGCTAAGCACGTTGCCAGTAGTAACTGATTTAATGCTCTTACCGCATCTATAGGTGGCTAGCATTATTGTGCTCATTTACAGGTGAAGCACAGAGAGTTGTGTAACGTGCCAGAGGTCACACAGCTGGTCATTTCAGAAGCAAGATTCACATCTCCAGAGCCTGCCGTCTTAGCGGGCATTTTCCCAATCACTGTGAAGATTTTATTCTAGAACTGATACTTTCTCGTGTCAGAATCTCTGGTCAACATTGTGCTAAAACCCTTGCCTGGACCTTACCACCCTTCCATTTGTTTAGAAATTCATCAGAGAGGCAGTGTTAAGTTGCTTTCTTTGTGTCATCATCAGAATTACGATTTCCTGAATCTTTCTATTGAAGAAGTAGCCAAAAAGAAATCTGAAGGACAGAGAGAGCAAGGGGAGAGAGGAGAGAGAGAGACCACTCAAAATACATGGATTGTGTATGTGTTAGCAGGCATCCTCCCAGTACTTGTCTTTTTCCAATTAGAAGTGCCTTTCACAGTTGCTGCACCACCTCTGTTAACCCCAGCTCGTTGCCCTTTGAAGCCCTCTCCTTTGTTATTCTTAATCTACATCAAATAGTCCCTCAGCTCTCATAACACATGCAGGACCACATTCAGGGCTGCTTCCTGTCACTGGGCTTGAAGTTGCGTAATGTAAGTTTACTCCAGCATAGATTTTTACAAATGCGTTTAACTTAACAAGGTTCTAAAGCAGAGCCATACTAGTCATGCACAAATTACTGGAAAAGATCATCTCTGGGAACAAAGAAAAGCTGTTCTTCCTCCTATGCCCATACATAGCCTGAGGTATGGCAATGAGGTACACTCTCATTTTCTGTCCCCGGCCGAGCATTTCACAGGATAAGGCTTTTCCAGTTTTCATTTTTATCCACATACAACTAGTTTAAAAACGTCCAAAATTACAAAAGCTTTGTACCTTCCAAGCCTCTTCTTTCTCATTTACTGAACTATATACTGAAGTGGGGACTATGAAATCAACAAACCTGGGTTAGAACAATGGCTCTCAGCCCCAGACGAGATGCATAGCTGTGGTAGAATCAGAAAAAGGAGCACAATAATGCGTGTGTGTGCATGTGTGTGCACGCCTGTATGCCTTCGCGTGTTTTACAGTTCTATAGTGTACTAGTTTCCTAGCGATACTGCAACAAATTACTACTAACCAGATGGCTTAAGACAATAGAAAGTTATTCTCTCAAAGCTCTGTGGGCTGGAAGTCCAAAATCAAGGTGTCTGGAAGGCTTTGCTCCCTACCAAGGCTCTAAGGGACAATCCTTTCTTGTCGCTTCCAGCTTCTAGTGGCTCCAGGGGTTTTTTTGGTTTGTGGATGCACTCCTTTAATCTCTGCCTTGTCTTCCCATAGCCTTCTCCCCTGTGTCTTCCCTTTTCTGTTTCTTATAAGGACCCTGTCATTGGATTTAGGGCCTGCACTAATCCAGGGAGATCTCATCTCAAGATCCTTATCTTTTTTTATTTTATTTTATTTATTTATTTATTTATTTTTTTTTTTTGAGACAGAGTCTCACTCTGTTGCCCAGGGTAGAGTGCCGTGGCATCAGCCTAGCTCATAGCAACCTCAAACTCCTGGGCTCAAGCAATCCTCCTGCCTCAGTTTCCCAAGTAGCTGGGACTACAGGCATGAGCCACCATGTCCGGCTAATTTTTCTATATATAGGTTTAGCTGTCCATAGAATTTCTTTCTATTTTTAGGAGAGACGGGGGTCTTGCTCTTGCTCAGGCTGGTCTCGAACTCCTGAGCTCAAAGAATCCACCTGTCTCGGCCTCCCAGAGTGCTAGGATTACAGGTGTGAGCCACCACGCCCGGCCAAGATCCTTATCTTAATTATAACTTCAAAGACCCTTATTCCAAGTAAGTTCCCATTCTGAGGTTCTAGGGGTTAGAACTTGAACATATATTTTTGAGATCCAATTCAATCCACTGCAAATATGTTCTTATTTATAGGTTATGTTTTTCTTTGACTGGTACCATTTCTCACAGTTATGGAGTTAAAAATGCCCTTTCTTTTATGAAAGAATAATAGATAGTCCTGTTTGTATATGCGTGTGTATATGAGTGTGTGGGTGAATCATAGTGTTTTTTTGACAAAATTAAAAATCGGCAGTCCAATATCAGTTCCCATATTTTTAAAAAATAATCTGGAAAATCCCAGTCTAAAAGTTATTAGAAAACTGGTCTCAATTTCCTGAGCCTATTTCTTTATCTGCAAATGAGGTGATCTCTGGTTTTTATACATCTAAATTTCAGATAATTTGCACATTTGTACGTAATACATGGGAACCTCTGAACTCCTTTTCTAAAACCCAAATCAGAATTTCTTACACCAGAAAACCAATGAATATTTGAAGCTATTCCACAGGACACTGCCTGCCATCAAGGAGTTCAGTTGGGGCATTTCACCATCTTTTCTTACAGTAAATGCTATTGACAGAATGTCTGTGTCCTTCCAAAATTCATATGTTGAAGCCTTGATCCCCAAAGTGATGGCATTTGGAGGTAGGGCCTTTGGGAGGTAATCAGTCATAGGGGTGGAGGGCTCATGAATAGACCAGTGTCCTTTTAAAAAGAGAAACACAAAATCTGATCTCTTTTTCTGCCATGTGAGGACACAGCGAAAAGACAGCCATCTATAGACCAAGGAGAGAGCCCTTTCCAGACATAGAATCTGCTGGCACTTTGATCCTGGACTTTGCAGCCTCCAGACTGAGAAATAAATGTTTGTCACTGAAGCCACCCCAGTCTATGGTATTTGTTATAGAAGCCCCAGTTGACTAAGACAGTATGTTTTGTAAAATTATGCGAATTTTTTTTTGCTTTGTATTTAATAATTTTTTTGAAATAAGAAAGTGATTTTAATTCCTCAAGGATTTTGAGCACATTTATTTCCTTCCTATAACTGTCATTTCCATTGCTTGACATATCTTAGGACTACAATATAGTATGAAAATAGAGGACTTTGTATAGTTGTAGTCACAATCATAGTGATAGTATTAGAAGTAGCAGTAGCAGTTAGCAGAAGTAGTTAAAAGCAATAAATGGCAAAAAAAATTAAATATCTTATAGTATTATATTAAATATGATGATGTGTAAGGTGTTCTGTAACCTGTTAAGCTCTAGATAAATGTTAATTATTTCCTGCATAGTAGTATGGACTTCATTTTGCAATAAATGCTCAGTCATGCATTGATTAAATGGGGATGTCTTATTGACCTGCTTGGTAATGTAGTTCTTATTCATAATTTTCCCTTACTAATCAGCAAATTAAGCTCTTTAATCTAAGGTCAGGCCTCATGAAGGGGTGGACGAGAGCCAAATTTAACCCACAGACGGTTAATGATTTTATGTTTGGATTTAAAACTTCCCTGCCTGACCTTCCCCACCACTCCTCTTACCTTGTATCTGGGGGCTTTACACATTTATGTCACATGGCCCTGCAGTCATTTGTGCTTGGAGCTCTGGATGAGTGGTTAGGAAATGACCAGCTGTTTGAAAGAATGGGAGTGAGCCCTATTTTTCTTATCACAGGGAGACAGGGGGCTGTCTAGAGGTGGACCATGACCTCTCTTTGCTCAAGATTTTGCTGTGATAAGACAGATAACTGGTAATTCACTAAGACCACTTTGGTAAACCTGGAGTGACTGGCACCTACCTGTGGAGTCCCTTACCCATTACACATACTCTACTCTCCCTGGAGTCCTTCTTTATCTGCTGTTGATTTTATTCTTTTCAAATGTGTAATTAAAGGAGTTGATAGGAGAGTTATTTGAAGCTGTAAATATACAAAAATTTTAGATCCATCACTGAGTTTCCATCAGGTGTAACATCTGGTTCTTAGTCAAGGTTTCTTTCAATCATATTTATACTTGAATTCTTTTAAAAACCATTAGGAAGCCAAATGTATGCTAGCAAAGCCAGTCCACTATATGTATGCATCCTGCTGGTTTTGCTGAATGGTAGTGGAACAGAGTGGACTTATGCTTTGTTCTTTCTTTGCTTGTTGTTAGAAAATGTTTATTTCAAAGCTGATCTGTATTAACATAGTCCTCCTGACATATATCAACCTGAGTTCCTTTCATATAAACGTGTGAGATGGACAGGAGGCAAAGAGAATTGTGTGCCAAGAAAGTCACAAGAATGTAACCTAAGTAAAAGATTTATCTCCTTTTGGCCATTTAAGTCATCAGTGCTTCTTGGGTTGCGGGGGGCGGGGATGGAGACTAGAAATGTCATCTTTGCAACATTTTGTAATAAACTTTATTGAATAAATCCCAATACCCACTAATAATGCTTTTAAATAAACTCTCCTATAATAATTACATTGATATAACATCTAAGACAATGATTTGCCCTCTCCTTTCTTTATCACCTCCCCTTTTTATTTTTATACAGAATAAACAAGTATGTGTATATTTTAGTGAATTAAAGGACATAATCAGGACACTCAAGATAAAGTATGATTCAAAATCATCTTAAAGGAGTTTTTTGTAGGGGTACCAATTTTTTTCTTAGCTACCAGAAGCCTTGTGTCTATCTCCAGAATATGAGAACTTCAGATGAATTGTTCTGAGAAATGAGACCTACCTGAGCTCATTTAAAGATTGGCAGATGTCAAAATATAATATTTGAAAAGTGAAAAAGCATGGCCCATATATAATACAGAATGGCTCTCATATAGAATGATTCTCATGAATTTCACATAGAATGAACATATATCAAAATTTAGCACATTAATGGGAGAACCAGACGAATGGCCAATCCAAAGAGCATTTGAGGAGGAAAGGTTTCTAAAGTCACTCCGGAAAAGCATGCTGAAATAGTTGACTAAATTAGGAACAAAACCAGTTATGTCTCTATAGTGCATAGTTTTTTGGAATTTTCTTCTCTATAACACTGATATTACTTGTATATCTACAAGAAGAAAATGATGAGTTGACATATAATCTAGGCATGGAATCTAGGCCCTAATTGATAATAAGTAGCAAGCTAAATAAAGATAAAATGCCCTAGAGAATTAAATATTCCTCCAAAGTGCCTATTAAACAATGTTACAGTATGACACTAAAAAGACATGGAGTCATTCTTTTGTGTATTTCCAAGTTTGGGATGAATTTCTTAATAGTCCTCTGGTGATCATAAATAACCTTGAATTATTACTTTTGATTATAAAATTCTGATCTCATTCTGTTTTGGATGAATTAATTCACAAATGTGCAGCAAGAGGTGTTTATTAACCATATCAGCCTCTCTGCCAATGGTCAGAAAATCCAGAGGCTCACAGGGTTGAGCTAGTACTCAGTTAGTTCCAGAGAATTAACTTTGACTGGAAAATTCATAAGGCATCTCAGATTGCATAACATCTATTATTCTTGAGGGTTTTTAAAATTGTTCCCGCTGGATTTTCTTCTCTAACACTAGAAAACCAAATCCAAACCTGAAACATTCATATCCACAGGTTACACCTGTGCTCCCTATAAATTTGGGAGAATTGCTTTCTCCTCAAGGTTCGCAAAATCTGAGTAGGTTCTGCCTGCCTGTAAAGCTGAGACCCTGTAAGACGTAGAGTATGTATTGTTCCAGTTTCCTGGGAAGGTTCTGTGAGCATCAGTTCCACACATGAAATACAATCTGTGCTCCTTAATTATGTGTTTGTCATACTTAATTGCAATGAGATTTATTCTCCAATATGTTACTGCAGGTGTAGCCTTGATTGCAGAATCAATTTGTCCACTTACATTCTAGTATAAAGGAGATTAAGTTCTGGCAAATAACTACATTTCCAAGAAAACAAAGAGACTCAGAAAAAAATACGTATTTATATGCACATGAATTCATACATTTGAATGTACATAATATTTATTTATAAATAAACATGAAACATAAATATAAATTTGGGGCAGAGAGAACAAGGTAAAGCTGCTTCATTTACACACAGGACAATAGGACATAGAACTAATACCAACAGTATTCTAAAACAAATAACCACAATTAAATTTCTCTTATCCATTCATTCTGTACTATGTAAATTGTCTCCATCTTTTGGACTTGAGATTAGTAGCCAGCTTCCATGAAGTTGTCTGCTTCTGAATAAAAAATGGCCTTGGAAATTTCAACTCTATCCCTTTGGACAATCAGAGTTATCTACCAGATGCTAGCTCAAGCTTCAAAGCCTGTTCCCTTGGGTTTATTTTTTGAAATATCAATAGTCAAAAACACTTGATAGAATTATTTTTGCTGAGGCATTGAGACTATTCTTCTTTGTTAAAAGCTGAATTTTTTTAAAAAAAGCAAAAAGATAAAAGCCTAATTTCTAGCCCGTAGCTTATAACAAAACTTTCAAGTATCAAACCCGAATAACTATGGTTAATTTATTATGGTAACCAATAATAGGAGAACAGAGGAGAATGAAATTCTCCATTGGGTTATAAGATATTGATCAGTGTTTCCTCTGAGGGTAACAACATGCCATGGACAGCAAGGGCATGACAAATCTATGAAATTTATAATCTCTGAATTATCTGTACTTA
Organism: Lemur catta; assembly: GCF_020740605.2. NCBI lineage: Eukaryota > Metazoa > Chordata > Mammalia > Primates > Lemuridae > Lemur > Lemur catta. The sequence goes on from NC_059128.1 coordinate 15,107,944, forward strand.
CTGTATTTTACCTACATAAAATAAACTTGTGGTAGGCTGAGATTTTCCTTTGATTTGACAAATACCTTGCTTGCAGCTCTTATTGTTGGAGTGTAAGTTGGAGTTGTAAGTTGTAGCAGTTAAGACATATTAAACCAAATCAAGTTACTTTTAACATCTCCCTTGATATAAAGTAAAAGAAAAAATGTTTGTGAGTATCCAGTTTTACATGTAAGACATATTTCACACACACATATTTAATAAATAGCCTGATCTTTGCAAAGCAAAGATAAAAGATTTATCAAAAGATATTTGGTCTTTTGACTAAGACAGAATCATGGGTCCTGAGACTATTAGCTTGACTACCAGCTCATCAAAGTGACACTACAATATTTTAAACAAGCATAAAATGTAAAACAATTATGAACAAATAGCTCTCTCAGAAGTGAAGAACTTTTGTGTTTCCTTTTTTTTTTTTCCTGGTTCAAATCCTGGACATAAAAGTCTACACATAGCACAGAAAGTCAATCTAGTGAGATAATCTGCTATCTCAGTAGATCATAAAGATGGTAAAAACTAATCTTTTACTTTCTCTTAGAGATTTCTAAATACTGCAAGGCCATTTGTCATTTTAACCTAAGGGAAAATATTCTAGTTTGCATTAATATAATATCTGGCAGAAAAGTGATACCAAACTATAAATAAACTCATCAAAATGAGTCAAATTTTCAAAATTTTGATATATTTCATAGCTTTTTTATGATCACTTTCAATTGTTAGAAACCAACACAAGTGATTCGCTGTATTTAAACTTCTGTAACTTGCTATAAAAACTCATTTAGTTCTTTATAAAAATTTCATATTGGAACAATCTGCTACATATATTTAGGACAAAATTACTCCCTGTGTATATTGAAAAGCAAAAATGCAGCCCATCCATTATATACACAGTTGTATTACTTTATCTTACTTAGAAGCTGTGCAGATATCTGTTTCAGGACTCTGTCTTACTTAAAGTTGTTCAGATGTCCAAAGATCATTCACTAATTAACTCAATTTAGCATTACATAAAGCATTCAAGTTAACTAAGTATCTTGGAAATAATTTTTAATCAGCTACAGCTTAGAATATAAGTGATGTTAGTGTAAAATGTTTTTCAGGACTAAAATTAAACACATAATTTTATATTTTATTAATTTTAAATATTTTATGTAAATGCTATTAGCTTATCTGAACACTAAATAAGTATAAAAACTTTAAGACATTCTTATTTATAGTCTCTTCATGGAAAAATAAAGCCAATCTTATAGTGCTATAAAAATACTTTCTAAAAAACTTATAAAAAATGAAATGAATGCTTTTATTATGTACCACACATACAGCTGATTTTAAACAGTATCACAAGCCAGCCCAAAGATTCATCTTGATTAGGTGGACTTAAATTCTTATGAAAAATGCTTTTGAGCTTTTATTTTCTATAAAAAAAGGATTTTTTTCTTTAAAGTCTGGCACATTTAAGATATTATATTAATATCTTCAGTTCTCTTATTTTCTTGGGATTCTGGGAATATAAGATTCATGAAAACACTTAATCAGAACAGACATCCTCTATTTTGAGAGATTTTGTAATTTAGTTTATTAATGTTCTTCAGAGGTAAGAAAATATTTTACATTTACCCAAGGAGAGGTATGGAATTTTCTCAATTATAGACACACAGACACATGGAAAACATGTAGTTTCCATTGTGTAACTTCAGCAAAAGGTCAGAGTTAGTCATAGAAAACAAAACTTACCACTTCAGATCTCAGAGAAAAGTTCTGCTATCTAGTAGGCATGAAATATTTTTTTAAATTTGCTCTCAGTTCACAGATGGACAAAGAGGTAATGAAAATGTTCAACAAACTCAATCAGGTATGGACAGACTAATAGACATGAACAAGAGCCAGAAGAAACAAAACAAAGCAAACAAACAAAAACCCCCCACAAAACTAGAAGCAGGGGAGTAGGTGAGGCCAACAGAAAAACAGAGTCAGCAATTCCTGGGACCAATAAAAGATCTTAGATTTAAGCAGCCTGTGAGGTGTACTTCTCAGAAAATGTACTTTTTCTCTTGTAGTTGACTCCATTTGGACATGTCGGTGGGAAATCTTCCAAAATTGTCCATGTTTAATTTCAAAAAAAATTAAAAACATGAATCTTATATAAATATTAAATATATGTATGCCAAAATTTATTTAGCTTATTGAGTGAACCAGCGATATGGGAAAACTGATTCAAAAGGCCTTTGAGAATCAAGGTCAAATTTTCTAGGGGAGATAAATATCTTTTGATTGTTGAGAACAGGAATTTTGGGTCACCAAGGAGTTACCATTTTGTTTATTCGAGATAGTCCAAATTATCGGGAAAGTGGACATTTTTTGTTATAGATCATATAAAAACTGGATAAAGACTTGAGAGTGGAAACAGTTTCATCTTCAACAATATATTATCTTTTTATAACTCTGCAAAGTGATTGGAAGGTAGCCAGGGCAAAGAACCTTGGTTTTAGTCTTCCCTTTGCCATTGTATCTGTTTCTAATTAACCTCTTCTGGAAATTTTGTGGCAACTTAAATTTGTGCTAAAATGCTTATTATGTCTATGTAATAAATCTTGCCCAAGTGCATTTAGTTGCATCACATAAAGCTACCACCATAAACACAGATCCTTTTAATACCCCACAGGAATGAAATATTATTTTCTTCAAAACAACTTTAAATGATCTTATTGGAAACCTTGTTAGACATCACAGTCTCTGACATACCTATTCACACACCAACATGCATGCACATTCACCCAGACAAATCAGTGCAAAATTCTTTCAAAATTATGATGGCTATTTCTATTTTTTTCTGTATATCTCCCCACCCCCAGAGTTTCTAATGAACATTTGTCATTTGTTCAGTTGGATGCAATGTTAGCCAACTGCTAGACGTTTACTCTCTGATTCATTTTGATCTTTTCCGACACCTGACCTGGTTTGACATGCTATGCAGAAATGTCAAGAATTTCCTAGCAGTCCCTAAAACACCTGCAAACTGTTTGAGCTTGATTGCAGGCAGCTGATGTTCATTGCAACAGGAGCACTGGCTATTTTTTTCTCAGACTTTCTAACTTATAGAAATTAGAGTTCAGGAAGATCAATTGGATCACTCTTCAATTGTCTCATTATTGTTCCAATGAATACAATTCCCAGGTTACTCAGTTCAAAGGATGAAACTTCAACATTTTGTAGGACAGTTTCTGTCTTATTCAAAGGCACTCTCTGGAAGTATTACTCAGATTCATCAAATCTTTCTGTTAAATTATTTTCTTCCAATTCTTCCCATTAGATTTCGCACAACATTAGGTAACTTACCTTCAACTGCAGATGTTATAGGCCTGTCTGCTATCTGTATGTACATTCTTGTTTCTTCAGGTATGTAGCGTTGTTCCGAGGAAACGAACCTGATTTCAGAACTCAATCCATGGCTAACATGGGCGGATGGTTTCCTATCTCATCCAAAAGTATTTCCATACAAAAGAGATTCTCCATAATCACACTATCCCTTGCCTTAGAGATGTATTCCAAGTTATGAAGTGATTTGTAACTCACTGGAAGTTTTCAATAAGAGTGAGTCAGGATAATCGAGATCATTTGCAAACCTCTTAAAAATTGTAGATGGAAAACTTCTGGGTGGAGAGTTCTAAGCTCAACATACTTTAATGTTTCATGTTCCTTCCTAGGAGGGACCTTCCTTCTGTGGCTAGATGGCATGGCTAACATGGGGTTGTAGAATGCTTCTGACAGAGTTCCATCTCCCATAATATTAGTCATCTTTCTGTCTGACTTTTCCATTGATTTTTACACTGATACTTGTCTCATGAATGAGACCCTTGTTCTACATTACGAAGCCTTTGAGAGTGCCCTTCACATGTCTGTGAATTATATCTGAGGCTTCACTTTTATCTTGTCTGGAGTGATCAGGGACTCAGGCTTCTCAATAACCTTCAGCGTGGAAGCCTTTCCAAAAGGTGTTAAGCTGCCCTGAAATAGACTTCTCAGAGGACGCAACCAGAACAGAATGTTCACATAAAAGTGCTAGGTTGGATAATAATCATATTTAGCACTTACATAGCAGTGTTCATTTCCCAGACACTTTACAAACAGCAACTAAATAAACCTTTCAACAGCCCCATTAAATAGATAAATAAGCATTATTATCTTAGCATTCTGTTTGGTGGAGAAAAAAACATCTTTACTGGTTTATAATTGCAGGAGGCCATTATTTCGGAATAATGATTCCAACTCCTGTGTCTGTTAGCCAGTCTCAAGCTCTACTTGCTCCAATTTTCTTTTCAAGAGAACTGATTAATTGGTGCCAGTGCTGGCCATTGTGAAAGTGCAGTCAAAGCCATTTCTCTCCGGTGTTCTAAGTTCAAAGAGTTACTCAAAGATGAGTACCTGAGAAGTTTCCATTATAGGCCTAACTTGATAAAGAACAAAGTAAATAAATACCTGAAATCTGTGGAGGCAGTGAACTTCCCAAGCCTGTCTCAGTTAGCAAGATCTCTCTCAGCTAACATTAACGATGCTTTGTAGCCACATAATTAAACCCTCACCAAGGCCTGGTGGAAGATGGCACACGGCTTGCATTTGGTGAGCGTCCAAGATGGCAACTCTTTCAACAGTTAAAAACACATCTACTTCCTTTCTTAATACTTTCTTAGAGGCACAGAGAGTCACTGCCTACCTCTTCCAGGCTCAGGGAAGATTTTTAACATGTTTTATGCTTGCTCCAATTTCTGCTACGCACATTATTTTTTTTTAATGAAAAAAATGTAATAGCCTCCTTCATTCAAAGAAGTCATATGGACATACTTTTCTGCAACTGAAGTACAATTTGTTTACAAATGTTGGCCTGGCACAAATAAACCATTATACACCACTTTTTGTTATTATTGTTCTTAAAGTCTTTAAAGTACATAATCAGTTCTCATTTATGTTCTTTCATTTAAGCTGAAAGCCTTCTTAACACAGAGTAGTGGTTGAGGGTCCAGGTTCTGACATCAGACTGCTTCACTAACTTGTCTAACCTCACCAAGTCTTGGTTTTTCAACAGTGAGGTGTGACCATTGGCAGTACTCACCTGAGGAAGTTGTTATGAGGATTAATGAAATGACGTGTCAGAAGTGGGAATACAGAGGTGGGCCTGTGGAAGGGCTAAACAGGTTTCAGGGATTATCTTTGCCATCATAATTATTATCATCATCACCCTAGTCACTGTCAACATCTGGCAATGTTGCAAACCATTTAAGAACAGAAAAGAAGATTTGTCCTAGGAAAGACTTTCATCCTAAACCTGGGATTAATTGAAATCTGCACAATTCATCTTAGTTTTGCTTGATCCCTCAAGAATTGGTTTAGCCATCATCATAATAGAATCATGGATTTCTAGGATTTAGAAAAATAATATGATGCTAAGGTAAGTGAGCCTTTAACTAGAAAACACAAAAGGGAGCCCAGGGTCATTGTATCTGAACAGCTGGGTACAGGAAGAGAATGAATTCCTGAGTGTCTGGAAAGCTCTAAGATCCAGAAGCAGGTAGAGAGGAACTTCTGGCAGTGGCAGTTGGGAAAATAAATGCCTCACATGCTCACAGACTTCAGAAGGTCAAGTCCAGTACATCCTGGAAATCCCAAGGAAGGTGGCAGAGGCAAGTGCACGGGCAGCCTGTGGGCAGGGCAGAGGTCAGTTGTGTGAAGTTGTTAGTCACCATCTGGGTGGCAGCCCAGGGTACAGGCTCTGTGGATGAGCCACCAAGCTGCAGCTGCTTGGCAGAGCCTGGGCAGGCACAGCGGTCACTTTGCTGATTAACATGGGTGATGCCCCTTGCTGCTTTGTGGTCTTCCAAAGAGCCACAAATATGGGAAGTGGGACAAACTCAATGAGAATCAATGATACTTCACCAAAGATACACAAAGTGAATGAGCCTGAGGCTCTTCAGGTTGTCAAAATATTTTACCGTTCAGAGAGTCCAAGAAATTTGGGGGACTGAGATTGTGGATGAACACTGCAAGAATTTGGACTTTTGCATACGCTGGTAGATGCTCAGGGTTACTGACATTTGCAATTCACCCACTCATTCCTTCATTTATTTGCATCTTCACTTCAAAAATATTTATTGAATGTAACAAATATGAGTTTACCTGAGACATTTGGGTCATGGTTCTGCATACAGCCAGAGTTACACATTTTGTATTGTGTATTCAGGAACTAAAATAAATAAAAAAGGAAATTGGGGGATCTAAAATATTCTGAGTATGTGTTTTTCTTTTCTAGTCATATTCTAGAATGGTGAATACTTATTTTTAAAATATTAGTTTAATAACATACATAATGTAGAGATACTCTCTCATTGTACATGATTCAAAACATAGAGACATGATTGAAATGAAACAGAAAAATCAACCTATTCCCATTTCTCCTATGCTTGAGGCATCCACTGTCAATGATTCTGTGGGCTGTCAATCTTCCAATATGCATCTGTGAGTACATGACTATATATCGCATAAATAATATCACATTATGTGGTATCAAGAGACTTGCTTTGATGAGTTTTGGAGATATTTTCATGTCAGTATATTTAGACCTCCACCATGTGCCGTAAAATGTTTATACTACAACCTGTTTACTAGTGAGTATGTATTTTCCCCCATTTTTTTGCTAATTCAATACAAGATACAAAGAGCATTTTCATACACACATTTTTGGGTACATATACGATAGAATCACCAGGTCACAAGCAAAACGCAGTTGTAATTTTGATATATACTGCCAAATTAACTCCTAAAATGCTTAACCAATCTATAATACCACTAGTAGTGTTTAAGACCAGGGAGGGTGTGAATATTATTGGAATTTAATGACTTTTTTCTGCAAATCTTCACAAGATTGGTTTAGGATCCACATTGCAATTGACAAAAAGATTCTTTGCAGAATCAATTCCCTATAGGTTCCTGCAACATTTTCTTCTCTCTTTTACAATAAGCTTTACTTATTACAGTATCTTTTCATTTTAATGTTTCCATATTTTAAAAAGGCGAAACCAAGACCCAGAGGGAGTAGTTGAAAGGTACCCAAGTTTTTATGAAAGCCAGAACTGATCCTACCAAATTCCATTAAGTGTCTGGCAATTTAGAGCTAAGTTAGTAATTGAGCGAGAACATCCTTTTTTTTAAAAAAAAAAGAAATTCCATTTTGAGAATTCTATATAAAATGTCTGATTCAGAGACAACTGAAGCAAAGAGTGAAAGGGATTCTGGAATATGGACAAAGTCCCTGAAATGTAACACATAGACAAACTGGGAGATGGCAGAGCAATTGAATAATAAACTTCAAGATGTTATGAAATAGACTTAAGGAAAGTGAAGTTAAATAAAAATGCTTCAATAACTGAAATTCGGCCTACAGGTACCACATAGCGTGATTCACATGGATGGCTTTAAACCAGTGGTGGGTGGAAGAAATAACACTGGGCTCAGTGTGATCTCATTGTGATTCCTCATGCACCAGGGACAATTCTTTTGCTATTTCCAAGAAGTTGAGAGGGCTGATGAAAACTGATAAACAGGACTACATGTAAATTCCATGTTTAGTATAGTCATAAGGAATTAATCATTCTTATTTATATTAATTAAAGATCTATTGCCTACAATTTTTCTTATTTTGCATCGCAGAGGCTCTGTGATGTAAATAGCGGGTAGTAGTGGCCTATTCATTGACAGGTTAGAAAGTTGAGATACAGAATAGGTAATTGGTCAGACCAATTATATTATTAATCAGCAAAAGACACAACCACCTAAATTTAGGCTTTCTGATTCCATATCCTGTGTTCTTTCTATTATTACTACTTCATCTGCTAGACCAAAGCAAGGTGTTTGAGTCAATCAATTAGTTTAAATATTATAAAACTCCATAACATGACCCTAATATTTCTTATAGAATTGAGTTTAATATAATACAGGTCATCTTTGCACCTTGTCTCAAGAGGTCTAGTTATTGAGCTTCAGAAAGTTTCCTGTTATAAAGTAGTATACCTGGAAGACATCTAAAAGCATAGGTCATGGGAAAGTTAGCCTCACAGAGGAAGGCCTCCAGGAAAGAGAAAGTACTTCATGCCAGATGAAAGCAGAGGGTACGTCTGCTTATACCTCAGATGGGTTGTGCTGTCAGATTTGCTAAATTGTCTGATTGTACATTGCGCCCTTGAGGCTTGCTTGAATATTTCTTTTCTGGGAGCAATAACATAACTGTTGTATGTTTTTCTTCTGGTAGAATAAGTGTTATATGGATTTAATTTTGTTTATCCTGAGATTTTTAAGATTTTTTTTTATCAGGTTCCTGAAAATTCATGGTGTGTAATCTCTGACCACTTATTTTGTGCCTTCTGAGACAGGATGACTCCATATAATCCTAGCGGAAAGGGGAAGTAGACTTTCACCTTTCTAAGGGAGATTTATTTTGGAAATGGTGAAAAGTCAAGGCCCTGGCACCTACAACTTCTCTCTGCCCCATTTTTGCATATTTTAATTCCACTGCACTTTTTGAAAGATATTAAAATGACCCTAAAATCTCATAACAGGCAACAGAAAACTAAATCACTGAGGTGTCTCTTCTACAAAACTGAGATTTGACTGGGTGATCTGTGTGGTCCTTAGGAACCCCTTGTCCCATGTCTCTTTTTCAATCATTGTACCAAGCAGTGTGCATGGCAAAGAAGAGCTCATCAACTCTTGATGTGTGATTCTTTGTTTGAATAAAAAGTTTTAAAACATCTTAAACTATTTTCCTTCCTTCCTTTCTCCCTCCTTTTCTTCTTCTTTGTCCTGCATATTCCCTCATTCATGCTATGTGCGTTCAGTAAATATTTAGTGAGTACATGCACTAGCACCTCTCTCTTTCCATTTGCTGAAGGCCAGAAGCTGCTGAAATATCCTAGAAGACAGCCATAATAACCACTACCAAAATTTTATAGCTTACAAAGCTCCTTTGATCTCAGTCTTTTATTTAATGCTCCCCACCCCCGCCAAGACAATCTTGGCTCTTTCCTCTATGCCACACAGTCTCTCCAAAGACAAAGGAGCATGAGCTGTACTCAATTCAGCGTTGCCTGTGGCTTTCTAGAGAAGACTACATAGGCCATGGCCTTATCAAGAGGTGTGTGATGTTTCTTCTCCACCAAAGTTTTATGGAAAGGAGGATTGCACATTGATCTGGTGTGTAGAGGAGTGCAGTCATTTCAAGGTAAAGATTTCAGGTGTGATTGTCCTTGTTAGAAGGTGCTGATTTTCCTTCCTTCCTTAAGCCCCACTTATGTAATGACATTTGTTCTTCATCCTACCTCTGGCCCCAAACTGACACATTTAACTTAGATTTTCCCCTTCAGTGTCTTAGTTTTTAATACTTTTCCTAAACCTCATGCTACAATTGTTAGTATCAATCATTCCTATTGAGTTTTCCTTTCTAGACATGAAGCTTTGACGTCACACACTCACCCAGTTCCCCATCAGCCCTTTCACTTTGGGGGGTTTACATGGTGACCCAAAGGTGAATCAATTATTTTTATTAGGGGCTATAAAAAGGTGAGATTCTATTATTCCTTCTACATTATTATCCCTCTTTCTCTGGAAAAAGAAGAATGATCCTTTCACAGGTGAGTTAGAGTATGTCACTCTTCTGTTCCACCCTCACCCTCTACAATTTCTCTCTCCATCAGAGGCCTCCAAACATGCCTACCCCAACAACTTGTTTCCTCCCTGAGCTCAACTCCCACTACTCTCTTCCTTACCCTCACTAGAAGCACTCCAGCCTCCTCACTAGAAGATAGCAAACATCTCTGGATATATTGCTGTTCCCTCTCCCTGAAGTGCTTTCCTCTAGCTTCCTTCCACTCTTATTTCAGGTTCCTTCTCAAATATTACCTTATCCATGAACACTTCTGTCACTGCCTTATTTAAAATAGCAATTCTCCCAACACGTTTTTGCCCCTTTTCTCATTTAACTTTTCTCTGTAACACTTATCATCAATTGACATGTATATATTCACTTCTTTATATCCCTCTTCGCACTCTTAATGAGGTGAATGAATGACTGAAGTCAATGGTGAAGCCCAGAGGGTTGAATAGCATAACTAGCGTCACTCATCACATTAGTCCTAAGAAAGAGAAACATAGTCTTGAGAGCTGTCAGCTGGGAACGGGACTGGCATGAACAGATAGGCCTTGATGTTCTCCTGTTGAATATAAACAAATTCAGGGAATACAACGTCAGACAAGTCACTCTGAGACTGTGATGGAGTGAGACAAAAACTAGACACCTCCCTAACCATGTCTGAGAACAGGCAAAGCATGAACACTATGCAAAAAACAGTTGTGCCTCTTGCTTTCTTACCAATGACAGCTTTGATTCTGCTCCATTCCCCCTTCCTCTTAGAAATAAATAATCAAGATACCTGCACTAGTTTCCTATAGCTGCTATACATAATTACCACAAACTGGTGGCTTAAAACATTATAAATTTATTCACTCACAGTTCTCAAGGTCAGAAGTCTGAAATCAAGTCATCAGTGGGGCCATGCTCCCTCCAAAGGCTCTGGGGTAGAAATCTTCCTCGTCTCTTCCAGTGTCTGCTGGCTGCTGGCTTTGCATTCTTGTGGCTGCATCACTCCAGTCTCTGCCTCCGTACTCACAAGGCTTTATCCTTTTGTCTGTAGTCGAGTCTCTTTGTGCCTCCCGTGACACTCATGTTTGCATGAAGGCCCTACCTGGAGAATCCAGGATAATCACTCCATCTTAAGATCCTTATCTTAACCACATCTGCAAAGACCTCCTTTTTAATACATGGTAACCTCTGCAGGATCTAGGGATTCGTACCTGGATACATGACCCAATTCACAGCAAAGTGCTTCTCTTTTAAACCACCGCCATCCCTTGTACCACTAAAGCCATCTACCTCAAGCCAAAATTGTATAACCAATCCCTCCTAAGTTCTTTTTAAGGATATACCCCATGATTTCTCAGGTGACGTGATCTCCCTTGTTACAATGAAGCCAGACTTGTGTGATGCAGGTAGGTCCCTGGTGGTCTCCGGCTGGTGGGTGTGGGCACTAACATACATGTCTTTCTTTTATCCATCTGGTACTAGACCTGAAAATTGCAGTTGCTCCAGATTTTCTTTTTCCTTAAAACATCTTATAATCAGTGAAAGATCTAAGTCAGTGGTTTCCATGGGGCATGGAGGGTTGTCATTAACAAGATCTTTGCAATTGATGTACAATTATATCACATTTGAAAGCATCTTTTTCTCCCAAAGAATTACAAAGAATCATCCTGGTTTTCTGCTATTAGATCTAATTTAAGTGTTCTCACATAGGTGGATCAGAAGTACAAAATATTAAACTATTTTTAAAACTTATTCTGAAAGTTAAAATTTATCTTTTTTAATATATTTCCTTGGATAAACGGCAGGGACCATCATTCTAAATGACATTTTGTATGAAGTAATACATTAATTCTGGTACCTGTGGTTATTTTCTTAAAACTTTTATCACCTGAAATGACCTCTCAGTAAAGGCCTTTGGAAATTATAGATCTCTGATGTGTGTTTTAAATTCAATTACAGAAATACATTGTAAGAAAAGACACTGGTATAGATGTTTAAAAACACTGCATTCATATGAAAGTAGAAAGAAAGACACATGAAAAAGCTAGCCTTGACAAAAATTATGTTCGATCAACTGTGTAGCACTATATCTTCTATAAAAGATATAGAAGCAACAAATTTTAGCAGGGACTAGACATGGAAACACACGTTTCTTAATTATTACATATAGAGAATAAGCAAATATAAGACTATCATAGGTAACTTCTTTGCTTTTCTCCAGGATAGGGTAGTGGTTGTGTTTCTCATCATTGTAATATTATTGTAACATTTGTGTAGGCATTTACTTTAAAAATACTTGAGGATAAACTGTGTAGTAAATATACATGTGTATACACCTTAATCTATGCTTTAAGGCCATTAGTATTTGGAGAACCCTAAAGAAAAATCCACGTTGCAGAGACTGATTAAACTCTTCGACTATTGTTATCAGACTCTATGCCAAAGGGTTTGTTCATTAATACAGGAATCACTGGAAATAAGGGGTGTTTGTTTGGGTGGGAAAAAAATACATTGATTGGCCAGATGATTATGTAGGAGACTAAAGGGAAAACTGTGGAACTGCTTTTTTCAAGGCATGTGACTAACACTGAAAAATACAAAACTTTGCTGTGAGGAATTAAAGATCTCACTAAAGGGAGCTATATACCATATGTCTGAATTAGAAAAACAAAATCTGGTTAAGATGTCAATTTTTCCTCAAATTAATCTATAAATCAATCAACATTCTAACAGCCTTTTTCCTTAAGTAGAAATTAACAAATTGATTCTAAATTTTATGTAAAAAAACAAAGAACCTAGATTAGCCAAAACTTTTTAAAAGGTCTACGAAATTAAAGGGCTTTCTCTATCTGATTTTAAGGTTTACCCTAAATAGACTTTAAATACTTTAAAACATTTTAAAAATAGGCAAAATATTTGAATAACCACTTTCTAAAAAGAGCCATAAGAATCCCCAAAAAGCGTGTGAAAAGATATTTGACATCATTAGTCATCAGAAAAGTGCAAATTAACCCACTGTAAAATAGCATTGCACACAAATTAATGTGGCCAGAGTTAAAAAGATTAATAATAGCAAGTGTTGGCATGGATGTAGAGCAACTGGAACTATCATTGCTGGTAGACATATAAAATAATATAACTTCTATGGAAACATTTTGGAAGTTTCTTATAAGCTAGCATATAACTCAACAATTCTATTCCTAACTATTTACATAAGAGAAATGAAAATTTATGTTTACACAAATACATGAATGTGAGTTTTTATACCACATAAACTATCCAAAAACTAAATGTCTATCAATATTTGCATGGATAAAGAAATTGGATATAGCCGTACAATGGAATACTAATCACCAATGAATTGGAATGTACTACTGAGACAAACAGCAATGTGGATACATTTGAAAAACATTATGCTGAGCAAAATAATTCAGAGATAAAATAGTTCATACTGTCTGATGCCATTTATATGAACTCCTAGGACAGAACTAATCTATATGAAATCTCAGAACAAAGCTAATCTATATTGACAGAAATTAGATCAGTGGGAATATATAAATTAACTGCAAGTGGAAACAAGGTAACTTTTGAGGGTTGATAATAATGTTCTTTATTTTAATTGTCATAGTGATCAGTTGTCAAAACTTATCAAACTGTGCACCTAAGATAGGTGCATTTTACTGTATGTAAATTCTAACTCAATAAATTTGATTTGAAAAGAAAAAAAAGAGAATGAGGACAATCTCTCTATATGATATGAAAAGACCTCCAGAATATAATGTTAACTAAAAAAAAAAAAAATCAAGTTGCTAAACAGCATGGGGGATATGAAGATATATATGTGTGTGTGTGTATCTATTTATTTATGAGTGTGTGGATGTGAATATATTTGCAAAGGGAACACAAAAACTCTGGCTTATAGAAGGACCATAAGATTGAAAAGTCCTAAGTAAGGAAAGGACTAGACCAATCAGTACAATGCAAACATTTTATGTAATTATAACATAAATAAAATGCAAATTGAAGAAAAATCTCTTTCTCTAAAATTTAAATGCAAAGTAGAAAATGAATCTAATCATGTCTAAAGTTGGTTGTTCAATCAAAAATAGAGGATTCTTTCCATGAACAGATATGATTTATTAGAATTTTTCAAATATCACAAACCGGTTTTGGGAATCATTCAGAATCTTGCTGTTTTAGCCATTAGAAAATTTTTGAAGATTTATGAAAGAGTCGTGAGCTTGGTTTTAACTGTTGTGGCTTACTGAATCAAGGAAGGTACATTTGATACATTTTTATTACTGTATCCTTCAAGAATCAACTCATTTTCTGAAATTGAGATACTGAAAAAGCAACACCTGATTTTATGTGAACTCTGAAGATATGTTTCCCACATAAGATGCTTCACTTTTTAAAGTGTTTCTTTCTCTCTAAAATAACGATATTAATGGGAAACAATCACACACAGGTCTCACCTTGTAAGAGAAGCCTGGTATGATACCATTCACCATGTTTTGTACATGACTACAGATCATGCAGACCATGGGAAGTTCTTTTCATCTCTCTCAACATTTATCAATTTAGAATTTTGTCTTTTTGTTTGCAAAGAGACTGAATTCTCCACTGAGTGATTGAATTCTTTCCACAGATTTTCTGGAAAACTTCACAATAACTGCATGTCCATTTAAAGTGCTGTTACTGTTTTGCAAGAATTGTCTTTATTCTTATAACTGGAGTAGCAGAGAAAAAAGAACTCTTGTAAGTGACTTTATGGAAAAATTGCACATACCAAGTAGGATACATTCTTAGAAAAAAAGAGCCAAAAAGGAAGTTTAAAATATCTTTAGTAATCATAGTGCTAGTAACAAGGATAGTATGATTACTTTGAAAATATTATTTTTATAGACGAATAATACAAATTAGGAACTTAAATATTTATTATAAAAAAAAAAACATGTGAATATAAAGACCATAATTGAAATGCCAGTGTCTCTTACCAGTGTTTCTGTTAAAATTTTCCATTGTTTATTTTGTTTCATGGTTGCATTGTTTGATCTCTGTGTATGTCTAGTTATTTTTTGATTGACTGTAAGGCATTTTATATAAAACATAGATATAATTTGAGGCTTGAAATATATGTGTATATTTACACATATATGTACTTATATATACATGTATTACATGTTTATATGTTTTAATTTGACTTTTATTTATTTCAAGATTTTTCTACTTATTCTCAGAGAATGGCTTCCTTGAACTTACATAATCTGCTATTTCCAGAAGAAGAATTCCACCTCTATTATGTTTTTCACCAGAACACTGATAATTTGCTTTCACTTTGCAAGAAAAACAATATACTTTTTGTTTCATAGTCAAGGTTACAGCAACTGTTGAATTGTGCAGGTAAGTTATAAGACTCATTATGACCTCCCTGGACATTTATGTAGCCTTTAAATTGATAACATTCTAAAACTAAGGGCTAATAGAACATGCACCTGTGCCTATATAAATAGAACTTCCCATAGTAATATGTGGTTGTTCGAAACCTAGACTGTCCAAAGAGGTTGTTGAGAGTTAGTTTCAATCAATGGAAATAGAATTGGCACCTTCAGGAAGAGGCCAAATCAGACAAATGTGTACATTATACTAAGAGACAGTGAATAAATCACTGGGCCCTCTGCTATTTAAGAGAACTTTACACAAGTAAAGTTAAGCTTTAAGGAAATCTTCCTATAAATTTGGACATCCCTGAGATTTATAAAGGAAACACAAAAACTGTGGTTTACGGAGGCAGCTTCTTTACAATAGTAAGGGGGTTAATTGCAAGGCACATGCTTTTAACCCTGATACTGGAATGTTCTAAGTAAAGAAAGAACTAGGCCAATAAGTATCTGAATTCCAGGCAATCTTGATGGCATTATCAAGCAAAGATATCAAATTTCTCAGAAGTTCTTACTTTTCTATATTTTAGATAATGGCTAATGGACTGTCAATATGGACAATAATTGGACATTGTTTCTAAGTAATAGAAAATAGTTTTGGGGAAAGGACTAAAGAAAACACTAAGTGAGTCATCAGCACTAATTTGGGTGTGTGATCTATCAAAATAGTAAAAGAGGGACTTCCAAAAGAACAAATGGAGAGGGCACGCTTGCTGGAGACATAAAACCTATTTAAAATTCCCAGGGACAATGGAAGACTATGCTATCATAAGACCCATTCACAGACACGTCAAGAAAAGGACAAAGATACATGTGGTCTTTCATGAATTGTTCTTTTAAGTGAGTAGAGGTCAAGAAAAGGGTTTCCACTTGTGAATGTGGAATATGTAAAAAGCAGTAGTGAAGAGTCCAATGTGAAGATAGACTCAGACTTTCTAATAAATCTGCAGGCCAAGTTCCCAGAGGGCTGATTCCTGGGAAATCGTGGTGGGTGGATTACACAGGGCCTTTAAAAGCAGCAAAATCCCTTTTCTCCCTGTGACTGATGTATACTGAGGTAGGGGAACTACATTTGTTCCTTAACCGTGATTAACCGGAGTAAAATCAAGAGTTGGAAAAACCATGTGCAAAGATATGGAACCTCTGACACTGGAATTTGGACATGGGGACTCATTGTAGGACAAACATTATGCTGGATCGGCAGATAACATGGATTGTCAATGAGTGTTTCACATCTCTCCCGTTTATAGTAGCCCTGACAGTGGAAAGTTTGAATGACCTACTACCAGAGAGTTAATAAAACACTTGAGTCCTAAATTTAACATGAAATTGGCAACATGTTTCAATCCTCTGTTAGGGATTTAAATAAGAGGCCATCAGGGGAGCACCACCATTCTGCCACAGTAATGGTGGCCATAGCAGTGGTCAAAGGAACACGAACCACACATTTTTTGAAAGAAAAAATCACTAATGGTCATAAAGGCCTATGAGGTTGCCAAGGAATTTAAAAGGTGATTTTGTCTCCAACTGATACAATTCAATGGAATTTTTCCCAGCCAAAGATGAGGTAAGTTGAGGAATTCATCCTTTAACAATAAAATTACCTGGACCAACAAAGCAGGAGGACAATTTAGGGTATCTTAAATACCACCCAGTAGAGCAAGACCAACCAATCAGAGGCATTCAATTTTCTAACCCTGCTGGCATGCTGATGTGCAAACTCACGAAAAAAAAAAGAGAGAGAGAGAAAGAAAGAAAAAAAGAAAGAAAGAGACAAGAAAAAAGAAAGATTTGCCAATGAAATCTAAGTGGCAAGAAATCAGAAGTAAAAATGACCTTATAATTTAAAAGAAATGCTATAGAAAATTCAGCAACTTTGAGGACAGCTTTTGAAAGTGCCTTTATTTTGTAAATGGACAATAAAATGGAAACCAACCATCCTATGTTGGCAGTGAGGAATTTCAGAGACAGGTATGTTAAAATTCTACCACAATTTGATAAAAATGTAAAATTATATACCCATGTTTACTCATTCAATCATTTGTTTATTTGTCCAGCAAATATTATTTCCTCCTTAACTAGGTGCCCAGCACTTTTAGAGGCTCTAAGAACAAAGCAGGAGGAACAGAAGACAAAAGTCTCTGCGTTCATGGGGGTTATATTCTAGTAAGTAGGAGACACAGACAACACACATAAAATCATGTGAAATACACGGTGCATCAATTGTTGGTAAGTGCTAGACAGTGAGAGTTGGAGATGCAAATTTCAGATAGAGTCATTGGCAAAGTTCTCTTTGAGGAAAAAATTGCGCAAGGATATGAAAAAAGGAAGGTGTTTTTTGTTTGTTAGTTTTCAATATCAGAATCCAATGCAGAAATGTCTCATCTAAACACCCGTAATCAGTAGTAACTGGATCATAGGAATTTGATCTGAACACATATAATGGAAATGAATGAAAAATTCCTCTAGAGATGGTGTTAAAGATGAGGCCTGTTGTGGTAGTTTGGCTGACCAGCAATTAGCAGTTGGAATCACTGAACCACAATAGTTCCTCATTCCCCACTTGCCACTTTGATAATGCCACTTGCAATGAGAAAAAATTAAGACAGGTTAAAATACTACCCTTTTAGCGGCACTCAGCATGGATATGAAATTCTGAATCCATTCTGAAATGTATACGTATCAAACCCATTTATTCATCCAACAAAAACTTCACCTAAGTAATTTGGAGAATATATGACCTTCAGGACTGATTAGACATAGAGGTGACATTCTGCATTAAAACACCTACGTGGATAGGATTGCTACAACTAAGATTCTCAGAATTATATGATTTTAGTGCAGGTACAAGGAATTGGCACTTTTGTTTCATTTACAAGTCTCTGAGTCTCCTAAAACTCCAAGACTTAACTCAGACATCTAACCCATATTTTATAGGTGACATTTAACAGTACCCATGACATGTGGCCCAGCAGAATGGGAGCATGAGGTGCTCAGACTTCCTGGAAATCCCAGTCTCCTGTCAGGTTTTGTCCTTGTTTTCCATGGCAGCTATTTATAAAGAGTCACCAACTTGTGAGAAATCTGTAATAATTTTCTTACACACGGATCCTGCCTGTCATACCACAATCTGCTTCAAGTGTTATATTGGTCTAGAAATAGTACATCATATTATTTAGGATTTCAGCAAAATATCAAAAAACAAAATAATAAAAGCTCATCATAGCAAACATAGAAATTGTCAACTTTAGGGCAATTTTATAACAGATCATCTTGAGATTTTATGAGGGTAATTTCTTGTGAGTGATGCTATATCCCTCGTGTTCATACTTTAATGCATGTTGGTTGTCTAAATCATTTTTGAGGCCGTACAGAAGAGCCTGAGTTGGCCAGTGCAGATGTACAGGAATGGACCAGGGGTGATAGAGCAAGTTGGAACTGAATATTAAAGTCAGAATATTATAAGCTTGTGGGAATAAATCCAATATCTAATAAATGATATAACTGAAATGTTTACGACAGAGTTTGGGAGTACCCTGGCAGACAGATAGCATTAAATGTGCTGAGTACATTCTTACATCGGGGTGTATGAGATTTGGTAGGAAAAGTGACAGTGGATACAGATACTCAGGGAAACTTCAGTAACAGCATGAAACAAATAAGGGATGTGATAAAACATAATTATTTTTTTTCCCCAGAGAGTTATCACAAAACAGACCCAGTGAAAATTTTAAATGGGACAGAGTTGATTGGGGATGTGGACTTAGACTTCAATAAGTACTGAAAACAAAGTTTAGAGGTAATTAGAAGGAAATGAATTGAACAGTCTTCCTGCCTTTCCAATAGATGTATTGTATAGTTACCCTGTATTTCAGGGTAACTCTGTCGAGAGAGAAGCTCTGCTTTATATAAGTCCAGATAGTAATACAGAATGAGTAATAGAATTGAAAAACAAAAATGCACTTGGCAATCACTGACATATAGTGTTAAAACCATTTTGTAAATGAACAGTCATATGATACCAAAATAATACCCACCAATCACATTCTGGTTGCAGGGGAGAAGCATAATTTTACCACGGAGGGATTAAGCTGCCATTACCTTTATTTGGTGATCAATCTTACCTTTGGTAATAGCGGGAAAGTTATACTTGCCTGACCTGTTAAAATCAGGCAGGGCCATATGACTTACTATGGATAACAAAACGTGAACAGGAGTGATATGTGCCACTTCCAGGCAAAAGCTTCAAAAGTCGGTTCTTTTTCACTCACCTTCAAATGTGGAAGCATGTGACAAGACGGTGTTTCTATCTGCCTGGCACCTCACTGACCACGAGGAGAAGAGATCCTTTGATAACACACGATGGATGTGTAACAAAAATGAGAAACAAACTATGCTGTTTTACACTGTTGAGGTTTTGATTGCACTCCATGGCCTAGCCTCTCCAGACTGGTCCAGCAAACTTTACTAAACAGATGTGATAACTAGTCAGTGGCTGAAATCAGCTTGCAAAACCAGCAATGGACACATGAAACTTAGAAATGAACAAACCAAAATGATGTGAAAGGATTGGAAAAATAGAAGACAGAAGGAGTTGTCAATAACAACTTCTGACTCCCTCTGACCTTCCTTCCACTTAACCAAGAAAATGCGAAGCAATTAAAGCAATGGACACAAACCTCCATTTATCTGCCTTCTAGCCTCTACTTACATACTTTGCCTTTTTGCAATTAGAGTGGACTGGTGGTGCACTTAATGTAGACCAAACATATATCTGTGCTCTAAATCCCATCCCTGGAAGACTCCTCAAGAACAACAATTGTCTTGCCTTTGTCCTACGCAGATAATTTCTTCCCTTCTACCACTTCCTTCTCAGCATTTAACATGGTTCTTGCATCACATCCTGATACTCCTGTTAATAGGCACCCCAAGGGGCTACTTGTTGGGTGTCTCCTGAACATGCAGTGAATTGCCATGGTGCTGTGCTTTATGTGAGCTGTTGATCTTTTGCTTGAAATGTTAACTACCCACCCCTCCAACAATACAAACACAGTTTGTCTCACAAACTACTCATCCATGAATATGCCCCAATGCCCCCTTTGTGAAACTTTCTCTGATTTCCCCCAAGTAGAAATTAATTACTTTCTCTTTTGTTTTCCCAATAGTCTTTTTTTCATTCAATTATTCAGAGTGCCTACCCTATGCCAATCAGCGAACAAGATATTGTTAAGGAAACCTGGGCACAATAGATATCAATAGCCAGACATGGTGCTAAACACTTTCATGACTTAAAAAAATCTTAAAACCATTCTTTGACAGAGTTGCTATGAATATTTTCTGGGCTTGAATTTTGGCTTTGTCATTTTGCAAAGTTTTTTAATTTCTATTTTATTTCTTATTTCAAAAGCTTAATTAAGGGGATACAAGTGTGTTTATTACATGGATATCTTGTGTAATGCTTAAGTCAGGGCTTTTGGTGTGCCCGTCACCAAAATAGAGTTTGTTGTACCCCTACACCATTATTATGAGTTTCATGAAACCCGCTAGACGCTGTAGAATAAACCCCACAACTAACTGGCCACCTGTGTTGCAGCGCTGCCTTGCATTCAGCTGGAGGAGAGCTGACCTCAGCAAACCTTAGCAGAAATGAAACCTTTACCCCTGCCTGCCGGACTACTGTGAATCCACACAGTAGATTCTGCCTGCCTTCTGCTCCTTCTCTTTGACTGGCAGTAACTGGGACCAGTGCAGCCACGTGATCACTTGAAACTCATTTTCTCCTTCACATTCCAAACTCATTACTAGCTTGTGGCAGAAAGAGCTAGGCATTCAATAAAATTTTATGCTCTCTTACAGAGGGTAGAGTTGTTGCCCAGACCGGCACTATATTTCCCGAACTCTGCTCAATCAAGGCGGGGCCATAGGACCCGTTCAGGCGAGTGGAATGTGAGTGAAAGTGATGTGTGCCACTTCTGGGCTGAGAAGAAAAAGAAGTGTCAGTTAAGGGATTGCAGACACCAGGATGACCTATGAAGCCATGTGTTTAGGATGACAGAGTCTCCTTCAGCCTGGGTCCCTGAACAACTCCACAGCTCACCCTACCCCCACCAACTATGAGTACTCATATTTGCTTATCACAGGAGAATAAATTATTGAGGTAACACTAGCTGCTGTAATAAACAACCCCAAACCTCAGTGATTTAACTCCAAAAACGGAAGGAAAGGAATTTCCTCAGGAAGGTAGACAACATTTAACCTAAAACCATTAATCATAATTTTTCCCAGATCTCTAAACAATGATAAAAATTAATTAAATTAAAACATTAAAATCATAATCTTATTAATATAAACTACACCATAGAATAGCATCAGGCTGTTCTTTGAGGTCTTTCCTGGTGGTTTGTTTCTGCTTAGATCTTTCTGGTGAAGGCTGTTTGGAATTATTATCATCTTGGAAATCTGAAACAAAATTTTTTTGCCTTCTGTCTGTCTTAGAAATGGCACCGTGAAGCCCTTTTTCCCAGTGTGAAAACCGATAATGGAGAGGGAGGTAGAATTTGACTAGAAATTCTGCAGGGCTGCTTACGGTTACATTTAAGACAAATAAGATACAAATAGATAGATACGGAAGATGGGCAAGACTTTTACCAACATCACCAGAATAGGAAAAATACAAAAGCAGATATGTAAAAATCAGACTAGCAGTTTAAGTATATTTTGCCACTGGGCCACATAATGTATGTAATGTTAACAATAGCCATTTTAAATTATGTTTGCTATCTATTTTACATATTTCCTTATTATATCTTCTACCAATTACCTTATGTGGCTTTAACATTCTCATGTTACTGAAAAGGAAACTGAGTTCTATTTTTGGCCAAGATCATATCATTAGGAAATAGCAATATTCAGCTTTATCGCTATTTTTTTCCTCCACAGCCCATGTACCTGATTTCCACTATTGATGAAAATCAGCTTATCTGGGAAAGAAAAATTAAGAGTGATTAATTAGGAGCTGCACCTTTCTCCCGCTATACAATCCACAGGTCCAACACTGGTGTCCAGCCTCCGTTAACTAAGACAGAAAAGTCTCTGAGCCTCAAATATTCCCTCAACCCTAGTTCAAAAATTTCCAATATGGAATGATTTCATTTTAATCTCAGAAGTTCTTCCTTTAAAAGGTATGATATAAAATAAGTAAATAACTTGCGTTCTTACTTGGAAAAGTTTGGATAATGTTCCAGGTATTGTCTGATACAAGTGGGGGTTATAGAATCCCTTCAGCTGAGCTCAGGGGATATGGTATTTTGGGAGGTATTGATACTTCAGGGTTTTGCTGTTATTGTTGTAAAAACTATGGACAATAAAAAGGCAGAGTGGGAAAAAAATATAGCCATAATTCCCCCACTGCCAACCCTGTAAGAGAAAAAAAAAATCAAAGGAAAACACATAAAATTTTCTTTTTTAATCTTGCATTTTGAAAATACTGATTATAAAAATTAGACTTAGACACTAACCTAACACTTGGTGCTAGATAGTACGTAGTTTCACAAACTTCAATGTGTTGCACATATGTTACTTCTTTTATATTCAAATAACTATACTATTCTTTATTCATTATTAACATCATAAAAATATGTTCACCCCTGTTTAAAGTCATATTTTACCTTTTTGTTAGCCTACTTAAAAAATTAAGCATTATACTATGGAAATAAAACATTGTTCTTGCACAGACAGATTTATATGGACTTATGACTTTTAATTCTTTTTAAAGGCTATTATGATAAATATGTAGTCTAAAAAAGTGGGCAAAACCCCTTTTCATGATTAAACAACACTTGATAACTTATGACATATTTTAAAATAGGAACATATGAAATTTTTCAAAGAAATAAATGGGAATGGATCATAATTTTTTTTATTCTATACAAAAGTTAAATTGGTTCCTGCTATGGTCAAAATGTTTGTATCCCCTTAAGATTTGTATGTTGAAATTTACTCCCCAACAGTATTAGTAGGTGGGGCCTTTGCCAGTGATTAAGTCATGAGGACAGAGCCCACATGAGTAGGATTTGTACCCTTACAAGAGACCCCAGAGAGTGAGCTTGCCCCTCTCTACCCTGTGAGGACACAGAGAGAAGGCACCATTCTGTGATCCAGGAAACAGGTCCTCACCAGACACTGAATCTGCAAGTGCCTTCATCGTGGGCTTCCCCGCTTCCAGAACTGTGAGAAATAAATTTCCATTGTATATAAACTACCCAGTTTATGGTATCTTGATATAAAATCCTGTAT
This sequence comes from Lemur catta, assembly GCF_020740605.2. NCBI lineage: Eukaryota > Metazoa > Chordata > Mammalia > Primates > Lemuridae > Lemur > Lemur catta. The sequence continues at coordinate 15,131,401 of NC_059128.1, forward strand.
GGACTATAGATGCAAAATTAGTACTAAGGAGTAGGGGTACTGCTGTAACAAGTACCTGAAAATATGGAAGTGGCTTTGGAACTGAGTAATAGACAAAGACTGGAAGAGTTTTGAGGTACATGCTAGAAAAAGCCTACTTTGCCATGCACAGGCTGTTAAGGGCAGTTCTGGTGAGGGTTCAGAAGCGAAGCCTCAGTCTTTTTAGAGAATGCCTAAGAGGTCATGAACAGAATGTTGATAGAAATACGAATGGTAAGAGCCATTCTGATGAGGTGTCAGATGGGAATGAGGAATGTGTTTTGGGACAATGGAAGAAAGGCCATCCTTATTATCAAATAGCAAAGAACTTGTATGAATTGTGGTTGTATCCCAGTGGAAGGTAAAACTTGGAGCAATAAATTAGGATTTTCAGCTGAAGAAACCTCTAAACAAAGTGTTGAGGTGCAGGCTTCTCTTGAATGCTTATTGCGAAACATGAGAACAGAGAAAAAATTAAAAGATAGAATTTTAATCAAAAGGAAATTAGAGTTTAAAAAAACTTTGGAAAAGTCTCAGCTTATCCATATTGAAAGACATGGAAAAGCTTGTCTGGAGAGAACAAGGGTATGCCCAAGCTAAGCTTTGATAAGGAGATTAGTATGGATCTACCATCTAAACAGAAATCAGATTTACGCTCCAAGACAATTGAAGTATGTTCCCAAAGGAATTTCAGAGATCACTGGGGCTGTCTCTCCCATGATAGGCCAGACTACAAGGGCCTGGAAGGCTCATAGATTTCAAAGATCCACTCCCCACATTCTGGCACAGCACTCCTTGGCCAACTCAGATGTGGCTCCTGTGGGCCCAGGTGCAGTTTAGGCTGTGATGGCTGCCACTCTGGAAGGCACAGACTAAATCTCACAGCACCACCTAGAATTTGAAGAATGAAGCCCCCTGAGCCTTGGGCATAAAACCCAGACAGAGGGTTGCTGTAAGAGTGGGGCCACCCCATAAAGCCCCAACTAGGGCAATGTCAACTAGAGCTCTGGGGGTGGGGCTGCCCTTAAAACCCCAGAATGTTAGAGAGACCGGCATGTAATTCCAGCCTAGGAGAGCCACAGGCACCAACTCCAACCTATAAGAGATGAGATGTAGGCTGTACCCAGTAAAAACATAGGGGTGGGGCTGCCCAGAGCCTTGGAGGCCCAAACTCTGCCCTAGTGTGTCCAGAAAGCAGGACATTGAGTCATAGAAGATTATTCTCAAGCCTTAAGGTTTAATATAGTTTACCCTGTTGAGTTTGGGATTTGCTCAAGATTTATTACTCCTTTTTTCTATTCCTCCCTTTTGGAATGGGAATATCTGCCTGTCCCACAGCTGTATTTTAGAAGCCTATACCATATTTGATTTCACAGGTTCACCGCTGGAAAGCAATATGCCTCAGGGTAAATTATATCTTGAGTTGCACTCATGTCTGACTTATACGGTACTTAGATGAGACTTTGGACTTAAACTTTAAAGTTGATGCTGGAATGAGTCATAAGTTTTAGAGACTAACAGGGTGGAATGAATGTATTTTGCATATGAAAAATACTTGTATTTTGGGGGTCAGGAGTGGAATGCTGTGGTCTAAATTTTTGTGCCCCCATCAAATTCATATATTAAAACTGAATAATCAGTGTGATAGTATTGGGAGGTGGAGCCTTTGGGAGGTATGAGGTCATGAGAGCTCTGCCCTCATGACAGGGATTGGTGTCCTTATAAAAGAGGTCCAAGGGAGCTGCCTTGCTCCTTCCACCATGTGAGGATCAGCAAGAAGGTGTCATCTATGCACCAGGAAAGAGGACTTCACCAGAAGCCAAATATGCTAGTGCTTTGATCTTGGACTTCCCAGCCTCTAGAACTGTGAAAAATAAACCCCTGTTTTCAATCTGCTTAGTTTATGCTATTTTGTTACAGTAGCCTAAATGGACTAAGACAGTTCTTTAAGTTTATTAGATATATGGAGAGTCTTCTGACTTTACAAACTTCAGAGAAAATTGAGAATTCTTAAAAATACATACAATTAACAAAAAAACCCAGCAAGTACCCTAAACCAATTGTATGTGTTATTGTTGGGCTTGAAGGGCAAGTCAAGAATTAAAATGAGTGGAAACCTAGTGAATCTCACCTTGGAGCATCCAAGCCTAGGATGATAAAGACACTGTCCAGAGCTGTTCTAAGTATGACAACCTTTCCACTTGAAAAGTTTTCTTATTAATTTCATTTCCTTCATAGTGTAACATGGATTGCAGCAGGCAAAGAAACTCATTTTAGTGCAAGATTCCAAGTATATGGCAGATACAAGTGACCTTCCAACCAGGCCTCTCTAGAGCTATTATCACATATTAATACTAGCTTAGAGATTTGACTCATTATTTCCATTCTAAATGCCCTATTGACATGAATCTCTTGCCATTAGGCTAACAGTAAAAACTAGTAAGGACTGGGTATGGGCTGCTAATGACCGATGTTTCAGCCAAGCTAGCTTAAACCATCAGGAAATCTACAATTTCAAGTGCCTAGGAAGGTCAAGGTATGCAATTGGCTTCCACTGAAGCTGGGTTACTGATTTCCTCAAAGCAGTCTCTTTGCTCTGCTTTGTTCTTCATGGGTGGGTTGGAAGGTTTGCTACATAATTTAGCAAAGTAGCCTCTGGAAACTTTAGTTTTTTTGGCCTTTGACACTCAGGACACAGATGAGAAAGAGAGAACCTCTTTACTCATTGTTCAAACAATAGACCTAGGCAAAAGACCAATTGGCTAGGCTTGGTCCAAATACCCATCCCTGGTACCCAGAAGGTGACAGCATTCCTAGCTGACCCATAGGGTTACTGATGATACCTGTCCCCAAATGGAAGAGAGGTTGTGTTACCAGAAATGGGAATGGGTACAACACAACCAGTAAACAACTCCTAAGCACTTACTGGAGTCAGGATCTACGAAAGACACTTCACATGCGTTCTTTCACATGGTCCTTAACGTCTCAAACATGGTTGAAATCATTATTATTGCTATTCTTATCCTCATTTACAATTTATGAACCTATCACTGGTGGGTTTAAGAAACTTGCCCAAGTTGCTTATAAGCAGCAAATTTGGAATTAGACTTAATGTTCCTTTTGTTCCCGAGCCCAGACTTTGAAGCATTATTCTCTACAGAATAGCTTAATCTTTCAGGTTCAAAAGTGTATGTGGAAATTTTTCTTTCTTCTGTGTGATGAGTACTTCCAAGGATCTTTCATCTTCTTCCCACTATTTGTTCTTTTCTGCCCTTCCAAAAATATTTTTAAAGAGAACTAGAGAATAAATTATAATTTGCATTTAATTACTATTGAATCTCTTTTCAATTTACTCGGATTGATTTCTGGAGTCTTGTGGTAGTGAAATCATTTTTATTTTACTTTCAGGCAAGGAAAACTAAGCTGGCAAGTACTAGTTTGTATTAATGTAAGGGCTTGTCCCACACCGTTAGGTGGTTTCCTCTCTCAAGATTCTTCTCATTTAGCTGAGAGGAGTATATGAAAAATCAAAATCTACACATTTGTCCTCCATTTCAACTCCATGAAGCTCCACAATTAAGAGGTTGTCTTAGCATCTGCACAATACTGTGTGGTTGGAACTGAAAAGTAGTTATAAAGGATATAGAGAAAAATTTTGTAAAAGTTCATTGAACATAATTCCTTAGAAGATGAAATCATAATTATAAATAAATAGAATTAAAACATTAAAATATATTTTTCTCCTGAAAAAGGAGACCTGTTAAATGAGAGTTTTACATATCAGTAGGTTTTCTTAGAAAATTTGAATTGTTGGAATGACATTAAGCTCCCCCACTCCAAATAAGAAATGAAACCTGATATATTGAAATTTCTCTATTACTCTAGCCATTGACCTGTTAAAAAATATTATGGGATGGTTTACCTCAGAAATTGGCATTGATAGGAAAATGACAAGAAATGTGCTGCCCAAATACAACCATTTCCAGACTTGTAAAAATTGCATAGGCGTTTATTTCAATTTCCCATTTAGAGTGGCAGGGAAGAGTGAACTGAAATCAAATGCATCCTCTGATTCTTAAATGAAAATGCACTTGGGCTCGTTGGTTTCAGGGGAGATGTGTGAATGCAAGCGTGTCCATTCTGAGCCTAAATTATTTTCTCCTGTTAATTCTCACTTTTGCTTCAGGTCTGATTTGAGATACGTTCTTAATAAGGGAATACGGGAGCAATCTTCAGACTTCCTGAAATAACCATCACTATAAAGCTCATGATTACACAATTATTGCACCTCCTAATTTCCTACCAGCCACTTACTCAATTAATACAGGGCAATGGGAAACTCAAAAGCAACTACATTTTTCCTAGGCAGCATATTGGCAAAAGAAATAACAAAAACTAAAATAAAAGAAAGGAAGGGAAAAAGGAGATCACCTTCTAGTTCACAAAAAGGAAAGAGGATTTTCCAGTTTATGAAGAACACTTGTGTATTTTGTCACATTTCTCACATTAATCGTTTCAACATCTTTATGAGGTTAATAATAATATTAATATCTATAGTTTTTTTCCAACTAAAATGGAATGCTAAATGCATTGATTTTTCAGTGAGTCTTAATTAGTAGTGGTAATATGCCAATTTTGCAGAAGGGAAAATGAGTCTTCAGAAAAAATAAATGACATGTAAGGACATGCACTGAGTGAGTGAGGAAGGAGCAGAGATAGGATTCTGTTGAAGGTCTTCTGATTCCTCGTGTCCTGGGGAATAAGAAGCTGTTTCTGTATAAAATTTGAATCATGCCTCAGTGCATATAAAGTGCTCTTGCGGGCATGGTCGTATTTAAGCCTAACACCAAGTTAGTGATTTTCACAGCTTAAGCTGGTCCTGAAATATTGCACTTTGATCCTCGGTTCCAAACGTCAGTGGAGCTTTCACTCCATACCACACAGGTGATCTATTATTATCCCATTCATTTGTACTCAATCCTCGCTCAGCTTAGTTCATTTGACTTTGCCATCCCCCTTCTATGAGACTGTACGCTGGTGAGATCCGTAAGTCTATCTTACTACTATTGCATTCACCCACAGTGCCAAGAAAAGGGTCATCGATATATAATACAAGCTAAATTTGTGTACATTAGTCCACACTGTAACAATACATTTTATTTTATTTATTTATTTTTATTTAATTTTTTTAGAGACAGGGTCTTGCTCTGTCATCCAGGCTGGAGTGCAGTGGCACAATCATAGTTTACTACAGCCTTGAATGCCTAGGCTCAAGTGACCCTTCTGCCTCAGCCTCCCAAGTAGCTGGAACTACAGGCGCATGTCATCATGCCTGGCTAAATTTTTAATTTTTTTTTTTTTTTTTTGGTAGAGACGGGGTCTTGCCATTTTGCCCAGCCTGGTCTTGGACTCCTGTCCTCAAGTGATCCTCCCACCTCAGCCTCCCAAAGTGCTGGGATTACAGGCGTGAGCCACCATTCCCATCCCAATACATTTTAATGTTACTGAAATCTAGCTGCTATAGTCGCAGCATATAATGTTACCATATTTTCAAAGAAACAGAAAGTTCAAAAGTTTACCCATTACTATTTCGAATGTGCTAGTAATGTTCGCAACACCTATCCTAATTATTTTCAAAAGCAACAACAGAAATTACTGAAAAAGGTAGTACAATAAAAATGTAACGTAAAATATCTAATAGAAATAAAGATTATTCTAAAATGCAAATAATTTATTTCAAGCACATTTTAATCAGAAGAATAAAATTATATTAATATTAATATTTGCAGTGAAAAACTTGATTTTATTTTATCTTTGAATGGCTCAGCTCACCATCTAGTGTATACCGACTTACATTTTTAAATGGCATTTTATATGGATTTGCTTAGTCTAATACACTCTGTTCAAGTTCCAGAGCATTGGCTACCTTTGGCATTTTTATAAATCCCACTTATCAGACAGGTTCAGTTCAAGTTCCACCTACTTTCTGAGGCTTCCTTTCTGGGCCTCCCTTTCTCTTGAATGTGAGATTCTTTATCATGTTAAGGGTGTCCTAATCCTTTTGGGCTGTTATAATAAAATAGCGTAAATGGGGTAGTTTATAAAAAACATAATTTTATTGCTTATGGTTCTGGAGGCTGAGAAGTCCAAGTCAAGGTACCAGCAGAGTCAGTGTCTGGTGAGAGTCTGCTTTCTAATTCAGAGACAGCACTTTCTATTATTTGTCCTCACATGGTGGAACAAGGCAAGGGAGCTCTCTGGGGCCTCTTTTATATGGGCACTAATCCCCTTCATGAGAGCTCTACCCTCATGACCTAATCATTTCCCAAAGGCATCACTTGCTAATACTGTCACCATTGGTGGTTAGGTTTCGATATATGAATTTTGGGGGCACACAAACATTTAGACTATGGCAAAGGGTAAGGTCTTGGAGAGTAATACTCCTTCGTTTCTCACTTTCTCCTTGTGCTCTCTTCCTTTTGAAACATTACCTTCAGTCACGTCTCTACCCAAAACCACCTTCAATGCCTTCCCAGCCCACAGCTATTTCCTAGGCACAGAAAGAAGCAAAGTGTTTATATACCTTTATGAACAATGCAAATTCAAAGAATGAATTGGAAAGTAATATGTTTGAGATATACTAAGATCCAACTGTGGGCTGCTGAGCAATATAAAAGACTCTCCAAGTTAAAGTAGGTGGAGATATCTCTGCATGTATGTGTGTGTGTGTGTGTGTGTGTGTGTGTGTGCGCGCGTGTGCGTTCATAGAAGGTAGCCACCAACTAGGGAAGAATATAAAAGACCATGATCATCCCAATAAGAAGGTGGTGAATTTTACTTCCAAAATAAAATAGAGAATGATACATATTAACCCCTATCTATTTTTAAGGGAGCTAGTTATTAATTTCATTTTGCAGATGGGAAAAACTGAGACTCAGAGATGCCAGCTAGTTTTCCTAATTACTGGACTCTGAAGTCTTTATTCTTTCTATCTCATCAGGTCACTTTACGGCCATCACTGTTACAATTGTACCACAGGTAATTTTATTTCTAATGAATCTAACCATGCTCAAGCACACATTTTGTAGATTTTGAAAAGTTTCATCTCAAAAAAAGCCTTTAAGTTATTTTTATAGACACATATATGAGTAAGATAGACCCCAAATGATATTTTCTGTCAACATTTTGGTTCCCTGAATGAACAAATAAGTCAAATGGAAAGCAGGAGTGGCAGACTCATATATTAATCTATGTTTCAAAGTTGCAATTTGGGAGCAGTAGAATGAGTCATTAAAAATGTCCCCCATATATTTCTTCCCCTCACTACTGCCCCATTCCTCAAAACCCACACTCATGGCAAAATCCAGTCCTTGTGCTCTTTGCAGGGAATGTGTTAATAAGGTTACAAAAGCCCCTCACCCTAGAGATGAAACATTTGAGGTTCCATGTGGTTAGAAAATACTCATTTTATAACTGCAGAACTGAGGCCATGATTGGGAAAGAAAAATTGGAATAAGATTTATTTAAAAACAGAAATAAGCTGTGCAGCAACCTTCCAGTTCAGAAACTCCTAAGTACTCATCTGGCTGCATCAGAATCTCCCATGGAGCTTTTAAAAAAATGCAGGTTTCTAGGAAATAACTCCCAGAGAGTTTGCATCAGTGGGTCTGGGGTAGAGTCTTGGAAACTATTCTGAAAATAGAAAAGCTAACAAACCAACCCCAAACAACTTTCCAGATAATAGTAATAATAGTATCTAGATCCAAGTATTGTTATGAGGGTTAAACAATTTTTATTAGCTACTTACACCACTTATCAGCATATAGTAAGCACTACAGGAATATTTATTCTATAAGATTACTCTAGCTATTTTCTTTTAAGCCTGAACCATCATAATACAGCAGTTTTCTTTCTATCCATTCCCCTTTTTAAAACATTTCTCTGTACCTGGTACCAATAATTTATAGTAGCTAAGAGCTTTAGCTGTTCTTAAGAGAAAGAGGAATTTCCCTTAGCTTCTCTGTATGTGTCTTTGTCTAGATAGGTTGGTGGTATGGGTTTTCTCATCTCCATTAATCAGATGGAACACTGAAGCACATGAAACACTAGAGCACTGCATGTCGCATCAATGGGGCCCAGGGCCACACTAGGGCTCAAATGTCCCCAGTCACCGGTTGGAGCCTTCTGCTGCCTTATTAATGCCATCTCCCTGATACCCAGGGAGGCTGAGTCAACCAAATGTGACCACATCAGTTTTACTGAGGCCTTAGGTTTTGAACATAGGAGGCCCATAATTCCCATGGCCCCATTCAAGAAGACATTAATACTCAGAGAGGATTTGGCTGCATTTTAAAAGAGCCTCAAATGGTTTATCATTCTCCATCAGTGACACACCGAGTCTCTAAAGTGGGAGCAGGTAGAATGAGCCCACCCCATGGGGAAATCACTGTGCACATCACTTTGCTCTTCACTGCACCATGAGGGTTATTTGAATGCAATTCACTCATTCAGATTCAATGAGAAGAAATTAAAACTCAGAAATGAAACCAATCCTTATCTCTTTATGCCTACTCAGTGACTGTAGATGCTGGCTTTCATGGGTAATAGAGTCAAGCACCACTGTTACTGAATGCTGAAATTTATGGACTTCTCCATAGTCATTAATTAATAGTGTGCACACAGAGAAAAATAACCAGGCGGAACACTTAGAAATGAAATTATTGCTGAAGCACTGACTACATAGTTTTTAAGTGGTCAGTCAGGTGAATAAAATGAATAATTGAATATGCTTTACTAACAGGCGGTGTGGACAAGCATCCCAACAGGTTTTTAATTCTCTCCGAAGAACACATATCTTATATAGGGATCTGAATTGATTTTATTCTTATCTACTTGCCAAGGCTTTTTGGAGTTATGTTTTCTCTGCGAGGGTTTAGAAGAGCCCCTGCTTCATGGTGTGCAATCTCATAAAGGATGCTTTGGGGAGTCCTTTGCAGTAAGTAGCAGAAGACTCAATCTCATTCTGAAACTGCACGGAAGAAAAAAAGAATATAGGTTTAGCCATGATGTAAATTATGCTGTATCTTGGCCCTCGTCATACTGTTGCAAAAAAATTTCTAAGGGGAACTTTTCTTAGAAAATGTGTGACTTGTTGGGAATATCTATTATCAGTTGGGGCTATGTTGATTTCTGACTATAATTCTTGAGAGAATTTTGATCCAAGTTTGCAAATATGGAAAAAAAAAATTGATTCTGACCAGAGGAATGAGGGCTGAAATTATATTGCATTTTAAAACCAGGTTTATCTCTGGTTTCCTTTTATCCCTGTTCTTTCCTCTATCAACAAACTTTTTCCATAAAGATCAGATAGTAAATATTTATGTCTTTCAGACTATATTTTTCAACTACTCAACTCCACCGATGCTGTAGGAAAGCAGCCCTAGATGATGCATAAACAAATGAATGGAGCTCTTTGCAGTAAAACTTCATTTACAAAAATAGGCGGGGGGGGGGGGGGGGAGGTGGGTGGAGGGTAGGCGGTAGGGGGGCTGGACTTGGGCCCCATGGTTTTCTGACCCTTGATGTACCTGCTTCACAGCCTCAGTGACAGACTAGCAAAGGCTTGAGAAGGTTGACATTCCTGGGAGAGCAGAAGTGAAGATGTGATGAGGAAGATGAAGGGTGAGGAGCCCTTTCCAGCTCTCTCTTCTCTGTCAGGGCTGCTTTCTCCAGGTGTGAGGAGTTCTGCATCTGCATGGCAGGCCCAGTGCTAACCAGGGGAGGGCATTGGAGAGTTATTTTACTTGGCTTGTCTTATAAATCGGGAGGTGTTTTCCCTATTCCTATTTCAGTCTATAGAGTAATTTTCCGTGGAAAGGATTGAAGTCAGAGCTCAGATTCCCTAATATTTTGATGGTGTTCTTTCTCTTTTCCTTATTGTCAAGGTCAAAGTCATTAGTCTGAAGGCCCTACACTTCGGGCAACAAAGACTTAGCCACCTGACTGATTTTTGTCACAACTCAAAAGAAAGATCGGGAGGAGGGTGAAAAGGACTGATATTCCCCAGGCAGAATTTGACAAGAACAGAAGGAAATGTTTTCTTCAGATGATGATCCAAGGATGCGGTGAGCCCAGATGTGAGGGTACTCAGGGTACTCGGGAAAGCTTGCCAGAGGCCTCTGCTGAACACATTTGGATCGCACAGGTTTGCCAGATCCCAAAGCTAATTAGGACCAGGCAAAAAGAAGCTCAGCATTCCTCAGCGTGGCTAGTCCCCTTAAGGTAATGCTTCTTTGAAGTCTGAGAATATCCCATTGTTTATTTAAGCTTCAGCTCTCAGCTTTTTCCAAAAGGATTTGAAGGACCTTAAACATTAATCAAAATACAAACTAAGATTATTAGTAATGAGGCAAAGCCAAGCCTATCCAAATAAATAAAATTAACTAAATGTTGCCAGAGGTGGAAGATAAGCCAGTTGCTTCACTGGGTAATGGATTTGGCACCAGTGCAAGACTATTACCTGCAATAACCCTGGGGGAAGACGGAACCCCGGCGCAGGTAACATGGAAGACACTGTGTCAAATTGCAGGGTTGGCCAACTACAGGGTTGACCAACATTCCCCACCCCCACCCCCACCCCCACACACCATGCTGGGATTATTTTTTTACTTTAGGTGGAATTTTATATAAATAAGTATCAATTTTAGGGGTTGGCGGTGGAAAATCAGACATGACTCCTAATGGTGCATGTGGAAATGGAAGGGAAATCTTAATTCACTTTCATTAGCAGATTTGGGAGGGAGAGTGTGTAACTAAATGTGCCTCAGGTCTTCCTTTCTCTCCTGGGGGATGGCTGCCTCTGTCAACAGCTGGCTGCCCAAACAGCTAAGGCATTGATTCTACTCCCTCCACACCTTGCTGCTCACCTTTGGAGTATGAGGCATTCAGCCTTCTTCACCTTCTTCACTCCATTCCAGGGAAAGCTAAGCAGATCCTGGAGGGCTGTTACTGAAGACACAAGAAAAATTGTACCGAAGTGTGTGTGTGTGTGTGTGTGTGTGTGTGTGTGTGTTGAATGTCAGTGAATTCAGGAGCAACAACAGAAGCCTACGGATATTTCTAGACTTTAGGGTGAAGTTTGGGCAATTTCTCAAGTCATCTTTCTCACTATTGTAGCCTTCAGTGGAAATGTGATGGATCTTTGGCAAACACATCAGAGAATACTCTGTCAGTAAGTTTGGAGGGAGACAGCTAAATTTCACTGAGCCAGGCCAGATCACAAAAGCTGGGATTGGTTTTCAGACTATTAAAATACACACTCCACTTATTTATCATCAAACTAGAGCAGTCACGAGATCAAGGGCACTGATGAGGGATGGGACTCAGAAATGTCTTAGGAAAGGTATAGAAGGACTCAGCTAGGGCTACAGTACTGCCTTACAGTCCCCCACCCACTGCCACTCCCCAGCTCAGTGCCCGAAAACAACAAAATTTAGTTCTTGCTCAGGCATCTCTGGGCCAGCTGAAGTTTGTTTGATCCCTGATCTGGGTTCCAGTGAGCTTGGACTCCAGGCCTCAAATTGAGGTCAGGTTCTGTGGTTCTTCTGTAAGGAGTAGGTGATTTGGGAACTTTCTTTCATGATGGTGGTAGAAGTGCAAGAAAACAAGTCCAATCCTACAGGCACATTTCAAATCACTATCCATTTCAATTCTACCAACATCCTATTATCTAAAACAAGTCACATGGCCAAGTCCAAGGTCAACAGTCAGGAAAGTGCATTCTGTCTCTTATGAGCCCATAGCAAGGATGTAGATGAATAATATCACAAGGGAGCAAAAAATTGGGACCAATAATTCTATCTGCTACAGAGGCATTCCTGCATTGATGGGTTCTGCAGTCCATGTGGAGACAGCAAATGGCTTCATTGTGAAAACCCAAACCAGACACCTACAGCTTTCTGTAATGTTTTAGGCCAATGAAAGGTGTGGGCGGGGAATCAGGTCATCACTTAAGGATCCATTGCATGGTCATATAAACATATTCTTAGTATAGTACACTTCCTTTCACTGTCTATTTTTAGTTGAGTATCAGGAATACCTGAGGGTGCAATATAACAGGCAGGCTAGAGCCTTCCACATGCCTTATATATGGTTTTAAAATCTTTCTCTTCATGTTTTGCTCCTCAAAGCTAGGGGCCAGGAAACTAACTCTCCTTTCCTTTCCTTTTCTTTTCTCTTTCTTTTTCTTTTCTTTTCTTCTTTCCCTCTTCTCTTTTCCTTCCTTCCTTCCTTCCTTTTCTTTCTTTCTCTTCCTTCCTTCCTTCCTTCCTTCCTTCCTTCCTTCCTTCCTTCCTTCCTTCCTTCCTTCCTTTCTTCTTTCTTTCTTTCTTTCTTTCTTTCTTTCTTTCTTTCTTTCTTTCTTTCTTTCTTTCTTTCTTTCTTTCTTTCTTTCTTTCTTTCTTTCTCTTTTCCTTTATCTTCCCCTTCCCTTCCCTTCCCTTCTCTTTTCTTTTTTGACAGGATCTCGCTCTGTCTCCCAGGCTAGAGCACAGTGGCATCATCATAGCTCAGTGCAAGCACAAACTCCAGGGCTCAAGTGATCCTCCTGCAGAGCTGGGACTACAGGCACATGTCACCACACACAGCTAATTTTTCTATTTTTGGCAGAGATGGGAGTCTCGCTCTTGCTCAGGATGATTTTGAACTCCTGGCCTCAAGTGATCCTCTTGCCTCGGCCTTCCAGAGTGCTAAGATTACAGGCGTGAGCCACTGTGCCTGGCCTGGAAACTGTTTCTTTCTATTAATGAAACTAATATGCTTCTTTCTTTTGACAGTTTTTGCTGTGTGAATATCTTATTTCCACCTTGGCCGGGACTTTCAGGATGCTTATGGATGGCTCTGGCACTTAATTATTATAGCCTTTCTCAGCCATGGCTATTTTAATAGAATTTCTCTTTGCCCTCTTTACTTTGTAACTTTTATGTTTGACTAGATGGATTTTAGTTTTACTGTTACTGAACTTTCATTGCAGGGTGCCTTGATTCATTTTTGAAAGCAGATAAGCAAAGAAGGAATGGAGAAAGGGAGGGAAGGAAGAGAGAATGAGAAGAGAGAATCAGTGAAAAGAAGAAGAAAAAAAGAAAAGAAAGAAGAAAGGGGAAAAGAAAAAGAGGAAGGAAAGAGAAAAGAAACTCAAACTAATACAATTTCTTGTTCCTTTGTTGAATAATGTTGGGATCAGGCATATTTTTTTTTTGCTCCCTAATGTTAAACAATATTGACAACAAGCAACAGTGAATAACTTAGTTCCTGGAAGATACTTGCTCTTGGAAGATAATACTAACAGCCAACTAAATCAGCTTATGTATCAAGACTAATCGCTTGCTCATCAAAACTTTCTTCCAGGTCCTCATATTTCTGTTCCCACCAGTCCAAAGCTATTATGGCACCAACTCTGGCTTATAAGACCTACCTCAGACTGATCTATGACCTTCTATAAATATCCTCTCTCATTTGCTCCCTTGACCCTTTCGAGATGGTGTTCTCCATTACTGCAGCAGGTGTAATAAACTTAGCTTGGATAGACTGACAAATCTGTGGTCTTTAAGGAATACATTTCACAATAGAAAAAGTGTTTTTTACTTGTAAAAATCAGCTATTGTGTTGTATATTTATATACCTGTGTAAGCAACAGAACACAGTCTAGCAGTAACTTAAAATTCTACTAACTTTGTCAAATATGTCAGTCATCTATGATTTTTGATAGGAAAATACAAATATAACAACTAAAAAACTAAAAAAGAAATTAATTAAAATGTATGATGATTAAGTTATATTTATATAACTAGCTAGTCAGTTTGAAATATTTTAACTTAAAAAGAATGAGTCAAGAAATCATTAAGTACAGTTTTCTTCATTGTTTTTAGTTAAAGAGCGTAGTGACCAACTGTACCTGTGATTGACTTTCTTCCTCCCTCCAAGAGAGCCATCCAGTGAGCCATGCTCTTGTCTTACACTGGTTATATCCCTCTCCTTCCGTGCATTATATTCAGGCAATAAAGTCTGTGGCAGGCTGTGTGACCTGAACCACTGACCCTTATTTTGGTCAGAAATATTATCAATGTGTTGATGTCTGTGCCACCATTGTTGTGTTTGGGAGGATGGTGGATTCAGATATGACAGCCATCAGGTGATCCAATTAACAGGTAACCAAAATATCCAAAGCCACTCACCCTCTTTTTAAACTTAATATTTTAGAGATGTGAATGGTTGGTTCTACCATTGGTTTCAGCTTAAAAATGGCCCTACATTGCTATTTCTTAAATTAATTTCCCACATTTTTCATTTCAACAAGATATGCTGTGAGAGGATCCTTCCTGCGTGTGTTCTTTATTAATGATGGTTTTTGCGTTGCAGCTTCCACCTTCCCATTTATCTAATGTCCAAGTGTCAAGGGTCTGTCAAGGCTTCAAAATGTTTAATCCTATGGTGGCTTTTAGAACCAACTGATCTGAAGTAGAAGTTGTCCCTGAAGAAACTCTGGGTACCCCAATTTTAAAATGGTGAAAGAATTGAAGTCCAATGACCAAAATATATAATAATTTTTGCCAATTAAGGAGAGAGAGAGAGAGAGAGAGAGAGAGAGAAAGAGAGAAAGAGAGAGAAGAAAACAAAGATAGAAGCTATCTATACTGAAGATAATGTTTGGATATTGCCAGTCTCTTTAAAAAGTTTTGTGTTAATAATCAGCAGAGAGGGAGGGAAGGCTTCCAGCTAGAAAAATATAAACCCCTCTTTCATAGCCCAGATCAATTATTCAATGAGCAAACATTTATGAAGATGTCTATATGCCCAGCATTGAGAGAGTTATCAGAATGTCTCATTCCCTCAAAGTTCCTACTGTTGTTCCAATAGGGGGAAAATACAATGGAAAATAACTGGATGGCAAATATTCAAGACCTGGATTCCTCATTCACTCTCCAACCAAACGTAAGGAGTTGGGGTATTAGCCTTATGTTGTTCTAATTTTTCCAGAGAGCTCATATCAATAAGCACTTACTGGGAAGTTTCTAGGAGGCAGGAGCTCTGCTATGTTCTGGGATGAGTCTATGGACTCATACAAATATGGACAAGACACATTTCGTGCCCTCAAAGTGTATATAAGCTAATAAAGGAGAATAAACATTGACCTATAAAATATGGAATGGTCAGAAACAGCGGTACTAACAGCAAGTCACAGGTGTTTTACAAGGGGAAAAGGGAAAGTTGAACTACCAGAGAAGCAGAATGCCCAAGCCAGGGGGCTGGGAATGTCATCACAGGAGCGATCTCAGGCCACGTAGCCAGATCTTTCCTAATATCGATGCTCTTTTCTCCATATCGTCACTGTCAGGCTAATCTTCAAAACATTTCTGAATCAAAGCCTGCACAAATAATGTAACTTGAAATGTACAATGACATGCTTTCCATTTCATAATATGATGTATTATATGTGTTCAATTCTCTCAATGAATTTAAGTTGAAGCTTTATGAGCTCTTTTATAGGAATCCTAAGTGGACCTTACTGCTGTTTCTGTGTAACAACAAAACACACACATGGGAGAGAAGAACTCACAAGACGTCACTTAAATGGAATGGAATAAAGCAGGAGGCTTGTTTCTTCTGGTACCAACATCGTTTAAATTACATGTGTTAAATGAAAGTTGTGTGTGTGCAGGTGCGTGTGCATGTGTTTGTGCGTGTATAAGCATGCATACTCTTGACAGTGACAAGTGGAGGTGGCTGACACAGAGTGCAGCTGTGAGTGTGAGTCAGAGGTATAAGAAAACTGGGAGAGTTTCCTAAAGTTGCCATTTCACAGTACTACAAAATGGGTGGCTTAAGACAACAGAAATTTATCTCCTCACAATTCTGAAAGCTAAAAGTCCAAAATCAAGGTGTCAGCATATCCGTGCTCTCTCTGGGATAATCTGTCCTCTTCTCTTTGACCTTCTGGCGTCTGCTGGCAATCTTTGGTGTTCCTTGGCTAGTGGATGTCTTGTTCTGTCACGGTCTTCTTCCAATATATTTTCACATCATCTTCCCCCACGTGTAACTGTCTCTATGTCCAAATTTCCCCTTTCTATAGCAACACCAGTCATACTAGATTAGGGCCCACACTAATGACCTCATTTTAAATTGATTACTTCTGTAAAAACCATTTTTTTTTCTAAATAAGGTCATGTATTGAGGTACTGGGGATTAGGACTTCAGTATATCTCCTTTGAGGGGACACAATTCAACCCATAACACTTGCACATTGCCCCTTTAAAAAGAAGTGTAGTTTAGAGAATGGTTCTCAGTTTTCTGGTTCCACTGCTCACTGTCATTTCTTTAGTACCAAATATTCTCTATTCTCAAATTCTTTCCGTTTTATTTCTCAGATGGCTGGCTATATCAAGTAATATTTTGGGAAGGGCAATGCGTGGGTGAGATTATAGCCAAATTCTTTTCTTGTTTGAGTTTTATAATTTTTCCACAATAAATACAGATTCTTTTGAGGAATAAATTAGGGTGTCAGCATGATTTCTGCCAAAATCATAGCAGTAGTACTTTTTCCTTCAGGATAGAAAAGTGATGGTGATTTTCTCTTTCATTTCATGAAAGGATGGGGGCCCCTTGAGGTTAAGTGACTAGAAAAAGGTCACACACTTAGAGTCAGAGCCAGAAAAAAAAAAAAAAAATCAATGTAGATCAAGCAAATGTCATTGCTACAGCCTCTGTATTCAGCTCAGAGCAAGGATTCACACTCACTTTTAGAATCTCGTTTGAACTTGACTCTCAAAACGACTGAGTTTAGAAGCCAGGCAGGCCCACTTCCAAACCTCGCTCTCACTGATCAAAGACTTTTCCCTTCCACTATCCTTTGCAAATACCACATGCCTCCCACATAAAAACAAAACAAAACAGTGGTCTTAACCAGAACCAAGAAACGAAACTATCAAAACATAGTTTGAGACTATTACAGCTATAATGTGAAGAATATTTCTTGGCAGAGTGTTGTCTGGGCTTTCACTAAAGTTGGGAGCAGTGAGTGAATTTGTGTGAACTGAATTACGTTCATGCAGGATATAGAGAGATATCAGAACCAGAGTGGATACCTCTCCATTTAAATGTTGGATCTACCTCATGTTATTTGTGTGATTTTGGAAATGCCACTGAGCATCAGATTCATCATAGGTAATCGGGGGAAAGTCATCATCCATAATTTATAATACTGGTGTTCTCACTATAACTTGGCATCCAGTAAGCAGCCAATAAATGTTTATGTGTTCATTTATGTTTTTGAAAATACTCCAAGAAATAATTATTTCATCTTGATATTTCTCTGTGCAGATGACATCCAGACAGACCTATGTTACATTCCAGCTCTCCCTGGTAATAGCTATGTGACCTTGGGCATGTTTCCCTAATTTCTGTATGCCTTCCTGACCCCCGCAAAATGGGAAGAAAAATAATAATTACATTTCAGGATATTGTGAGAGTTACACGCAATAATCTGCATAAGGTGGGTAGTGAGTAATTCTAGCCTTAGCAAGTGTTTCATTTGTGATAGCTGCCAATGTCATTGTCATTTTTGTCTACTAACAGTACCATATTTAGGGCTTGTCTACTTTTAAAATTCAATGCGTTTTTACTCAATGCTGTAAATGATTCCAATCACTTTCTCTTATATTTCATTAGCAAAAGACTAAAAGTGTTTTTTTCAAAAAGTTTCATGATTAAAACTAAATTGTTTCTGGTAAGTCTAATACCTGCTGAAAAACTAGTTTGATTCTGTCCTATTCTACTTCACTTTTCTTATCAGGTGTTAAGCAAATCTGAGAGGAGACTAGATTGTCTAATTACTACACAACGAAGAAGGGTCTCTGTTGTATATATTATTACCCTTTCCCTGAAGTATCCCTTTTATTACTCTTGACCTAAGGTATCCCTTTTAAATTCCTATGCCTAGAACCCTCAGGGCTTTCTGTGGACTGAATTTTTGTGTTCCCCCCACCCCCATCTCCCCAATGTGTATGTTCCAATCCTAACGCCCAGTATGATGGTATTTGGAAATGGGGACTTTGGGAGGCCCTTTGGTCATAAGGGTAAAGCCCTCTTGATGGGATTAGTACCCTTATCAGAGGAAATGGGTGAGACCTTGCTTCTCTCTGTGATTTCTACCTTGTAAAGCCACAGGGAAACGATGGCCACCTACAAACCAGGAAGAGGACCCTCATCAGATTCTAAATCTTCCAGCACCTTGATCTTGGACTTTCCAGCCTCCAGAACTGTGAGAAGTAAACTTATGTTAAGCTACTTCGTCTATACAAATTGTTATAGCAACCAAAGTGACACAGAACTTCTATTTTTTCATCTTTAAAATAATCATAATAACAATTTATACTACTATTATTATCTTACAGGATAATTAATTATATTCATGATAATTAAAATGCTTACAAGCTGTAAAAATGATAGTGCCTAATTGTCTCTAAACTAACAACCTAAAAGATTTCTCCTTGAGTAGAAATATATCACAATTATGACAAGGAGCAGTAAAAGAAAGAAGAAAAAAATATATACTTATTCAGGGTCTTGTATGTCCCAGACACAGTATTTATCTGGTGTGTTCAAATATGTGTTTATTTAGTCTTCATAACAAATGTGGGTTCTGTGATTACTGACACCTAGCACCTAGGCAAAGTAAATCATAGGGTAGGGAAAATCACTTAAAGTCACATAGCTGGTCAACAGATATTTGAGTTCTGTTTCTTTCAAGATGGCAGACTGAGCACAAAACTACTTTCTTCCCCATTTTTCTGCAGTCCAAAATGCAAATTAAAGGTACTATAAGACACCTTTTTCACATATTCTTTAGCAAAATAAAGGCATTCTCTTAGGTTGTGAATCAATATATATTATTGGGTGGGAATTTCATCATCTCTATTAGAATTGAAAGGTGTAAACTATGTGATTTAACAGTCTTATCTTTAAGAACATCCACTTTAAAAGTAACATTCATGAGCGTATATTAATTTAATTATTTTTATCATAACAAATTTAAGTTTGTCTGACTCAATTATCTCTATTCTTTCCTCTAAACCATGTTATCTCATTATCCCTTTAATTATAGCTTCCCTCGTGTCTCTCTATAATTCTTACAAATGAACCAGTTGAGCTTAACAGTAAACCAATTATACTATAACTTTCTCCATTTTAATCAAAGAAGGGGAACCTTCCTGATTATTCAGGGATTTTGAAAATTTAATTATTCCTTCAGGTCCTTTTGTCTACTGGAGGCAATAATGCAGTTTTCTCCTAAGTTAACTGCACTTTCTTTGAACTCTTGCATTCATGTCTTCTTGGATTAGGGTTGCAAGATTTAGAAAATAAAAATACTGTATGCTCAGTTAAATTTAAATTTCAGATTAATGATGAATAATTTTTTGGTATAAATATGCTCCATGCAAATGTTTGGGACCTACTTACACTAAAAAAAAATTGTTACTTATCTGAAATTCAAATGTAACTGAATATGTCGTATTTTATCTGGCAGCTCTCTCAAATACATATCAGGGTTGGCAGCCATTGTTGTGATGATTGCTTCATCCAGAAATATCAGTAAAAAGCAAACTCTGGTATATCACTTTTTGAAAATTTCTTTCTAACTCGCACATCAACTAGAATGTCATGTCCTAATTCTTTAAAGAAATCAAAAACCATAGAATATGTCTGATGTACCTATAGGATGATTGGGAAGAAATTATGTCCTTTTTTACATATGGATTGAGCAGTATCAGCATTGGGGAAGTTGCTAATTGTTATGTGTTTGATAGGCTGAAAATCTGAGTTTAACTTTGGTTTTCTTCCTTCTATACCAAATTCTGCTTTCCTAGAGGAAAGTCAAATCCTTATGTCATAAATGGCCTCAAAATTCGTAAATAATGGTATATTAACTAGGGTTCTTGGATACAAGCAAAACAACCAACTCCAACTTTGGCACAAAATGACTTATTGAGAGATTATTGGGAATATTGACAAACAAAACTTGGGAATGTAAAGAACCGAAGCACCATATCCAGCCTTGAGAAGTCATCCTTAGAATTAGAAGTCATTCTCTCTGTGAGGACCCTTCCGTGTAGTTGTGTTATTCTTTGCCTCCAGGAACTTAACCTTTCTTTAGTTTCCCTCCTAAAAACTCTGTCAACTGCAAGGCTAACTGGATTCAAAGATAGTACATATTATCCTAGTCTGACTTGTCTAGGTAACAGCGATCTGCCCTTTTTGATACAAAATTTTAACTAATATCATCCAGATGAGGGGCTTGTAACATGGAAGGCATGGATGGGGTTTAAGGAGTCAGAAAAAAAATCCCAGTAACTTACTATAATTTTTGAGTACGATTTTGTGTGCATATTCCTATAAAAAGAATCCACAGTTCCAAAAATGTATATTCTCAGAGGGATCTATTAAGGAAAACAGGGTTGAATGACATAAATGAAACCAGGAACATTAAATGCCTTTGCCAATTTTAAGTAACTTTTTAGTAGCAGAACCAAGACATCTAGTTCCCAATATAGTTTAAGAAATTATTTGAGTGTTGTGCCAATTATGCATGTATTTTTAAAGGCAAAAAACAGAAGCCTTTGCTTCTTACTAAATATGCCCTTCATTCTGGGAGTTCCACAGTGGCACTGTCAGCTTGACCTACCTCTCCGTGTTCTGGTGAACTGGTCAAGCAGATAACTGGAACCAAGCCTCCCTCAGTTCTATCTCTGTAGAAATGCTGTAAGTTACTAGTACAATTCTTTGTCCAATGATATATTTTTTTCTATTGTTTTCTTATGGTTCTTTGATATTTTCCATTTGTTATATCCCCATATAGGTAAGTTTTCTTCTCATATCTTGATTGACTGGGTGGTCTTTATGCAGGATTTGAATGACCAGAGGAGACTTTACTTGTAGTCTAGGAGGAGGGAATTTAATATATATCTTTTCTAGCAGGTTAATAGCAGATAGCCTGAAATGCTTTACGGATGTAAAGGCTTTTTTTTTTTTTTTTTTTTTTTTGAGACATAGTCTCACTCTGTTGCCTGGGCTAGAGTGCCATGGAATCAGCCTAGCTCACAGCAACCTCAAACTCCTGGGCTCAAGCAATCCTCCTGCCTCAGCCTCCCTAGTAGCTGGGACTACAGGCATGTGCCACCATGCCTGGCTAATTTTTTCTATATATATATTTTTGACTGTTCATATAATTTCTTTCTATTTTTAGTAGAGACGGGGTCTTGCTCTTGCTCAGGCTGGTCTCGAACTCCTGAGCTCAAACAATCTGCCTGCCTCGGCCTCCCAGAGTGCTAGGATTACAGGCATGAGCCACTGCGCCCGGCCCAAAGGCTTTTATCTTTTGAAAAAAAATAGTAGATTTAAAACACTACTTGTCTTAATTTGTTTGGGCTGACATAACAAAATACCATAAACTGGGTGGCTTATTAATAATAGAAAATTGTTTCTGACAGTTCTGGAGTCCAGGAATTTTAAGATCAAGAGACTGGCAGATTCAATGTCTGGGGAGGGTGCACGCTCAGGGCAAGGCTGGAAGAGTCACCCAGACAGAGAAGTGGCAGAGCAAGTGCAGGAGGTGGCCAGAGCCGGGGGAATCCGAGGACGGACACGTTCCTTGTGTTGGCACAAGCAGTATTTGCAGGCTTGTTTCTACCCTGTGCTGTTTATGGAATGTTGGGAAAGGTATTTATTCTCTCGGGGTCTCTGAATCATCTATAAAATGAGGGCATTAATGAGACCTTTACAGTCTAAAATTCTATTATAGCATACCCCAACAGTGAAACACTTTGGATTTGAGATTTATTCCCCCCTCCAAAACAGGTTCCCAAGAAGGATCTGGGGGCAATACTCACTCAAATCTCTGCAGGATTAGACATTTATCTTTAATGTAACCCTGAGTATCAGCCAGCTGATCCTTAATGGTACATTTTCACATCTTCAATATATAGTAAGGCAGAAAAATGCACTAAAACCTTGAGAACAGTTGTAAACAGCATGAATTCATATAGATGTTTCTTTTGCTGTGGAAAAAAATCATTTAATAGAATATTCAGTACATCAGGATGTCCTGATTCTGCTAATCAGTTAGAGTTGTTAATATTTAGAAGTACATTGTGATCATGCATTGTTGGACAAATTTTGATGTGTAAACAGGTAAATTGAGTTTTCTGGTGACTTGATATAATATATCCATACCAAAGGGGACTCTAGGCATGAGAAGGCTAATCTTTACAAAGTTGATTGTTCTTACCCTTTGGTATTGTTAGATATATATTTCATGAGAAATTCAAACCAGAGAAGTAACTTAGCAGAGGGCCTTCTGTGTTAAATTATCTATATTCCCTATCATGAAGGAAGGAGTTTGAGGTGGGACCTAGATCCAAAGGAGCATCTGCCTTCAACAGAATCTTGTGCATAAACTCTGGGGACACACTCGGGCTATGAAACTATGTTTTCTATTACTTCCATTTTTAACTTTCCCATTGCAAGGCTCCTCTTCAGAGATGTGTTTTCCTTTTAATTGGGCTTCCTCTGTTGCTATATAACTGTCAGGTTTCAAATGTTGTCCCATAATTCTTAAATATAATTAAATGGTAACCAATTCATCATTATCTCAAAGGCAATTTAAAGGTTTACAATTTGGATTTTTGTTCACATATACCTGGGGGAAAGGATTATCTATGATGGAGGGTGTGTATTTCCCTCAGAGAGGAAATAAAGGGCACATGCTCTGGAATTGGAATTCTAACTCAGAAGAATCACAATTCATTCATTCATTTAACCAATTTTTATTAAATTGCTACTGTGTACTAGACACTGCTGTACTTGCTGGGATGTAACAGAGAAAACAAAATCTTCCCTCATGTATCTTCCATTTTAATGAAGGAGATAATAAAAAACACGATAAATTAACGATATATATTATATTAGATCACAATAAATGTAAGGAGAAAAAAATTAAAAATAGAGGGATAGGAAGGTTGAAATTTTAGTGTGGCCTAGGGAGATCTTATTGAGAAGGAGAAAATGCGTGTTGTCTTAATCCGTTTGCTGAGACTGGGTAGTTTATAAAGAAAAGAGGATTATTTAGCTCACAGTTGTGGAGGCTGGAAAGTTCAAGATCAGGCATCTGCATCTGGCCAGGAACACATGCTGTGTCACAATGTGTATGAAAAGAGAAAAAACATGAGGGGAGGCCTTGGTTTATAACAACCCACTTTCTTGGTAATTAATCCAGTCCCTTGAGAGTGAGGACTCACTGGCTGCTCCTGTGAGACACCATTAATCCACCATGAGAGTAGATTCCTCATGACCCAAGCTACTCCCAAGGGTCCCGCCACCTCTGAGCACTTTTACCTTGGGGATCATGCCTCAACATGAGTTTTGGTGGGACCAAACCATATTCAAACCAAAGCACATGTACTATGTTGCCTAGAGTTTCCATGGTATTTTTGCAAATTTTTCAATAGCCTATCTCTGTAAGAATGCTTTGCTAGGCCTCTGCTGGTGTTTGGGAGGACCCAGTGAACATCAGGGATCTTAAGCTTCATTTGCTTCATGGTAACTGTACACCTAACCCCGACACTTATTACCTGGGTGACTTTGACCAAGTAACTTAAACTTTCTAAAACGTTTGTCCCAACTGTGAAATGGAGATAGTAAAAATATTAGTTTACTTTATTGGAGTGTTATAATGCTCAGATATGATAATGCACAAAAAGCATTTATCACTGTGGTAAGCACATAATAAATGCTATATTCCTAAAATCTTAAATGTATTCTTATGTGTCCTGCTGGTTTTGCTGGCTTGCTTGCTTATTTGTTTGTTCATTGATTCATTTATTTAATTACCAAGGCTATTTATGTGTTTACCCTCATTTTTTAAAGCAAAATTCTA
The DNA here is from genome assembly GCF_020740605.2 of Lemur catta. Classification (NCBI taxonomy): domain Eukaryota; kingdom Metazoa; phylum Chordata; class Mammalia; order Primates; family Lemuridae; genus Lemur; species Lemur catta. Next base: position 15,155,402 of record NC_059128.1, read on the forward strand.
GTTAAATAAAAAACCTTAATTTAGCTAAGTTTTCTTTTTCCTTCTTTTTTTTTTTTTAATTGCACTTAAGGCTGGGAAGGGGCAAAAATGATGTGCATGAAATATCTACCTTTCAGCTGGGCGTGGTGGCTCACTTCTGTAATCCTAGCACTCTGAGAGGCCAAGGCAGGCGGATCGTTTGCGCTCAGAAGTTCAAGACCAGCCTGAGCAAGAGCGAGACCCCGTCTCTACTAAAAAACTAGAAATTAGCTGGACAACTAAAAAAAAAATATATATATATATATATATATATACACATATATATATATATATATATATAAATTAGCCAGGCATGGTGGTGCATGCCTATAGTCCCAGCTACTTGGGAGGGTGAGGCAGAAGGATTGCTTGAGCCCAGGAGTTTGAGGCTACCGTGAGCTAGGCTAACGCCATGGCACTCTAGCCCAGGCAACAGAGTGAGACTCTGTCTAAAGAAAAAAAAAAAAAGAAATATCTACCTTTCATAGATGCTTTATATGTACTTATTTATTTAAACTCTTATCACACAATGAGCATGTGAAGTAGATATTATTAAACTCCTCATGTAGATCGAGACAGAGAGGCTCAGGAAGATTAAGTCAATTGCACAGTCACTCAGCTCATAGGAGCAAAACTGGGTTCAGTCACAGATACTTGTATTTAAAAGGTTATGCTATTTCCATGAAGTCTGATTGAATAAACTTCTCTACAGAAATGAATTATTCATAAAGTGGAGGTAGTATTCTTATCACTCAATCTTGACCTTAAGGAAATTAATTACCTAAACAAGGCATGCTATTTACATATTTGTACCTCGTCCATTAAGGACACGGGAGCAGAGGAAATTGACAAAGATAAGAGGAGACCTGAAGTTGATTTTCAGCCTGAATTATTGTTAGTTGGTCTAATAAGTGTAAACAGGCCAAGAGTATTTGCCGAAGAACACTTAGGAAAGACAACTGTATAATGCCACCCAGGGCTCTTTGCAACATCACTATTGTCTACATATCAGGTTCCCTCATTGGCTGGTTGGTGCCTGTGATCCTGGAGCCCAGATCCTGCTTGTAAGTTTAGCCTGGCCACTGCAAAAAGGCCTCCCCTCCTCCAGCACCTAGTCCAATTCTTCAGATGCCCACCAGGGATCCATCTGTTCTGTAATCTGCAATGCCAACCTTGTCCTTTGGGAGCCATTCAAGCTGGCAATGACCTTGTTGAGTATACCTGGCCCTGATCTTATTAACGTGGCAATTAGGCTCGACATGGAAGGTTGCTCTTCTGAAGTTGAGCTAGAGGACACACGTACAAAATAAGCATATCTTATGTGGACTCCATGGCCACACACTTGCCTGGCAAAGGTACCAGCTTATTTTACTTGAATTGAGGACAAAAAGGAAGAATATTGGCTGATTTTTTTTTGGGGGGGGGGTAGGGGAGGGGTGGCTGGAAATTATTAACACTAAGATTTTGTTGTTTTTGTGAACTAATAAGAAGGTTTCATTTAAGATAATTATGAAAAAGAATAATTGTTAGACGTTTTAACTCAACACTTCTCATAATGTGATTTTATGTCTTCCTACCTCTGAAAACCTTAAACCTAACCTAAAACCTGATATAAATGAATTAAAATAAATTAAACAGTGGGAAAAATAATTATTGGAAAGACCATGAACTCTGTCGACAAATGTCCATGTACTTTGCTAGATGAAAGAGGTCATTCATGAAGACATGTTTTTTTTTTTATAAAGAGACAAATTAGAATTACTGACTATGCTCTCAGCAGGGAGAAGTGAAAATTGTGATTTCCCTAGTCAAAAGAGAGAGAACAAAGGAAAATCTAAAAGGTAAGCTACAGAATTTGACAAACAGATCTACATATTTTAAGATCCTCAAGGTTTATCATCATATTAAAACAGAAAAAATAATTTATGTTAGTAACAATCATTCTAAATCATCAGTAGGAACTTTGACAAGTTCAGCCTTATGAAGATGAGAAAAGAATTGTATTATATTTTGAATACATTTCCATAAAAAACAGGAAGTGGCACTGCCTCTTTAAGCCAGTGGACTCTGCCCACCTGAAGAATCCTATTTTTTTTTCCCTCCCCAGCACCAGTAATGAGCATCAACTGTGCAGTCATAACGACTTGGGCTTCAGCCCCAGCTCCATAGCTATGGAACATTGAGCAGTGGTAGACAAGATTATTATTGTTATTACATCCAAGACTGACTTACGTATTTATAAAAGTAGAAAATGTCCATTTATAAAGAGGCTAGAGAAGCTTACTAGCGAACAGAACTGTCTCACCAAGGAAAGGAAGAACAAATCAATCTGCTTTGTTTTTATCAATTATAAAATGGGAACAATAGTGCCCTTATGATGATATTGTTGCAATGATTAAACGGATTAAATTATTTAATGAATTGCAAAGGCATGGCCTGTTAATTTCTTTTCTTCTCCCCATTTCCTCTGTCCCCCTGGCTGTTGGGACTATTTAGTACACATCCTGACTCTGAGGCAGACGGATGGCAGTGCCCTTTGCCTTTCAGTCTAGTGACCATACCCTGGCATACTCTGGCCTGATGTTTTATAATTCTGCCAGGGCAGCTTTTGGATTATATTCTGTTTGTTTGTTTATTTGTTTTCGTGCATCATTCCAACCACTTGTGTTGTTCCATAGCTGTCAGCTAATCAGTCCTGGATCTGACTCTTTTGCCCTGATGGGTGTTCTGGGGAAATGACATGCTTATACCATTAATGACAGACACATAAGTATTTGAATTTGCAAGAATCAGGACTGCCATCTACCATTTAAAGAGAAACTGACCTGGCAGTAGGTTGTGATGGTTGAAAGGTTGGGATACTGGCCAGTTAACTAAAATTTAATTCAGAAAATGATCAATTTATAAAGTGACCAATTAACCAAATTAGAGATGTTCTCCAATGTTTAATTTCACTGTGGTTTTGCTGCTGCCAAGACATTTTTCAGACCAGCTTTGTTGGCTTTTGCAATGCCCATCATTTTATGTGGGAATGAATGGGCTGTTCCTTGAAAGCTATGTATCTCTTGCAGATTTACTCTCTGCCTGAGTGCTGTGTCTGCACTAGCCCCAACAATGTACCTCCTTTGTTAGAGAGTTTTTGGCAAATGGACCATATGTTAATATAGGCCAAATTGGCTTCAGGTGAATTATGTTTTGGTGAATTGAGGACAAGCCAAGAGTTTGAGTTTGATATTGATTTCTGCATTCTGTTCTCCAGCTTCACCCTCTGCTGGCTGGATAACCCTGGCGAGTGAAACTTTCTGACCTTCAACCTCCACATCCATAAAATCGGAACCATGAGAATATTATTACATAAGATTGAGTGGATCCATGAGGTATCCCATGCAATTCACTGACCACAGTGAAAAACATAATAAGGGCTCAAAACACTGTGACCTATCAGTTATCTCATAAGTTTCAGGTCACCATGATCTACTCTTTGCTTCTACTATTGGAAACAGAAGTGGGCAGGGGTTGCGTTCCCTTTTTTTTGCTCTTATATGTGGAAGCCAATGTCTTAGGAGTTTACCTCACTTGATACTTACAAGAATCCTTAACTTGATATACCCACAAAAATGGGAAGAAATTCAGTCTGAGAAATCTACACAATTGCTTAAGCATTCACAGATAATACATGGAGGAGCTGAGATTTGAATTCATATCTCTCTAACTCTGAAATTCCATTAATGTACCATACCCCAACTACTATATATCAGCTCTTTTGTATTTTTGGTCAAAAAACTTTCCCCTTGCCTCCAACAATTACCTTGGATTTTTAAAAAACATTGACTCTCATACAAAGTGTAGAATTATTTTTCTAGATCTGTAAAGAATGATGATGATACTTGGATAGGGCTTTGTATGGAACCAGAGAAGACCTTGTATAGCCAAAGCAGTCTTAAGTAAAAAGAACAAACTGGGAAGTATCAGTCTACCAGACTTCAAGCTGTACCACAAGGCTATAGTAACTAAACCAGTATGGTATTGGCACAAGAATAGAGATATAGACCTTTGGAACAGGACTGCAAATACAAAGATGAAACCATCCACATATGGTAACCTGATCTTTGACAAAGCAGACAAAAATATATACTGGGGAAAATAATCTCTTTTCAATAAATGGTGCTAGGAAAACTGGATAGCTACATGCAGAAGATTGAAACTGGATCCCCACCTCTCACCTCTTACAAAAATCAATTCAAGATGGATAACACACTTAAACCTAAGACATGAAACTCTGAAATTCCATTAATGTACCATACCCCAACTACTATATATCAGCTCTTTTGTATTTTTGGTCAAAAAACTTTCCCCTTGCCTCCAACAATTACCTTGGATTTTTAAAAAACATTGACTCTCATACAAAGTGTAGAATTATTTTTCTAGATCTGTAAAGAATGATGATGATACTTGGATAGGGCTTTGTATGGAACCAGAGAAGACCTTGTATAGCCAAAGCAGTCTTAAGTAAAAAGAACAAACTGGGAAGTATCAGTCTACCAGACTTCAAGCTGTACCACAAGGCTATAGTAACTAAACCAGTATGGTATTGGCACAAGAATAGAGATATAGACCTTTGGAACAGGACTGCAAATACAAAGATGAAACCATCCACATATGGTAACCTGATCTTTGACAAAGCAGACAAAAATATATACTGGGGAAAATAATCTCTTTTCAATAAATGGTGCTAGGAAAACTGGATAGCTACATGCAGAAGATTGAAACTGGATCCCCACCTCTCACCTCTTACAAAAATCAATTCAAGATGGATAACACACTTAAACCTAAGACATGAAACCTTAAGAATCTTAGAAGAAGATGTAGGGAAGACCCTTTCAGACATCAGCTTAGGCAAAGAATTTTTGAAGAAGAACCCCAAAGCAATCACAGCAGCAACAAAAATATATAAATGGGATCTGATCAAATTAAAAACTTTTTGCACAGCAAAGGAAACTATCATTAGAGAGAATAGACAGCCTACAGAATGGGAGAAAATATTTGCTCTCTACACATCCCATAAAGGGCTGACAACAAGAATCTACCTAGAACTTAAAAAATCAACAAGAAAAAATCAAACAACCCCATAATAAATGGGCAAAGGACATGAACAGAAACTTTTCAAAAGAAGATAGAATAATGGCCAGTAAACATAAAAAAAAAAAAATGCTCAACATCTGTAATCATTAGGGACATGCAAATCAAAACCACAATGAAATATCTTCTAACCCCAGTGAGATTGGCCTCTATCAAAAAATCCCAAAACAACAAATGCTGGGAAGGATGTGGAGAGACGGGAATACTCTTACACTGCTGGTGGGACTGCAAATTAGTGCAACCTTGGTGGAAAAGAATTCGGAGCTACCTCAAAGAGCTAAAAATAGAAATACCATTCAATCCAGCAATAGCACTATTAGGCATCTACCAAAAGAGCAAAGGACATTCTATAATAAAGACATCTGCACTCGAATGTTCATGCCAGCACAATTCACTATTGCAAGCATGTGGAAACAACCCAAGTGCCCATCAATTCATGAGTGTATTATTAAAATTTGGTATATGTATACAATGGAATATTATTCAATTATAAGAAATGACAGTGATCTAGCACCTCATATTTTCCTGGATAGAACTTGAGCCCATCCTCTGAAGTGAGGTATCACAAGAAGGAAGAATAGGTTCCACGTGTACTCACCATGAAATTGGCATTAACTGATCAACACTATGGTGCTCACATGGTAGTAATATTCTTCAGGGATTGGGGAGTTGGGGTTGGGTAAACTCACAACTAATGGATGTGGTGAGCATTGTAGGGGGGAAAAGGCACACCCCAAATCATGGTTTGGGTGTGGCAAAGTCATAACACATAACCAAAATATTTGTACCCCCATAATATCCTGAAATAAATAAATAAATAAAAATACTGACTCCCATTTAATCACATCTTGGTTTCTTAAATCAAAATGGGTTTTAAAAAGGATGTGAACATTTAATACTCTTATTGCTTCCTTCTTTGACACTTTGGGAAATTTGTTATTAATGTGATAATTCTTTAAAGTCAAGAAGATATATATATATATTTAGATAAAAAGTATCATTCTAAGATTCATATGTGCCTTTTGAAAGGAAGGTGGGTGGTTAAGAAACACATACTATAATAATGACAACCAGAAAAATGAGAAAGATAGTGATACCATCATTCTGTGTTTGTAGTGTCAAGTCATTGGCAACAGACCATTCATTCAAGAGGTCCTTTCACATATGTTTATCTAATTTCATCCTTTGAGGATGGAATAGGAGAAATTATTAGCCTAATTTTACAGATGAGAAAACTACATCTCACAGAGGTTAAGTGATTTAACCAAGGTCATATATTTAGTATTAATATGTAGTAGAACTGAGAATAGAGATTAGGTCTTCTCAGGACAATTTTGTACACTGTAGAAAAGCATGATTACATGCTAAGGAGAAAATTGACTATTGAAGCAGAGGTTCCTACGTGCTTCCTGCTATCAATTCTTCCTGTTTGTCTTAGAGATAGAACCTCCATTGCCAAAGCACATGGCCCCATCGAGAATAGTAACAATATCTTTCAGCCTCTCTTCAGCAGTGGTCAATCAGCTTCTTAGACTGTTCCTAATAAGATAGCTGACACACAATCCTTGCCCCTTTTCTTCCTGTCTTCATCCATTCTGCCTGCAACAGCAATGTGATGTCTGTAGCTCCATCTTGGACCATGCATGCTCTTGAAGACCACACACTAGGGATGGTGTAGAGGAAAACTAAAAGCATCCTGAGTCCCAGACAATTGGGGAAACACCATATCAGACCTAACTTCTTTTTTGGGGACTTCTCTGTGAAAGAAAAATGGACTTCAATCACATTTATGCTGCTACTATGTTGGGTCTCTACTGTAATGAAATCCAATCCTAGGTAATCTAGCACATATTAGAAGTTTTGTTCCTGAAGCAACAGACAATATATGAATCTGAAGACCAGAGATGCTTGCCAAACAGAATTAGGTTCAGAGGGCTGACTTTACTACTTTTCGTAAAGAAGCACATTTGGACAAGTTACCAGATTCTGAGAGTGCCTGAGAGTTGTCAAAACTGTTTCTGAGTGTAGGAGCTATGATCAAACAACAGGTAGGGTGAGCAGGTTTCCCATATTGAAGAGATACTAAGAGATTCATAGAAACACAGCCATTTTGACCATAGGACCCTTTCTCCATATGGTTTTATGACTCTACCCTTGTTGACAAAGAGAGCTGCAGAGGTGGTTAGACAGATTTGGGGAAAGATGATGTTCACTATTCACTAGTTTCTCTTTCCTTCTTCTGCTCAGTTGTTTTTCTAACCTTAACAAGGGATTTTACATCAGGGACACTTGACTTGCAGGCACTACAATGGCACTGTCCTCAGCTTACATTCCACGGCCTCTCCAAGACAATTTTCAGAACTAACTTAGTCGTAGAAGATATCTCCTCCATCAGGAGATATCACCTGTCACCTAATTGCACCAGTCACATAGACACCGAGGAAGTATATTTTTCTTGCACTTTGTAGTGTGCAAAGCCGTATCATACATAGGATCTCATTCAATCATTCCATATTTTAACATTAGTCTTTTTTTATTTTTATAAACTTTTAAATCTTAAAATAATTTCAACTCTATAGAAAAGTTGTGAAGATAGTCCCCACACATTTCACATCAAGTTTCTCCTATTATTATCATCTTAAATGAGAATAGTTTGTCATAATTAATGAACCAATATTGGCTATTATTAACTAAAGTTTATATTTTACTCAAATTTCCCTAGTTTTTGCCTACTGTCCTTTCTCTGCTCCTGGATCCCATCTGGAATACCACATTATAGTCAGTCATCTAGTCTCTTTAAGGCTCCTCCTGGCTGTAACAGTTTCTCAGACTTTCCTTGTTTTTGGTGGCCTGGACAGTTTTGAAGGGTGCTACTGGTCAGGTATTTTGGAGAATTTACCTCAGTTGGGATTTGTTTGGTGTTTTTCTCAGGATTACACTGGGGCTATGGGTTTGGGAGAGGAAGACCACAGAAGTAAAGTGCCATTCTCATCCCATCCTATCAAGAGAACACAGTATCAATGTGATTTATAACTGATAATACCTTGATCACCTGGCTCAGGTAAACTTCATAGGTTTCTTTATCATAGAATTACTCAGACATTAATTTTTTAATGATTAATTTTATACCCTGCCTAATTCCTACAATAAACTGAGGTACTCTTATATAAATACATGCAGTATGATAGGACAAAAATAGTTAAGGGAAGTAGGTGGAATTGGAAAATGAGGACAGGGAAGGAAGAAAAAGCAGAGGCAAAGTAAGTACACAGAAATGCCCACCAGAACATGCTGTGCCATCACCAGAGATAAGTTGCAAATTTAGCTCCAAGCTTCCTGGGAGCCAAAGCACAGAAATGGAAATATGATGTGTTAGAAGACTCGTGCTTGTCCATAAATTTTTGGCCATAAATTTTGCGCAAATGCAAGGCCCTGATGGAATTTTTCATATTGATTTCCTCAGGATAGTGTGATACAGTGTTCAACATTTTAACACATTCTTATACTACTATCTATCTATCTGTCATCTTCTCTCTATCTAACCATCATCTATCTATCTAATAATATATCTATAGTAATCCTTTCATGTAAACTAAAGGCATCAGAACTAAGCAAGAGTTCAATACATGACATTTTTTGAGGGAAGTCTATTGGGTACATTCACATAGCTCTTTAAATTTGTCTAATCCAAGGTTAAAATTTAGGATGTTTTTAGTAATGCATAGACTGCTTATGTTTCAGGCAATGCACAGAAATACCATTCTTCATAAATGAGTGTTTGATAATGATCAGGTCTCCAGAGGTTTAGCTTATACTCTCTAGCAAAAACAAACACACAACCAAAAAACTCAAGTAAAGATATTTCAATACTGTTATGAGATAGTCTCAAAAAGAAGTCAGAGGTTATATCATCTTATGAAAAACAGCTACCCTAACCAGATCACACGGCCATAGGGAGTATTTTTTAGAGGGAGATACAATCTTAGATTGCACTGATGCACCCAGTGTTTTGTAGTCAATAAGAGGCACAGTCAGGACTCAGAAATTGATTCTCTGTCTCCAGAATTCTCTTTGGGGATATTTGTATACCAAACTAGATCAGCAGATTTTATCCTGCTAATTATTTCATTGGTGGATGCCTCAGCCAAAGCAGCTGTACATCTTCATCCTAATTTGGCTTCCCAAGGCAGCGTGACCTCAGGGCCTGAGCTTTGAGTCAGTCAGATCTGTGTTTGCATAGGGAACCATTATTGTCCACCATTCTCTTCATCCACCTAGTATAGTGGCTGGCCCATAATGAGTACTCAATACATTTGTGTTTATCATAGTCATTATTGTTTTTATTTCAACTGCAGATGCTCAAAACAGGTATTGATTGGATCAATGAACAAATGAATGAATAAATTCAGACTTTGACATTTCTCAGCTCTATGATATTCAGCCAAGTAAGCATAATGACATCTAAGCATCCATTTGTGGGGAAGACTATGTAAGACCAGAGAAGTAAAACCACTTGGTACCTCATTTGACATGTAATAAGGTATATATAAGGACAAGAGCAAAATTGCCAGCTCACAGCATAAGCTTCATTTAGCTAAGGCACTGTATTTCTTCATTTCCAAGATTTAATCTAGTTTAACACGCGTCAGTCTTTTAACCACATCTTTGCATGGAGGTCAAAAAGGAAACTAAGAGGCATTCCAATTTCAGAAATGTTAAAACACGGGGGCTGGGGGGAAAGAATGCTTCCTAGGCACAAGTAAACATGACATTTTTATTTATGAATTATTAAGTTAAACATGTAAGACATATGAGTTTAAATGCTATAAAGCAATTTTCTCAGGGACAGATTACCCTTGAATAAATAGACCTTGAGGTTTCAGCTCTAAGAGGTGAAAAACTTAATTTCTGCTTTCCAGAGAAGTAGCAGCACCCTTAAGACCTTGCCCAGTAATCAGCCCATCCCTGGTTACAGCTTCGGGCGCCAGAGGCTCAGATGCAAAGAGCTCCCTGAAGCTCAGATAAGAATTGCTCCCAATGGCATACAGGCACAACATGGTCTATTTGTGCTAAGCGCATGCAAAAGTCAGTGCCAAATATGCAGTTTGCTTAATGATGGAATAAAGACCACTTAAATTAATGGATATTTGAAACCCATCCTTCCAATGCAATTATTGAAGCAAGAGATGTTAATTATTCCCATTACTTTCCTCCCCACCTCTCGGCAGGCTGCTCCTTTGACTCCTGAATGCAACTATCTGCTTTGTTCCTAGTGAACTTAATTCATCAGGTGGGTCTGTTTCCAAGCTCTTAGTGCCTCACATATAACACTTCAATTAAATTGAGAAGAGTAATTACTTAAAGTGACAAACAGAAGAATGCTAATTAACTAGAAAGTTCATTTCAGGGCACTTAAACTAGAGTAGTGCAAAGTATAGAGGTCATGATTTAATGTATTTGCTTGACTTGCTTTTGTAAAGCACTGTTCTTCATTATAATAATGACAAAAGAGCAAAAGTGTGTTGCATTAACAGAGAATTAATGACTCTTGGTTACTTAGGAGATTTGATTTCTGTGTTTTTTGTTCACAAAGTGTATAAGATTCATGATAAAGTTAATGATCTTGGATTTTACTCTTATTATAAATATTTCGAGTGTATGTTAATGTTACTAATCTTCAGGCTGGAAAATCAAGCCTATTATATTAAAAAAATTTTCCTTATACTCTAACTGATTAAAACTTAAGTATATAAATATTTAGATAATTTTATTTAAAGTTATACATTTGATATCACACATACCCATCCTTGGTGTTGGTGTATAAATACTATGTGAGCATGTTATAAATATTCAACATTTAGTTTTTGCAATGGGGATTTGAATTCAGTAAATGATTCAAATAATCACAGAAGCTGTCAACAAAATAAAAAGGCTATTGGCTGTAAAAATGGAAAGAGTCAAAAGGGACATAGTCTACTATTTTGCCAAAATTTATTAATCATACATGTACTTTATACTCAAAATTGGGACAATAATCTATAAGCATGAGGGTGAACATAGAACAACATAGAAAATGAGAGGTTAAATCAGTTAAAGCCAACAGCTTTAGCTTAATGACACACTTTTGATATTAAAAAATGAATTGAGATTCTATTTTTACAAAAAGTTTAGTACCTGGCACCATGGTAGGTGCTTAACAACTATTTGTTGATTAAAGTAGGGGATAATCACTATATCATCAGAGAATAGGGGTGCAAAGGGCTTTCAAATGTGTTATACAATGGAAATAAGCTCCAGATATAGATATTTAAAGTCTAAGAGGGAGTATGTCCTACTGGAAATGGCAGGAAGTCCAAGTTGATGTTTCTATTGTCGTATTTACCAGCCACCAATATTGTGTCTACTTCAAGTAGCTGAACCTTTCTGGAAAATACCTCTTCCTTTCTCCATGGCCCCATCCCAGCATTCTCCTCCATCAGTATAATGGGATATATTGTGTCCCCTCAGAAATCATATGTTGAAGACCTCACACTCAATACCTCACAATATAACTGTGTTTGGAGATTGGGGCCATGCAGAGGGACCTCAGAGGAAACCATACCTACAGATTCCTTGATCTTAGTCTTCCAATCTCAAGAACTGAAAATAAACAACAGAATATAAATCTCTGTTATTTAAGTCACCCGGTCTGTGGTGCTTTCGTGTGGCAGCCCTAGTAAACTGATATAGTCAGTCACCCTACTGTCATTTTACTCTTCTGCCTCCTGTTCATTTACATATTTTCTCCACCTTCTACATTTGATCTTTTCTTTTCCCTTAAAAACAGAAGAAATGTGCGTGCATGTGTATATGCAGATAAAATAAAATACTCTCCTTAAGTTTGTACCTCTCTCTAGCTATCATGCTACCTTTTCCTTCCCTTCTTAATCAAATGCTTGCCTGACAGTTTAATTTCAGTGCTCTCATCACTCACATCCTGATCACTCACAACATTTGCAGTCATATTTCTGGCCATACCTGCTTTCATTAAAAGCACACAAAGTCGACTAGTGACTCTCCAAGTAACAAATTCAATAGATAATTTTTAGATGTCATCTTATATGACTTCTCTGTGGATTTTTGTTGGGAGCGGTCTCTGATTACGGGTGAGCACATAGCCAATAGAATCATTGCTGGGAGCCTTGTCAGGGCCCTCTACCAATCACTTCCCGCCACGACTACCTGCAATGGTATATAAGCCCACGGTCCTTCCTGTTCGGGGTCTCTCGCCATGTAACTAGACTAGATGCCTCATTAAACTGCTGTTGGAAGAACTCCAGTTTGTTGCGTTGTCCTTGCAGGCGAGTGCGGCGCGACAAGTGGTGCCGAAACCCGGGAGCTTCTCGCACCGGCGGAGACGACCTCTTTGGAGGTGAGTTCAGAACCACAGCAGCTGGGGCGGCTTTATTTTGGACCCCTGCCCTCTTCTGACGCCGGCACCGGGTGCTTGTGACCTACCCCATGGGGAACTCTCCTAGTTATCCCTGACCGTGTCCTGCGCCATTTTGTGCAGGACGTGGACCGGGTGGCCCCATGGTTTCTCCACTCGGGGTCTTTAACGATTCCGAGTTGGGATAAGCTAGAGCAGGACCTTCGTCGTGCCCGAGAGTCTGGTCCCCTTTGGGAGTGTGTTCTCCCTGTGTGGGCACTGGTGCGCTCCTGTTTAGAGGACGACCGTTGCAGCGGTCCGGTCCGGGAAGGTCAGCAAGTACTCAGTGATCATCAAGATAGTATGTCTGAGAGAGGCAAAGTGGGTCCGGCTCGGCCGGGGCGGCCGAGGAAAAGGCCGGAAAGGAAACGTAAGTCCGCGGGTAAACAGGAACGGCGGGGACGCCCGCCGCCTGAAAGGGACATGGAGGAGGTGGCTCTCAAAATGGCCTCCCTCCACATGTCGGCTTCCTCTTCTTCCTCTTCTTCCTCTTCTTCCTCTCATCCTTCTTCTTCCTGTTCTTCTTCATCGTCTCGCTCTTCTTCCCGTTCGCGTTCTCGCGAGGCGGAGGAGGGGCTGTCTCCGCAGGAGAAGGCGGAGCTGGAGGAGGCGGCGGCTAGATATGAGGCGGAGCGTAATCGCCCGCCCCCGTACGCTACTGCCCCTCCTTTTCCCGTTGCGGGATCCGCCCCTCTAAATATGGAGGGCGGAACCTCGTTTGTGCCTCCCCGAGCTAGAAAGAAGATACAGAGGGAGTTTGCTTTCCCCGTCTTTGAGGACGCTAATCAACATCGCTTTCACGAACACCTAGATTACAAGCAACTAAAAGCTTTGGTTGAAGCTGTCAAGGCTTATGGGTGCAATGCCGCTTACACCCGTGGCACCCACGGCAGTACTCTGGCAGGACGGGCCTTTGCTGTGGATTCATTCACATGCTTCTCCGCGGCGTGCTATAGAACATTATCCTACGCAGGTTGTGGATTTGGCCTTATCTGGGCTTTCGTTGTCCCTTTCCCACTTCGGTATTTACCCTACAGTTATTCATTGCCCATACACCAAGTCCCAGACTCAAGTCCTTTGCTCTTCCTTAAATTCTTGGGCAGTACTCTGTTGTATCTTCCCAGGAGACATAGATAACCATTACCCTAAACATCCCCTTCTTCAGTTTGCACTTCGCAATCAGCTTATCTTTCCTCATCTGACTTCCCCTGAGCCTCTAATTGGGGCTACCATTGTTTATACTGACGGGTCATCCACAGGCACCGGTAGCTATGTAATCAATGATCAGGTGTTTACGGCCCGCTTCGCTTACTCTTCTCCCCAGCACGTTGAATGTGCTATCGTTGAATTGGTTCTCCAAACCGTGCCAGAGCCCCTTAATATAATCTCTGATTCTGCTTATGTTGTTCAGGCTGTCCGTCACTTGGAAACAGCCCATTCTCTTAACTCTCGCAGCACGGTGTTCTCCTTATTCTGTGCTATCCGTGCTGCCATCCATTCGCGCCGGTCCCCATTTTTTATAACGCACATTCGGGCCCATTCCCTTTTGCCGGGCCCCATGGCGCGCGGCAATGCCCTGACGGATCATGCCACTCACGCTTATTGGGTTGGCTCTCCGTTGGAGGCAGCTCGCCAGTTTCATTCTCTATACCATACTCCTTCACTGACGTTACGTCTCAAATTTGGCCTCTCGCGGGCAGCCGCATGCGATATTGTGCTGCAGTGCGCGGCCTGTGCACCTTTTCGTCCAGCACCTCATGTAGGTGTGAATCCTCGTGGTCTTCGGCCACTCCACTTGTGGCAAATGGACGTCACTCATTACTCCTCCTTTGGCACTCTTTCTTATGTCCATGTTTCTGTTGATACCTGCTCTGGCATAATTCATGCCACTCCCTTGACAGGTGAAAAGGTAAGTCATGTCATCACCCACTGCTTAGAGGCTTGGGCTGCCTGGGGTAAACCTCAGGTTATCAAAACTGACAATGGCCCTGCCTATACCTCACAAGCTTTTCGTCAATTCTGCACACGCCTAGGCGTGGAGCACTGCACGGGCCTTCCCTACAACCCCCAGGCCCAGGGTATCATAGAGTGTGCCCATGGCACCTTAAAGGCCTATCTCAAAAAACAAAAGGGGGAGACGGGGACGAGCCCTTTGGGCTTACGTACCCCTAAGCCTGTGCTCTCTCTCACCTTGTTCACTTTAAATTTTCTTTTGCTGGATGATCAGGGGCGCTCTGCTGCGGACCGCCACGCCAACCCCGGTTCCCCTTTATCAGAGCAGGTCTTGTGGAAGGATGTCCTGCTTAACAAATGGAAAGGCCCGGATCCGGTTGTGAGCCGGTCCAGGGGAGCTGTCTGTGTTTTCCCGCAGGACACTCCTGATCCAGTGTGGGTCCCAGCACGCTTAACGCGGCGAGTGCAGCGGTTGGCGGATGTGGAGGATGCAGATGATGGGGCATCCGCTGCCGGGGATGCTGCTGCTCCTGACCTTTCTGCTGCTGGCCGCATCGGTGACGACGGACCGGCGCTGGGCCATCCTGTCGGTGTTCCCGAGACCGATGCCAGTGACCCATGATGCCCAGATCTTCCCCCGGCTGTTCGCTACTAATGCCTCTTTGGGCCTTGCCAATCTTACATGGAACTCCTCCTCATTTGAGACGTCGGTCCACGCTATTCAGCAGCGTAATCTGTCTTTCCCCTCCACACCTGTTTGCCTCTGGCCCCCTTTTATCTGGATCGCTGCTACTTCCTCTGGTCCTGGTGTTCTCAATTGCTCCACGGCAAACTGCTCCTATGCCCGTTGCTGGAATGCCTCCAGCCAGTCCATGGCAATTGTTGCCCGTATGCCTCGGCATATTCCTTGGCCGGTGGAGGCTCCTAGCTTCTTGACCCTTTTCCGACAGCGAAGAGATTTTGGCGTTACTGCAGCTGTAATTTCCACATTGGCAGTGACTGCCGCACTGGCAGCCGCTACGGCTGCAGCGGTAGGCTCTGTTCAGACAGCACAGACGCTGAACAACCTATTGGCATCTGTGGCTACAGCTCTGGACACACAATCCGCCGTCAACGCGCACCTGAAGGGTGGTATCATGATACTGAACCAACGTGTGGACTTGGTCCAGGAGCAAATAGATGCCTTATGGCAGCTGGCACAGCTGGGCTGCGAATGGCGTTTCACAGGACTATGCATTACCGCGGTACCGTTTGATAATGCTTCCGCCGCGGCCAACAAGTCTCGTCAATTATCTGCTATGTTGACAGGACACTGGTCTAGTCAATTTACCGCCTTGACCCGGCAGTTGCAATTGGAGATCACCCACATTAACTCCACACGCCTGGACTTGACAGTGACCAATGGTCTCTTTCCTACATTTCAGTCAATAGTCCGAGGACTTCGGGACTGGGCTGGCCTGGGGTCTCTAGGGTTCATGGGGATCCTGGGAGCAGGTTTCGTGATCTGGGGGTTCCTGCGCATTCGTGCACAGCGCCGCAGGGATCGAGTGGTGGTTACCCAAGCCCTAGCCGCCCTCGAGTGTGGTCAATCCCCTGGCATCTGGCTACAAATGTTACGCTCCGAAGGTCAAGACCGCCTCCCCTCTCGCACAGCGTGACATGGCCCATGCACTCTGAGGGGTTTCCCCATTGCACCAGATTGTGGCGTGTCACCCCCTTACCAGCCGTTGCACCTCCCAGAGTCTCTGCTCATTGCACGGGAGACGGTGGCCTTTGCACCTGCTTCAGGGACTCCACCCCCTGGATCCGGACCTTGAGGTTGGAGTCCCCAAAGCTTGTGTTGCAAAACAAAAGGGGGAGCTGTTGGGAGCGGTCTCTGATTACGGGTGAGCACATAGCCAATAGAATCATTGCTGGGAGCCTTGTCAGGGCCCTCTACCAATCACTTCCCGCCACGACTACCTGCAATGGTATATAAGCCCACTGTCCTTCCTGTTCGGGGTCTCTCGCCATGTAACTAGACTAGATGCCTCATTAAACTGCTGTTGGAAGAACTCCAGTTTGTTGCGTCGTCCTTACAGGCGAGTGCGGCGCGACAGATTTTGACTCTGTTTTATTGTTCCCTAGATCTTGAATCTCTCCCTCCCTTGATTTCCACAATGCTATTTATTTCTGATTCACTTTTTACCTCTTGCTCCCTCTTTCTGATTTCCTTCTTGCGATGACCTTCGTCTGCCAGACCTTAAATTGTGGTATTATTCAGGACTTCATGTTAGGCCCTCTTCTCTTCAGACCCTACCTTGCATCTCTTGGTGATCTTGCCCCTTTCTTTGATTTTACAATTATCTATACCTCAAGGAAGAACAATCTACACGTGTAGGCCAAGAACATTCCTGAGTTTCAGACCTTTATTCCTCACTATCTTCTTTCTGTGTGGCTGTTTAAAAATCTCTAAGCAAAGCATGGCTTCTCCTCCCTCACCCCAATTTTTCTTAAACCTTCTCATACTGCTAAGAGCTTCTGGGTATCTGTCTGACCTACTTTTTTCTCTTTTAGACAAATGTACATAATCTTTTTCCAATTGTGAGTGACAAAAAGTAACAATTCTAATTACCTCCTATTTAAATAAAGGAACAAAAAATATTTCTTGACAAAAAATTGCCATACCTGAACCAGAGTCCAGACTTGACATCCCAGTGGTTTGGTTGAACCAACTCTACGGGCCTAACAAATAATCCTTTGTTAATGCTATAGTTCTCTTTAGTGTCGTAAGTGTATACCTTGAGGAAGGGATCAGAGGTTACAGCTTGGCTGCTCAAATAGTGTGAACAGAGCTCCCTAACCTGATGACTCCAAAATAAAAAAAGATATTGACCAGCCTATTTCTATAGTTTTTGTAGAATTTGGACCTCTTATTCAAAATGACTATTGCTCATTTGGACATGGGTTAGGACAGGTGTGCTATGTTTGATTTTTCAGTTGCCAGGGAATGCAAAAAGCCTACAAGATCAGTTAAGGAATAGACTTCAGGCTATCCCAGGATGTGTGTAAAAATCTAGAATTTATTGTGGAAAATAAATAAGAACAATTTAACACACACACACACACACATATACACACACGCACACACAAACACACACAAAAGAGGCAGGCATGTCAACCAACCACAACCCTTAGTTTTCTGG
Organism: Lemur catta; assembly: GCF_020740605.2. Taxonomy (NCBI): domain Eukaryota; kingdom Metazoa; phylum Chordata; class Mammalia; order Primates; family Lemuridae; genus Lemur; species Lemur catta. The sequence continues at coordinate 15,173,165 of NC_059128.1, forward strand.
GATCATACAGCTATGGAGGTGTGCTGGAAACTAGATCATATATTAATGGGAAGAGAGTTATTTAAGAGAAACCATCCATACGGGTTCTCTATCTTCCCAACTGACAGTTCTTTATCACAAGGGACTCACTAAGATGTCAAATTATTGGGTATCTGCACAAATTAAGGCAAAAGATGTGTGTGTAAGTACTGAAATCACACTTTTCTTGCACCTTCACTGCACTTCTCAAAACCAACACAGATTGATCTAAGTCATTATATTTTACCCCAGTTCTATTCTTCCAAATGGATTTCCTTCCTGTGGAAATTCACTTCTCTAGCACCATCTACCTGTGGTCCAAGCTGGAAGCCTAGGATTCAAACTCAACATTGTGTTTTTTTTTTTTTTTTTTTTTGAATTCCCAGAGGCTAAGTCTAACTTCTAAATATCTTTTGAATTTATGTATTTTTCTTCATCCTCATTAGCTGAGTTATGGTCCTTATCACAACTTTCAAATGAACTATCTTCCTCCCGATCTACCTTTCCAAACAGCCCTTTAAGATCCTCCAATAATAATTCAAATATTTAAATATTATGATAGAGTTCTCATTTCATTTAAAGGAACATTTTCATTGCTAAATCAAAACAAACCAAGACACACACACACACAAACAATAAAATGCTGGGCCAGATAACCTCAAGCATTCCTCCTGGCTCCCCTGTTCCAGATTCTAAAATCCATATCCGTATTAAGAACAAGGAAACTGGCATCATAGTGCACAATGTAGCCATGGGTCTCTAGAGTGCTTAACTTCAGTAGGTACAGCTACACAATTCCCCTCTGTTCTTTGGGTTTCTCATGTCTGTTCAGAAACTTTGTAGCCCGAGATTAGAGTTTAATACCATTATCATCAAACCATCAAACAAGAATCCCCAATTCTTAACATGTAGGCAGCATTGTGCTGGACACTTTTGGGTATGTATGCAAGTCTCCAAAATGGCACCTGGTCTAAAGGAGCTATATTCCGGTAGAACTTGAGTCATCCTCATCCTTTACTGGTAATAATAACAATGTTCTTTATGATGATTCAAGAAAGTATCATAGAGCCATGCATTAACAGTGCCTCCAATGTTCTTAGAATATATCCATAATGCATTCCTCCTACAAAAGAGTGGGAGGTTTAAAGTGCTTATTATATAACTGAAGGGATTATGCAAGTTTTTGTTGTTAAATGGACTATTTTTTTCGAACTGAAGTCAAATACTTTTTTTAATCCCAGAGTCAGTATCTAATTGTCTCTGAACATCTAAATGTTATACTAGACAATACTTTATATATAGCACATAACGTATCTAAAAGTTAATTAGTTAATAAATATTGCATTTAGATCTTTGGAGTGATTATCTCTTTATAGATCTCTAAGTACATTTTCTGTGAAAAGAATGCATACCTTGAAGTCTACAATTATCTAGACCAATTAAGCTGAGAAAATTGCACCTGTAATAGATGATATTGACTTCTTTTAAGAAAATCACAGAGTATACACCCCAACACATAGTGTGCATATATGCATATGCACATATATTTTATATGTCCATGTGTGTGTGTGTGTGTGTGTGTGTGTATATATATATATATATATATATATATATATATGTATTCATCTTTCCTTCGGGAGGAATTTTCTACCTTTCAGGTATATGCCTTCCTTTTCTCTAGATGGAACAAATCTGTAAGCATCTTCTGGAAAAAAATCATTCCACATGGCTGCATTTTCTGCTTTTTCTAGAAAGACCATCTCTATGAATTTCATACAGGACAGCTAGGTAGGTGTGTTTTATCTGTAATTTATTTTAAAACACTTTATATGGAGAATGTGATAAAAATGTATGTACAAGTTTCAATTCATACCCTAGGCTCACTCAATTTTGCTTATCAAGAATGTGTACCCCTCTAAGGGCCTCTTCCATTAATCAGAATGACCACACTTAGAAACAGCTATTCTACAGGAACTATTTGGAATTCCTTTACCTGAAAACTTCTCCAGAGGATTTTATAATCAGCACAATAAATGCTAGAAAGAGGCAACATAACTAAAATTAGTGGAATTCAAAATATGTGAACTGCCAAATACATCTTAGAGAAGTCTCCTGTCTTTACATGAACCCAGAGGGTATAGAATCGACTAGACCCTTTACCTTTTGTCCTCAAGAACAGTTCCCTGGCTTTGACTCCTGAATGATCTTGTGTTCTGCCATGGTTGTGGAAGGGTCTTAGTTGCCTGACTCTGAGAGAGGTTTAGCTTACTCCTGTGTTTGACTTAGGTGACTCTCTTGCACAAAGTGTTTTGGGATCTGTAAGGAGGACAGAGACAGGGATTTCATTGAGCTGACAAAAGAGATTATATGACTGTTTATTCCTGCTTGATAGAAAATATTTAGATGTTTCACAGACTGTGGTGTGAGGTTTTCTTTCACTGAAACCTGGTAACAAGTCTTGTAGCGGCGTAGCTAATCCTCACCTAATCTGTAACTGCTGGTGGCTAAAATGCACCAAACAGAACCTAATAGATGGATGTGATCAAGTTGGCATAAACTAGTTCATCGTACGTTCTTTTCAGTGCCAGTTATGTGACATTTTTTCAACAACATACTTGTCCCAATTACACATTTATTAAATACTTAATGAACATAATTGATTAATAGTTCAAACTGAATTAAAATCAACCATATACAATTATACACAGAAACCCAGTTATTGAAATAGGGTGGTCTTAGTTCATTTTCAGTTCTGCAAATGTCAGAGGCGTTTTCTCTATCGTTTTGGTAAAACCAGGTAGAAATCACACTCTGGTGGACCTTTGTGGAGTTGTCCCTCAACAGCAGTCGTGTGATTTAGTGCAGGGGAAGAAAATAGATTTTGAGTCATGACACTTAAATTCTTATATAGGTTGTATCTCTGAAAAGCTGAATGCCATTGAAGCTTGCTTGGTTTCAATTTACATCTCTGTAAATTAAAGAGTAAAACTAATCTTACTGATTGGTTCATGCATGCATTCATTCATTCATTTCATCATGGACTTAATAAATGACAATACAGGTTGGGTATCCCTAATCCAAAAATCTGAAATCCAAAACTTTTTGAGTGCTGACGTGACACTCAAAGGAAATTCTCATTAGAGCACTTTGGATTTTGAATTTTCAGATTGGGGATGCTCAACCAGGAATGCTGCAAATATTCCAAAATCCAAAAATATCTGAAACCTGAAACACTACTGGTCCTAAGCTTTTCAGATAAGGGATACTCAACCTGTAAAAATGCAAACACTATTTATTGAGTATTGTTTTAAACACTCCATACTCCTTCACGTATTTAATCATTAAAACTACCTTGTGAGGTCAATACTTTTATTATCCGCATGTTACAGATGAAGATGGTGAGGCACAGAGACAATAAGTGGATTTCCCAAGGGTTGTAAATTGAGCCAAGCCAATTTAGACATCCACAGCGTTTAGATTCTTCTTGGTAAAGAGTGGTAGTGGTTAGAAAGTTCAAGGTACCTAAAATTAACTCCGCAAGCCTCCCTAACAGGTTATAATGAAAATGAGCTGTTCTTGGTTGAGTCGTGTCCCCCAAAATTCACATATTGAAGTTCTAACCCCTAATACCTCAGAAGGTGAGTACGTTTGGAGACAAGACTTTTAAAGAGGTAGTTAAGTTAAAATGAGGTCATTATGATAGGCCCTAATCCAGGGGTGGGGAACCTGTGGCCTTAAGGCCACATGTGGCTTTCTAGGTCCTCACGTGCAGCCTTGTGACTGAATCAAAATTTTACAGAACAAATCCTTTTCTTTTTATTAATGCATTTTGTCCATCTTTTATATTTTTATTTTATTTTTAAAATGAACATATTTAAAATACCAAAGAATAAAATAAGTTTCAATGAAATAATTTGCCCAGATTGACCAGCACAATTAGAACATTAGTAAGCCATAAGGGCTAAATTTACGACTGCTATGCTCATGATTTAGTTCTAATTCCCTGGCCTGACTGGCATCATTAGGCTGGTTGGCAAGAGTTTATGGGGTTTGAGTACACCAGTCTGTTACCAGCTTTTAACAACAGTGTGCTGTGTTTCTGTTTGAAGTGGAATTTGTGAATAGTTACACAGCATGACAGTATTTTTTAATTGTGTCTGCTTAACAGCCCATCATACGTATCAAAGAAGACCAAGAGAATGCTAAAGGAAGAAAACAGATTTTTTAGTGAGGATTGGGAATTGCAATATTATCTCATTTCTGCTAAAGATAAGATGATTTGCTTGCTTTGTGATACTGCAATATCAACATTAAAGAAATTCAATGCTCATCAGCATTATAACACTCATAAATACCACAAAGATTTTAAATTAGAGGGAGAGGTGCAAAAGGTTGTGTTGTAGAATTAAAAGATGAAAAGCAAAAGCAAAGACAATTCTTCCAAGCAGAAATAAGGCCTGGAAATAATGCCACTGTAGCAACTTATAAAACAGCTTATATACTCAGGAAAAAAGGGAAGCCATTCAGTAATGTACAAATCGTGAAAGAATGCACTGTCAAAGTTTTAGGATGCTTAGACCCCCAATAACATTTCTAAGTACAAACAACTGCCTCTTTCAAGGAGAACCATAACTGATTGGCAGCATGCATTAGGCTTCAATTTACCAGAACAACTTCATGCAATACTTCAAAAGGAAAATATATATTATTTAATCACTTTGGTTTGAATAATCAACTGATACTACTGAGTCGGTACAGGTTTTATACTTCATTTGGGTCATAACAGAAGATTTCCTTTGCTATGAAGAGTTACATGCTTTGGGCACTCTTGCAAAGAAAGCAAAGAGTATATATGCCTTCAACAACTTTCAAGATAAAAGTCATGAAGTTGGACTGAATTTCATAAATTTAGTGAGTGTATATACAGATGGTGCACTTTTCATGACAGGAAAACATAAAGGGTTTATTGCACAAATTAAAAAATTATTAACAGATCCAGATGCTCACATTTCCTTTTATTGTATCTTGCATCAGTAAAATCTCTATGCTACAGCTACTATTTTAAGTGATACTTTGCAATAAGTTATAAGTAGTGTTAACTATATTCCTGCAAATGCAACACAGCATCACCAGTTCCGTAACATGCTAAATCTGAATGATGAGATATTCAGTGTGGATTTGCCGTATCATTCTAAAGTACACTGGTCATCGCAGGGACAGGTGTTAGCCAAAATTTTATCTCTGTGAGAACAGACAGTTAAATTTTGTGAAGAACAGAACCAGTAATGTGAGTTATTGAAAGAAGATTTCTACAGGAATGTAGCACTTCTGCGTGATATCGTGTCAAATCAAAACAACTTGAATATTTCTTTGGAAGGTAAAGCTAAGTCTATATATGATACGTGGCAAAAAATCCAAGCACTTCGAAAAAAGCTACCTTTATTCAAAATACTTCTTCAGAAGGATGAACATTTCCTCCAGTTACCAAAGGCCATTGATGAGCAGGATGATACATGCAAATCATTTGAAGAATAGGCAGCTGTTATAGACCTATTGCTTGGAGAATATTATGAAAGTTTCATTGACTTTAAGAATCATAACATCACACTTAAATTAGCATTTCAGCTTCACCTAGTTGATGTCACCACGTCACCTAAAGAACTATAGATGGAATTGACTGAGCTCATAGTAGATGACATTTTAGAGTCATTGTTTGATGCTAAGAAAGATCCAATTAAAATATGGAAAAATGCAGTAGAATACTCGCGCCTTCAGCAACATGCCCCCCAAAATGCTTTCTTGCTTTTCAACCACTTATTGCTGTGAATCTACATTCTCCTACTTAACCAAATCAAGATGCCTTTAAGGTCACAAATGACTGATATCCATCTAGAGGATCAACTGAAACTGCAGACCTCCACGCTGCAACCCAATATTCAAATGCTTTCCAACAAAAAGCAGACATAACAAAGTCACTAGAAGGTTAGCTAACTTTAAAATTAACAAATAGTTAATTTCATTTTTTGAAATTATTAAGTACGTAGTAGTTAGATTTTTATGAAATGATGTACATTTTTAAGTATATCTAATGGAAGTTTCTTGAATGTGGCTTTATTTTATTACAGCTAAATTAATGTGATCTTCCAACATGAAAAGGTTCTCCAGCCCTGCCCTAATCCATATGACCGGTGTCTCTCTCAGAAGAAATTTGGACACAGACTTGTACAGAAGGAAGACCATGTGAAGATACAGGGAGAAGGTGGCTGCTTATAAGCAAAGAGAGACCTCAGAAGAAGCTAGCCCTGATGACACCTTGATCTCAGACTTCTAGCTTTCAGAATTGTGATACAGTAAATTTCTGTTGTTTAAGCCATGCAGTATGTGGCATTTAGTTATGTCTAAGGCACAAATCTTAGATCAAATTTTGATACATGTATATCACATATTAACTCAACATTTATTCACATTTACTGAAAATCAATTCACACAAGCTCTGTTCTTTTGGCTCAAGGATGTGTGACCCTCCATCCTTTTACATACACCCACTATTACTTTGCAGGAAAGGTTTTCTGAGGCACATTTCAAGACTGCACAGGAAGGGTTCTGTCATACAAACAGCCCAAAATCCAGAGTTTATGGCTGGACACCAGATGCTTGAAGGATTTAGCCTAGTGTATCATCTCTAAGTGTGTATGTTGTTCTGAGGTTTTATATCCTGATCTTCAAGAGTAAGGAGCTTTCCTAAATTATTGTAGGCAATTCAACTACCTTGAATGCCTTCAGTTTTACCAATGGGAGGCAATTTCTACCATTCATCCTGTTGATTAACAAGTCATTATTTTTTAATAATTAAAAAAGTCATATATTGACATCCAATATAGTCATTAGCCAAGTATTAGCTAATACTGAAAGATGGAAATGAGAGAAATGGTTGTAGCAGCCACAGGCGATGTGCCCTTTCTGAAAGAAAGCTAGCTGCCTTCTGGACTAGGCATTCATCATGATAAGGTGTTGGCTGACCATTTCTCAAAGGCACTTTCTTAAGTTGCACCTGGGCATCCGTTTAATCTAAGTAACATACACACATACAATCCCACTGCACAGACTGAAGTATTTTAAAGTAAATGGCAAGTATCATTGTCTTAACCCTCCATAGCTAGCAAATAACAGAGTTGGGATTTCAACCCAAAAAGTCAGATTAGAGAAGCTGTGTCCCAAACCACTGGCCCATCGAGCACTTATTGTGTGATAATTCACAACAGATATAGCAAGTTAAAATTCCTGAATATTATTTGATTTAAGCCTACAACTGCATTGCAAGGGAGGTCTTAGAGACTTAGGGAGTATTTTTTTTTCTCAAAAATAGACAGTAACTATTAAAAGTAAAGTGGCAAGACCATATTGAGTGTGCAACTAGTGCAATTGCAAAGGACCCCAGTGCAGCAGGGAGGCCATGCTTGGGCTTAAATACTCTGCAGCTGCCATCTAGAAATTCTAAATAATTTTATAATTTAAGTTGTGTTTTTTAGGTAATGTCTGATGCGACAATGGATTATTGCAGGGAGCTCAGAGCCTTTGTGCATGTGCAGCTTCCTGCCACCTCCCCATCTCTCCAGGATTGATTCTCAGCTTCCTGCTTCCCTGTTCCCACCGAATGGCTGCTGCAGCCCTTGGCCCGGGGCAGGGTCTGGGAACAGACACTGGGGAGGGTCAGGATTGAGTGTGCACCACCAGCACTAAATTCTGGAGAGGGACCCTAGATACCTGTAAGGCTCTATATTCCCTCTGGGGGTATCACTGCACCCAAGATAGTATGGCATTCAGTAGAATTAACCCTATCAAAATATAATATTTATTAGCAAATTAAAAATGCCTTGGCAGATCAAGAGAGAAATCACAGGAGAAAGGACAGAAAGGTTTTTTACCTGTGTTTTGATCAAGGGACCCTGCATTTTCATTTTGCACTGGGTCCTACAAATTATGTAGTTGGTCCTGTGAAGAGAAGCAAAATCAGGTTTTCTAAGAACAAGGTCAATATTACTTCTAACATTCTATGCTGTGAAAGTGCCCAATGAAGGGAGACACAGCTCTACTGTGTATTCTGAGATGGGACCAGAGCAAGTTGTAAGGTTAATGCTGAAATAGAACATCTAGGCAGAAGTTAGGCTAAAGGGCACAAGGGGAGTGCTTGGTTGGTGCTAATAGTTTTGACATATTCTGAAATGTCTAAAAATGTTATGGAAACATAAAAATATTATGAAAGTAGAGCCAGTATAAGCTTTTTTAAAAAATTAGATAAATTATGTACCTGCATTTCCAGCTACTCAGGAAGCTGAGGCAGGAGGATTGCTTGAGCCCAGGAGTTTGATTGAGGCCAGCCTAGGCAACATATCAAGATGCTGTCTCTTAAAAAAAAATTAACAGAATTAAATTGAGAAAGAAAGAGGAATAAAAGTTTATAGCTATTTTTGTTCATCAAATTAACACACTATTATGAAAAATCTATGATGTGAGCTTATTAAAAAAAAGACAAAAAAAGTCTCCCTTGTACTTTGGGAGATCCAATTAGAAAAGATCAAGAGCATAAGAGTAAACTGGAATTAAGCAAACATCTGTATCCATAGTAATTCTTCTGTACTGCAAGCAGCAGAAACCAATGGTGGGGAGCAAGTCCATTCATTCACCAAGCACTAATTCTTTCCTGTATGCCAGACGTCTTGTAGCCAATGACCCTGCCCAAAGGGAAAAATACAAGGATTTTTCTTTGTGACTTTTGGTGGAGGGCAGTGTTAGACATAAAAAAATTAAAAGTCTAGTGCTGTGATTGAGGCACATTGCTGGCTGGAGAAACGGAGGAAGGAATAGCTAACACTGCTTATGGATGATGAGTCGACAGGCCAAGGAGCAGCCAGAGCTTCAGGTAGCCAGTGTCTGGGGGAAAGGTGGGGGGAGCAATGAGCAGAGGCTGCAGGAATAGCTGAGACCCTTGCTAGGGCTGTTTGGTGCCCAGTGATTTGTTCCTGATCATTGGGCATCTCATTAATCCTGAATTGATGGAAATTTCATGTTTTCTCTTACTGTTCTAAGCTAAACAGCTAGACTTGGCAACGGGGAATCTTTAGAAGTGTTTTAAGAAAGGAAGCTATGTGATCAGTACTGGCACTGGGTGAAGTTTGGAAGGACTTCAAGTGTTAGAAGACTGAAGAGGGAATCCAGAAGGTATGATTGCAAGAATTAGTACAAACGATGATGAAGTCTAACACTGATAGTGGCTGTCTTCTTGAAAAGGAAGGACTTCATTTGAGAGAGATTTAATCATCAATAACAATTTTATTCCTCAATAAAATGTCATTATCTACTTCATCAATAACAACTTTGTTCTACAGTTATACAGCATATTATCTTTTCATAAATGATATCCTATATTGTTCCATTTGATTCTTATAAACTCTCATGATAAATAGCTGCTAGGATACTATCATTATTGCTATTGAATCCAAAAGATGAGTCTTAGTCACACAGTCTATTGGGTGGTCAGGATCCTAGACCTCTTGATTGTCACAGCCTTTACCATCTAACTTTGCACATTTTGTGTACTAATAATCTGTACATTACACACTATTCCACATTCCGTATACTTTTAAAAGTCTCTGTGTTATGTTCTCACAACTCCCTTTCCAAATTCTAAAAAGACACATGTCTGATGAAGTCTTTGGCAATCCCAGCTTCTAGTTTCAACAGAAAAGTTCAGAAATATGAAGATGCATGCAGAAGGCCACGAACTGGGCACTCAAGTGAGACTGGATTTTAAATCACAGTTTGGATTTGTTCTTACTGCAGCTGTGGTCAGTTCATGGCTGAATCCTTTGTTTCATTTTCCTTTTGGCTGAATAGAAAGTTTCTCAAGATCCAACTTTAATCAGTATTTTAAGGACTCCCAGTATGTATTAACACAGAAACAGGACATGTCTACAAAGGGAAAAATAATGTTTTGCCCTAGGTAGTTCTGTTTGTGAGCAAAAATCATAGCAGTGTAAAAAGAGGATTGAGACTGAACCACAAACATTTGTTCAGAATCCAAACTGTCTTCCCTAAAACATCAGTTTAAATGCATTCGGACAAGTTAAATGGTTCTCTATTTTTCCTTCCTTAAGGAAGTTCATTTCTTTATGGTAGTTATCATAAGGCAATACGCACTGAATTATGCTGCTTCTCATTCAGCCAGTTGCTGCTGGGTATAATGATGCACCTGTTAGTTGAGAAATCCCCGGGATACAAAACTGTTCAGCAAAGCAGACATTCTCAGACAGACGGAGGGCCTTCAGAATATTCCCGCTGAATTATGCAAGATTTTCTGGTTTATGGTCATTAAAAGCAGTGATAAAGCAGCTGTCGCTGAGTAGGATGTTGTCAAATATCAATGCAAAGAATAGAGATGATTACCCAGGCGCCATTCACTACATTACTGCGAGCTTTGTGTTAGCATTTCTCTTATAAATCCTTATTTTGATTAGATTATAATTTGCCTGACTAAATATTTGCTCCAGGCATCACCTTGATGCTAAAGGTCTAAAACAAGATAAATGTGCAATATGTTTCTATGCACTCTAGTTTTTCATGGAGTTTCGGAAGAAAAGGCTTGAAGGAAAGGCTGGAATCATGGGGTTGATTTTTCAATTAACAAAAAGGAACTGAGCTGCCTGTAAACAAGTCTGTGTGTATGTGGGCTTTTTTTTTCTTTTTCCCTATTTAATCTACTTACCAAACTGAACTGGTTTGAACAGGTTCACATTTGGGCAGGAAGAAACTGAAAAAAAAAAAAAAAAGATATTGAAAACATGCACATCTTTTTTTATTTCACTAATGGCACCAGCCTGAGATTTCAAAGATTATGTGTGTTGTCTGATGTGTGAGTGCTGGGAGAAGGAAACATAGCATGAATGCATTGAGAGTTGCATGCCTGGCACTGGGGGGACACCGTGGGGACAGGGAGGTGTACTCAATAAATAACAACCAAAGGCAACAATGATGGAGCAAATATTTGAGCACCTCTGAGGTGAGAACCACACACAGAGGTAAACGTTTATTGATGCAAAATAAAAAACTCAAATCCAAAGAACAGAATTTGGCACCACATAAAACTGAGTGGAGAGCTGCAGACTGAACACGCTACATCCTCCTGATGTGGTCATCGTCTCTGACAGATGCCAAGTAATGGGTTTGACTGATTTTTTTTTTTTGGTTAAATGAGGTCTATTTTTATCTTTATTAAAGGCATTAATAAAATATGTCATATCACAAGCTAATGAAAAAATATCTGCATAGGAAAATTTGACTATGAGTAGGTCCAAATGACAAGGAACATCTCTCCTTTTAGAAGTAAGAAAGACATAAAGCATCCCATTTTCAATAGAGTCTAACTTCAGATTTATGCGTCAGAGGGACTTAGATTCTCATGCCAGTGGAAAAGTAAGTTTCAGTATGAAATTTAATTGGTAATATTTTTTTTTATTTCAGCTCATCATGGGGGTACAAAAGCTCAGGTTATATACATTGTCCACCTCCCGCCCATCCCCCTGAGTCAGAGCCTCAAGCGTGTCCATTCTCCAGACAGTGCGCCTGGCTCTCACCATGTAGTTATACCTCCATCCCCTCCCCCCACCCCCCACCTCCCCGAGTCAGCACCTTCAAGCATGACCATTCCCCAGATGGTGCGCAAGGCACTCATCATGTAGGCATACACCCCTCCCCTCCCCCCACCCCACCCCCGTCTCAGTCTGATACCCAATTGGTATCCTTCCCTGATGTGCATTTAGGTGATGATCAGGGAAACCAATTTTCTGGTGAGTACATGTGATGCTTGTTTTTCCATTCTTTGGATACTTCACTTAATATAATGGGTTCCAACTCTCCCCAGGAGAACCAAAGAGATGTCGTATCACTGTTGTTTCTTATAGCTGAGTAATACTCCATAGTATACATATACCACAGTTTACTGACCCATTCGTGGATTGATGGGCATTTGGGTTGTTTCCACATCTTTGCAATTGTGAATATAAGAATGGCTAACAAACATATGAAAAAATGCTCAACATCCCTAATCATCAGGGAAATGCAAATCAAAACCACAATGAGATACCACTTAACTCTGGTGAGAATGGCCTTTATCAAAAAATCCCAAAACAACACATGCTGGCGTGGATGCGGAGAGACAGGAACACTCATACACTGCTGGTGGGACTGAAAACTAGTGCAACCCCTGTGGAAAGCATTATAGAGATACCTTAAACAGATTCAAGTAGACCTACCATTCGATCCAGCAATCCCATTATTGGGCATCTACCCAGAAGAACAAAAGTCATTCTATAACAAAGACACCTGTACCCGAATGTTTATAGCAGCACAATTCACAATTGCAAAGATGTGGTAATATTTTTTAAGACATAGAACCTCAGAGACATCTTATTATAAAAGGAAACTTTGCTTAAGAATCGATGGCATTTAAAAGGAAGAAATTGTTTACATTTTTGTGACAATTACTTGGTGCCTATTTATGAGGAAGAACATCCTGTTTGTCAAATGGCTTAGTCTAGTGAGTGCAAAATGGGGAGAGGAGGCATCTAAAACACCTACCTATTTCTAGTAGTACATCTATATGTTTTATATGTTTCTGTCTTCTAAATAGCAAGTCACGTCTTATCAAATTATTTTCCTCTTTAGGTTAGTATTTTACCTTGTATACTGTAGGTATTCAGTGCATGTTTATCTAAAGACTAGATGAAGGAGATGAGTAAAGGAAAGTAGAAGTTCCCAGGGAGCAGTAGCGTGTGCAAACATACAGGCACAACCCTGCCCATAAGCATCATGGGAAACAAGGAAGGAAGGAAAGAAGGAAGGAAAGAAGGAAGGAAGGAAGGAAGCAAGGAAAGAAGGAAGGAAAAAAGGAAAGAATCAAGATGCAAAGTCATTTCCTTCAAGGCTGCACATGTCACAGTCAATGAGATTGTGTCCTGGTGGTCATTGGAAATTCAGTTTCACAGCTCATTTTCCTCAATTTGGGAATACAAAGAGTCTGAAAACAAAATTTCATTGCAAACATATGGCAAGCTTGTTTAGTGGTAAAACCTGATCTGATTCCACTTGAGTCTCTTTAGATTTTTTGATATATTCCACCTCATAAACATTTTCATAAGTTTTTCAGTAGAAATGTTAATGTGTTTGATTACCAGGCACTATTCCATTCCCTAGTTGAGGGTGTTATTTAATATATACTGTGTGTGTACCTTATTGAATTTCTAAATTGTGACCAACTTTGAATTACTAAACACATCCCATTGCCAACAGTTTCAGATAAAGGATTGTGGACATATGGGAGGTCACAAAAAGAATATGATATTAAGTACACTTGCAGAGTTGGTTAAATGCCTCACTCATGTTAAGCAACTATTCAATCGTGGAACTGAGATTTGAATACAAATCTTTCTAATTTTATTTAAGGTTGTGATTCTTGCCTCTTTTCAAAAAATGATAGTAGAAAGAGTGAAAGAAGTAAACAAGTATATGGTTATAGTTTTAATATTTGCTAGGCATTGCTCTAATTAAATTTACACATAGTTCTTTATATAATCTTAATAATGTAGGTATTATTTTGTCTTAATTTTACAAATGAACAAAAGCCCTGGGAAATTAAGCAACTTGTATAAGTCCACAAAGTTTGTTAGTGGTAGAACTGGAATTATAAACTCAGTCTTTCTTCATACCCATGGCCATAACCAACCTATAATACTCTCAAAACAAGAATATGTCTAGGGCATTGAATATAAAACAAGGGACTGTAAAAGCTCCTTGAAAAAAATACATGAAAAGGAGAACAAAACAGACAAAAACAACAAAGATGAGAAATGGACGTAATTTTTTATTTTAAACACAAGACTGGTGAGATCTCAAGAGTATCCCTAGAAAGGAAAGCTTAGTGGTTAAAACCCAGGGAGAGCTGCCCGTATTATGCACAAGTAACTTTGAAAAGCTTGAAGTTATCTGTTTTGCATAATTGGTTTATACTTTATCATGGGCATGAATTAGTTATTCTCATTACCTTTTTTTCCAAAACCTCTTATTAAGAGTTTCAATAAAATGTTATTCTAAAAGTACCTTGGTAAACCAGAAACACACTGTATAGATATAAATGAAGGAATTAAGGTATTCATGGAAATGTGTGGATTCCCCAGAAAGCAGAGCTGAGGCAGAGTTATGTGCTACAGCTTGAATGGCCAATCCCCTGGGAGCAGGTATGAGGCACAAAGGGAGTGAGGCAGGGAAAGAGGAAGGCGCAACTAGAGGATGTGGTTGATTTCTGGATCTTGAGGACTGTCTTTCAAAAAGTCACTATTTCAGTTCAGTGAAGTGGCTGGGGAAAGAAGTAATCTGCTATTCCCATCTACCCTTGGTCAAAGTTTTACCCTACTTGGCATCCATCAGGTTTCCAGCACTTCCAGGTTGAGGTTGTGCAGGCTGCAACATGGCCTTGCTCATTGATACTCACGTCTTCACATCAACAGGAATGCTAGGGAAGTCAGGGGTTTCACACAGACTGAGCAGGTGGCAAGCTTTCTCCTCCTCAAAGTTGGCTGGAGCCCAGACTCAGACAGTACCCAATAGCAGCTGGAACCACAGACAGGCAAGAGGAACAGGATCGGAAGTGGTTGGTGATACATGGTCTAATGGGTTACAGGTGCATTTTAAGTGGTACTTTCCAGTCCAGAGGATGACCTACAGTACACAGTGTAAAATATTAGAACATGCATCAGGCCAGTTGGGCAGGTGTGTTAGATAGGGTTCTCTAGAGAGACAGTACCAATAGAATGAATAGATGGATAGATGGATGGATGGATGGATAAACAGACAGATAAGAGGGGATTTATCAGGGGAATTGGCTCATGTGATTATGGAGGCTGACAAGCCCCACAACAGGTTTTCTACAAGCAGAAGACCCAGGGAGTAAGTACTGTGGCTCAATCCAGTCTGAAAGCCTCAATGCAGGAAGCAAACAGTGTAACTCCCAGTCCAAGGCGGAAGGCCTTGGAATGGACTAATGTAAGTCCTAGGGTCCAAAAGCCAGAGAGTCCGAACTGCGGATGTTCAAGGGCAAGAGAAGACGTGTGTCCCAGCTCCAGGAGACAGAGGACAAATTCACCTTTCCTCTGCTTTTTTATTCTGTCTGGGGCCCCAGCTGATTGGATGGTGGCCCCAGCTGATTGGATGGTGCCCACATTGAGGGTGGATCTTCCCCACTCAGTCCACCAACTCACATACCTGTCTCCTCCAGAAATGCCGCACAGACACTCCCAGAAGTTATGCTCGGCCAGCCCTGTAGGTATCCCTTGATCTAATCAAGTTAACACCTAAAATTAACCATCACAGTAGGGATTTTGAGAGGGTAGAATCATTACCTGCACTCTTTCTAATAAGAGTGCTTATTCTATATGACTGTAAAATTACCTTTTCTCCTGAAGTAACATAAGCCAAAAAATTTTATTTTATATACTTTATAAATAAATTAATTTTTTTTTCAGAAATGAGTTCTCATTAGATAATCTTTCTATTTTTTCTGATCCTCACTTTTTTCTTACAATTTGTAAGAAATTTCGTTGACATTTATGAAGAGACTGTAATACACAAAGGGGAAGGTTTATTTTGAAAAAATAAAACACATGAATATCTACTATTGGCACCTTTGTGTTTTAGCTCTCTGGTATACCTGAGGACATCTTCTAGCAGGGATTATTTATTTCCCCTGGGTTTTAATTTCTTCTGTGATGATTTAGCTATTTGTTATCCCACCAAGGACACTGGGCTTAAAGAATGGGGGTCACTTGAGTGCCTGAAAATAAAACTTTAAGGCTTTGTTTCTCCAAACAGAAATCAAGAAATATGATGAGTCCTAGGGTGTCACCTAGACCCCTTACCATGTTGGGAAGCCTTCGCTTGCTCACGCTGCTTAGCTTCCCAGCAGTCCTGGGGAACAGCACCTATCATCCGGGTGGGACAAACAGAAGCTCATAGAAGAAACCGGACTATGCTTGTAAGGCCTAAGTGAGATGCTTGTCACTGGAAAGAACCAATTAAATTGAATGTTGTAAGGATGACGAGGTCAGGAGCTGTGCTGTGACCTAACAGATGTCCTCAGTGTGCATTGTGAATTATGGCAGAAGATTCCCAGCTGTGAATTTTTTTCTTAACCATGGATCATGTGTTACACAGCACAGCTCAGCACAGTGGGGGTGGGGGCAGGGCTGGGAGTGACTCTATCACATGGAGGTGAAAAGCTGGGCTTTGATGTCAGCTTGAGCTGGGTTTGAATCCCAGTTTACCTTATGTAGTAGCTCTTTATCTTGGGCAGGCTACTTAATCCCCTTCTACTTCTGTTACTGAATTGCTATTCTTATCCTTTAACTACCTTGCAGAGTTGCAGAGAGGGTGAATGTGGTGATACACTTAAAATTCTTCACAGTCCTCAACAAGTGGTTGTTAGCATAACGTTATTATTAGAACTCCACATTTACTTAGCTACTTCAAGAGCAAACCCCAAAACTCATGTCTTTTGCCATTTTCAAACTTCTGATTCAATTCTCTCCTTTGTACAAAAAATAAAACAGCGGTAAACAACATCACCACAAAGGAGGCAATGATCAGTTTTACAACCTTGTAAGATGCTTTTTAATTTACCATTTCCCACTTGAACTGAGAATGTGTTAACATGATGAAAGAGCAGGTAAAACAATTTCTTCACTACTGAGACAAAAGCAGCTACAATGATGTCCTATAGCCCAGCTTCAACTCTCCTGAAAAACTTTAAAGCATCTACAGAGTCCATAGTTTACAGAACATGTACGTGAAATCAAGAAATCCAAAACTTTTCAAAGTAAACCTTTGCCCTTCCACTTGCAATACATCTTTTTCTTCTTTCTCAATGGTTCCCAGAGCTTCCTCTGTAGATACATAGTATCAAATTTCTATTTTGAAACACAGCCTTTCCTGCTCCCCCTCAAAACCACTAAATGGAGTCCCTTTGCACTTAGCACCAAATCTGAGCCTCTTTACATGGATTCCAGGGCTGTCTACAATTGCCTCCTTCCCACTTCATCAACCTCTAGTGCACAGCAGAAGGCCTAATACCTAGGAGATGTCCAGTAAATATTTGGTGTCTGACTAATGGTCTTTCTCTTATGAATCCACCCCATGCTGTGCACTCCAGTCATATCAAACTCCTTTATGACACAAATATTTGCAAACATGCTCATGAGTCCTGTCCATAGCATATGCTGTGAACTCTGCCTCCCCCTCTAGCCTGGCCCCCTCTCACCTCTGCCTTCTACACCCCTCAAGACTCATTTTAGACATTATTTCAAGGAAGTATTCTCTGATTGCTGGTCTAGATTAGATCCTTCTTCTATAAATTCCATATAGAGTTCCTCATCATTTTATGGAAATCACTGGTTTATTTACCTGACTTTCTGCTAGGCAGCAAAATCCTTGCACATAGATGTATTAACCATGTCTTTTATTTTATGTATTTTGATGCTTTGCCATCTGGGACATTGCTGCCATTGACGGGATGGCTCCTCTCAGGGTTAGCTAATTCCTACAGAAAGCAAACTACTCCTCTCACCTATCATACACAAACCAACCAACCCAGAGCCAGCACTTTAGACCATATTCCCTATTGGGCTTCCACACTTAGGACTGTCGTCCACCTTTCCTAATGACCCAGAGCCAGGTACCAGACAACCAGAGACAGCACTGATGCCCAGATCCCACTGAATTTAGCCAATCCTAAACCTGCTGCTCTGAGCTCTTTCCCAAGGAAACCACGATAAATGCTATAGCCTATATTTTCATCAGCTCCCTCTGCCTCCTGGGGAACTTCAGTGATTTCTCATGTGACCCCATGGTGTGGCCTGCACCCTCCTCTTGGGCTCTGCAAGCTATCTCTTCAATGGCAATTGTCTCCTGACCTATTTGCCCTTCTATGCTTAAATAATAATAAAACTTGCCCTTGCCAGGCATGTGCTGGCAGGCCCAGGTACTCTGGAGGCTGAGGTAGGAGAATCATGTAAGCCCAGGAGGCCTGGGCTGTAGTGCAGTATGCTGATAGGGTGTCTGCACTAACTTTGGCATCAGTACAGTGACCTCCCAGGAGTGGGAAACCACTAGGTTGCCTAAGGAGGAGTGAACCAGGCCAGGTCCAAAATGGAGCAGGTCAAAACTCCCGCGCTGGTCAGTAGTGGGAATACACCATCCCACTACTACACTCCAGCCTGGACAGCACAGCAAGACCTCCCTCTTAAAAAATGATAATAAAAATTAAGCTTATACTTTAACACAATAGAGACTGAACCTCTTTTTTTCACCTTGAATTCCCAGCCCCTACTATAGTACCCAAAATGTAGTAAATGCTATACATAAAAATATATTTTTAAACTATTTTATATATAATAACTATTATATATAATATATTATATAATATGTATGAATATCAAAATATTCACATTTCATATACTTTGAATAGAGTATGAATATTTTGATGTCAATTTAGGATTCTGTTACTGGAACCTACCTCCATCTACTTCATTTCTATTAGTTATTAAAGAATAATATGTAGGATATCTTGTTTGACAGTAAAGTTTTTACATTTTCTTCTAAATTGTGCAGTTCCAACATTGTAGTTTGCTTGTCATAAAAATACCCTTGCTCCCTCGTTAGAAACTTACTTTTCTACTTCTTAGTTTGATTGCTCTTAAGAGCTTCATCCTTTGACAAAACATTTGGTTGAGAATAAAATGTATTTCATGCTGACATATCTTTCTAAATACTGTTCTTTATGATTGTACCTAAATATAATTAAATATAACTGCAACTGTCTTGTGATCTGACATAGTTGTGGGTGATTTACATGTAAAAATATTTTAGGAGATGAAAAAAAGCCAGCATGGTCTATTTTGGACGATTGGGTTGGCAACACTCACATCTCTGCTGGTCACACCTGCCATATGTTGGCTTCTCTTTTCCTCCGACTGTTTGCCTCCCTGAGAGTGACTTGGAGGCAGGAGACATCACTTCCCACTTCTGGATCTTAGAGGTGCTTGCGTTTGCATATCAAGCAGTTTGTGATTTTCCCTGAAGCATCTCAATACTGTGTTTTGGCCTCAGTTTCTTTTCTTGAGGTAGTTGAAATATTCATCATCCCAGCCGCTTCCTCCAAGCACCAAAGAGCAAGTCTTCAAATTTCTCTATCTATGGGATTTTCATGTCCTGAAGATTGGCATGGGTAGGTAGAGAAATTTGGGTTGTCTGGGAAGGCAAAATAAAATTCTTAAAACCACCCTGTAGGCAAAATGAAAACTCTATAGCAAGTGCTCAGTAAGAGGAATTTTATATCTGTAGGACTGAACTCAGAATGGAGGTATGTATTGGGCAAAACAATTGGAAGTATAAACAAAGGAGTGATATTTGGGCTTCTTTTCATTTTTTTGAACTCAAACATTATCAATGTTCTAATTTTCCCCAAAGGTAAATATTAACATTTCAGTTGCAGACTAAGATATTTTTACCTGGGTTTCTCTGAATGATTTTCCTTGATCCTTTCCACTTTCAGTATAACTCTCATTTTTTCCGTCATTCTTCCTTCTCTTTTGACTCTTCTGCTTGGTACTTTTCAATACATACAAAGTAGCTCCTCTAAAGTTTTAGCTACTTTAATTAAAATGAAACCTTTGGGGCCAGAAGCAGTAATAAAAATGCAAGTCATGATTTTCACTTACAAAATTGAAATTATGAATAAGACTAATATGAACAAGAGCCACCAAACCCATTGGGATGTTTTGTCTTACTACCCAAGGATTCTATTAGGGGTATTGCGTATTTAATGTTGCCCCTGTTTGGGCCTCATAACAGTGTCTCTAGGTAATATACATTCATCAGCTTAGGTAAATATAGCAATACATGGTGGGATAAATTAATTTGGAACTTAACAGACATGCCTATGGGAATCAAGGTGGGAGTGACATGTCACAGCATCCAACCAATTCATTATCTGAAAACAGAGCAGGAAGACCAGATGAGAAAAGAAATCCAAAATGGGAAAGGGGTATGCTGAAGGCACAGAATGTCCTGAGACATTAGATATTAATTAGATCTTAAATGCAGAGATTTTTAACAAAATAATTCTAACCTCAGTCATAAGCCAATGTCAAGTTATTTAGGACATTGTCTATTCCTTACTGAGATTTTTGTTGACAGTGATGGGAAGTGGGAAACAAAAACATACAAAAAAATCAAATATAAACTATATACCAGAAACTGGAAAGTGACAAAATTTAAAAGATATGCTTTTAAGAATGAACCCTACACCCATGGCAGGCTTGCTGATCTGGACTGTCCTGCTTCCTCCTGGCTTCATTAGATTCTCTTCAGTAAGACCCATATTTTCTGGACTTTGCTTTCCTGGCTAAAAAGTACTTTCTCTGTCTGTCCTGTGACAGAGATTGCTAAGTGCTAATAGTATCCATTTTCACCTGCTTAATTTTTTTTTTCCCTTATAGAAGAACAGTTTTTTTTTTTTTTTTTTTTTTTTTTTGAAGGAACAGTGAGCTCAGCTAAATTCTCAGACTCTCTTAAAATAGGTTTGGACATGTGACTAGCCAGTAAGATCTAAATGAAGGCCACTGGGTCCTTTTGTTTACTGCCTATATTGCAGATGTAATGGCTGGAGTCCCTGCAGCTATTACAGACCAGGAGGTAATCTTGATAATGGAAACCATGTACATAGAAGTAGAAAACTATTAACATGAGAAGCCTAAGCCCTTGTGTTACTATGTAGAGCCACCAAATGGCCTTGGACTGCTATTCTTAGAATGTCCTGATATAAGAGAATAGAATCTTACCTGTTTAAAACAGTACAATAATGCTTTTTCAGCTGTTTTTAGTAGCTAAAAGCAATTTCTAACTAATATTAACCCTAGTTTCTAAATTCTTTGTCTTCATAGCCTAGTAGCTTAAGTTGACTTCAAAAACAGCCTGAAAGGCTAAGCTTCTCTACTTCCCACACTGGTCCATTTCCTCTGCAATCACCTCCCTGATTTTTTTTTTTTTTTTTTCTGTCTTTGTGACTCTTGTGGGAGGTAGCCACGACTTTCTCTTTAAGTACATAGTTTCTGCAGTCAGAGAGATGTGGGAGCAAATTTCTTACTGAAATCCTGTTATCTGGGACAATTTACTTAAGCTGTCTGTTTCTCTTGTTTCTTCATCTAAAAGGTATGATTAGATGAGCTTGCGCATGTAAAGCATTTAGAACAGCACCTAGAACACAGTGATCTATAAATTGTTATTCATAAGATTTTGACAAGGTTAGCAGTCTCACTATAAAGTTGCATGGAGAACTTTGAGCATAGCCAGAGTGGTTTTACGTAATTGGCAGGGACCTATCTATCCTAAATCTCTCCCCTGGAGAGATACCAGTGGGCTATGCGCTTGACAACTCTGTTAGTGCTTGAAGACACATGCCACACCCTTCTTGAAACTCTGTGTTTTCCCTCTGTGTGACTAAGAAGCTTCAGTTTTTTCCAAACTTTCTTCACACAGCTTGCTTTAACAACGCTTAACACTGTAACTGAGTTGATGATACTAAAGAAAGAAAAAAAAACCTTGATAATTTCTAAGACTAAATGTCAGAAAGAATTAATAGTGCTGTCCTTAAGAGCACAGGCTTTGGGCCCAGATGGACCTGGGTTTCATTTTAAGTTTTCATTCACTAGCTGTAAAAGAATTATGCCACAAATCTCAGATTCTTCACCTAGGAAGTGTGGATAATAGTCGCATTTAGATGGTAGTAATGAACCTCGATTGAGACAATGCATGTAGGACACCTTGTGTGTGCCTGGCACATCACATATGGTCACTGAATCAGTACTATTATTGCTAGGATTACTAGGAATCACGCCAATAAAGAAAATAAATAATCACACTTTAATGAAGATGGATAGTTTATCAATCTAGTTAAGATCTTCCAGAAATGACAATTTATACAATGGCATAAAAAGTGTTAAGAAATAGAGCAAAAAGGAACGTGAGCATTTTCACACAAACAAACCTTTTGAAAAGCTAGAGAAGTGGAAATTCATGCCCCAGTTAGTACTAAAGAATCATAAGTATTTCTCCATTTTTTTCCTACATGCACCTTGTGTAAATTGATTTATGTGAGGTTAGAGGAGAAATGGTCTTGAAAAACTTTTAAAGAGCAGCAAATAGAAAGATCAATAGACTTACAGAGATAGAGATGATAAAAATGTTATAATCTTGATATAAACCTGAATTATTGAGGAGAAAAGAGAACATTATGGTTTTGTTTGACTTAATAGAATGAAACTAACCTGAAGGAAGGGGCTCAGTCATCAAACCACAACCTCTAGGGTGTACAGAGAGCAAAACTCCTGACTGTGTCAACAAAGATAAAGAAATCAAATACATATAGGTGATCTATGACGGCTTTCAAGACAAATAGTCAACACACCAAAGAAAAAGTAGAGAAAGGTCCTCCCCAAACCTCTTTTAAATAGCTGTTAAAAACAAATTTAAATAAGAAAAATCTTAAGATCCTTATCTGAAGAGAATCTTTCAGAAAAGATTTCTTGGAAAACTGACAGGGATTTTGGATTCCCACAAGCTATAGCAGATTGGCAGAGCAGCCTTAGAGAAGCAGAACTGATGCTGCCTGGAGAAGATTCTCAGTTTGTGCTCCTGGACTGGTGGGATTGAAGAATTACTGGGGGTGGAGATGTGGCCTCAGTTAAAACCATTCCTCCTCATCCCACACTGGCAACAGTTGCAGCAAAGATACTATTCAACATTCTTGGCAAAGTTTAAAGAACAAGGAGATACTAAATGGAAACAATGAAAAGGGGAATCCATAAAGGAAAATGGTCATTCTGGAAACTGCTTATTCCTCTGAACAAGCAGGTTGCTTTCCTGTATAACCTGCATAACGAATAATCCTGAATAATCAAAGAGAGAAGAGGGTGAAATCAGCATGTGGTGGATTTTTTTTCTAACCTTATTATAGCACCATTTCAAACTGTTTACTATGAAAATCTTCATACCTTCACAGTAGTAATGAGTACAATGAGTCTCCAGATACCTGAATCTTAGCATCTAAATCCACTCACATGTTGCCGTCTTTGGTTCATCTATTTCCTCCTACTATTTGTTTTGCCCCCTGGGGTAATTTAAAATAAATCCAAGGCAACATTCCATTTTACCCTAAACATTTTTGCATATATATTTTACATTTGTATACACATATATAACCTATTCTTATAAATGTTATATATATGTATACAATAAATTTTAAATAATTATTTAATATTATTTAACACTTGATCTATATTCACATTTCTCCAACTGTCTTAAAATAACATTTTATAACTGGTTTGTTTGAATTAGATTCCAAAAATATTCTCTCCCTATATGCAGTTGGTACAAATCTTGTACTTCTTTCATGCAATGATTATTGAAGAAATTGGGTCCAGTTGTCCTTTAGGTTTTTTCCTCCTGCTGTTGGTTAATTTGTTCCTCACTCAGCTGTATTTTTTCATAGCCTAAAGGTTGCATCTAAGTTTGCTGTTTTTTTAAACAAAGAAAAGAATGCATCAAATGTAGTACTATGACTTTATATTTATATTCTATCACCTTCAAAGGCAGATAATGTCTGGTATTTCAATTTTGATGGGTACAGTCAGGAAACAGCCTGATCCCTTCATTAAAGACTTCCCTATCAACTTTTCCATAATAGTTCACCATCTATTTATTTCACTAAGGATATAGGCAGGATTTTCTTATTTCCTAATTCTAGAATTTCTTCGCATTATTAGTTGCATTTCTGTATAGAAGTTCCCTTATGCACAAGATGATTTGGCTACCTTGAAACACGGTTTGCCCCAGAAAGTAAAAATAAGTTAGCATTTGAAATACTTTCTCTTTAATTTATCAAATTTCAGAGTAGTGAGTAGGTAACCTAGCAGACTCCAGTAATATCCAGAGTTTTATTTTGTTTTTCTCTTCTATGCCTTTCTTTAATATTAAATTTATGGGTTTTAAGAAATTGCATGGGATTTAAATTGATCGCAATCATTATCCTTTAATGACGAAAAATTTCAAACACATGAAAAGTAGAAAGAATGCTATATTGGACCCCCATGTACATAGAATCCAGCTTCAACAATTGTAGACTCATAGCTGATATTATGCTGTCTATATATTCACACTGTTCCCCAACCTCCATTTGAACAATTCCAAGGCAGCATAGTATGTGATATATATGTATTTCTAAAAGAAAAGGCCTCCATCAAAAATATATAATCATAATATACTGCCCTACTTAAAATTTTAACTATTGTTCTTTAATAATATCAAATAATGAAATTTAGTGTTTAATTTTCTAAATTATCTCATAATGGCTTTCTTTTTAAAATAGTTTTTAAATAGTTTGCTTGTTTGAATCATAATGCAAATAAGCCCCATACAAGTCATTGGTTGACATACCTCCTATGTGTCTTGTAATTACAAGTTCATAAGCCTTTTCTTTTCTATTTTTTTCCTTGCAACTCAATTGTTCAAAAAACTGGGTCATTTGTCCTGAAGCATTTTCTAGGATCTGGATTTTATGGTTTGCATCCACATTCAGTATTTTTTAATCATCTGTAAATATTTCAGTACATAAATCTAAAAGGGTGTTTTTATTTAAGGTTAAATTCTAGTGACACTATCATACCTAAGATAATTTATAGTAATTCACAATTTTTAAATTTGTCTTTAGATATTGAACATTATATGTATAGTGGCATCTAAATGTACATAATACACCAAAAAAGTAATTTTCTATATTGTCTGTAACATCTACTTCTAGAGCTTAGATTTCTACTAACTGGCAAAGGTTGTTAGACATTTGGGGGAAGTGAGGATTGAGGAAGTTGCTAATTAAGTGCAACAGTAACCTTCTAGTCTGTTTCTTCTGAGTTAACAGAATAATTTGATTGAACATGCAGTCAGTTCGAAGATCACGTTTTCTATTAGGATTTCATTAGGCTAAAATTTGTGTGTAGGAAGATTTTCATTCCCCATTACATAGGCAACAGAGAGGAATCTCTGCAGACATTGCATGGGGCTCTTTCTAGTCTCCAGATTCATACGGTTGGTTGGTCCTGAGCTCTGTTGTTCTGCACTTGGCCCACTCAGGTGCTATTAAGGTCATACTGTCCTTTGGAGTGGCCCAGGGGACACATAAAATCCCTAGTCCTCGCCATATTTATTTATTTATTTATTTAACTGTGGGAGGTCCCTGCATATTGCAGCATCTTTAGCCTGACTCCATGTCTATTCAGGCTGCCAGTTGTCTTAGGATCTACATGGAGGCTGGGGAATCGTGGCTGCTTTCTCTGAGCAACTTGAGAATCTCCAAGACTCCGGGAGCATTTTTCTGTGCCACCCACGTGATCCTCTTCCTCAACCAGTTTAGTCTCTCCACAAAAATATGTTGCTACCTTCCCAGAAATATAACTGAGAAACATCTTTCATCTTTTGAATTTCCTCTCAACCTCTCTGAGATTCCTACCTTCCTGGAAATCCCATTTTCCCCATATCTGCCAACCACACCTAGCCCAGAGCAGCAAGGCCCCAAGAGGTGAGGAGACTGTGGTCCAGGAAAAGCCTTACAGCATCTTCCCCTACCAGCTTTCCTTTGGATTCTGCCTTCCACTCCCACTGGAAAGGCTTATACTTCCCCTTCCTGAATGGGGAGAACAAGTACATTGCAGTTTCTTCCTTCTTCACCACCTGAGTTTGTTTTGGGTAATACATCTCTTTTCTTCTTTAGATTACTAAACTTACTGCTAAACTCAAGGTTTAGTATGCTAGTATCTGCAGAAAAATAAAACAAGGTGAAAGAAAGCAAAAAGTAGGTAAATACATAGGTCACTGATATAAAAAATAGATCACTGAGTATTTTGTTTAAAAAATTATTCCTATTCCACCCAATAGATGTCCACAATTGCTTAAGGTAAGACTTAGAAAAGTATCAAAACACAAACCTAAAAGGCAGGAGGAGAAAGAAGGAGAAATAAAATAGACAAATAATTTGTGACCAGAAAAAATGGGAGAGAAACTAGAAGATAATGGTGATAATGGTGCCCTAGAATATAAGGGAATGAAGTATTTGGGGAAGAGAATAATAAATACTTTTAAATGCTGCAGAAGGATTAGGTTGGTTGAGACCTTCCACTTGCATAGAGAAGCAAAGTGGCTTAAATGTGGTCTAGTTCCTGGGATATCTGGGTTTAGAAGCCTAATTGTGTTATTATTTTACTATATCATGAAAATAGTACCTCCTGAAATGAACCTCAAGTGCCTTAGGATTTTAGTTCAAACTTTTAAAGCAACTGGCTATGTAGCCTTAAAAAAAATTCACTAGCCTTTTTATGTCACTCTTGTATAAAGATGGAGTCAAGCAGATGATCTCTCAACCTTTTTTTAGCTTTAAAAGTCTGCAAATATGAGAAGAAACATTTCTCAAGGCAAATGGGGAAAAAATGTCATTGTGTCCATACTAGATTACTTGCTCACCCTTTTCTTCTCTATTTCCTAAATTAAGGACACTTCTATTGCTAGTAAAAGAGGAATGACAAGAGCATTTATAGCATTTATAGAATGCCAACCATGTGCTTGAAAGTATGCTAATTGTTTTATAGAGTTAAATCATTTTTTTAGGCCTGTGAGTCCTGATATTTTAAAGTATAGATTTAATTTAAGAACAAAAATGTTAATTAGAAAACTCATTGTGACAAAGTTCATCACATGTATATTCAAGTATACACCAGGTCCAATCATACCCTGCAGCATTGCCTAACCTTTTATCATTTTTATCCTTATTTTTGACTTTTTTGTCTTACCTGTGTATTACCATCAATATGATGGTGATGTTTTCCCCTTAACCTGATATCTTTCATTACTTAAATAGTTATTTTGAAAGGAAATCTTTCTTCCCTATAATAAAGATACACTAGTACTACTTTCTATAAATGGAACAGAACTATAACACATAAAATAAATATATATATTTATATACAAAATACACTATAAATATTATGAAAACAAAGCAATGTAATTACATTCTAGCTAGATTCTATTTATTTGCTCTGTTTTCAAAAGGAGATACATTAAAAAAATTAAATAAATACATTTTTTTACTTAAACAAAGAGATGCATTGCAGAGCCTAGCTTTAACAAGAATCCTGCTAAACCAGTTTAAAGAGACTCTCCCCAGTCTTGATAGCCAATCAAGTCCTCCCCCTTGATACCCAACCAAGTTCCTCTCAGTAATTTTCCATCCATTCCCTCACCTGCTATTGGTTATACATCCCCAGCTATCACTGTTGTATTTGAATTTGAGTTCAACCTCTCTCCCCTATTGCAAGTCTCTCTCTCCTATTGTAATAGTCTTGAATAAAGTCTTCTTTGACTGATTTAAAAATAAAAAAAAAAGGAGATGAGCAAATGTTGGAAAAAATAGTTCATCTGAGACTGTTTTCCAAACATTACAAGAAGAATCATAATAGGAAAATGTACTATGTTCTAAACATTAGCTCATGCCTCTTATATGCAGCACAAAGTATCACCTTTTCTAATTAGCAGTATATATCCCACATGTGATAGACCCAGTGTATTCACCACTCCAGATCCACTCAGCCTATCCCTTCCTGTGGCAGTAAATCCCCAGACCCTCCTGCTCCGTACTCAGGTGCTAACAGTTGCAGAAACCCCCTCAGAGGCCACAGGCTGGGCTGACTCACTGAGTCACCAGCTCTGCTTCCAGAGTGGCTGCCACTAAGGGCTCGGAAACACCACCCCAAATCATGAGAGAGTTAACATCTCATGGGGCCAACTTTGAACACTGAGAGGCAGTTGAAAGAAAGAGAGAAAGAGAGAAAGAGACAGAGAGAGAGAGAGAAAGAGAGAAAGAGAGAAAGAAAGAGCCAAGCCAAGCCATCACCAGGACAATGTTCCCTGATTTTAGCATTACTGAGTGTATCCATGGACAAAAACTTTGTAACCCCTTAATATTTTGAAATAAAAATAAATAAACGAAAGGAAGGAAGGAAGGAAGGAAGGAAGGAAGGAAGGAAGGAAGGAAGAAAGAGAGAGTCACCAAATGCACAGAGGTGGCTCCCAGTGGTCTCTCTGGAGTCATCTCACAGAACCAAACAAGCAGTTGTGTTTGTTTTTATCAAAAGCTCAAGGCCAACTTGATAACGTACTACTAGGAGCTGCCTTTCCTCTTTTCTAATCTCACCTTACTTCACCTTTTCCCTCACTCTGACTGCTTTGAGTTTGTACCTCTAAATAAAGTGTTTACTCATAAGCTTTTCCTAAGGCTTTCTTTTTCTGGGCTATTTCCCACACTTAGGGGCCCAAAGAGATAATACATAGTCATGGAAAAATTAACATAAAATTTGTGAATTATAAGTACTTCCCCAGTCGATATTAGATCAAAATAGTACAATTTCCACTGAAGGTATTTTATGATCAGTTATATATCCCCAACTCTGAGTTGTGTGGGAGAAAGGAATCTCTCTGTCTTCACATCCATACATACCCCTGAAGGTTGGCACAGAGCCTGGCACATAGTGACCTAAAATATTTTGAATACAAATATAACTGTTGAATGAATGAACTCTCAGAGGACTGTCTCCCTGAAGGGGCAGATTTTACTGTACTGTTGCTAAATACTGATGTTTCCTCTTTACCACCACGTTGCTACCATCTCCAGGCATATGTTCCTGTACCAGGATGGCTCACCCACATTTAATTTTACAGCAGGCTTTGTCCTGCTCTGCTCTGCTTTCCTCAACTGAGTTGTTTTTAGGACTTCTGGATAAGGTCCAAGAGCCCTATCTGTCTGTACCTTTCTCTAAGAGACATTGGTCTTTACTCCTTAGTCCTAATACTGGACAACCACCTCCCTTTAATATTCAGTGAGCAGATTCAGTTCAAGAATGATGTTTCATTTCCCTATGCCTTAAATATTCACATGGAGTCTGTTGTAGAATGTAGGGCACCAGCCTTACATGACATTTTCACAATATTTCAAATGCAAATGAAAGTTTTTATAGGATTTATAATGCTGTTTGTTTAACAAGGTCAGATATTTTTAAATGCTTAGATAGCTTTAGTGTTTCAGCAATTTACAGAAACTCTGTGACTAGGAGGTATATTTTTGTATACAAATAAAAATTGGAGGCATTATAAACCATTGAGAAGTTCTGCTGAATTATCTACTTCTAAAACTATTGAATCTGTCCAGTGCATGGTCCCAAATAATTCACCTCCTTTTAAGGATAATATTCATTTCAAAATACATTATAGAGACCTTTTGGATTGCAAGGCATTTTATTAGAAGCCAGGAATACAAAGAGAGATGAATCAATCCTCGCCCTCACATAGCTTTTATTCTAGTAAGAAAAATAGACCTGAGAGGCTATTTCAATAGAACGAAGCAAGCTTTCATCATCCATTTTAACTGGGTGTTTGGGAAGTGCAGGAAGAGAGAGGTAAATCAAACTGGCAGAAGAGGATGGGAGAAGCCTTCTGGAGGACAGCATGATTAGGGGTTAGCTGGTGAAGAATGGGGTGAGCTGGAAACTCTGGCAAAGGGAAAGCATGGACACAGTCTCAGAGGAATGGAATAGCATGGGGAGAGGAAAAATGGCTAGTGTTGTTATGGCTGGAGACCAAGGAATGAAGAGGAATTGGAAAAGGCTAAAGAGAAATTCAGGAATCAATCACAGAAGACCTCGCATTATCATGGAAGATGTGGCTGCAATTGCATAAATGTCAGAAGCTGTATAAATGTTAGAAAAGAAGGCCAAGATAATACTATTGGCCTCCTTTTTATGCTGAAAATTTTGAACTTCATCCTATGAGAAGTAGTCAGCCATGAAAGGTTTTGAAGTAAAAGAACATGATATTTTGATTTTTAGATGGATTACTCTTGTAACATTGTAGAGGACAGATCAGAGGGAGATAAGTGTAGAAACAGAAATACTAGGTAGAAGCTACTTTAAAAATTCATATGAAATATAATTTGATTAAGTCTAAATAATTAACCTATGAAAGAGATTTCTAAAATATAATATTGTTATATAAAAATGTTCCTCCTGTTTATGTTTACTGTTTAAAATATGCACTAATTTTTAATAATTTACATTATTTTATCCTTTGCCTATAACTATATATCATCATTCTCTTTGCCTCTGTTCCCATTCTCCCACCCTTCCAAAAAATTCTGCAATAAGGTATATATTTTCCACTAAATAAATTTTAAGGTTATGATCTCTTTGCATTAGATTAAGTTCATGTGCATTTGGGAGATATTTTTGCATAAAGCATTATTATAGTGACTCATTTTATATTGATTATTTTAACCTGTATCTCCAATCTGTGATTCTTCTTAACATATTTTGGAATCCAGCCAGTTTCCTGGTGTTTTAGAATTTGCAATGTAATCCATTATTTAAGTTTAAAAATTCTTCTCTCTTTTATTTTTTAATTAAAAACATTTCAGATAGTGTCAAAAATGAACAATTCCTTTTGAAATAAGTCAACCAAACCATATTTCAAATTTTAAATTGTCTACAAATTCTGACATTTAGAAACAGACACAGGGAAAAGGAAGGGGTTCATAATTCGAGTTTTGTCCCTTAGATAATTACTTCAGTCTCTTATGCTGCCTGCTGCACAATATCTAACTTTCCTGAAATAGCATCGTTCTTAAGATTTACCTTGTCATGCTCTATAATTTACGAACTCAGCATTTGGGAACTGTAGTAGGCCTCATGCCAGAGAGTAACTTACGGCCTAGCTCAAAATTATGTATGACAATACAATACTATGCCTATCAATCACTAATACTTAGGCATCAATGGCATTTGTTAAAGGGGAAAAAAATCACCCTGTGTGTTTGTGACTGCATTTTCTGAGAAAATCACTTATAATTTTTATTAAGCCAGAATAAAAGGTTCCTGAAAATAACTTATTGACCTAAAAATTTGACAAAATCTCTGCCAGCCAGAGGCATGTTCACAGTTGAAACCATTGAGCTTTTGTAAACAATCTAAATAGCTAAAGAATAGATTTTCTCAAGATTTTCTATGGCAGAATCATTGGAATTATGACAAGAAAAAAATTGTGAAACCACTGTGTTTATAAGTTGTACTTCATTTTTAACCCTGTTGTAATAGCCAAATTTTTTTTTTTTAAGTTGAGGGATAGCAATTATCATTTATTTCCTAGAGGAACTCCCCAACGCTCCCAAAAGATGGTGCCTATTTTTATCATGGTGGAAAAACAGTCATGGAAAGTAAAAGGAAATATACTATTCTAGATGATTGGCTCCAAAAATATGTATATTAAAGGAAGAAAAATATAATCTGTTGTTTAGATTTTCCTTGTTCTTAATGGGAATTCCTTAAGTCAAAAAGAGTTGCTAAAAATAAAAAAATTCCCAAGGGAGAACTCTTGCATTAAGTCACAAATCAATTTCTATGATGTTCAATTTGGAATGTCTGCTTTCTTCAGTCAGTGAGGCTCACAGAGGACATTTGACCATGCAATTGATGCCTCATTGGACTTGGTGTTCCCATTTTACAATACGAGATACTGGTTATGCCTTCTTGTTCCTGTGGGAATATCGCTACCACATGCTGGTTTAGGCAGAAAACCTCATGGAACAGATATCGTCGTAAGGATACTTTTACAGATTACCACAACTTCATTCAACTTCATTCTAAATTTTGGGAAGACTCTTCTAAGTAATAGATAACAAATACTATCCAATGAAGGCATAAATGAATAAATAAGCATTTGCTATACTTACAAGTCCAGAAACTATTGTTTCAACATTTTTCCTCAAACATGGAACATATTATATTATATATGAGATTAAAATTATCAGATTGACAAATTCCTAAATTTTTAAAATTCCACACCTAATTCATGAACTATGAATGTTCTAGAACATTTCTGAAAGTTACCACTGTTTCTGCCACTACTGCCCTAAAGTCAGCATTTGCTGACTCTCGTTTTTATACTATGTTTGTGCAAAAATCATAGAATAAAAAGTACCAAGACAGTGGTCGAGTCCCTTGCAAGATTTCCCACAGTCAGGGGAGTGAGCATGGAAAATGTGAAGCTTGTTATGAGTAACTTGTTAATGAAACTATTTATAACACCAAAATCATATGATTAGTGAATAATAGCTTGAATATAACTATCTTGCTTTTCAATAATGGAGAGAAGGGGGGTTGCATGCTACCAGGGAAAGCAGGTTGGGAGCTATTATCAAACAGAAACCATGAATATATCTTGTTTTAGAGACACCAAAGCTCACAACTTTTTCGAGATAGGAAATAAGACCCTACCGTTATCGTGTCCAGCTCATTGATACTCCACCAATACCCACAACCACATAATTTGACAGTATGTGGTTAACGCTTCCTTTTGAATTCACCAATAATTTGAATACCTTGTCTCTGACTAGGCACCGTGTAAGGTGAATAAGCACCTTGAAAAGCACTGTCACTGCCTGTAAGAAAAGAAAAGACTAACAAACACAATAAAAGCAGGAAAAAATACCATCCATTAAAAGTCCAACGTGTACAGTGCTGACATTGTCTGCAAAAGGCAATCAGAAGAGTGAGGAGATTATTGTAGTTCTCAGGAATTAGAAGAACTGGAATTATAGATACCTTTATTTAGATTTTAAAAGATGAGCAGTATTTGGTAGAGAGGAACTGGAAGACATCACAGGAAAGAGGTATACACAGCATTCACAGAAGTGGGAGGATGGAACAACACTGAGAATTGGGGAATAGTGAGGCAACTGACTACCTGAAGCAGTGACTTTTTGTGGAAGATGGGCCTCGAATCTAGTGCAGCATATTTCCAAAAATATACTCATCTTAGAAAACATTTTCTCTATATCTATCTCCCCATCTCTCTATCTTTCTGTTTCTTATATCTGTCCTCTATCTATCTACCTATCTATATGTATTTATCTATCATCTACCAAGTTTACTAATTCCAAGTAGAATGACAGGAAAAAAAAAAAAAGGAAACATGGTATGGAGGCAACAGACTTGCCGGTGTCCTGGAGGCAAATACTTGTAACTTTTTCACTTGTGAGTGCAAGGTCACTCATCCCTGAGATTCTATTATGCACGTGGGACTCATTTTTAGCCACAGATGCAAAAGCCTGGGAGGAAATTGGGTAAAAACAAAATCCTCCATAACATACATGAGTATGTGTGAAAGCCACATGATAAAACTAACAGAAAAGAAGCCAAAACTCTAATTTCATGAGGTTGAAAGTCTCCTGCGTATGTAGTGGGGCTCCATTCTAAAAAAGAAAATTCCCATGGGAACACTTTGATGAAATCATATCCCATGAAATAATCACCAAACATGAAAATTCCTGCTGGTTAGTTTGGAAAATTATTGCAATGGATGAAGTAGTGTATATACCAAATTATTAATAGAAGTATTAATGAGAAACTGCATGTGTATACTTTAAAATTCCCATTTATCATTAATAAAGAAAGGAAATCTGTTTTGAAATCTTTCAGCTAAAGGTCAATTAAGAAGAATTGTATGTGTTCTAGGAAATAGAATCTTAATGCATCTTAATTTATTCCACCAAATGAATTCCAGAATAAAAGTCCCAGGGAAATGTGGACCACGTAGCCCTCATGAGCAAAAGCAGTCACTGCAGTGAGGCTGAGTTCGGGAGCAGGCACCTTTTGGCATGCCAGGACGAGACTTGGTGGCCCATGAGAGTCGTGGTCAGTTCTCTCCTCCAGTGAATCGGAGAAACGAGCTCTCTGGCTCAAACACCAGGAATAAGACATTTACCTGGATTCTTTCTCCTTCTCCTGGAATTCCAGCTTCTCAGCAACTGTGACTGATCAGGACTAGGAGAAAAAAAAAATCTCACTTTGTGGTCAGATGAGCCAGGGAACAAGTTCGGCTTCTCCTGAGTTCCACGTTGATCAGAGAGACAGGTTGCTCCTCACCACTGCCTGTGTTCTTTTTTATTTCCCCATCCTTTTTTGGTTCTAAAAATATATATATCTATATATAAACACACACATATTTATATATAATATTAAAAACCATGAGAAAAGTCACTATATTGGGGTTTTTCCTTTGGAATTCCTCTGGTCATTTTCCCCTAGGGACTAATGAGCCCTCTGTGCTTAAAGTGTATCTGTAAGACTGTGAGTCTGTGGGCTTTCTTTTCAGAACCATTTATTCTCTGGTGGGCCATAAGGATGAATAAAACCCCATGAGCTTTGGTTCTAAAAAATATTTATCTGTATATAAACACACACATATTTATATATAATATTAAAAACCATGAGAAAAGTCGCTATATTGGGGTTTTTCCTTTGGAATTCATCTGGTCATTTTCCCAGAATGTTAATTTTAAGTGTCAACATGGCTAGGCCACGATACCCAGATATTTGGCCATAGTTGTTCAAATACCAGTCTAGATGTCACTGTGAAATTATTTTTTAGATGAGATAAGCAGTTAAGTCAGTATTCTGCGAGCAGAGCAGATTGCCTTCCATCATGTTGGGTGGGTCTCATCCAATCAGTTGAAACCCCTAATTGAAAAAGACTGAGGTCCCCCAGCAAAGAGGGAATTCCATTTCCAGACTATCTCCGGACTTGAGATACAACTTCAACTTTTTCCTAACTCTCCAGTCTGCTGGCCTGCTCTGTAGATTTTGGACTTGCCCTGCTCCCACAATTATGTGAGCCATTTTTTTTAAAAGCTCTCTCTCTGTCTCCACATACATATCCTATTGGTTCTGTTTCTCAAGAGAATCATGAGGGCAGACATTAGTATATGTGTGTGGGTGTGTGTGTCTTATGGCCTGAGGTATTATTCTTGTCTTTGGGGAGTCTGGGTACAGCAAATTTCATACTGTAGTGATCATTCCAATCACATGAAAGCAGGATAAAAAGTGACTTCCTGGGCTCTACACCCAAAGACTCTGCTTCAGTAGGTCTGAGATGGGGCTCCAGAAACCTGTCTTTTCTACCAAGTACCCTGAGATATTCCCAATGCAATTGTCCTTTATAATTCAGTTAGAAGAACTAGCCGTGAGAGTGTCACTTCTCAAAACAGTGTGGGAGATCATACATTATCGGAACGAGGCTTTCAGAACAATAAAATATTCTCTCAGGTTTGAGTGTAGTGATAGCGGAATAGCATGGATCTTTTTTTATTTTCTCCTAGATTCTGATTCATACTTTTCAGGGCAAGCAAAAGTAACTTCAGGATAAGGTAAATAAGATTCTAAACTCCATGACACTTGGAGAAGCAAGTTAAAAATCATGGAATTTGCATGAACTGCTGACATTATTATCCACAGGAGAATTTCTCCCATGATTTAGAAGAATTATAAATAATTTTTTGTAAGATCATCCACAACAGATGGCTTCTAATAGTGAGATACTGAGCATCTCACAAGCAGAGCGTAGTATTTCACACTATGTTATTTCTTCTGTCATCATTCACTCACTAACTTGCCAAACATCTATCAAGCATAAACTATATCTCAGGCACTAGGGAAGACATAAGAATAAAACCATTATTATTCTTACGGAGTTCATCACTTTCTAAGCATATAAGGCACTTTATACAAACACATATAAATCACAATAGAAAGCTTCTAATCAAAGCTTTAAATGCACCAATCCTTTTAAAGTGATGAGTATGTTGAATTAAGCAGGAAAATATCTATAGCATGGATTTTAAAATAAGACAGACCTGAGTTGCTAGCTGTGAACTTGGATAAGTGATTTGCTTCTCTAAATTGGAAAATGGGAATATTCATAGTCTCTCTACCTCCCAGGGTGAGGACGAGGGTTAACCAAGATAATTCCTGCAAAACATTCACACAATGTCTGAGATATAATGAGTGCTTCATAAATAACTATTAAAAATTTATGAGCAAAGTGTAATTTTCAAGTGTTATGGGAAGGAAATAAATGAACATTTATTGAAAGTTTACTGCATTGCATGTGTTGTGTGCAAGGCATTTTGTATACCTAACACAATCAAAATAAAGGTAGGATTTATGCTGTCCTCTAAAAGACTTTAGAAATAATCAGGCTCTTTTTTTCTAGGTTGAGAATGGAATAAAATGCATTAAGCTTCCTGAGAGATTTTAGTAAACATACTGAAACATATTGAAGGTTTTTTAACCTACCACAATTATTTTATAATACAGAGTAAAATGGTGGTGCCCACAAATCCATTTTTACAGCATTGATTTTCTACATGTCAGTATAACAACAAAAAAGCAACTGTCCCTAGGCTGCGATGAAGCATTGCGAGTTGTCTTTCCCAGAAACAGGGTAACTTTGCCCTAAACCATCTGCCTCTCCAGGTACTACTTGGAGCCAAAATATCACAATTTCATGTGTGCAGTGCAAGTAGAGTATGGAACTGACTGATCCTAACTGGGCTAAAAAGTTCCAACCTACACTTTCAACATTAGAGAAGCCATCTGCTTGTTGATTTTAATTCCCAGTCAGAGACTCTGCTCCCTACCTAATAAATATTAATTAGAGCCTGCAGATTCAAAGCAAGAATCATGTTCATGTTTGCATTTTGGTTATTTGATTCATAGCCCAAAGAAAATCCCCTGATTCTACGTATGATTATATTACTCATAATTCTACATCCATTCATGTAATCATCTAATCATTCTAATATTTACGCAATAAATAATACTGATCACTGATGTATCTAAAGCATTATTCAGTGTGATACTGAAATACTGAGGCCCTCTTTAGATAGCAGCACTCACTATGCTACATAAACAGCAAAAAAACCTGATACTCATTTACATGTGTAATGAGATTCTGTTTTCTTGAAAAGGAGAAGAAAACTAGATTAAGAAACTCAGACAAACTCAGATCTCTATGGTTTCTTTGGGTCTACCTTTCCTTTAGTATGTGAGATCTACTAATATCTGTTTAATGGCCAGTGACTCAGAAGGAAATTGCTAGAAATGTTTCAACTCCTCATTCATTTGGTCATGCAACAAATAATTATTGAGTATTTTCTATGGTCAAGGCACTTTGCTAGGCACTGGAAAAACAATAAAGACGGGAGACATGATTATTTGACTCCTAGATTTAATATCCCAAACGGACAGGCAGAAAATAAACAAGGAGATAAGTAAATAAATGTAAGTATTTCATGAGTTGTCTGAGGGAACTAAACAGGATGCTGTGATAGAGAAAACTAACTTACATGAGCTAGACAGGTATTAGAAGATAACATTTAAACTTTCCATTTATAACTGGAAAGAAGCCAGAATTGTGAAGGGGGACAGAGAGAGCCACATAAGGAGAGGGGTGAAAGACGTGTGTGTGTGTGTACGTACACGCATGTGTGCATGGTAAGGGCAGGAAGTAGATACAATATACAGTGATGACTGAATGTGAAATTAATGATCTCTGAAATGTATTACAATTTATCCTTCTCTCAACATGCTCATATTTGTCATTGTTCAACTCATCAGCAAAGGGCTCCCAACAAGTAAGGATATTTATGTTAAATAAGTTAATTAAAAAGGAACAAAGGGTTCGCACCTTGATGATATCGGGGCTTCGATATTCATGTCCGTGTCATTGGTCCCTCTAGAGATTTTCTCTTCCAAGTGACTAGCTGAGGTAAGTAGGACTGAAGAAGACGTCTCCAGGATGCAGCCTTGGTGTAGAGTTTGCTTGCTAATTCTTCACTGCGGCATTATTCTTGGTTTCACTTCAGAAAGGAGCATTATTCTTTTTGCTCCAAGCCCACTGACCATGTTCTCATAAGGTCAAAGCTAGTGTAAATGGAACTCTATCCTGAAGACACAAAACACAGAGTTTGAGATTGTTTATGTTTCAGACCTCTCACAACTAACTGACTTTTGCCCACAGCCCTCTGTGCTCTTTATTAGCCAGCATCCTGCTCTCTGGGTCGATAACCTCCTTGAGAGCACATCGTAGTTGGAGGCACTGCTCTCTCCTCCCGTTTGCTCCATGCGTAGTTGCTAATCACTGCAGCCCTGGTATCCAGTCTTTGCCCTTTCCACCAGCAAATAGATTCCTTTAAACCAAAAGAACTGGCCATTACTCTCTGACTTTCCGAAATCTTACCCATTATTCTGATGATTGGATTTTGGTTTATAGTTAAAATCCAGTGATTACAATGACGAATTCTTTTGTTTTCTTCATGAAGTCATGAACTTAGTCCACAAAGGTCTTCTGCATTACTGTCTAATAGATTTGTGTCTACATATTTCTTTGCATAAACATATTCTCTGTTGTCTGAAATATTATTCCCTGAATATCTAAATCCCAGTCACCCCTCCTGTAAAGTACGCTGAACATCCCAGCTCCCTACCAATTTAATCTCACTACTTTAAATGCCCATAGCTCTTATTAACACTGACGTTTGGGAGTGATAACACCATCTATCAGGAGGCTTTTTTGTTATATGACCCCTAATTAGACTGTAAACTCTAAGGATATAAGAATATATCTCCTACTTTGTCTTGCTCAGCCTTCTCTTCTATAGGGGAGTTGCTCAACAGCAGACCTACCTTCACTGCATTCATGTAAAAATTATGCTCCTTCTATAACTAAACTTTTCTGTAGAATTTATCATTTATCACCCTGAGTGAGCTCCGTATGGAGAAAAGATCATGGGGTTTTAATTCAGACAGACCTGAACCTAGAAAACAACAGCTCTGCTCATTAGCTAGGTCACCTTAAGAGTTACATGGGCACCTGGAATCCTCTCTAATTCTATCCAGTTCTGAGAGTCCATGTGGGAAGTAGGAAACTGCTTCCTACTAGAGAGTTGAAGAGGAACAAAAGCTCTCTCCTTCCTCATTCCTGTCCATGGCAGGCATGGATTATTAGACATTCTCGTCTAGGACTCCGAATCTTCAGTAATTGTCGCCAAGATGTGGGAATAGTTAATAATGAATTCATTGCATAGTGTCCAGTAGCAGTTGGGGTGTTGTTCAGAGATAAAGGGCCCAAGTGTTGAGCAGAGGGTTCCTGCCATACCATTCCTATAGGGTAGCCTTTGCTATGGTTTCTCCATCTAGACTCACTTGATTTCCATCCATTTTCTGGGTTAACTTCTCCAGCATTTTTTTTTTTTTTGGCCATTTCCTGTTCTGATTAAATTAGTAAGAGTTGGTTTCCCAGGCTGGGTAACTAATAACCATGACTGCTACATTCATTTAGAAAACTGAAACAATAATATCTACCCCTTACTATCTAAATAAAATATTATTTATTAAATATGTATCAGGATACCTGTAACATATGAACAAATCAATAGTTAATAGATATTTTAAATAATATTTTAGGTGTATTTTTAGTATTTGGCATTTCCTATGCCCTTACTCAAAATAACCAATCTCTAAGTATCAATCTGCTATTTTGCAAGTCTGCAGACACATTGTATGTTTCATTGTTTAATTATTTCATTAAATTACTTCCACCAACACTGTTCACATTTGGCTTGAGCCAGCTCTTCTCATGGGAGATGGTTGGCTGCATTTGCTGCTAGCCCATCTCCATACACCACTCCAGCCCAGAGAGGCCAGGGAGCTTCACTTCCATGGTAATGTTGTTGCTGCCTTGTCTGTGAATGTTTGTTACAATCTAAAGATGATCCTAATGAAACTATTAAATCTGGGCTACGTGCCTGCTGAAGGAAACCCATGTCAAAGAATTCCTGATGTCTTCCCAACCCCTCCTCTGACAGCTATTCATCCTTCCTGTAAATGCCCACACCACCATCTCTATGCCATTTGGGCATCATGAACCAGCTCCCATTTTGAATTTTTTTTTTTTTTTTTTGCGGGGGAGGGATGAAAAGAATGATAGGTAAAAACTTTCACTTTATTATTATTTTTTTAGATACTACATAGTCATAGCTTTTATTGAACAATTCTTTTTTTAATGATATTTGTCTTCTTTTTATTTCAAACTATTAAGGGGTACAAACGTTTTTGTTACAGGGATACATTATATAATGCTGAAGTCAGGGCTTCCCACTACCAGAACAGTGTTCATTGTATGCAACAGTTGAGGTGCATTTCTTCTCTGTTTTGGACTGAACTGTAAGCTTCATTAAAGTTGGATCTATGACTATATCATGTTGTAATACATACAATCCCTTCTACACGTGAATTGAATAAACAAATTAATGATTATTTACAAATCAATATGATTAGAAACCATACAGAATTATGTTGAAGTGTTGGAATGTTCAGCATATTTTCTAGCTTTTCCTTTTTAATTTAATATTATATTGTCTACAAATCTAGATGTATCTCTCCACAAACCAATAAACTAGAAAATTTAAATAAAATTATCAAATTCCTGTAAAAATATAATATATGCAATTTAAATAAAGAAGAAGCATAATGTCTGAATATTCTTATAACCACCAAAAATATTTAAAAATTGTCAAAAACCTTTCTATGGAGAAAACAGCATGCCTGGCTGAGTTTTACCAATGAATTCTGCTGTCAGTATTTGTAAATGACAAAATTGCCTGCCTGCATAGAAAAATACATTATAAAGGTGATAAATAATAAATAGTTTTTTAGAATGGTGGCTGAATATTAGGTCAATATGAAAAAATCAACTGCATTTTTATTAATATATGCCAGCAAAATATATGTTGGAAACATAATTTGTAAAGAATAGACTATATATTAACGAAGTGTCTAAGAAAATTACTAACAAAGACTATTTTTTGGCAGCAAATTTTCTGGGGAAAAAAAGCCTAAACAAAGGAAAAATATATAATGGTCATGGATAGACATGGATTTATAAGATTGTAATTATCATTTCTCCCCATATTGCTTCATAAATTTCATAAAATGCCAATAAAAATACAATCATAGGCTTTGAGGGCAAGCTAAGGGTAGAAGTTATATAAAAAAACCAAGAACAGTCAGGATCCTGAAGAAGAATAAAATTACCCATTGCTTATCTTTAATTCACTAGAAAAATTAATGTGCTAATGCTTCATTAGTAGATATAATCTCAGATAAGTGTGAGGGAAAAATAGAGGTGTGGTAAGGAGGAAGAATTTATGTATACAATAAAATAAAATAATAATGTTTAAAAACACAGCTAATATCATTATTGTTTCTTATAGCTGAGTAGTACTCCCTGGTATACATATACCACATTTTATTAATCCACTCATGTATTGATGGACACTTGGGTTGTTTCCACATCTTTGCAATTGTGAATTGTGCTGCTATAAACATTTGAGTTCAGATGTCTTTTTTATAGAATGTCTTTTGTATTTTCCTGGATAGAGCTGGAACCCATTCTACTAAGTGAAGTATCCCAAGAACGGAAAAATAAGCACCACATATACTCACCATCAATTTGGTTTCACTGATCAACACCTAAGTGCACACATAGGAATAACACTAATTGGGTGTAGGGCAGATGTGGGGGGGAGGGGATGGGTGTATGCATACATAATGAGTGTGATGTGCACTGTCTGGGGGATGGAAACGATTGAAGCTCTGACTCAGGGTGTGGCAAGGGCAATATATGTAATTTAAACTTTCATACCCCCATAATATGCTGAAATAAAAAAGAGTGATGGGGAAAAAGTACAGCTAATATTTGGTAATGGGAGTGAGTCTACAGAGGCTGAATGAATGTATTGAATTGACTAAAATCACTGAATTTTTCAGAACAACGCTTTTGGTTGGGAGGAGAGAATACTCCTTCTTACCGAGGGGGCACGATGAGGGACTAGAAGCAGCCCACACTCGCTGCTCTCAAGGAGAGGATCGAAAGTTACAGGTGGATGCCTAGCTGTGGATGGGCCTTCTTGGAAAGGCCCACATTGGAGAAGTGATGGGGGACACTCAGAATGAAGAAGGTGATGGGGTGATCCACTAGGCAAGACCAGAAGGTATCTTTTTTTTTTTTTTTTTTTTTTTTGGAGACAGAGTCTCGTGCCTTTGCCCTGGCTAGAGTGCCGTGGCATCAGCCTAGCTCACAGCAACCTTAAACTCCTGGGCTCAAGCAATCCTCCTGCCTCAGCCTCCCGAGTAGCTGGGACTACAGACATGTGCCACAATGCCTGGTTAATTTTTTCTATATACTTTTAGTCCAGCTAATTTCTTTCTATTTTTAGTAGAGATGGGGTCTCGCTCTTGCTCAGGCTGGTCTCGAACTCCTGAGCTCAAACGATCCACCCGCCTCGGCCTCCCAGAGTGCTGGGATTACAGGCGTGAGCCACCGCGCCCGGCCAAGATCAGAAGGTATCTGAGGAGGCACCCACACGTGGGGAAGGACAGGAGGAGAGAGCCCCAGGACTCCACACTCCCCCCATAGACGATGTGACTGGAGCTGTGAAGGTCCCTCCCACCACCACAGACCTCCAGTCTGATCAGGGAGCTGCTTGGAGTCTGTGCAGTGACATTGTACTAGAAAGTGGGCATAGCAGAGACCCAGTGGCTTCTGTTCCTGGGTTGCTGCAACTGACGCCATTCTGAGCTCTCAGGTCCAGATCACCTGGGCTACTCCTGGCTCAGCTTTGCTGCAGCCACCACTGCACTACCCCGGCCAGGCTGGGGAGGGGGCAGAGAGAGAGGATGTTCTCGCATGCCCCATGACT
Source organism: Lemur catta (assembly GCF_020740605.2). Taxonomy (NCBI): domain Eukaryota; kingdom Metazoa; phylum Chordata; class Mammalia; order Primates; family Lemuridae; genus Lemur; species Lemur catta. The sequence goes on from NC_059128.1 coordinate 15,216,030, forward strand.
GGGAGCCAAGCACTTCTCCTCACGAGAGATTCAGGCAGAAGGGGCACTACAGATGCTACCTAAAAGCCCTGTGGTGACTGCCCCAGCAGGACCTGGGTAGGGAGAGAGCCCTGACCTCATGGCAGCCTGGCCCCACAGCCATGCTCCAGAGGTTCCCACACTGCTGCTGGGCCCCATGGTCCTGTCCCGAGGCTCCCACCTGCCACCAAGTAGGAACAGCCCTCACAGTCCAACGCTTCACTAAGGACTCGCTGACCACAAGGTACCATTGCACCTGGCCCCACGTGGAGTCAACACCTGCAGCCCTGACACCCATGACCACTGCCTAAATAGCCTCGTCCATCTGCCACTGCCACTGCCACTGCTGTGGGGAGACTTGGGAAGAGCATCTCCTGCAATGCCAGCCTCTGTGAAGAGGGACTTGCCTACACCTAACCTGAGCTTCAAACAGCAGCCTGGGGAACAAGCCACTACTCCATGGAAAGATCGTCCAGCACTAGCTTGGACTGTGACCAACAGAGGGGAATGGGACAACACAGAACAGCTACATTACAGGCCCTTAGGGCATCTGCCACTCTCCTGCCACTCTGTAGAGTAGGTCACAAAAGCACTATCTAGAGGCCTCATCTTCTTCTCGCTACGAAGATTTCCCAGCAAAGAAGAACAGCTATGCTGCAAACCTATATGCCATGAGCCAAGAGAAGAGGCTTCAGATGAGAATAAACCAGCAAAAGAATTCTGGCAACATGAAAAAACAGGCTGGTTTGACACTTCCAAAAGATCACAATAGACTATAGCAATGGACCCCAACCAAAAGGAAACTGTCAAAATGTCAGAAATGGAATTCAGAATATGGGTAGCAAATAAGATGAATGGGATTGAAGAGAAAGTTGAAAACCAACATAAAGAAGGCAAAAAAACATTCCAGGACATCAATGAGAAAAAATTAAAAAGTTGCCCAAGAGCTAGCTAGACAGCATAAGAAAGGATATCACAGAACTTGAAGAAATGAAAGAGTCATTTAGGGAATTTCAAAATAGAACAGAAAACTTCAACAACAGGCTAAACCAAGCAGAAGAAAGAATCTCAGAGTTGAATTGCTAACTTAGAAGTCTATACAATACTATGTTCGCTATCCCAGGGATGAGTGTAAACATCTTCCAAATTACACGAGTGAGAAAAATATTAATAGATACCATTCATGACTCCCGCCCTACCCTCTCCTAGATCACCTCTACTAAATTTCCAACTTCTCTCATTTACAGGTACATGATATCTTACAAATCTGTCCATTTTTCTTCACCCTCTCTGCTACTACTCCAGACAGGACAATCATTATATATAACCACAATATTATTGCAATGTGATTATTTCTCCTCATCGTCTGGCCCCTAAATATTTTCTTCATGCAGTGTAGCAAGTATCATTTTCCCTAAACACAAATCTAATCATGCTTCACTCTAACTGAGAAGGTTCCCCATTGGCCTCAGGATAAAATGCAACTTCCCCAAAGTCTGCTATACATCCCTACTAATTTATCTGGCCCTTGTGCACCCTCAGGTTTCATCTGTCGATATTGCTCTTTTATTACTGCCCAGCTCCTGACCATTCCCATATTTCTCTTGCTTGCCAATATTTCACATGCCTAGAATGCCTTTCTACAAATCCTGGACTGTCTTCTTTCTGCTCCTTAGAATAACACAACTTATGTTCACTTCATAATGTTGGCCTCTTTAAAGTGATTACGTATGTCTCCTACATGCTCCCATTTCAGCTTGCATTTATTCTTATCACATACTTATTGCTGGATTCACATCTTAGATGCCGCAAGCACTAAGAAGTCAACAGTTCCCTCTCTAGCCTGCCATGTGTAATTTAAAACGAAAATGATATTGAACTAGAAAGTAAGTGTAGGGAAATCTAACAGAGGACTGATTTTTCCTAGTATGACTATGTGCTGCTTGCATTGAAAAAATAACCATGCAATGGAAAACAAAACAAAACAACAAAAAAAAGCCTAGCATCTTTGTATTGCTGTGACACTAATAAAAATTGGTCTTTTTATTAAGTAATTCACTGTTGTTTGTCGTACTGTAATATTTTGACATTGCCTGTCTTCTTATATCTCTCTATAGATTATGCCTTGGTAACTACTTGATCTCAGTGTCTGCCCCAAAATAGCTGCTCCTTACACATTGTTAATGGAAAAAAGAAATAAATGAATAAGTGAATGGCCACGTACTGTCATTCTTTTTGCCTTGCTGCTAATTATAAAAATGACCTCTCAATTTTCTCAATTCACCCTTACCCTTATCAGCAATATGTTTCATTTGTGAGAACTCAGCCACCAAACTAAATGAGTGGACACTCACTCCAAGACTGATTTTAAATTATTCCTAAGATAGTATTCTTCCAAATGGTGTTTGTTTCAGCTAATAGTTCAAAGATGACTTCTTATTCTCAAAAATTAACAAAAAGCCATTAGAGATGGAAAACATTAGACAACAAATACACTTCACCTTTTCAAATATCTTATTTTCCAAAAGACAAATCTAGAGACATTATTTTTCAACTTACTATAGAAGTTAATTACCTACTGCTGCATAACAAATTGTTTCAAGTGTAGCAGCTTAAAACTACAAATAGTTTTTATTTTTATTTTTTAACTTCTAACAAAAACAGTTTCTATGAGACAGGAGTCAGGGGCAGCTTAGTTAGGTGGTCCTGGCTCAGAGTCTCTCATGAGGCTACCATCAAGATGTTGGCCAAGGTTGCAATCATCTGAGACTTGGCTGGGTCTCACTCACGAGGGTGTTTATGGGAGGCTTTGGTTGCTTACACGTGGGCCTCTCTATAGAACTTCTGTTCATGATATGGCCTCTCCAGCATGATTAGAGAATGTGTGTGTGTAAGTGTGTGTGAAAGGGAGAGAGAAAGAGAGAGAAAGAAAGAGAGAAACACTTGAGATAGAAGACACGGTCTTTTATAACATTATTTCAGAAGTGATATATGTCAGATATATTTTGTTAATCAGACAAAATCCTAGTACACCTTGGGAGAAATTCACACAAGAGCATGAAGACGACCAGTGGGTAAGGTTGTTGGGGCCATTATGGAGTCTACCACAGGAAGAGTTTTGAGGAGTATAATGATATGATCTGACTTATGTTCAAAAGGATCATTCTGGGTGCTTTGTGGAAAGTAAAAATGTAGAGAATCAAGAGTAGAAACGTAGACCAGGTATGAGGCTATTGAGATCGAGCAAATACATGACAGATTGCTGCTCACACAGGGCTGTAGAAGGAGTGGTATTGAGAAGTGGTTGAACTCTATGTTTGTTTTGAACGTGGAATCAAGAGGATCTACTGATAGATGAGATGTGAAGTGTGAGGAAAATAGAGGAATTAAAGACAAAGCCAGAAACTGTATAAGTGGTGGTAATATTTATTGAGAAAAGGAAGATTGGGAGAGGGGCAATTTGGTGGGGAGGAGAGGGAACAAAAAGTCCTGGTTGAAATACATTATTAAGCTTGAGATGCCTACTAGACTTCCAAGTAGCGAGGTCAGGTAGGCTGTTGAGTTTACAAGTTTGGATTTCAAGGGGGAGGCCGGGGCTGTCAATATAAAAATGTGAGTGATATGATCACAACTGCAGTCATCATAGTACAAACAGTATTTAGCAACATGGGATGGTTGAGATAAACTAGGAAAAGAGGGCAGAGAGAGAAAAAACAAAAGTCAGAGGACTGAGCTCTGTGACACTTCCACAGACTACACGCAGTTCTCTCTCAATTCCTTAGCTGGCACCATTCCTTCTACTTGGAATGAATGTACTCATTTTTTCTAACTGAAAAGCATCCATCCTTTAAGAGCTAACTCAGAATTCACCATTCTTGAAACATTGGCTCTATTAGTCATGGTTCTCCAGAGAAACAGAACCAATATGTTGCAGAGGTACAGAAAGATTTCTTATAAGGAATTGGATCATATGATTATAGAGGCCGACAAGCCCCGAGATCTGCAGAAGGAACTGGGAAGCTGGAGTCCCAGGAGAGCCAGTGGTTTAGCTCCACTCTGAGTCCAAAGGCCTGAGACCAGAAGAGCTGATGATGCAGTTCTAGTCCTAAGGCTGGCAGGCTCAAGACAAAGGAAGAACTGATGTTTTCATTCTATTCCAAAGGCAGGAACAAAAAAGTCAATGTCCCTGTTAGAAGGTCATTCGGCAAAATCTTTCATACTTGGGAGAGTGTCGGCCTTTTTGATCTACTCAGACCTTTAATTGGATGAAGCCTACCCACATTAGAGGGGGTAACCTTCTTTACTCAGCCCACCGATTTAAATGTTAATCTTACAGGAGAGAAAAAGCAAAGCCTTTCCCTCACTCATTGCAAGGGCTGTGTCTGAAACCCCTATAGAAAAAGACAGATTAACAGACTAGCATAACAAATGTATTTAATCCAAGTTTTACATGACATGGGAACTTTCAGAAATGAAGACCCAGAAACCCCAGGAAAAACTGTGTTTCAATGCTGAGTCTGATTAAAGAAATGGATAGTTGTAGAGAAAAATGACTGGATAAAAATGCGTATGATCTAATGGTAATAAACTGTGGGCAGAGAGGGGAACAGAGCGAGACCTATCTGTTCAGATTCTTCTTGGCCTCCAGGCGTAGGGCAGGACCTTCTGGAATGAGAGTCTTATGACCTCCTTTCAGGCAAGGTAGGTCAGAGAATCCTTTATGCCCAGGCTTCACACGGAAAGGTGGGCAAAGGTCAGAAAGTGACCATTCTAGGCTTTATGGCTTGCTCTGGGGAGAGGACTTCTAGTTTCTATGGCCTTGGATGAGAACAGAGAAAGGGAGAAAGAAGGACAGGAGAAGGCCAGAGAGACTTTGCTTCTGAGGCCCTCCCCATCTCCTTCCGTTCAAAGTACTCAGCATGTCAAGGCACCATAGTTTGGGGTATCATCTTCTGAGCCCGGACAACCTCATCCAGAAACACCCTCGTGGATATTATTTGACCAAATATCTGGACACCCCATAGCCTGGTGAACTTGACATATAAAATTAATCATCACATTGACCTGGTAGTAGGCTGAATAACACTCCCCTCCACCAAATACATGTGCACGTTAATCCCTGGAACCTGAAATTTTTACCTTAAATGGCAAAAGGGACTTTGAAGATGTGACTAAGTTAAAGTGGAGGGATTATTCTAGATTATCAAGGTGGGCCTTTTGTCATCAAGAGTATTTATGAGAGGGATGGAGGAGGGGTTAGAGTCGGAGAAGAAGGCAATGCAAGGGCAGAGATGGCAGTGATGCACTTGGAAGATGAAAGGAAGAAGAGTCTGTGAGGCAGGGAGGCAGGGGGCTGCTAGCTGCTGAGAAGGACAAACTCATGGACTCTCCCCACAGAGTAATGGAAAGAAAGCAGCTCCGCTGGCACCTTGACTGTAACCCAGTGAAGCTGATTTCAGACATCTGGCTACCAGAACTGTAAGAGAATGAATGTGCGTTGTTTCCAGCCACCAAGTTTGTAGCTGTATGTTACAGTAGCTGCAGGACACTAACACAGGCCGCTTCTCAAATGCCTTCCTTCATTGATCTTTTTCATCCTCCCCTCACCTCATGCAGTATTTATTTTAAAATAACTGCATTGAGATAAAGTTTACACATCATCAAATTGACCATTTTATGTGTTCAATTCAATGAGTGGTAGGAAGTGTACCAGATACCATAAACCATTACCATAACCAAGTTAGACCTTTCTCATCAGTCCGAAAAGATCCTACACCTTTATTTACAGTTAATCCCCATTTCCAACCTCAGCCTCAGACAACCACTAATCTACCTTCTGTCCCTGTGAATTTGCCTGTCTGGGCATTTCACATGAATAGTAGAATTATATAAAATATGTAGCCTTTTGTGTCTAGATTCTTTTACTTACCATAATAATTTTGAGGTCCATCAATGCTACTGTACATAAAATCAGTATTTTGTTCCATTTTATTGGTGAATATATCCATTGTATGGATAGCCCACTGTATAGATATACTGCATTTTGTTGACCCATTTAATAGTTGATGAACATTTTGGGCTGGCTCACATATTCATTTCTTCCTGTAGTATTTTACACCCACTTCTTTATAACATGTGACATATTATCTTACAGTTGTGAAGAAGAAAGGAAGTATGTGAGTCAATTTTCTGTGCTCATAGCCTACACCTGTATATGGCTCATTGTAGGTATTTAATGAGCATCAGTTGCAATTGTATGTTGCTTACATGACCCCACCTGTTAGTTCTAGAACCTCAGGAATCATGGCCATCTGGCTCCTACACTGGTGGCATTTCCATTTCTAGCATTGCCTCTTTCCACCCACTTTCCATTTCTTTATGCTAACCTTACTACTGGCAAGTTGTCTAAGTCACAGGTTGTTCAAAATCTCCTTTCACATTTCCTTAGGACAAAGGGCAAGGTGCTTTGCAAAGTTAGGATCCAAATACAGGTTTTGAAGAAAGAGCAGTTATTCAAATTAAAAAGTTGTGTGTCTTTGCTATGTCCTTTTGCCAGAGCACATTATAGATCTAACTGAAGAATAACAACAGTGAAAACATAAAAATAAATGAAAACCCCTCCGTCTCAAGAGCTCTAAGCATTTAAGAAGAGAAAAATAAAAACCTTTGTGGGGTAGAGTTAAATTCCTTTGGATGTTTCCAATGTTCGGCTTTGAATCTCAATAATCAGCACAGAGTATTGGCGTGTGATTCCTATGAGCCTTCGATGAATACCTCTTTTTAAGGATTTAGTTTCTCTTTCACAGCATTTTAGTAATCACTCATGCTGCTATGAAATTTGGATAATGGCCCACAATACCTCCTGAAATAAAAAAGAATGCAAGGGGAAATAAAGCAAGAAAACCCACAACACGAAGGCATTATCAATTCAGGCTCAATCAGGCTTCGCAGGTGGAATCAGTCTTAATTCAAAGGGCCCTCTCCTCAGAGATTGAGGCAAGTGATACTTTTCTTTGTGGCCTTTCAGAGCTTTTCATTCCATACAACCATAGCATACTCCAAGTATGAAAGCCGAGCTTTCAGAAATATGTAACAGGACATTGAAATGAGAAAAGGGAAAGAGGCAGAAAGACATTTTATAGAAAAGCACATTGTAGAGCTTAGCTTAAAATTGGACACTTGCCTTTGATGGGTCTGCTTTTAAAATAGGAAATTGATTTTCGGTTAACCAGCTGAAAGAAAAATGCACAGCTATACTCTTGCTCTTAATTCTGCAGGCAGTCCTTCCTTCCTAACCTCCTTTCCTTGTAAAGGCATTTGAATACTTTGCAAATAAAAAGTGCATAGGGTTTAGGCATGCTGTGTCCTGAGCAGTTCAGTCAAAATCTATATTGCTGCGCCTTCTGTTTTCCCCAGGCCTGGAAAAAGAAGACTTCCATAAAGGTAGGACGCATTTCAGAGGAAATTGTGTGTGCAGGCCCAGCCACCTCTTTGAAATGTGACAACATGTAATAAGTGAATTACATTCTAGTATATAAAATGTGACACATGTGAATTAATTACTGATGCTAACTTGATTTACATTAAATTGCCAGTGATTTGTCATTTTAAATTATCTATGAAAAAATTATTTGGGTTTATGATCCATTTCAAATGAGGAACTTTAAGTAGGCAAGATAGTGTTGCGGAGAGGAAATACCCTGGAGATTTTTCGTTGTTTTTCTTATTCTGTTACTATCAGCTCTGTGAACACAAGGACAATACCTTTCTTCTTAATTTCCCCAGTACCTAGCGTAGTGTTCAAAACATATTAGGCTCTCAAAAAATATTTTGAGTGAGTGACTGCATGACCAGTACATGCAAATTGATATTTCATTTCACAAAGCTCTTTCCAAATCTTTCTTTTATTTTTATACATACAATATGGAATACTATGTTTCTAAATCTTTAAAAATAAAATAAAACAATGTTGCTTCTATGCAATCTGAAGTGTCATCTAACCCCAATAATCATAAAATATAGGATGAGAGGTCAGCTAAGTCAACTTGCTAATGCTTGGTACAACATTCAAATAAGAGATCATCTTGTCTCCACTTAAATGCTGCAAGTTATAAGGAAACTCATCACTGCATGAGGAAGCCCATGGCATATTTGGATAGTTTTCATTCTCAAAACTATCTCACCTTGTATCGAGCTAAAATATAGCTACCTAACACCCACCACCATTCTTTCCTCTGGGATAGTATATGTAACAAATGTTAGATGCAACTAAAGTATTTCTGTTGTGTTGGAGTTGTAACAAAGACTCCAAGAGCCAAGAACAAAATAGTTCGGGCAAGGACACTTGTATCCTAATGTAATGTGCTAGATCATCTATTCAGAACATGCAATGGCCCCACACTAGTTCTTTCTGCTTTGGTGCTTTGGTTCATTATCTATAACCTGACTATCCAAGAAAATACTGCTGATGGGGTTCAGGAGACACTACCGCAAAAAATGGTTCATTGGCATTTGAGACAATAGCAGAAACAGGAGGGTCACTGTCACCTTCCCCTTGCCCCTCCTCCCTTGAAGCAGGTCATAAAACCTAGAAAAGCATTTTCTGATCTTCTGAAGTGGGTCATGAGACCCTCATGTGAGAGGTGCCCACCCTATACCCAGAGCAGAGAGCAACCTTATCTCTGAAGACACAGGGACACACAGAAGGATGTGAGCAAACAGGCCTTGCTAAGTTCCCCCAGCCTATTACCATTAGATCACTCTCCGTTTGTCCAATCATACTTCTCCCCAACTAACCACTTCCTCATCCAATTTAGCCTTAAAATACACAAGTTTCCCTATTTCTTGGACTCTTAATTTCTGAATTCTCCTATGTCACATAAAACTTATTTTACATAAAATTCATATGCTTTTCTCTTGTTAATCTGTCTTTTATTATAGTGGCTTCAGAAATGAACCTAAGATGGGGAAAAGGTATTTCTTTTTTATAATTTTTTAAGTTGATATATAATGAATGTACATATTTTGAGGATACGTGTGCTAATATGATACATTCATATAATCAAATCAGGATAATTGGATATCCATCACCTTAGAAATTTGTATTTATTTACATTTGAGCATTCAAATCATTCTCTTTAGCTGTTTTGAAATGTACAAATGATTATTGTTAACAATAATTACCCTACTGATATGTCAAACACCAGGTCTTATTTCTTCTAAGTGTATAGTTGTACCAGTTAACCCACCTCTTTTCTTCTGCCCCTCCCCTTGGCCTTCTTAGGCTGTGATAACCAATCTACTATCTTCACGAGCTCCACATTTTTCGCTCTCACATATGAGTGAGAATATGTGATATGTGTCTTTCTGTGCTTGGCTTATTTCACTTAACATAATGACCTCTAATCCCATCTATGTTGCTTCAAATGACAGGATTTCATTCTTTTTATGGCTAAATAATATTCCATTGTATATGTACCACATTTTCTTTATCCATTCATCTGTTAATGGGCACTTAGGTTAATTCCATATTTTGGCTATTGTGAATAGTGGTGCAATAAACATGGGAGTGCAGATATCTCTTTGATATATTAATTTTCTTTAAAGAAGATATTTCTTCTTCCCTACCCAGAGAATGTAATGGCAAACATTGAAAAGATTGCATAATGAAGACTCCCTTACTGCAAATTTTCAGAACACTTCTTGCCATTTCAAGTCAAGTAAGGGGAGAAGTCTTCAAAAGAACCAAAATGCTTGACATATATTTCCTGGAGCTTTAAGGACAGAAAACCTGGTGCCTATCTTGTTTTCTGACAGTTTAAAGGTAGGAAACTGTGGCTAAAGCACCCTGTCTGGAAACAAAACAGAGAGAAGCATTTGCTTTGAGAATGGCATGAAAAGTCTGAGTATTACATTGATTTCGACTGGGCCAGGTGTGGCCATCACAAGAGAAGAGTCTGAGGAGTGTGTCTCCTAAGAGGGACTCTTCTCTAGAAGAATAACTAGGAATTAGAATAACTCTGCAAGAAGACTGAGCCTCTGGAAACCAAGAGCTGGAGAAATCACAAGAGGACATTGGAAGTGGCAACATCCCCATCACAGGATAGAAAATTGAAACACACCATGCTACAAGTTACCAATACCTGACTCCAATTCTTAGTAGTCACATATAGTTCACCTTCCCTTTATCTCCCAGTGGGACCCAAAACATCACCTGTTAAATATAATGGAAGGAGAAGCAGGATATAGCGGTAAACTGACTATATCCCCTTTTCCTCCAGCAAATTTCCAAGTCAAAATCAGGCCTGATCTGAGGAAGGAAAGATGCTTTAATTTGATGATGTTTGGAGCCTTCATATTACCTGAAAAGAGATTTTATTACCAGGAAAAGAAATTCTTGATGCATAATTTGACAGTCACAGGGAAAGCTATGGACATTTCCCAAGATTCCAGCCATTGTGAGAAAAAACAAATGGAAAGATTGAATGTGAAGTGGTAGTAGCAGAAAAGAATAAAGATGTTTCTTGCTGATATACTAGTAAATTCAATTCACTCAAAAATATGTTGCACATAGAATATAAAATTTTTCTTCTAGGTAGCCATTTTTTGAATTTTTATTTGCATGTAAGTCTCTTTCACTATATCTGAATCTTTATCTCTATGTGTGGGGTAGTTGACTTGATGAGGAATGAGTTTATTAATGGTGTATCAGGAAAAAGTGTGGAAGACTCAGAAATGGGCAAATGAGATTACTGGATTTGTTTTCAGTAGAATGCTGGGAATTGTCTAGTAGACTATGCAGCAATGGTTCTGATTCCGCAGCCATCTTCATCTTTGATTGTCTTACGTAGTTATTTTAGAATTGTAAAGAGATGAAATTTAACTATTAGAAAACTAATAGTAATGCAAACGTTTCCTAGCCATGGCTTTGCAAATGATTCCTGTTCACAGAAATGCAAAATAATTTTTTTTCTGGTAGACAATACAAATTTCTGTAAATCAAATCCCCATTTGAGCAATTAGTAACATCTTACCAGTGACCTCATTAATTACTGTGTTCTATGAAATCTTTGACATGTGTTCATTTTCTATTTGTGTGAGAAGCATGACCATACTTTCTTTTAAAATATTTTCTCTTAGCAAAAGGCTGGCGGAGTTGGAAGAATGTATTACTTACTCAGAGTTTTGGATTCTCTGGCAGATATCCAAAGTAATGGTGTCTATGGATGTAGTTGAGACCTTAGTGAAGAAACAATGTTGATAAATCATAGAGTAGTCCAGTGATGTACCAAAATGAGGAACCCAAGGGCAGTTACACTGAACAGTGTATATTTAGGGGATGGGGACTCCTAGAAGCACAAGAGTTGGCAGCGTAGGGCAAGTCTTGTGGGATCTGATAAAATTTATGAAAGAATATCCACTTGTCTGTGGCTGATATTTATGTTCTTGCCATGACTTCATGCTCAGGAAAGCTGACCTCATTCAAGGGCAAGGGTTTGGACAGATAAGCCTGATTGAAACCTTGTGAATGGCAAAAAGTATGTCTTATTCATCCTCGTGGCTTCAATTTTTACCTCTTAGATCTTTATATGTGCTAAATACATGATACATATACACTAGATTGTTTCCTCTAAGACTTCTCTTGTCTGGAACAAAAGGCTAGAACATCTCCTCCAGCCAACAATTCCCACTTGATATGATAAACCACAATAGCAATCAACACATACCTGTAAAGTTCTATTTCCTAATCATCTTCCCTAGAACTGCAAGTTCCTCAAACATGTGCTTCCAAGTTCTTCCAGGCACCGTTATGGTTTCCCATTGCATTACATGAATCAGCATCTTTCCAAGCTGAGTTTCTTCCAGGTTTGATTCATGTCCACTCTGCCAATGCTGCACATTTTAATATTTGCCATGGTAGTGCACTATTTCTCCTCCTGCTGTTTTCTAGATTCACAGGGAGAGAGTAGATCATATTGCAGTAAAAGATAGCTCCAAAATCCCAGTGGAGTCACACAAATATGTTTATATCTCATTGACGCTAATTTTACTACGTGCCCAGGTGAGCCCCTAGAACACCTGACCATCTTGTGAGTGAGCGATTTCTGCTGCTTCAGTCCTGTGGCTCTGCCATCTTAACATGAGGCTTTCTCAAAAGACTACAGCAAGAAATGGCAAATCCGGAGAATTCTGTACAGGCAATTAAACGATATGTCTCAAGAATGGTTTTGGTAACTTTTTTTAATATCCCATTGTCTCAACTTAACTAGGGATTACTAGGAACATTAACATTTCACAGTCTTTTATTCCCACTAGAATTGAATCTGAGTGTTCAGTAGACCATTTCACTATTGTGTCAGGTGAACTGCTTGTGGGTGATGAGGTACGTGGTAATACCAGTAGGTTCTGGGGGCACGAGACCATTGGCATCTTTCTTAGTTGATCTGAGTTCCTCAGTCAGAAGCAATATTGTAAGGGATGTCATGAAGGTGACTAAAATGCTGCATAGGTCTATAAGCCAGAAGAGGACTGTGGGCAGGGGAGGCAAATTCATGCCCGACACATGTCTAGTCTAGTAAAGAAGAGACGTTGTGAGCACCTCCATGAGGAAGGAGTCCAGCAATCAGCCTGTCTCCGGGTGGCTGGGAGGCCCCCCACGTGGGGGACCGTGCCATCTGGGAGGCCTCAGTGTTGGTCTCTGCTGTGGTCAGGCTAGGCATTCCCTGGAACCAGTAGCCCAATTAGCCTTGGTGAGGACGAGTTAACATTTCGGACTAATTTACATCCTTATTTTTCACTTTATGGTATAATGTGAGCATTTTTTCTTAATTTTTATGAAAACAAAATTATTGAAAATATTATTTTTAAAGAACAGTTTGTTTTCTGTTCAATTTGAAAAGAGCCTGTTTTCTTGATGAGCAAAAGGTAACATCTGTTTGAGGAAGTTATAAGCTTGAGTCCCAAACAAATGAATTTTATCTGTGAGATAAAAATAGAGCAATTAATCTCTTTTACAGTCTAGGCTCCTAGAGAGACAGCAGTACTGGTAATCTTAATTATTGGCTGTTGTGTGCCTTTACCTCTCACAATTTTATTCACTTATATTGAATTGGGCTTGCAATTTTTATTCTGTTTTGCCCCTTTCATTAGAAACACCATGACTAAGGTTTAACTAAAGTAGCTTCAGGCTGTACTAGGGGAAGTTGAATTGACTTTGCACAGCTTGGCTTCTTCGAGTCTTTGGATAATTAGATATGAACAGCTAGTTCCTGGGGCTTGTGGTCCATCAGGCTATTTTTAAAGGTGCTCATGTGTCAAAGAAAAACACCATGGGGTCATAGCCCATGCATTGCCTTCTACCATTTTGTGTTTCCCCAGGCTTTTAAAATAAACTCCAAATCCATCTTCTATAGAAATACTTCCCAAAGAAACTTCAGCTCCCTATGGCATTTTGTGTACCTTACCTATAATGCTGTAACTACTCTAAGAAATTTGTATGTATCTCCTGGATGTTTTCTTTCTTTCTTTCTTTCTCTTTCTTTCTTTCTTTCTTTGCTCCTCCTATCACTTCTTTTTGTTTCTTTATTGTGAGCCCTCAAGTGAAGGGTTTTGGCTAAATAAAAGTGGTATTAGAAAAAAAAAACATTGGCTTCAATATCAGTCATATTTACAATGTAGATCCTAATTTACAATATATCAGATGACTAAATATCTGTCAAAAGAAATAAACCTTAAATGATGGACTGTCATATTCTAGCATCTTGCATATGGGAGGGTATAAGTTTTGAAGAGAGATCCTCCAGGAATTTATCACAGCAGATTTATAGCTATCTATTCATATAATTAATAGATTCAGTGTTGTCACTCATATTTGACCTTTATACTTTATATTTCTCCTCTTATCCTCTGTCCTTCTCCTCAATGCCTTGCACAGATCTTTTTTTTCATATTAGGCATTCATCCAACATTTGTCAAACACACATTGACTCACATTTTTCAAAAGTTCCACTGAATTAAAAAACAGTAACAACATAATTACGTTGACAGACTTAACATTCTTCTCAACTGATTTTCTAACACGTCAAAGCAAACAAACAAAACCTCCTGAATGCATTACGTCCCACATAAGAATTGTGGAAGGGAAAATAAAAACATTATCTTGACAATTCTAAGAAGATAGTATATTTGGAAAGAAAGATTACATGCTATCTGGTGCTGAATTGATAATAAAGAAGAAAATTCTACTTGGAGAGAAGTGTCTACCCGGATTTTGAACCAATATCTTCGGAGTATTTGCTAGCACCACGTTGATTTGCTTTTGGTGAGATTATCCCCGGAGCCTTGCCTGCCTGACATATGTGGAATATATTATAAATATCTGGTCAGGGTGGGCTAGTAAAGGTATCAAACAGAAGGCTTAGGAGAAAAGGTATTGCAGGTTTCCACCTTGCAACACATGACTGCCATTGTACCCACTCTTGCAATCTCACCCCCTCTCTCACTGCCTGCAGTTATTTCAGGTAGACCCAGAAATTAGATAAAATATTTTGTGTTAACAGAGAATATAGGCTTATACTTTGCATTTTCACACTGGTTTTAAGTGAGCATTTTATCATACACTGCTGTATTTTCTTTTGCTATCTTATTTCATCAATAAACTGTAAGCTGGTTAAATACACAGAAGTTGATTTATATGTCTTTTGATTGCCTTCTTTCTTCTATCTCCAGTTTCTAAGTTATTATAAGCTCATTTGAATTGTTAAGGAGAAAAAATATTCTGTTTATTTTATCTATTCTGAGAGCTCCTTGAGGGGAGGTGTTATGTTTTATTCTATCTTTATATTTCTAGTGCCTATCAGCCACCTAGTGCATATTAGGTGCCTGACATAGATTCTTGGAATGAAGGGGAAAATAAACAAGTGTATGAATGGATGTACATACAGATAAACAGATATGCCTAGGTGAGTACTATTGAGAATTATCAAAGACAGTCATGAAAATAAATGTATGCTAGTGACATGTACGGAAGTCCGAACCTTCTAGGACCCTGCAGAATGGAACCTTGGATCCCCTCTGCTGTCTGCTTTGAATAAAAACAATTGAAGGGCTGTGTTTCTGCAACTGTGTGGTTATTATCTTAGCCTTGGTCTAGTGGGATTAGAAAAGAACAGAAAGGATTTAGGCTTTGCCTTAAACAAAGGAAAAATAGACTGACGAAAGATGAACAAAGAAAGACATGTCCATGCATACATTGAAATTGAGGGACCGGTAAGGAGCTTGCATAAAGACATGGACTCAGGCAGCTGGATGAGTTATAGGAAGGAGAGTTGGGGTTTTACAATCAGCGCTGGCTGCCGTAACATTGGGATAGTGGCTTTGCTGCTATCATTTGGTCTTTTTGTTCTAAATGACAGAGATTCTTTCAGCATGTAAGAGGGGTTGGTGTTACAGGCAAATGGCTACCAATGAATGTCCTGGTCACACTGATAGTAGTAACAGAAGTCACTGATACTCTGCTTCATGTTTTAAGACAGTATGCTCATCTTTTTAATGCCTAAGCAAGTCTGATATCTTGTTACCCTGGCCACATGGCCATGTTAAGGATATGAATAGCGGTTTTTGTTGCTCATTTATACTAGGTGGCATACTCAGAGTCACCCCAGGATTTGAAAAATCTACAGCTTTCATTCTGACTTTTGGTATGCCTACATATAGTATTCCCAATTCTGCATGTAGAAAGTTTTATGCCAGTGGGCAGTACTATAAAATGCCTCTGACAACAATTTTAGTATGTATCACCTATTTCCAGTTTTTTCTCATTTGTTTTCCTTCTATTTATATAGAGTTGTAATCCCCAACAAGCAGCACTGGCCTCCCACATTATTTATTGTTTCAATATAGCGGACAATTACATATAATTAGCTGGATGACACTACACATTTGCTGGTGGAATTTGCTATGAATGCATTTGCTCCTTCAGGGAGTTGCTTTCTATTTCCTGCACCACTGCTCTGGTGCTGTTTAGAGGGACTTCCCATTTTTTTTTTCTCCTTATTTATTGCTTCATTGATATGAGGCAGGAAGAAAGCATATGAAAATCAGTATGCAACAGCCTGTAAATAACTATCACAGGAAGCAGAGAAATAATTGCATACCAAGAAGAAAACACCCAAATAGGCACAAGGTAAGCATTCAACAACATGTTCATTTGTGGGTGAAGAAAACCAGGAAACTGTGTCGGTACCTCTTGATATTTTATGAAAACCATCACCTGATGCCATAGAAAGTGTAATTTGTGTAGTGTCTTATTTCTCCATCAGGATGTGTTCCACATCAGTAAATTTTTTAGATGGCTGAAGGTCACTACTTTGTGATGAAACCTTAAAATAATTAGCATTTTCTAGAAAAGATTTTCTAAATTCTAAACGTCTTTCTCTCATTTTTTAAAACAGAAATTACAGAACATATTTGAATCCACCATGAAATTCTCCAAAACATGGCCTACGTCAGGCTATGCTCAGAAGACCTCCTTTGATCCCATTGGATCTTGAGGGATTTGAGATAAGTATCCAGTATTCCTGAAGCCCCGTCCACGGGCAGCCTATGTGTGCATGGAAAGCTCTGTAAAACGTTGAGTAGAGAATGCCTTAAAGATCTGCTGCTGTGGTCCTCACCTCCCAGACTGTGGCCCAGTACCTGTCCATGGCCTCTTAGGAACCAGCCGTGCATCACTGCCTGATCCCTGTCCCTCCTCCCCCTCAGTCCCCCCATCCCCATCCGTGGAAAAATTGTCTTCCATGAAACAAGTCCCTGGTGCCAAAAAGGTTGGGGATCACTGATCTACTGTTTAAACCAGTGGTCTTTTTTAAGCCATAGCTGCCTATTTGCCGTTCTGCATGTGCAAGCATGCACTCTCATTTTTGTTGAGGTCTCCCCAGTGCTTATCTGGATCCTTTACTTGATTTCCTTCCATCCCAGATTTCTACCTCCTTGGCTTCCCTTGTTCATAGCTCCTGTAGTCTGCAGTCATTTATGCTTGGGTTCCTGGGCTGACTTCCTGACTTAGAGACAGTAATCTCACTTTGACTTCTCTATGGATTGAGTCGCTAGTATATTTTAGAAGAGAGTATCCCAAATGTTTATAATTGGATATAACAGTTTACCATCCATTCCATTTTTAACACTGACAGCCAGACTATTTTAAAAAGATCACAAGGTCTTCCTTCCTAATTCAATTGAATATACTATAGTCTTCTTTCCTCCTTTAGGGCATCAAATGCTATTGAATCCTCCCACTCTTAGGATTATAGAATATGATGTATGGATGAGTTAGAAAGAGTCATAGAAATTATGTAATTGAACGCTCCCATTTTACCCATAGAAAAATGGAGCACACAGAAGCAAAGGGGTGGGCCCAAAGATACAACTATCTACAGGGAGTAGAACCCATATTTCCTAATTCAGGATGATGGTCTTTCCAGAATCTGCCATTTTGTAAGCGTTTGTCTCCTATAATAATTTCTGGGGTAGGGCGTTTCTCTGGTTTCTGCTTTTATAGCCCTCTCCTCCGCTTTGCGCTTGTCTACTGCCTTAGCCATGGTTACCCTCTAAAGACTAAACTGCAGAATAATTATATACTCAGTCATTATTAATATATACTCACATCTCTGAGACCCACAAGAAGAGTGTCTATTATGCAGGTTTTTTATTAAAAATCCTAAAAGGAGTTTTTCATATTTGCCCACTTTGTTGATCTCCTTTCCTGCATTAACCATTCAGACTTCTTTATTCAAATGTCCACATAAATTAAACACAAATTGTTTATAACAGAACTCATTTTTCAACATAAACTGAATTTCCCAATATTTGTCATTGGAATCTATATTTTCCAAGTTCCTATTAATACATATAATAAAAATTTAATAATTATCTAAATGATAGCAATGGGAATATTGTTTTTATCTGAACTTCCTCTATTGTAGCTACATAGGTGATTCTAGAGGAAACAAAAACAATGATAAATTAATTAGTTGTTTGTGACTCTTCTACTGCTTAGAATTTATTCCTATTATGGCAGATTAATATGTCCTCTATATATTATTCTATCCACGGCATAGGAAAAGGACAGACTAAACTCTACCAAGCATTCCACTGATATTAGGTCAGTTTCTATAATGCCAGTAGGTTAGACATACTTTCTAAAGGTATGAACAGACATGTTCTACTAATTAGTCTCCCCATATTTTTCTGACATGGACAAGAAACTACAAAACTGCTCAACACGTGTTTGAAGACCCTCTTACATTACAGAGTAAAAGAGACCCGTCCGCCTCCCAGCTTTGCCCTTTTGCTAGGGTATGTCACCTCAAAAATGTACTTAATGTCACTGTGACTTTCTTTCCTTATTTATAAAATGTGGACAATCATAGTACCTGATTTATTGTGGGAATCAGTTGAGGAGATGCACATAAAATCTTTAGCACAATTATTGTTTGCAGGATGAGAAATGGCAGCTTTTTATTTGTTTTAATATTATGAAAGTTGTAAGATTCAAAACAGAGTCGCTTGTGTCAAACCCTGGCAAATAGAGCCGGGGAAGGCCGTGAAGGAAGGGTTCTCAGGCATGATTTGCCTAATAACAGGAACTATCACAAGAAATCTTTCCAAACTGCAGCTTATTACAGGAGCTACACAGGGGCAGCTAGCTGCACAAAGACAGTTGGCTGCTTACATACAAGAACACTTGCCTATTTCAAAAACTCTCACAAACCCCATCCAAAACAGGGGCCTAACCATAACTTCAAGATTACAAGTCCTACCCAGCAACTGCTGACACTTGCCTATCAGAACTCGCCAGCTCTTGTAAGATACTGCCAGTCCAGTAAGCTTTCTTTCAAAACAGCTTGTTTAACCTCCTCTTTCTCCAATAAACCCTAATCTTTCCTTTGTTCTCATGACGTACCGGAGGCCACGCTAGTCTGTATTTAACTCCCAGATTGCAATCCTATTTCTTGTATGTTATTTGCAAACAAAACCCTTTCACTCAGAGATTCATCTCTACATTTTTTACGTTGACAATATTATACTTCTCTAAGTAAGATGATACTTCACAAATAATAAGTCATTGATTCAATTTGATGTCATACAATACAAAAGAGTATGCAAAACACCATAGAGTGGAAATACAAAAAAGATTTATCTTTAAGGAATCTAAAAGCAAAAACATTTTTTATTTCCCTAAAACTTTCCTTTTCGAATGGGCCCCAGAAGCACTTTGTGTTTATTTAGGTTTCATCCTCTCACTAGGACAATATTATTTTTCATCATTATTTCCTTATCCTTCACATTTCTCTTCCTCTTCATGGCCACTTGGCACCATCACAAGATCACTTCTCATAGGCCGTGTTTAATTTCATTTTATTTTATGATTGGAGTCTGTGTACCTTTCCCTTGTCCAGAAGTGTCACCCTTATGCCTGTCATGGGGATGCAGGAAGGCATATGGATGGCACAGGGTAAGACTTCACTGCTAATGACAGCAGCTCAGATCTGTGTACTCTCAACGGTCAGCTCACACGGTCCTTCAGTGCTGGTTATTAAGGACAGCTCTTTTCCTGCTGCCAGGGCAGAGCAATGTATTCAATAATGCATTTCCTGTGCCCCTGAATATCAGTCTGAAAACAGAAAGAAGTGAAACACTTTGTTCAATCATTTATTAAAATGAAAGTAGCACCCTGGGGATACAGGAACATGGGAAGCCATTGCCAGGTTCGATTTATTTTTAGCTGTCGTCAATTGTACATGAAAAAGACCCTAGTGTGCAGTCCTGTCCTGCTGACATTTCCACGAGGTAATTTACCTTTTGCTCCACTCGCTCCGGAAAACCCTCCAGTTACTTTGTGAGATAAACAATAGGTGCCTTTGCTTCAGTGAACTTTTGCTTGAGCTTAATGACCTGTTCTGACTGGGTGCAGTCTCCCAGCTCCTGTAGGAGGAGAGGATGTTTTCACTAACACCCCTTTGCTTAGCAATGGCTTCTTAATGCTCGGTTTATTTTCGCTTTGGGGAAATTCAGGGCATTTGCTTTTCAAATTTTGCCCCCTCAGTGGATCACCGACACCTACATCTGAAAGGTTTTGGTAGAAGCCAGGCTAACCTCGTGGATGAACGCAGTGGGTACAAAGTAGTGTAGTCTATATTTCAATTGCTATATTCTAGCTCCGCCATCTGCTAGATTTATGATCATGAACTAGTAACTTACCTAAGTAAGCCTGTTTCTCTACCGAAAAATGAGGAAAATAATTATATTCACTCTCTATGATTGGAATAGGAGAAGTTAAATGAGATAATCTAAGAAATAGAGTTGTTATAGTACTAATGCATAGTAAATACTCACTATTTGCTATTTTCAAAATTACTCATAATAAGTTTTAGTGATTTTCAATATTATTATGAACAGTACAGTGCTCTGGTTTAGGGATTCTGCCAGAATAAAGGCCGACAACCTCATTTCCTTCTACAAAACCACAAAGCCTTTTCTGTCTGAAACCGAAGGGGGAAAGAACTAGAATTTCGTCTGGTGTGCATGTGTGGTTACACAGTTTGCACTTGATTTTTTTCACTTAAGTATAACATACATCTAGAAAATCAAACAAATCACGAGTATACAGCTCCATGGATTATCACAAAGTAAACATATACATATAACCCTTGTTAAGGACTAGAAAATTATCAATAACTAAGGGGCCTTTCATTTTTCCTTAAGTAATCACTAACCTCCATCTTCCCTAAAGGTCGTCGCTGTCCTAACTTCTAGCACCCTGTATTGTATTGGCCTGGATTTGAGCTGTATATAGACTGATATTCCATATTATACAACACACATTATATTGTTTCTGGCTATTTTTACTCACGTTATAATTGTGAGACTCATCTATGCTGTTATGTGAGGGAGTAGGTTAATTTTATTGCTGTATTATATTCCTTTGTATCATTTATTCATTCTCATGCTGATGGACATTTGAGCTCTTACCAGATTTTAGCACTTTTATATAATGTCCTATGAATATTCTTGTACCTGCTTTTTGGTAAACATGTACTCCTATATCAGTCAAGTATATGGCTAAGAATAAAATAAGGATATATGTTCAACCTCAGTAGATACTGCCAAACTCTTCCAAAGTGGTAGTACCAATTTCCTGTTTCACTAGCAATATACGGAAGTCTCTTCTGCTCCACTTGATTGTCCACACTCAGTGTTAACAGTTGTTTTTCTCTCAACCATTCTAGTGGCTGTGTAAGGATATTTTATTGCTGGTTTTAATGTGCATTCTTCTGATAATTAAGTTAAACATCTTTTGGTATGTTTATTGACTATTTGAGTATCTTATTTTTTAATTTTATGCTTGAGTACATTGCCCTAATTGCATTATTCATTTTTTCTTTTGTTTCTTATGCATGCTTAGTACAAGCTCTATTTTAAGTGTTGCATATTATCTTTTACCACTCTGAGGCTTACCTACTCACTGTCTTAATGGTACCATTTGATGTATGGAAGTTCTTAATTTTAACATAATAGTATTTATCAATATTTTCAATTATGTTAGCTTTCTGGGATCTGTTTAAAAATTACTCACCACCCCAAGGCTATAAAGATACTCTCCTTTTATCTCCTTGAAGTTTTATTGTTTTATTTATTCACATTTAAATCTATGATTCACAGGAATTGATTTTTGTGTCTGTTGCGAGGGAGGGGTAAAATGTAATTTTTTTTTCCCATATGGATATCCAATTAACCAGCACCATACACAATTTATTGCAAAAACAGTCCTTTCCCCCATTGCTTGGTTGTGCTGTTTTTTGCATATATCAATTGTCTGCATATGGAGGGACTATTTCTTGATATATGTGTATCCTTATGTCAATACCACAGTGTTTTAATTATTCATCTTACAAGTTTTGCTATCCAGTAGAATGAGTCCTAACATATTGTTCTTCTAGAAGATTGTCTTGGCCCTTTTTACTCCTCTGCATTTCCATATAAAGATGTTTAACTTTGTACATTACAGAAACTTTCAAGCATATGTAAAAGTAGACAACTAGCATAATGATCATGCCTGTGCCCATCAACCTCTTTCAGCACTTATGAGCTCATAGCCATTCTTGTTCCATTTACATCCCCATCTGTTCTCCCCATCATCAGATTATTTAGAAGTGAATTCCCTACATCATATAATTTCATCTGAAAATATGTCCATATGTGGCTATAAAAGAAAATAAATCTTTTTTACATGTACCTACAAGAATACATTAACCTAAAATTTTCCCTAACATCAAATGTTTAGTCAATGTACAAATTCACCTAATTTTATCACTTTTTTAAACATTGGTTTTATGGTATGTTTGACTCAGGACCTAGTGATGCTGAGATATTATAATCGGTTAATGTATCTCTTAAGTTACTTTTAAACAACTGGTTCCTCTGAGATCGTCTTGTCTAATATTTTAAAAATTATTTAGAAATAATTTTAGACTTATAAGAAAGTTATTAGGTAATATAAAAATTTCTGTATTCTTTTTATCATTTAAAATTTTATTTCATCTTTGTTAAAAACATTTTTAAACTTAGATTAATTTTCATCATATAATATTCTTTTTAAGTTTTATTTCATTTTTAATCAACATACAATAAGTGTGCATGTGTATGGGTACAATGTGATATTTTGATACATGTATATATTGTGTAATGATCAAATCAGGGTAATTAGCAAATCCATCACCTTAAACATTAATCATTTTTTTTGTGTGTATGGTGAGAATATTCCATACTGTCTCTTTTAGCTATTTTGAAACATACAATACTTTATTTTTAACTATGGTCACCCTACTGTGCAATGGGACATCAGAGTTTATTCCTCCTTTCTAACCACAATTTTGTACATGTTGACCAACTGCTTCCCATCCTCCCCTCCCCTACTCTCCCTACCCTCTGGTAACCACTATTCTACTCTCTACTTATGAGATCAATTATTTTAGATTCTGCATATAAGTGAGATCAGATGCTATTTGTCTTTCTGTGTCTGTTTTATTGCACTTAACATAATATTCTCCAGGTTTAACCAAGTGGTTGCAAATGACCAGATTTCATTCTTTTTTATGGCTAAGTAGTATATCACATTGTCTTTATCCATTCATTCTTTGATAGACACTTAGGTTGATTCAATATCTTGGCTGTAGTGAACAGCACTCCAATGAACAAAAATGTAGATATCTCTTTGCCATACTGACTTCATGTCCTTTAGATATATATCTAGCAGTGGGATTGCTGGATCATATGGAAGGTCTATTTTTAATTTTTTGAGGAACCTCCATGCTTTTTATCATAATGGCTGTACTAATTTATATTCCTACCAACAGTGTATAGGGTTTTCTTTTCTCTGCATCCTCACCAACATTTGTTATTTTCTCTCTTTTTGATAATAGCTATTCTAACTGGAATGAAATGATACCTTACTGTAGTTTTGATTTATGCTTCCCTGATGATCAGTGATGAGAATTTTTTCATATACAAGTCTGTTTAGAGCTTTTGCCCATTTAAATTGAATTATTTGTTTTGTTTTGTTGGCTATTGAGTTCCTTGTGCTTCTTATATATTTTGGATATTAACCCCTTGTCAGATGCATGGTTTGCAAATATTTTCTCCCTTTCTGTTTGTTGCCTCTTCACTCTGTTGGTTGTTCTCTTTGCTGTGCAGAAGCTTCTTAGTTTTATGTAATCCAATTTGTTTATTTTTGTGTGCTTTTGAACTCTTATCCAGAAAAATCCTTGCACAGATTAATGTCATGAAGCATTCTCCTATGTTTTCTGCTAGTAGTATCATAGGTTTGGGACTTACATATAAGTCCTTAATCCATTTTGAGTTTATGTTTGTATATGCATTCTAATTTCATTCTGCAAGAGGATATCTAATTTCTCAGCTCCACATATTGAAGAGACTGTCCTTTCTTCAATGTGTGTTCTTGGTACCTTTGTCAAAAACCAGTTGGCTATAAATGCGTGTATTTATGTCTGGGCTTTCTAATCTGTTCCACTCTTGTATGTGTCTGTTTTTATGCCAATACCATGCTGTTTTGGTTATGATAGTTTTACAGTATGTTTTGAAGTCAGGCAATGCGATGACTCCAGCTTTTGTTTCTTTTTTTAAAGATTGCTTTGGCTATTTGGAATCTTTTGTGATTCTACATGAATTTTAGGTTTGTTTTTTCTATCTTTGTGAAGAGCATCATTGTTATATTGATGAGAATTGCATTGAGCCTGTAGATTGCTTTGGGTAGTATAAACATTTTAACAATATTAATTATTCCAATCCATGAACACGGCATATCTTTTCATTTATTTGTAACCTCTTCAATTTCTTTCACAAGTGTTTTATAGTTTCCAGTGTAGAAATATTTCACCTCCTTTTTTTCCCTAGATATATTATTATTATTATTATTATTATTTTTACCTCTTGGAAATGGGATTGTTTTCTTGATTTCTTTTTCAGGTAGTTCACTATTAGTGTATAGAAATGCTACTGATTTTTGTATGTTGAGTTTGTATCTTGCAAATATACTGAATTTGTTTATTAGTTTTAACAGTTTTCTGGTGGAGTCTTTAGAGTTCTCTCTATGTAAGATCATGCTATCTGCAAACAGGAACAATTTGAGTTTTTCCTTTTCAATTTGGATGCCTTTTATTTCTTGCTCTTGCCTAATTGCTCTGGCAAGAACTTCCAGTATTATGTTGAATAGAAATAGTGAAAGTAGACATTATCAATCTTGTTCTAGATCTTGGAGGAAAAGCTTTTAACTTTTCCCTGTCCTGTATACTTTTCACACAGATTCCCCAAATGTAAACATTTACTACATTAGCTTCATAATTTTTTCATTCTCTCTTGCTTTCTCTCTCTTCTCCCCTTTATATTTTTTCCTGAAACTTGTGCAAAAGTTTGCAGTAAGTTACAGAAATAATTCCCCTTTACTTCAAAATATGTCATTGTTTTTTTTCCATAAAAACATAGAACAATGATCACATTAAGAGAATTCTCATTAGTAAATAATGTTATCTAATTGACAGACCTTATATCAATTTTAGAAAATGCTTCACTAATATTTTATCTGCTCCAAAATTCAATCCAGGCTGATAGATTGCATTTTGTTGTCATGTCTCTTTAGTCTCTTTTAATCTGAAACAATGCCTGTACTACCTTTGCCTTCATAATCTTCATGCTTTTGAAGAGAACTGAACAGCACCAATAACTATGAAAGATCTGAGATTTTACCTTATTTACAATCTAACAAGCTAACTTCTCACAGTTTTATGAAGGCACACAGAAGACACAGAGTTCTGAATCAGATACAAAGGCCTTTATTACTTACATCACAGAAAACAGTATGAGCTTCATGTTTGGGTCAGTTTCTTGTGTCCTAAGACTCATAGGACAGCACAAAGGGGCACTGGTGAATGCTGATGAACAGTGAGTTTGTATATCAGTGGAGGAAACAAAGCTTAGGAAACCCAAGTCTTTTTAAAATGGACTGCAGGCAACCTACCCTTTGTAAAGGTAGACACATCTTTGTTATATTGGACTGTAAATAAATGTTTCCCCTTAATTTTGAGTGAGACACTATCTCTATCTTCCAAGTCTCTTTGCTATATAAACATCTTTGAAAGGATAGTCTACAACTAAAGGGCAATTTGTGCCTTGCCTGAAAAATATGCAGACTTGTAAGAGAGAAATGGAGATTCTTCTCCCAAAACTATCCACCTCTTGTTTCTTGATCATTTTTGCTCTTAGCAAACCTTCCCATGTGTATACCACTGTCAGTCTCTCTAATTAATCTGGCCAGTAGCGGCTGGGAATGAAGCCATTCAATTTGTCTCATACAGTGATTAATGAAGTCTACCATCAACCTGGCCCCAGGCAGCAGATGAGGCCAATCTTCAGGATTGAACTCTAGCATGCCACCCAGGGCAGTGGACTGACCCAGCCAGTAGAACAAATCCCATAAACCATCAGAATCTACCTTACAAAGTCAGGTGGTATTTTCCTTAAATTTTTGTACTGACTTTTCCACTTGGCCCAAGGCATTAATCAAAGTATAATAAGATGTATTAGCAATTATATCAACTACACTTTGGCCTGCAAAGAGGAAGTCTAGGTTCATTCTATTATCCATAACAACCCTGGCCAGTGAGTTAAAGCTGATCCAAATGCCATTCAGGGCTGAGCTGGTTTCATGGACGACTTCATATAAAGTCAAGAACAAATTTTGTACCATCTTTCTCATTGTGTAATTCCCGTTGTAGGAAAAATTGCCCAAAGAGTGAGCATGGATAAAAAGTCTATTTAAACTTAGATATAAAACATTTTTAAAATAACAATTTGTTGACAGTTATTCAACCATTCTTGTACATGAACATGATTTTGCTTGTATCCACTGTGAAAAGTACACATTTGCATAAAAGTATTCATACTGATATCATTTTACTTGTATGTAATTAACCTGGAAAGGCTGAACTTCCCTTTTGATTTTTCTAGCTCTTCTTATATTGTTATTTTGATGTACAGGATAACTTGAGTAAATTTGAGTAATATTGAGTAAATTAAAGACATGAAAAATGTCAAACACACCTAATTATTTCTAGCCTTCTTTTGTAAGGCGAGTAAACTTATTGTTGGCATTTCCCAGAAGCAGTCTGGGAAACCCCAAAGATAGGTGGAATAAAAAGCATTTTATTACTATGAATTTGAAACCTGCATTAGAAAAAGGCAATATCAAAAATAATTGTCAAAGCAGAAAAGATATGAGCATAAATGATAGGTGTATAGGTGTATAAAGACAAAGGTTGAGGAAATATTTAAATAACGGCACTGAGTAGCAAAGATTTTTAGGATCTCTTGCTTTTTCAGGAGTGACTTGTTAAAAAAAAATTAGAGGAGTACACAAAAAGCCACAAAAGTTAACAAGATCTTATGATATAAGGAATGTTTCTTATCCAAGCAAAGTACACAGAAGACACAGATTTTTTTAAAAAACTATTTTAACAGAAAGTAAACCAAATTATAGTTTTACCCCTTTTTATACAACTGATATAACATTTTTCTGTACTAAGCCAGTTCTTCGTCTTATAAATAAAGCCATAAACATTGAACCAACTCTGTAAAAATTTCACACATTTTCATGCTTCTTCCAAACTCATTATTTGCAAGTATTTTAAAGCAAGGTGAATAAACATCACTACCTTTCAAATCTTCTGCAATTTAACTGTGCTGTTTACCATTTTCTTTTCACCTTCTGCCACAAAGAGGCAATTTTACTTTAAGACACAATTACTCTCTTTTTTCTTAATAAACAAGCAAAAAATAACATATCCATTTTATTTTCATTCATATATTTTTCACAGCTATTGTAAGGAACATAGTTCTCTCAAACATAATAGCTACAACTTTTGACACCAGTAATTAACCCCAGTCCCCCACAGGCACAGGAAGAGCTGGAAAGCAGGTGAATGACAACGCTTTGTTGTGTGGAAGCACCGATTGGAACAACAGAGCTCCAGCAACGACTGTGACTTATGAGCACATACATATTTCTGTTCAGTCACATATATCTGTTACACATTTCTTAATGTGGCAAATATGAACATATATGTCAAAATGACCCAGTGTCATCTATTCACTCTTTCCAACCAATTACCTGATAGCCACAGGAGTCAAAGGTATGTATGCATATATCTATATATCTATATACATATATATAAAGAAAGAGATGTAAATTATGCTAGCAAACAAGTGTTTCTGTCAGAGATGTGACAGAAATTTTTACTGACATAGTGCATAGGGATTGAGTAAGTCATTATGATCTATAACATTATAAGAATC
Organism: Lemur catta; assembly: GCF_020740605.2. NCBI lineage: Eukaryota > Metazoa > Chordata > Mammalia > Primates > Lemuridae > Lemur > Lemur catta. Next base: position 15,243,972 of record NC_059128.1, read on the forward strand.
CACTTTTATAAGCCATCACTTATAATTTAATTATTTGAACATATAATGGTTTCATTCATGATTTTTTAATGCTTACTGAGAGCACTCCATGCTAATTTGAACAATTAAATAACTATAGTGAATTTAGTTAGTGCAGATTAATTTTTAATCAGTTAGAAGAAAAAAATCTTGCAAAAATATTATTTATATTTTAACTATCATACAACATACATTTTTTTTTGACAGAGTCTTGCTGTTACCTGGGCTAGAATACTGTGGCATCAGCCTAGCTGACAGCAACCTCAAACTCCTGGGCTCAAGAGATCCTCCTGTCTCAGCCTTCCAAGTAGCTGGGACTACAGGCATGCACCACCACACCCGGCTAAATTTTTCTATTTTTAGTTACCCAGCTAATTTCTATTTTTTTAGTAGACATGGGGTCTTGCTCTTTCTGAGGCTGGTCTGGAACTCCTGACCTCAAGCAATCCTCCTCCCTCAGCCTCCCAGAGTGCTAGGATTACAGGTGTGAGCTACATATGTTTTAACCCCAATATTCGTTCAAAGATTTACTACAAATATTATCTACATTTTTCTCCCTGATTTTATATGCCAATTTTAAAATAAAAACACCCAATTTTGGTTAAAGTAGTAAAATTTTCTATATTCTTCCCCCCACTCTGCTAACCTGAAATAAGGCTGTGTTCCATTGCTTGTTGCCTCGGATCAGAAGGAATCAACATGGCAGTTGCAGGAAAATGATAGAACCAACAAATAAATCCAATGATTAGTTCTTAAAACTAATTGAAAAATGGGTAAATTAGTATATAAAACATTTACTAATTTATTTAAGAAGCTAATTTGTTTGCATGAAAAAATAAACCATGACTGGTGATAATACAAGTGAATTCTACCAGACTTCAAGAAAGACAGAACTCTAATGTCCTTTGTCGTTAACAAAACAGCTGTATTGAGGTATATATGTAATACTGAGGCATATTACATATATCCTAATATGGGATATACTAAAAACTGCACATATTTTAAGGCTACAAATTGGTAAGTTTTGGTACGTATATACACCATGGGACCATCACCACACTCAAGATAACTATCACCCCTCAAAGTGTCCTTGCACACCTTGGCAATGCAGCTTTCCTGCCCCTTCTCTGATCACTAGGCAACTGTCGATCTGCTCTTTATTAGTAGTGATTAGTTTGTATTTCCTAGAAATTTATATAAATGGAATTGTGCAATGCATCTTCTTTTTTGTTTGATTTCTTTTACTTGGGATATTTACTTGCAGATGCATTCATGTTGTGTGCGTCAATAGTTCATTCTTTTGTGTTGCTGAGTATTGTTTCATTGAACGGATATACTGCAATTTATTTCTCCATCCTCTTGATGGACAGATAGGGTGCTTCCAGATTTTGGCTATTACAGATAAAGCTTCTGTGAAAATACAGCTTTATGAGCATTTGCTTTCATTTCTCTTGGGAAATACCAAAGATTGAATAGATGAGAAATATGTATCCTTTTCTCAAAAACTGCCAAATTATTTTTCAATATCATAGCTCCATTTTACATTCTCACCACCAGCGCACAGAAGATCCAATTACTCCTCATTCTTGTTAACACTTGGTGTGGGTAGACTTTTCAATTTTAGCCATTCTAATAGCTCTACAGTGGTAACTCAATATGGCTTTAATTTTAATTTCTCACGATGTTGACAATCTTTATATGTGCTTATTTGCCATGCCTGTATCTTCTTTAAAAGAATTGCCTGTTCCATTTTTTTGCCCATTTTTAAGTTGGGCTGGTTGTTTATTATTATTGAGTTTTGAGAGTTTCTTTTTTTTTTTTTTTTTGAGACAGAGTCTCACTTTGTTACCCGGGCTAGAGTGAGTGCCGTGGCATCAGCCTAGCTCACAGCAACCTCAAACTCCTGGGCTTAAGCGATCCTACTGCCTCAGCCTCCCGAGTAGCTGGGACTACAGGCATGAGCCACCATGCCCGGCTAATTTTTTTGTATATATATTTTTAGTTGGCCAGATAATTTCTTTCTATTTTTAGTAGAGACGAGGTCTCACTCTTGCTCAGGCTGGTCTCGAACTCCTGACCTCGAGCGATCCACCCGCCTCGGCCTCCCAGAGCTAGGATTACAGGCGTGAGCCACCGCGCCCGGCCGAGAGTTTCTTAATATGCTCTGGATAGATGTCACCAATCAGATATATGACTGGCATGCACTTTCCTCCTGGTCGTGGTTGTTTTCTCATTATGCTCTTTACAGTATTTCAAAGGTGGAAATTCTTAATTTTGAGCAAGTGTAAATTACCTTGTTTTTTCTTTTGTGGAATATACTTTTGGTATGGTATTTAAAAAATCTTTCCCAAATATAAGGTAAGAATAGATTTTCTTTTACTTTTCTTAGAATTTGTATACATTTAAAATTTGAATTTAAGTCTATAATAAATTGTGAATTAATTTTTATGTGTGTTGTGATTCATGGATCAAATTAATTTCTTTCTTTTTTCCTTTTTATTTTATTTTTTTTAACATAAGGATATCTAATTATTCAAGCACCATTTTTAGAAAAGATTATCCTTTTTCCACGGAATTACCTTTGTGGAAAACCAATTGACCACATCTGTGTGAATCTACCTTTAGACTGTATTCTGTTACACTGTTATATTTCTCTATCTTGGTGCCAATATCACGTCTTTATTACTACAGCTTTATAATAAAGCTCAAAATCAGGTAGAATAAGTCCTTCAACTTAGTTCTTCTTTTTCTAAGTTATTTTGGCTATTTTTACTCTGTACTTTAACTTTTGTGATTTGAGGTAATGGGTCTGTGTGTGCATATATGCTTTTTTTTTTTTTGACGTGGAATCTTTGAAAATCAGCAGTCTTGCTGAGCTACCTCAAAGAATTCAAGTAGTACTACTTTTTGATCCAGCAATCCCTCTACTAGGTATCTATCAAAGGAAAAAAAGTCATCCTATAATAAAGACATCTGTACTCAAATGTTTATAGCAGCACAATTCAAAGTTGCAAAGATGTGGAAACAACTCAAGTGCCCCTCAATACATGAGTGGATAAATAAAATGTGGTATATGTATACCAGGGAGTTCTACTCAGCCATAAAAAACAATGGTGAACCAGTATCTCTTGTATTATCCTGGATGGTGCTGGAGCCCATTCTTCTAAGTGAAGTATCACAAGAATGGAAAAACAAGCACCATGTATACTCACTATCAAATTGGTACTAATTGATCAACACTTAAGTGCACATATGGAAGTAACATTCATTCGGTGTTGGGGAAGAGGGAGTGGGGAGGTGGGGACGGGTACATTCATACCTAATAGGTATGGTACGCACTGTCTGGGGATAGGCACATTTGTAGCTATGACTCGAATGGTGCAAAGGCAATATATGTAACCTCAACCCCATAATATTTTGAAATTTAAAATTGAAAATATTGTAACTCCATAATATTTTGAAATTTAAAAAAGGGGATTTAAAAAAAAAGAAAATCATCAATTTTAAAGGGCAACAAATAATTTTATGGTTTTGAAAATCTTAATTCTAGAATTATTATTGTTATTATAGAGACAGTGTCTCCCTCTGTCACCCAGGCTGGGGTGCAGTGGTATAATTATAGCTCACTGCAACCTCAAACTCCTGGGCTCAAACAGTCCTCCCACCTCAGCTTCTCAAGTAGCTAGGACTACAGGTGCACATCACCATGCCCAGTTAATTTTTAAATTTTTTTGTAGAGATGGAGAGTCTTGTGATATTGTCTAGGCTGGTCTTGATCTCCTGGTGTCAAGTGATTCTCCTGCCTTGGCCTCTCAAAGTGCTGGGATTACAGGTGTAAGCCATTGAATTTGACCTTAATTATAGAATTAGCTATAAGATTATATTATTTATCATAGGTTAAAATCATTATGGATAATTTTATATGTTAAAAGAAAATAAAATTATTAGGTTTTGGAAGCTTCATAACTGTGGATATTGGGATCCTGGGATTCCACACGAGGTGAAAGTCTGCTCAATATACTACCTCCAAACTCTGTGTTACCGTTTTATAGGAGAGAAAAGCAGAATTCACAAGATCTAAATAATTTGTTCATGTCCCCTCAGAATATCAGTGTAATTGGTGATATTTAGGTTTAAACAGATATGGTTCCAAATTTCAGCCTTGGCACTTACTAGCAGTTTGATTTTGGACAAGATTTTTTTTTAATCTCTTGGTGGCTTAGTTCCCTTATTTTTAAATTGGAATAATAGTTTTCTTTCAGGACTGATTTGAAGATCCTAGCACAATTTAGGAGTCCAATATATCGTGACTACTTATACAATGTGGAAAAGATAGAGTTTATGACCTTGATCTTCTGCTTTAAAATTCAGTACAATTCTCTGTTATACTCTATTGCCTTTTAGCACATAGATTGATGACAGAAAAGGGAGAGAGAATGAGAAATAGAGAAAGAAACAGAGAAGGAGAACTTATTTTAAGTTGATTGCTGCTAGTAATTCCCCATCCTTAAAAAAAAATAGTATACAATATAAAGTAAGACAACACAACTAAAACACCTAAAGTGACGAGTATAATGACACTGGTGGCCTGAAGCTTTTTAATCTCAGGCATGGCAGGTTTAAACTGAAAGTAGAGAGCATGATGTCTACAATTTTACCCCAGTAAAATCAAAACAACCCCGCTGTCCCACAGGCCCTTCAGGGACCAGGGTCTATCTTGAGGAAAATGATTGCTTCGAAAATATATTGCTCCCCTGGAGGCCATTTCAAAGCTTGCTTTCTTTCCCTTTTCATCAAGCCATAGGTTAAGTCCTTAGCTTAACTCTTGCTTCTTGTTCTGTTTTGTAAGAAAATTCTCATCTAGGCATCATTCACCTAGTTTAACGAATTTGTGGAGTACAGTAGCTTAGTCCCTTTCAAACTTTAGTGTGCCTGAGAACCACTTGGACAACCTTTTGAAATGCAGATTCTGATTCAGTAAGCCAAGGGAGGGCACTGAGATTCTACACTTCCATTTTCAACAAGCTCTCAGGTGATGCTGGCGATGCTGGCCCTCAGACCACACTTTGAGCAGCACGGTTTTAGTTTCCAAACCTGGGTGCTCTCCAGAGTCACCTGGGAAAATTTGGGGCATATATAGATCAGTGTTAACGTGTCCAGACCTACCAAATTGGATCCTCCAGCAGAGTAGAGTTTGGGAGTTTGTACTTTCAAAGAGCTTTCCTTCCCATTAGAAATCCACAGGGATCCAGGAAGATGCTAAAATATAACTAACAACTCCTGGGGCATGTTCACTGACCAATCAGAAAGGGGACCAGCTATAGTCCTGGAAAGGGGTCCTGAGCCTCTGCTCTCCCAGGTGTCACTATTTCAGTTGCTGAATATGGGAAGGAAGAAGTGTCCCAGGGTAGAACTTGGGGAGACCAGGGTGGTCATTTTGGCCTTGGCACTGACACTTGACGTGTGGGGTCAGAGATGCTGTTATTTACTAATATTTATGATATATTTCAATATTTTATTAACTAGTTTGTTCTTTCTGAAAGATTATCAATTTACAGGATGCAAAATTTCAAGAAGACGTAAAGCATTGGTTCTCAAACTGTTGACGTATCAATTTGTCCTGGGGAACTTGTTTAAAAGGCAGATATTTACAACCCATCTACTATGACTCAACTTCATTGAATGTGGGTTTGGGCCCAGGAATCTGAGCTTTAATCAAGCCCCTTAGATGATTCTGATGCACATTGTTCATGACTTAAAACCTCAGGATCCTCAGCATCAGCAGTGGGGCAACTTCTCTGGAATATTCATCTCACCGTTAAGTATCTCATGCCTTTAGTCAATTTAGCTTAGTGGTTGATAAGTATAAAATAATTGAATTCCATTGAAAAAATAATTTCATGCACACTCCTTAAACAATTCCTTACCAGTATCAATCATCTAGAATTGTAACGCAGTTTTTTCCATTATATATAACTCAGGTAAATTACCCTTTTCTCATTTTTGCTTCTCAGCATCTGCCTTCACATTTAATGGTCTACTTAAGTGTTATTTTTGAGTTAGGGAGCAAGAAGAGCCACTGACAATCTTGTGTGAAACAGCCTATATGTAACAACTTTAATTCCAAAAGATGCATTTTTTTCAGTGTGAATTGAAAAGTGTCTGGAGCCTTTTATGAAATCATTGCTCTTTCTGAAAAATCTCCTCACCTTCTATAACATTTTGAGACTGTGTTATCACCCACTGGGTTGCATTTAGGAATTGACTCTGAATGCATTCTGATTCCCAAAGAATGTTGTGCATGTTCTTTGGATTTCTTCACCGTGCACTTATTTCTCATAGTTTGCCTGGGGAAAAACCTGTATCAACATAAAAGGGTGGACTTGCAAAAACAACAACAGATTCAAGACAATCTCACTCCTCCTATTTAAATTAGAATCTCAGGAGGTGGAGCCTGCAAATTTGCATTTTAGTAAAAGTTAAGAGTGTATCTTATTTATGCACAGAAATGTTTGAGCACTCTTGACTTAACCCTGTGCAGTGCAGCCCCAGCTTTCCTATGCTTCCATCTTTTCTTTCCTTAATTCCCTATGGCCAGTGCTTGCCAAAGCAAAGAGTGTCCTTTATTAAAGAAAAACTTATTATGATGCTCACTAAAGAAAAGTGATCCAGACTCTATTCAAGGGGGGTATCTTGTTCAGCAATAAGGATTGCTGAACATGACTCAATTTATTATTTTCTTTAAATTTAACTTATCACTTACACAGCTTTGTCACAGCCAGTTCTCAGCCTCATTTGCTGGGTCTTCCTCTATGTCCCAACCACTAATCGCAGGTGTCCCTCAGGATTCTGCCCTCCACCCTTTCACTATATAGTCTCTCTTTCAGAAATGTCATCTATTCCTGAGTAATTATCAGTCAGTACCATACACTGTCATATTCCTCTACAAGTTAGACACAAACTCTTACAGTCCAAGGAACCTAAAATTTACATACCTTGGAAGCTCACGAATGGAGAAGAAATCTTTATTTTTCCAGAAGTTACTGCTCATGGCCATCCTCTTATCACCAGTTCCTTCCTCTCCCAAGTTTGACACTAGGAATGAAATCTTGTGTTTCCTTTGAGGAAAATGGCCCCTACTGCTCTTTCTCCTTATCACTGGGCCTGCCTTATTTGTCCTTGACCTTCAAACTTTGGCTGGATATATGACTTGAAGCCCCTTATTTGTTTTTCTCATTAGTTGTGTTATGTCAGGCAGAAGGTGAGCTACATTCTATGAACTCCCCATCTCTACAAATCTTTGTTATTTTAAGCCTTTTCCAGATGAAATCCTCCGAAATATTATTTTGAAATCATATTTGAACCATATATCAATCTTGTGTTTTTCAGCTTTGCTTTTGTTCCCTTATATCATTTTCTAATTCCTTTGGTTTTCTGGTATCTAGCTTGTTTGCCCTGGGCATATTTTACAAAGGAATCAATGGCTTTATGATTAAAGTTGAAATAGTTTCAGATCTCCCCAGAATATTCTAAATATACGCATTTCATCTTACAGCAAGATCTGATACTTTCTCAAATGTTCAGTTACTTCTTGCCAGGTCTTTGTGATTTCTTGATGTCTGCTTGTATTATTTTCCCTTCCTGTCTATGTTTCCCACTTAACAGCAAAGTGTACACACAGTGCAGAACAAAGGGACACACTTGTCCCATACCTGGCAGAAGAGGTGGGCAGATTTCATCGGGCTGAAAATTAATTGTTCCTGAGCATAGCCAGACCCTAGCAATGGATTTAGAAGCAAATGACTGTCATAAATTGTTAAAATTAAATGATATTTCCACAAGTTGCTCTGAGGCTTGTGATTACAACAACTGAATACTAACTTTTTAAAAAATCTATGTAAGGTCTGGTGCTGCAGTTCTTACTTGAGGAAGAGGTTTCTGCCTTCCAGTCTGTGGATAAACTTAGCCTCCCAGAAAATCATTCCTAAGCACCTCTCTGACACACAACAACAATAAAAAAAATTAAAAATAAAATCCCACTATATCCTAGTCCATGAAAACGCAAGAAAAGTCTCAAAACAAATACTTCATAGCTGCCACAAACATCAAAATGAAAAACCCTTTGGTCTCATTAGGGAACAAAATCATCCAAGATATGGTTTTTCTCCCCTTCTACATAAAAATGCAAAATCTAAATATTTCCAGATAAGCTGACAAGTTTTTAAATGGATTTTTGCCCAAGGGTAGAAATGAGGGAAGAGGGTAGGGGATAGAGAACAGTAAATTGCTTGTTTTGTAATTCACATTAAATATATTTTTAATCATGTGGTTTAGATTTTATAAAATAATATCCTTTCACTTTTTCTTATCCAAAACTTACCTAACTCTACTTTTAAAGGGCAGCATAAGAAATCTTGGAAACATTCTAATTCCCAGGTTGAATTGCCTTTTACTTTAATTTTGAAGGATGAAGAGATCTCGGTTATGAAGTATCCGGAGACTTGTGGAAGATCCCTCAAGCAGAACAGTGTTTAATATATTACTCCTTTTACACACTAGGTCTACGTTAGCGGTATAAGAAAATATTACCTTTGAGAGGTCACCTGAGTGGACTGCTCACCCACAGAACTTTTCATTCAGGCAGTAGCAACATTTCACAATGTTTGGAACTTACAACCTGCTTCTGCGTTTTGAAGGGTGGGATGAATATTCAGTTTCCAAACCCAAAGAAAGGGCAAAGAACAAAGAGTATATGAGGAGAAAAGAATAGTGCACAAAATGGATATCAGCACCTCATAGACCCAAGCTGCGTGGCTTCCTCGTCAACAGCCCCTACCTTCTGTCAGCTCGACCTCCACACCTCTCACCTGTCTCCTCTTCTCTGTTTCCATCGCCACCACCTTTACCAATGCCAATCCACACATTCCATGTACACGGCCTCCCCATTCTCCATAAGGAAGCCCCGCTCCGATCATGGCACTCCATGCCTTCCATTTGCTTCCAATCCGAGTCCAAAACCCTACTGATTCCAGTGCAAAGGAATCTTCCCCACATTGTTCATATACTCTCTATTCTTCAACAAGAACAAATGATTCAATGTGACTGAGCTACCTGTGGGCTTGACCAATTCTGCAATCATTAGTAATACCCCTTTAATGCTAAAAGCGCTCCATTTGAGAAATAAATTATATGGTTGATGTATGAATCATCAATACGTGAATCAATTATATTTGACCACTTTATTTGTTGCACCCTTTCTTCATTAAACCCCTAATAATTTCTGCTTGTTTTAGGTATATTTCAAGGTGACTTATCCTGGGAGATTCAAGTCAGGGGTCACAGCTTTTGCTGTCCCTGAAATGGCTTATGCTTTGCCTGCTGCTAAAGTGTTACTGACATTCCATCTACTCTTACTGCACTGTGGCCACCAAGGGACTAGTCAAGTCACCTGAGAGATCAATTAACTTTTTTGACATATCTTGAAGATGTTAACTCCTGATTAACAAAAAAAGAGAAAGAACTAAAGATACTCAGACGTCTCAGAAATAAAACAATTATATTCCATACACCCATCAAATTCTATCCTCATAGTGGTTTTCTCAATTCATGTTTTATTTTTCCCCAAAATAGGAAGGTCCAAGATATCAAATATTGGCTTTATGTTTGGTTTATGTTTATACTTCAATGTTTTTGAACTTGTAGTACAATATAATGACTGACTTGACAATAGAAATAAAAGATATAAGTTCAATAATGTTTTAATATAGACCATCCATGAATTACTAATTAACAATAGATCAATGCACCATGAACTTACCGCTAAAACTACAGATTACATTTGTTATGTGACTTAGAAGGCACTTAAGTGGCATCGTACAGAATCTGCATGTTGTTGTTTTGAACATATTTCTCCCTGTGCTATAGACAGGCAGCTGCATTTTTCCCATAATATGCAGCTTTCCCTAATTCAGTCTATATAACTTTATAGACATTAATCAGGATTACGCTAAAATGGCAATGCTTTCAAATGTCTTTCTATCACTAATGCCTAATATGTTACCTAATTGATGACGAGGCAAAAGCTAGTTTCAGTAGAATAAGAACATTTTCCCCCAAGTAATTCTATCTAAATCTGGCATAATATGAACTATATATCTTTAGGATTACTGCAAAAGACTATAGTAACCTTTTCTTTAAAATGTTCTTACATTTTCATGTGGTTTCACACTGCCAGCTTCTTGGATCTGATTCAAAATGTCAAAACTCTCCTTATGTTTTCATCCTGGGCTTAAGATAAGTTGTTTCTCAGAGAAACTTCTTTTAGGTCCAGAAATTTTGGGGCCTACCTTCTGGAAATCAGAATATAATTTTAAGTAAAATCTAAAGATCATCAGTTTATTGACAGAAATTCTCTTTTCTTAATGAGTCTGAATGCCAAGGCTATGGTTTAGGATGAGGTTATATTAAATTGTTTAAATTGTAATGTATTATGTTTAGTTTAGAAATAATTATTCTAGTTATTAAAACTGTACTATTACAAAAAAAAACACTTTTGTATTTCAGTGCAATGTTAATTTGGGTAAAATTTTATAATTCCTCAGGAATTCGTAAAATAATCTTATAAACAAAGGAAAGATTAGTGATCTTTTAAATTATTCTGCTCCATGAAACAGACGAAACCTTTCTAGAAGAATGGATTAGCAGAGTAATGACGGCATGAATGTGGCTGGAGCCATTAGAAACAGAGCCAAACACAAAGGCAAATTTCTTGGATTTATCACAGAGCATCTGAACTGACAAGGCCAGTCCCCTTGAAGGGGGCTGGAAGAGTCCTTTCCCAACATACGGAGACTGAAACATACTAACACACTGCAAAGACTCTCCTCATCCTCATTTTTTTAACTTTATTTTTTTAGAGTAATTTTAGGTTCACAGCAAAATTGAGTGAAAGGTACAGATTTCCCATTTGCCCCCTGCCCTCACTTATGCTTAGCCTCAGCCATTATTAACCACCAGTGGTACCTTGGTTACAATCCATGAACCTACATTGACTCATTATTATCACCCAGAGTCCCTAGTTTACATTAGTGTTCTGCATTTTATAGGGTTAGGCAAATGTATAATGACATGCAGTCACCAGTACAATATTACACAGAGTAGTTTCATTGCCCTAAACATCCTGTATGTTCCAGCTATTCATCCCTCCTTCCCTCCAAACCCTGGCAACCATCAATCTTTTTACTGTCTCCATAGTTTTGCCTTTTCCAGAATGTCATATAGTTGGAATAATACAGTATACAGTCTTTTTAGATTGCCTTGTTTCATTTAATAATATGCATTTAAATTTGTTTTCATGGCTTGATAGATTTTTTTAAGTACTGAATAACTATTCCATTGTCTAGATGTTTATTTATTCACTCACTCACTCACCGTACGACATCTTGGTTGCTTCCAAATCTTTGCAATTACCAATAAAACTGCTATAAACATTCAGGTATACATTTTTGTATGGGCATAAATTTTCAGTACCCTTGGGTAAAGACCAAGGAACATGATTGCTGGATTGTATGGTAAAAGTATGTTTAGTTTTGTAAGAAAATGCTATGCTATCTTCTAAAGGGGCTGTATCATTTTTCATGTTTACCAGGAATAAATCAAAGTTCCTGTTGCTCTATATCCATGCCAGCATTTGGTGTTGTCAGTGTTCTGGATTTTGGCCATTCTAAAAGGTGTATCTTGGTATCTCATTGTTGTTTTAATTACACTTCCCTGATGACATATTATGTGGAGCATCTTTTTATACAGTTATTTGTCTTCTACACATACTCTTTGTTGAGGTAATTAGTAAGGCCTTTGGCTCATTTTTCTTGGGGTTGTTTATTGTCTTATCATTGACTTTTAAGTGTTCTCTGTAAATTTTAGATAACAGTCCTTTATCAGATTATCTTTTGCAAATGCTTTCTCCCAGTCTGCAGCTTGTCATTTCATTCTCTTCACAGTGTCTATTACAGAGCAGAAATTTTTAATTTTAATGAAGTCTAGCTTACCAATTCTTTCTTTCATGGGTTGGGCCTTTGAGGTCCTATGCAATTCTAATTTTTTTAAGTTGAAAAATCCAGTTATTGCATCCAAGACACACACACACACACACACACACACACACACACACACGTGTATATATATATATATATATATATATATAGAGAGAGAGAGAGAGAGAGAGAGAGAGAGCACTAGGTTTTCTTGGATCAATGACAGGAGTATGAGGGCTGTCCGGAAAGTATCTAGCCATTATTAATATAATGAAAATGGTTACATGGCTGAATACTTTCCGGACAGCCCTTATATCAAGATTAATTATCCACAAAAATGTCTTAAAGGCAATACGTAAAACATTGATTACATTATATTTTCAATTTATGACATGTAATTTGTCTCCATGATAAAATTTACATTTTGTGAGTATTTCATCAAGATATTCAGACCAATCCATTTTCAAGCCTCAGTAGCAAGAGGAGAGCTACTCTAATGTGAGCAATTTAATTTAATCTGTTTTGTCAACCATGCTTAACATTGAAATAATGCCCCCTGAGAATCTTTTCTCTCAATTCTGTAGAGAGATTTTTATTTTCCTAGGCAGTGGTGAGCCTGAAATAATGTTCTCCAGGCAGTCTTTTTTTTTTTTTAAAAATGTCTGTTCTCATAGGCTAATTAAGGAAATGCACTTGCAGCAAAACAGGCAACATAGATTACAAACTAATTGCTGAGAAACTTCCAGAAAAAAATGAAGTGAGTTAAAATGCCAGCGACATTTTCTTCAAAGTTTCCTATAGAGATATCTATAAAATCATCTAAAAAAAAAGCCTCAATACCCAAAACTAATGAAAATAATTAACCATATGCCAAAAACTATTAGACTTTTTTGCAAGTTTCTAGATCAGTGGCCCAGGATTAAGATACAGGAAATCTGACCCCTGCCTGAAAGAACTCTGTTTAGTCAGACCTCAACTAAGAGACAATAACCATATCCCTAATGACATCTCCTGAACTAGATATTGGAAGAAGGACTCCCAAAAGTCACCACCTAAAGCCAATTTCAAATGCACTTTTACTGTCTCTGCTTTTTATGGAGGAACAGGTGTATTTCAGAACTAAATGACATATTCCGGGGCATTCTGCTATTGATGTTTTCATTAACCTGGGGCCTTTGTGAAAAATCCAGTAGCTCTTTTTCCTCTCATCAGGAGTGAATAAAACAGAGTTTTCTATGTTCTGCATGTTCACTTTGAGGTAAACAGTTAAAAATTGTTTCTGCCAAATTTGTCCAAGTCTCAGGCTGCTGAAGAGAGCAGAAACAGCCTCTGAGGAAACTTGGCGTTGGCCAAGGCCTTTAGATTCTTCAAGTGCAAATGAAAGAGAGTTAGAAGGTCCCTATAAAATTCAGTAGTCTGGCTGTTTATGGTTAAGTTGAACAGTGACTGATAACAAGTGATATTTAACAGGGAGAGGGTTGTGCTCTGATATCCCAAAAAGCTTCTATTTGGAAGTGTCTCTCATGCAAAGCTGGCCCTTACCACTTACAAACTGTCTGAGATTTGTTCAAATTATTTGATCTCTGTGGGTTCCAGGTTTAATATTTGTAAAGTAGCAAATCTCTAAAGATTATGATCAAAAGCAAAGTGAATACATTTTACAAAGCACCTAATACAGTGCTTGGCATATAGTAGACATTCGATCAATGTTCCTCTTAATTTCCATATAAACATTCTCATATATCCAATCACATACCTGTTTAAGCCTTTTCATGAATTTGTTGTGCATGTGTTCACCATTAACAGTGCTTAGACTGGTTGTATCATTATTAAGGGCAGACATAAATCTTCAAGTCTTATACACTACAGGGGCTTCGGAGAAGGTATGAGAAATGTAACCTTCTTTGTCTGTAGTAAATAGATTTCTCCTTCGTCTTAAACTTTTATTCCATTCCAGATGAAAACTCAACCACTCCAGTGTTTTTATTTTGATTCAGAAAGAAAACTCATGCAACGAAGCTACTTCTCCTCCCTCACTTCTCACTGGAGAGCCATTAAATTGGAGGTTGGGAGAGAAACATAGCTTCCTGTTCTCAGAGATACCAGCTGATTATTGGCTTGAATTACTGTATGATAATATGTGCAGAAATGTCTACTTGGTCATTTGATCTCTGGTTATACAGTCTTTACTCTGTCCACTGGTTAAAACCATGATGGCCCTGCTGGCTCTCAGAGTCCCATCAGCAACATTGTGGTCACAGGAGGTGATATGAGTGGCAATGTATACCCCTTCAACATGTATGAGACCTTGGCTTAGGTGATCCCAAGCCACCTCCCTGGGATCTCCATGCTGCCATCTATATCCCACATGCCACAGCCATCATAGGCTGGCGAACTCTGGGAAGCTTGCCGGCTCTCAAAGTAGTCAGACAGAAGAGAATGTACTCTCTTCTCCATCCCCAAAAAGAGACTGGCTGCACCTTCACCAACATCTAATGCCCTTGCTTTCCCTCTAGTTCCTCTTTCTCTTCCTTCAGTTTAAAGGATATTTATCTAACTTGGGTGGTGGTGATAGAATTAGATCATGTATTCTTTAAATTACACTTACACTTAAGATGTGACCCAAATGAACGCAGAGTTGATGCTGGTTATGGTTCTGCTCGGATGATATTCCCTTGGAGCAAACCAAGGTTTGCATTTCTTGGACGAAGTGGAGAAGGAATTATTACAAGATACAAAGAAATTGAGGACAGGGAGTATGATATGCATAAACTAATATGTCAAAATGTTAACCCTTTCTATTTCTCTCAGAAAATAAATGAAATATATCTTGAATTAGTATAGGTTTATTTCATTCATGCATGCCTGGAAAGAGTCCAGCTAGTTGACACATTTATGTAAAGCCAGGTATCATTCTTCTATTTTTCTCTGATGGACAGATAACCAAATTGGGGAACAGATATCCTAATTAGAAACAATCGATTTCTAAGGGATTTATTTGGCAAAAAAAGAAAAAGCTAAAAGCAAGATAAACATCATGTTGCTATCCATGAAAGAAAGTAAGGCCCAAACAGCATGAATTTAGATTAAAAAATTACTTGCATGGAGTGATTATAACTTTTAGATGTGTGAATAGCCAAATATTAATATATGGGAAATGATATTACATCTCAATTTATAAAAAAGTCTTTTATATTAACATAAGCATGATAATAGTAGTAATTTTAATAAAAGCTAACATTAAGTATTTCCATTGTGTCGGACACAGTTCTAAGTGCTTAATATGTATTAATTCATTTAATCTTGACAACTCATTATTATCCACATTTAGGTTGCCAGATTTCGCCAACAAAAATAAAGAATGCCAGGTTAAATTTGAATTTCGTATAAACAATGAATAAATTTTATAAGTATGTCCCAAATATTGACTAGGGCATATGAATAAAAATTATTCATTATTTATCCATAATTAATAGACATCCTTGATTTTTATCTGACAACCCCAACCTCATTTCACAGATGAGAAATCTGAGGCAAAAGCAAAATATATATCATTCTGTGCGTGCCTAGAAACATGATTACTCCAGACGTACTGCCTCGCCAAAGAAGAGCCTTGTTCATTTGCTATCAAATTTATGATCCTTCTGTTGTCTTCATGAAAAGTGATTAATCTCAGTTTGGATTTCCTGGGAATCTCTTCGTATTACTGCTAACTCCAGTTGCTCTGCCTTGAGCCCAATGTGGAACACATTTTAAATAACTCATCCAACTCCATTTTTTTTTATTTCAGGAAATTATGGGGGTACAAACATTTTGGTTACATGTTATGACTTTGCTACATCCCAACCATGATTTGAGACATGTCCTTTACCCCCCTACAATACTCGCCACGTCCATTAGTTGTGAGTTTCCTCACCCCCAACCCCGCTACCCCCAAAGTATATTACTACTGTGTGAGCACCTTAGTGTTGATCAGTCAGTGCCAGTTTGATGTCAAGTACATGTGGTGCCTATTCTTCCATTCTTGTGATACCTCACTTCGGAGAATGGGTTCAAGCTCTATCCAGGAAAATATAAGAGGTGATAGATCACCGTTGTTTTTTATAATTGAGTAGTATTCCATCATATACATATACCATATTTTATTAATCACCCCACTCTTGGTTTGCCTCTTGTGGCAGTTATAATTGGTTAACATGCAGTCTTCATGTGTCTTTATCACTTCATGATTAGTTCATTGAAATGCCTCTTATTGGGGGTCTTTTTCTTAAATCTTTACCAAGATATTTCAACCAAGGCAGTCTGAACTCTAATCTACTCATACAAATGCTGATTCATCACATTGGATTAGGCAATGCTTTCTTAAGGATAACACCAAAGCACAAGTCAAAATAAAAAAATTGAAATTGAGATTTATTAAAATTAAAAATACTTGTGCATAAAAGGATAGCGTTAAGAAAGTGAAAGGACAACCCACAAAGTGGGAGAAAACATTTGCAAATCATATATCTGATAAGGTACTTGCACTCACTACATGTAAAGAACACAAGCACCTCAATAATAATAAAAAAAAACCACAATTTAAAAATGACAAAGGAGTTTAATAAACATTTCTTTAAAGAAGATATATAAATGAGCACATAAAAACACATTAAAAAGAAACATGAAAAGATGTTCAACATCATTAATCATTAGGGAAATGCAAATCAAAACCACAATGAAATACCACTTTACAGGCAGTAGAGTGGCTATAATCAAAAACACACATAATGACAAGTGTTAGACATGATGCAGAGAAATTGGATCCATCATACACTGATGGTGAGATATGTGAACAAAATGGAACTGCTTTGGAAATCCTTTGATGGGTCCTCAAAAAGTTAAATACAGAGTTACCATGTGATCCAGCAATTTCACTTCTATGTATACACTTAAGAGAATTGAAAAGGTGTCCCTACAAAAACTTGTACTTGGGTGTCATTATTCATGATAACTAAAAGGTGGAAACAACTCGAATGCAATTGTCCCCCAATTGATAAATGGAGAAGCAAAATGTAATATAGCCATATGATGAAATATCATTCAGCCTGAAGAGGAATATGGCACTATTACTATGATACAACACTGGAGAACTTTGAAAACATTATGCCAGATGAGAGAGGTCAGACACAAAAGACCATATATTGTATGATTTCATCTATGATTCTGGACATTCTTATGTGTCCAGAAAAGGCAAAGTAATAGAGCCAGAAATTAATAGAGCCAGAGGCTGGATGGAGGCAGAGGGTGGGGATTGAAAGTGACTGCTAATAAGTACAGGGTTTATTTTGGGAGTGATGGAAATTGTCTGAAATTAGATAGTGGTGATGTTTGTGCAACTTTGTGAATATACTAAAAAACCACTGATAAATCACAAATAAAAGCAATGTACTACATGTATTTTCAATAGAAAAATGCATTATGACTACTAGTATTTAATGATTAAGAAAAAAATCAGTAGCAAGACATTGTCTCATAAAACAAATACTTTTTCTGAAAAAATTCTGACATAGGATTGTCCTGAAAATATTAAGATCTGATTATCAAAAAATGATGCCTTGTCACCAGATGCCTTGTCACATAAATAAAAGTTTCTTAAATTCCTTAGGCTTCAAATTCCAAGATACATGTCAGAACTGGCACCCATTCTTGAAAAAGAACATGTGTAAGGCACTTGCAGAACATTAATATAAATAATCACAAAAATATTACAACTCCAAATACACGTCTGTGTCTGTGCACCGCAGAGTAGAAGGAGCTGGGACCAGAAAAGCACACAGGGCAACATTACCACCTCATACACTATAGATAAAAAGGTAAAGGCTTAAGAAGCTACATAAATAGAAAACAACACTAAAATTGGTATTACCAAGTGAGTCAGAAGAAAGCAAATCTATTGGAGACTTGGATGTTTTTTAACAGTTTGTGTGCTTCTTACCTGGAAAATTTGGAAAGGGAAAATAATTGACTTGTTCTCCCCTTTGAAATTACTGTCCACAGATATAGTATTTTAAGCTATAATTTATGACCTGTTTTCAAAAAAAGGTATACAAAACATTCTCTTAGATTATTTTATTTGGTTTCTATCTTTCTTTGTCCTGCAGTCAACTCCTTACGTCCTTTCTCTTTCTGGACATTTGGATTCCAGCCCAGTGGAATTTGATATTCCTTTGGGAAACTGAGTCTCTGTCAGGGCATGTGCTCTTGGAAAGGTTGCCGGTGAAGTTCAGTGAGGGAAGTTCAGCCTTAAAACTCTCTCCTAGAATGATCAGTCTGGATCTGAGTGGCAAAAGTGTAAATAAATGAGGCTCATTTATCCCTTTTGCAAGTCCCTAAAGGGATTGGTTGCCCATTTTTTCCCACTACACAGGTCCTCAGAAGAGGTCCCAGTTTGGTTGATCTAGTTCTGTATATCCTTTGATTCTTGGAGCATCTTCTTGTCCTTTCAGTAAAATTCCTGTTTGTGCTGAATTTACCCACACTGTGTTTCTGTTGTTGAATCGTATTATTCCCTTTCAGTTTACTTATCTGTCAATACCGTGAGAAACTGGGAAAGTATTCTACTATCCAGGAAATAAATCTGCAATTTATACTGCTATTTTAGAATTGCTTTCCACTGCTATCTGCCTCCTCAGGACACACAATTAAAGGAGAGGCCAGCAGAGAAGTCAGGCATGCTTTTAAACTGTTGAGGTATGTTTTTATCCATTCATTGATTTGAAAAATGAAAACCAATTACCTATGTGGAATAGATGGGTATTTAAACACGTATAATGTGTGTGCGTAACCACAATGTAATAATCATTAAATCAGAAAGCATGTTTTCTTTAATCAATTGATTCACTCCAACCCATGAACTAATTTTGTGCACAGTCATCTTTTGGTCTCAATTTCATAACTCTGAGTAATTTCCTAAAAAGTTATAATAATCTGATCTATCTGTTAAACTAGTGTTATTTTAATTCAAAATGTTCATTATTCAGTGCAATATTTTGAAAGTATTGCAAATAGCATTACTAAAGGAAGATGTTCTAACTAATAAGAGAGAATTCTAGCTTATTCTTTTTTATTCTGAATAATTAAAAATTTGCCATTAAAGTGGTTTTCAATGAAAGATATTAACACAACAGAAAGAAATATTAAAATAAAGACAAAATATAGTGGGAGAGGAAATACGATCATGGAAAGATGACTGTACTCCAACCCGGGCAATACTGTTTATTGTAAGAGCACAAGATTAAATTATGGCTTTAATTATGGTAAACAAGAAACAAATAAAATACGATATACTATATTACCTAGTTCTAGTTACTTTAATTAAGGAAGAATAAGCTCAACATGAAAAAGAAACTACTCCTTTACTGTGAATTCTTTAAAGACATTTTTGTATTAATTCTATATGAGGGACAATGGATGGCACAGTTGACAATGTCTCCAGTTGTGTCAGTTCGCAGGCTTTCAGGTGTAGGTGACAAAGGAAGCTAACATGCAGAAACTGGTATTGCCTGCCTCACATATTAATAGTTGCAAGACACTAGGCAGATCCTCTTGACTCAGGGCTCGAACTTGGTAAGCAAGATGCATTCTTTGATGGTTTTTTTCTTCTGTGTCACTTTTCATTTCTTCATGGTTGTGAAATGGCTGTTGGGAGTTTTCAGGTTGAAATCCAGGAGCATAGAGTCTTTCCAGGTAAAACCTCTATTCCTTTCATGAAGCCTAATCAGTCCGTGTGCAGATCATTCCACCAGTCACTTCAACCAGGAGCATGAGATTCTCCATCCCAGGGAAGGAGCTGGCTCCACTGAAAGCTCATGGGCTGATATTGAAGGAGAAAGAGACACCCCGTGAGAAACTGGGTGGTAAGAATGAGGGTAACACATTTCTGTGTCTCTTCATCTTTAAAAAATCTTGGGGAAAATGTTCTATATTCACAAACATTTTGTGTTGCTGTACATGTGTGTTCATTTTTGTTGGTGGTGGTGGTTTTGAAATATAAATGATGTCGAACCTCATATCTAGAGCAATGTGGCACACTGTTGAGGATTTATACGTCAATTTAGAGACAAAGGGACACCAGAGGAGACCTTGAGTTCATCCCCTTCTTGAGAATTTGCACCAATTTTGGGAAACAGTTTTGGATTTCTACTGGCCATGCAATATTCTGATTGTTTAGAGATAGGTAAACCCTAGTGGAAATGTGGGTTTTACTTGCATTTTTGGCCATAGCAAGATTAGTGATGGCATGAAGAATGGGACTTACAAGCTAGAAAAACATTTTTTAAAGAAATGAAACCGTTTGAGAAAATAAGTACATGGGTCATATTTCTGGCTCTTCAGTTGAAATTTAAAATTATATTTAAAAAATCTGGGAAAAACATAAGAAATTATAAATCATGTCTACCAACATTTGCATCTTGTCCTGGAACAATAGCTGTGCAATAAAAAGGAGTTTGGTCAAACTGAATCTCAATCAAGTATAATTACTTACGGAGGTAATACAAGATCACTATTAAAAGCTGGTCTCATCGATAGGATGCAGGCATCCTAAAAGCTCTGACCTCAATATATACGTAAATGTGCAAATTAAGCTCTTAAATATAGCCATCATTTATGACAAAACCCAATGCTTTCTTTAAGAAGAATGTACATACATTGTATAAAATGTTAGTCTTAGGTATCCTACAATTATACAATGTAAAGCATACTTTATTTTTAATATGTGGTCTTCATATTTTCTCCTGAAAGATTTCTTAGACCTATTTCTATTGGCAGATGTTATTTTTTATTTTTAGAGTCACTTAATTTGAGATATACTGAAGAGACACAAATAAATACCAGCTCTTTAGGCTATTGATATTTTCACTTTCTATTGTGTGCTCCCAGAATGCAGGATCCTCGTTTGTACTTCTATCCCTAACTGATGCCTGGAACATCACAGCAGTGCAATAAATGACTCTGAACTCAGCAAAAGTTAGAGTGAACAGCCAGCAATGCATTTCTGGTATTTCATACGTAATAATCGAATCACTCCATTTCTTATGTTATTTGATACCTGATACTTTTATATGTCAACAAAGAAAAATCAATAAATGATTTGTGATGCTTTTAATGGACACTAAACTAATAAGAGAGCTTTACTTTATTGGACAAATCAGGCTCTGGCACAAAACACTCTCTTAATAAATGTTTATTGAATTAATTTATTTCAAAGTTATCTTGAACAGAGAACAACTGTTATTGGTTTGTCAAATTCCTGGATATAAACAAGTTAAGAATAAAATGCAGATAAAAAATTTAGTACTTTGTCTACAATCAAAATTCATGGAATGCCAAAACAAACACAAACCAAGTCATCTTTTATAGACATAAATTGCAGGTCTGAATGAAACTGAATTATAATTTGATTTAATTTAATGTAATGCTTTCTTTACTAAAATGTGAAAGATTCATTTACTAGATTTTAGGATCTGGTATAAATAGGTTGTATTTTATTTTAAGAAAAACTTTTATCCTATACATATCCCCAACCCTATTGATCCAATGAATTTTGGGGGAAGAATAAATTATCAAATAATTAACCTTTATATACTGAGGTTCATTTACATACTGAACTCATATCTGAAAGAGTTTCATTTTATAAAAATGGATTTGTCTTAGTCCTTCTGAAATCTTATTTTAGTTAAAAGTAAGTTTCAGCTAGTCTTGTCCCCAAGCCTGATTGATCCTCAAAAGCACTGGGAGAGCTGTTTAAAAATACAGATTTTGTGATATTTCCCCAGAAATCCTTATTTAGTAGGCAGGGGTGGATTCCCAGGGATTTCTTATGATGAGGCAGATTCAGATTCAGTTATAAGCCAAGAATGCCTGCCTAAAATTGGAGTCAAAAGTCTGAATTTATATATGGATTATTTACAAACTGATTGTCATTATTTTCCTTTGGAAAAGCTTTGCTTCTGAGTTCTTTGAATTGCGTTAACTCTCTGATCAGGTAAAGGTTCATGCCTCCTCACCTCCATCCTTAATAATGTGTTTTATAGTCACACAGAAAATGTTGACTCTGCAATAGAGCCTGCATCCCAGTAAAGTCTTTCTACTCAATGTGCCCGGGAAATTCAGAGTGTATCATTGGGAAAAAAAGAACTTATTTTAGAATTATTTATCACAATGTTCATCTCAGAGTTAAATAAAGCTTACATGTTATTTATTTCTGCACAAACCTCAAGTTTTATTTTTCTAGACCAAAACGCATGAATTATTAGCAAGCTGGGAAGTAGATCATTGTTAAGAAATCGCAGATGATCCAAATAATCTTGTTTCAAATGCCAAACGCCATTATAAGCAGATGTACTGGAGCTATTTTCTAGTGTTTGGCTCATTTGTATAATGGCAAAGGGGGCCTCCCCTGACAATCGTTGTAATCCGGTTTCATCTCAGTGAATTTCCACTCAACGACATCAAACTCCCAACCCCGGAAAAGCACTCAACAATTATTCAAGTTAGGATACTAATGCTTAGAGCATTTAAAAACACATGCTTACAGACAAAAATCCCATCTTTTACATTTTATATTAATGTCAACTTGTGACTAAAATGAAAGAAATATTCTCAGATGCCTAATATACCAAATTCTTTACCACTACTTTGCCCCAGGCACCAGTAGATTATTTCATTACTTTATTGCCTTATTTTTCACATGATTCCTAAATCTCAGATCTCATTTGGGGGGAAAATTCAACTCTGAATTCAATTCAGTCAGTTAAAGCCTTGATGGTAGGAAAAAAGTTAATCAAACCCCAGGCTTATTTCTTCATATGGAGTAACAAGACATTTGGATAGAGCACACTTAAAGCCCTTCTAGTTCTAAAGACTTTTAATTCCATAACTTTACAGATTGATAAACATCTTCAGATTGATAGATTTATAATAGGAATATTTAAATAAAAATAGTGTTCTTATAAGTCAGTTAGAAAACAAAATATGAATTGCTGTTTCATCCTTGACATTATTATTTTTATCATCTTATTTTTCTCTCTTTTATGTCTTATTCCCTCCTTTTAGTTTTTTTGCTTTGATTTTATTCAGATATTTTACCTTCTCTAAAGATATGTGACCTATGATGCTCGCAGTGAGTTATAACTAACTTTGTACATTTCAAGCATATGTTGCTGCTACTACTTAAAATTGTTTCTCATATGCATTTTAATATTTTGATATTTCAAGTACTGATAAAGTTTTAGCAGAAATAAACAAAATTGTTTCACTTTGCTTCTGTTTGTATGTGGGATTTTACACTGCAAGGACTGAATCAGGGACTCAAGATAATTTGTTGATACCAACAAGAAATAGAGTCCTTCACGAACCTTATTATTTTCCTTTCACTTTTTCCCACTTTTAAAATTTCTTCTCCCATAGTTGCTATAATCTCAGGTTAAAAAGAGACAAAAAAGCTACTATATTCTGAATTATTTCTAGAGGATCTTGCATTTAGGAAGCACTAAATACAAGGTTTTTAATAAATGAATAAGAACTACTTGAACGATGACAATTAGAATTTCAAGTTTTCAGTAGAAGTGGAAGCAAAATATAGGCTTCAGTAGGAAATATAATTTCAGGAAATTACCATTCATCTTAGAAATATCTACAATGAAGGGAAAGATTATCTTCATTTTCTAGAAGTGGTTTGAAAAAGTTTGTACCATATAGTAATTGTCCAACACTATTATCACATTTTACAATAAATAAGAGACCAAATAGAATGATGTTTTGTTTTACCTGAGTCATTAAATGTGGAAATTATATTTATAGATGTTTCAGGAATGAAATATCACAAGATGGTTGAAATGCATTGCTTTTCAGGTTGATCCCTCATGCTAATTTTCTCTTTCTCTCAGTCACTTTTCATGCCTCTTTGCATTTTTATTAAGAATTTAAGTTCTGATTCTAAGAAGAGAATATGTTTACATTTAGGTTCTATGCCTCAGAGCCAACATAGAACAGGCAAAATAGGGTCTTAGAAAGAAAAGATGTTTTCAATTCACCTAAAAAGGAGCCATAGTATTTTAAATAATCTACTGACTCAGATAAGCTACTTAACTCACCTCAGAGCTAAACATTTAAATTTTTTATTCCAATGTGGCATATGTAATCTTGACTCCAGAATCTTTGAAATGGAGCAAAAATTCTGTCCCTTCTAAATAATATTATATTCATATCACTGTTCATCCATTAACTCTTCTAATGAGTGTAGTTTTCCAGAAGGATAATATCCATGAATATCCATATTGCTAGTGATATGAATTTGCTTCCTGAATTTCTTATATGGACAAACCCTCTTGAGATGCCTGTTCTAGGAGCAAAACAATTGTGCAATTTTTTGCCCAATAAGAATAGGTCATTCTAAGCTTGGAATAAGCTAGTTGGCATTTTTTTATTTATCTCAAGATGGTAGCTATTTAAAATTGGAAGTGGATTTTACCTCATAATGCTCCAGACCACTGAGTACATCTACGTGATCCAATAATATGGTGGGTTTCACATTCCACTGCTCGACTTTGATCTTATAAAAAGGTCTCTGGGTGATAGCAATCTGCCAAGCTGTGACCAAATGGTGCTGTTCTGGAACCCTGCACAGAGGTGTCAGCCAAAGTAAAATGGCACTTTTACCTACTCTTTAAGCCAAGCACTGAAATCATACTTTAGTTCTTAAAGTAACTGCCATTTTGTTACGAGATCCCATAAAATATTCTTTCCTCTGTTCAGATAGAACCAGTATACTTCAGAAACAAACTGGAAATGACCTCTTGTTTTCCCATATAATCACTATTATGGTGCAGAAAATACTGGTGTAAAGTCATGAAACCAATTCTAAATTGTGGTCTTTTATAGTTTTTCTTCTCTGTTCCAACTTGTGGATCATCTCTCCATCCCTTAGGTAGAAGAGAAGGAGCCTCATTAAATTCTTCCGCATCTCATACATTACCCAAATCCTGAGTGGCAGTTCAGATGCTGAAATAGTTTATCTGCATGAACTGTCTGCTGGCGATCTCCTGAATACTGTCGTCTCAACTGCAGAGGCAGCCTGCAACCAGAAAAGAATTGTATGGCAGCTGGGGTGGAATGTTGGGGTACATATTTGGGGTACATATTCTGATAAACATCATTATCAGGATTGCTAATGTTTCATAAAGAACAAAGAAAGTCATATATAAGTGAGAAAGTGAAATCAACAATTTTCATTGAGTTTTTAAATTCCACTTTTGGGCAACATCTGGTCAGCACTATGGAAAGTTTAGGTTAAATAGTGAACTATTGTGGGAAGCACTGTCCTGTACATTTAGGATGTTGAACAGGATCCCCAGCTAGATGCCAGTAACACCCCCACCCCTTGTGACAATGAAAAATGTCTCCAGACATTGCCAATGGTTCCTCGGGGCATGAGGGTGGGGGGGGGGATTGTCTCCACTTGTAAAGAATCATCTCTCTAGGAAAAAAAACACACAGTATTATTTGTTTCAATTGCTACTTTTTCTCCTTTAAAGTTATGTTCAAGTTTTTAAGATATTAAAAGAGTGAAGAGAAATGACTAGAACTTAAAAGATATAAGTGCCAATTTAACATAAAAGGCAATCTGTTTAGATTCCTCTTTCAGCATTTTTAATATTTGAAGAAGTCATAATAGAATATATGGATATCCAACAAAATAATACAGTGTACTTGGAAATATATCTTAGAAGATTTACATATAACTCATGGAGTAAAAGGTGTAAGAATATTTAGAATCCTTTATCACTCAGAAAACAATATTCCCTCAAATTGTAGGAGTGGTATTTGCTCATTGTTATGAATAAACGCTAACCACACAAAGTTAGACTCTTTTTTTTTTTTGAATAACCATTCATCATTTGGAATCATTAGCTTCCTCATAAAATTGTTAGGAACGCAAAATTATTTTTCAAAACATCATTAGTTACACAGCATTGCATTATAAAAGCAAAGGTCTATTACTCTACCCTTTTCTGCATAAAAACGTGTCAGATATGCATGATCATTTATGTTGATAAATAACTTTTAAACTATGTTTATTGTTAAACATATTAAACTATGTTTATTGGCCCATGATCAGGCCAATATTAGCTCTTCCATTTCAACAGTGATTTTTATAATGAGACCATTTTTTAGATATGAAAAATCTTGAAGTGAAAGAGAATAAATATCACTTTTCATCCAGCTAAAAACATTTTACAAAGCAGTTTTTTTCTCCGTACTCTGTGGCTTCAAGGCTGACTAGTGGCAGCTGCTCTAGTAAATGTTTACCAGCATTTTGTCACTGCCTGTTCTATTCACTGAAGATTTTGGAATCCTTTCCCCCCCTTCTTTGGTGTTTGTTTGTTTGTTTTTTAGGCTTAAAACAAGTGTCACAACTTTCAAGAGAGAGCTTCAAGAGTACCAAATATCACTTTCAGCCAAGACATATTGTTACGAAAGACGAATGTCACAACTATTGTTGGCCTCAGAAATGAGTCATAAAATGGCATTTCTTTCCTTTTTCTAACTTCTCCAAATTACTAAGGCTTTGGAATAACTTGAATTCAATGTTAAAAATTTGGGTCAGATATTACATTCTCTCTTTTTGATCATTACTCAATATAGGAGAGTTTGTCAAGTTTTAGAAATTGATCTCTATGTCCTAAAGGGGTTATTATTTTCACTATTTCTCTGATGTTTATTGACAACCTACTTTGCCAAATAGGGATTTTCTCTAGTAGCAAATGAAATAAACCTAACCCAAGCTGTTTTCGAAAAAAGGAAAATTCATTGTTTCATATAGAAGAAAGGCTGGGGGTGGGGGAATGTCCGGAGGGTACAGAGTGAAGTTTGGGCCTTTTTAGTTTTTTGGTACAGAGAGAAAAATTGATTTCTCCAGAAAGCTGTCTCTTTAACCAGTTTTCTCTCTTTATTTCACGTTGGATTCGTTTCCAGACTCCTTGTGGTGGTAGAATAGCTGCTGGAAGCTCTAGGCCTGAATCTGTCCATCTTTAAGTCAAGTGGAAACGAAGAAATGACAGCTGGTCAGCAGTTGCAGTGAGAGTCTCTTTCTTGGCTCCGTTTGCTCACACTGTCATCTCTGAACCCATCAGTGTAGCTGGGTAGAAGGCAGTGCTCACGTTGCCAAGAGGGTGTCAGGGGCACACCCTGGGGTCCCCAGTGGGCTTGACTCTATGTGCAGCATAGGGGTTGAGTGGGAAAAGGATTGGTCCTTCAGCAGAGTGGTGAATGGACACTGGTGGACACAAGCAGTACCTGCCCACTACATGTGCTCTCTACATTTATACCAAAATGATTGTTGAATAAACAAATAGAGCCCCAAATCCAGATGCTACAAGATAAGCAGAGGCACCCCTGCCCTTAGGTTGTTAAACTGGAAAAATGATCAGGCCCATACAGAACTAAAATAGAAACTAGGAAGAGCTATCAGGCACCATGTTATAAACATTGAAGGGGTTCTTTACTAGGATGCGCAGGGAAGATTTGTAAAGGAACTAGCTTTTGGAAGTGATCCTGAGTAGGACGTGGACATTCAGAAAGGGAGGGAATGGTATGAACAAATAAAGGGTTTTCATGGGAGAGCAAGTAAGTCAGGTGAACTACATCAGGAGTCAACAAACTGTGGCCTTGAGCAAAATCCTGTTTTGTAAATAAGGTTTTATTGGAACACAGCCATGCCCACTTGTTTACATATGGTCTATGGCTGCTTTTGCAGATTTAACTAGTTATGACTGACTGTGTAGCCTAAGAAGCATGAAATATTTTCTACTGGAACCCTCACAAGAAATGTTTGCTGATCGCTGAGCTATAGGATAAATTATGGAAATGGAATGCCATTAGCCTGAAAAAGTCATACTTGCGTAATAATGGAACTCTTGACCAGCAAGTGCAGAGCGCTTTATTTAACACTTAAAATAATGGCGACCATTGAAAGGTGCTGAAAAGCAGATGGTGTGATTAGAACTGAGCCTTACTAATACTCATTTGACTAAAGCGTATAGACTGCACTGGAGGGAGGAAGTGCTTAACCACAAACTTCAACACAGAGTGATCACCAAGGAGCTTGTGATGCCTGTGGATCCCAGCCCCACCCCTCAAATGCTGCTTCAGAGATTAGGCCATTCTCGTGTTGCTGGTTCTCAAGGTCCCGACTTTGGAAAGGTTAAACTGTATTACAAGGAGATGAGTGGCCAGTCATGACTACTATCATGGTTCATGTGAAAGATGACAGCATCTCACTGGATGGTAGGCAGGTTTGCTCCTGTCAGTTGCAGAGCCAGGGCTGGAGTTTAAACAGAGACTCCCAACTTCTTGCACACTCCCCTTGTCTCATAACCCCAGGCTCCATCACTACCATGAAGGGTGTCTTGGGCACCTGGACATCCAAGACCACGTTCTACACACACCCCTTTTCCTAATAGCCAAGTTATCACAGTCTGTTTCTGAGACCACAACCCAGGGAAGTAGTCTTGGAGGTATTTGGGTGGGGGAGTCTAGGGTCCTGGGTACTTGCATCATTGTCCAGAGGGGAGGTGTACACTTCAGGTGGGTAAATTCCCTTGGTCTTTAAAACGTTCTATCTTATGGCAAAGTGTACATCCAGAGGAAGACCAGAGCAGAATCCCATGTGATGTGGGGCCCAAGACTGGGGCCCATGACTGGGGCCCTGATTGCTTGATCTAAATGTGGGGCTGAGAAAGGGAGAGATGTTTTTCAGATATTGCTATGATAAAATAAACAGAACTTGGTAGCTGTTTTGGGCGTAAGAGAGACGGAAAGGAGAACAAGTCAAGGGTAGCAAAGTTTTCCAGCCTAGATGAATGGAAGAAGTATGGTGTCACCTGAAAATAGAAACAGAAAGTCACGAGAAAAAACATACATGAAACAAAAAGAAAAACAAACAAACAAACAAAAAACATCATTTGCTTTGGAAATCTCATGAATGAGGAATAAGAATGAAATCTAAGTAGAGATGACCTGTAAGAATTAGTAAATGTGGGAGAGAGATTAGAAATGGAACATGCAATTTGGTACTAACAGAATAATCTTCCTATATTTATGAAAGCATCCTAATTTATTCTAGCTGTACTGGTCCTTTATTTCTTATCCTGAATTTCTTTCAACAGAGAAATTACTAGTCATGAACTACCTGACAACACCAAGGTAGAGTTTGTAAAGAAAGGCAACAAAAATGCTTAAATATTAATGAATGTGATTATTTCAGTTTATTTAGTGGTACTCCAACTGATGAGCTAGTGCCCTAAAATCCTGTAAAAGTTAATAATGAAAATTTATTTGTAAGGATAAACAATAAGTTTTTATTTTTTGTAAAATTATGAGCTCACAGATTTAATGGATAAAATTATGTGATGTGTTTCAATTCACTGCAAGTATCTTTACTAATACTCAAATTACCCCATGTATGGTTAGTTGGAAATTTTTTAAGTTGGCTTCTGAATCATTAGAAATGACCCCGGTAGTCTTTGATAGCTTCCTTGCCATCAAAACTGTTTGCACCATTCTATTTAAGACCCAGATTCGGGCATTTCTCAAAGGAGCATTAAGTCTTTGTAATGATATAGGCCCTTCGAAGAATATCATATGGAAAAGAAAAGTGCCTATTCTTATTGAGCTGCTTAAATGTATATTGTTTAAAAGAGGAAATTTATAATAATTTTATTCAAATACTACCAGTTAAACATATGGCTTTTACTTAACCTCACCAGTCTTTCCATACATCCTTCCTCCCATGCCCAAAATTGTAGTTGTCAAGACCACCCACATAATTATTTATTCATTTCATTTGCCAATATACACATCACAGGCTCAGAATGAGTCTTCTGGCTTCACCATTAATACAGTGATTAGATGATTATTAAGAAGAACGTGAAGTTTTGTTCTTTGCTTATTCGTTTTGTTTTGTAATTTTTTTCCTTAGAGTATATCCCATTATGGATGTTTAGTCAAATTATTGGGACAGGGTGTGGTTATGACAACTACCTTTATATATACTTAAGTTACATTTCATTTTTTTTTCTAAATTTTATACATTGTGTTTTGTTAACTTATTTTTATAAATGTCAAATATGTCCATATTTCCAAAGTCAAATTTATAAAATTATCTTCTGAAGAGTCTTGCTTCTATTTTAGGCTCCTGCAAACTCTTTCCCAGTCTCTCCTATTGGTAGCCATTTAATTTTTTTTTTTTTTTTGGTTCAACCTTTCATTTTTTAAAACATAAGCCAATATGTAAATGTGGGTATATTCTTTCTATATTTTAAACTCTTTTATAGGATTGGTAGCTCCCTTTATTTTCTTTCCTGCACTTTGCTATTTTTCAGTTATTAATATATCCTGGTGATCACTTCATAGTATTCTATAGAATCATTCCTCATTCCTTTTACAGCTTCATAGCGTTCCACTACGTGGGTGTTCTATGGTTTATTTGACTAGTCTTTAATCGGGACATATTTAGATTGTTTTCAGTATTTTGCCCTTATAAGAAGTATTGCATTGAATTCATTGTTTATGTATTTATATTTATTTTTACCTGTATATCTTTATGAAATGATCCCAGAAGTAGAAATGTTAGGTCAAAGGGTAACTATCTAAATAATTTTGCAAGATAATTGTCACAATTCACTCTATAAGGCCATACCATTTTGCATTCCTGACAGCAGTGTCTGAGAATGCTGTATTCACACAGCCTTGTCAAGAGAGTATTTCATAAAACTTTTGGATTTTTGCCAGTTAGAAAGATGAAAAATGGTATCTTAGTATAGTTTTAATTTTTATTTCTCTAATCTTGAGTGAAGTTGAGGATCTTTTCCTATGCTTATGAACTGTTTTTCTTTTTCTGTGGACTGCCAATTCCTATCTCCAGCACAGTTTTCCATAAAATATCTTTATGATTTAGTGCCTGGCATTTCATGTGTAGCCTAATGGCCTGATGCCTGCTAACTTCAGCCACACAGACCTGCTCCCAGTTTGAGTGAGACAGTTTGCTTCATTCCTTTCTGCTTGTCCCTCTCAGCCTCTGCATGTCCCCTTTGTCTTGCTCCATCTGCCCTACCTTCCAGTATAGTACCCCACAGGGAATGCCTTCTCTCTCTTGCAAATCAGCTCCCTTAAAGTGGCCTGCAGGAATTAATACTGAGCTCTTTAAGAGTACCTGCCTTTGAAGGGGGTTGGTCACAAATACTTTGATGATTTTAAATTTAATATACCTTCTATATTGTTGAAAAGTTATAGTGAGTATGTATTATAACTTAAAATAAGCATATCAAAGAGGAAAAAAATCTTGAATCTCCGTTTGAAACCTTCCTTGTGTCCTGACCAGGTATTTATATAATCAATCCATCCTCTGATTCCACAGCGCTGTCCATCCATCTGTATTATTCTTCTTAGGCTGTCATAACAAGATACCACACACTGGGTGACTTAAACAGCAGACATTCATTTTCTCACAGCTCTAGAGGCCAGAAGTCCAAGATGAAAGTCCTGGCAGGTTTGGGTTCTGGAGAGGTCTCTGTTCCTGGCTTGTAGACAAATGTCTTCTTGCTGTGTCCTCACATGGCCTTTCCTCTGTGTACATGCAGAAAGAGAAAGAGAGAGCGAGAGCTCTCTCGCATCTCCTCTCTTCTTATAAGGACTTACGGGATTAGTACTCCACTCTTTTGACTTCTTTTCACCTTAATTACCTACTAAAAGACCCTTTCTCCAAATATAGTTACATTGTGAGTTAAGGCTTCAACATATGAATTTGGGAGGGAAACAATTCAGTCCATGACAGCACCTACTATCCTATTATGCATCCATCCATTCTTCCATCTATCCATCCTTCCAGTTATCTGTTTATGTTTAATGCACTGCCCAAGTACAACTTCCTACTTAGTTCTTATTCTTTCTTCTGTGTTTTGCCTTCTGTCAGAGTAGGCATTATATTTTCATCACTAATAGATGCTCCAAAAATACTTGCTAAGAAATGGTTCAGATGTTGGTCTTTGGGCATGTGATTGTGTAAATACCACATGTATTTCCTTATTCTTTTCCTGAAGTTACAAGTAGAGGAATATTACTTTACTTTCGCTGATATCTTATACATATCATAAATTTTTTATGACATAATCAGGCAATGCAGTAATATTAAGTCTTTACATAAATTTTTTAACAGTATGTGAATATATGATAATTTTCAGTAACAGTTTCCTATCAGTTAAGTTGGAAGCTTAAGTACTTTTTGGAAATTCTCTAACTCTATTACTACATTACAGTTTATAAAATAATCAGTTTTATTGCTTTCATCATGTTGTTTATGTACTGATAGAAAAATGTACAGACAGCTGAAGTGTTTATAATTTATAAGCAATCACAATTTCCTTAAATTTGTTGAACTTGTACCTAGGCTTTTAAAGCTGGCTTCAGATATGAATGGTACACACAGCAGGCTGTTACTGTGTGCTCTAATCCACTAGCATGCAACGAGAAGTTGCTCTCTGACTCTCCCTAGCTCCTGAGGAGTTACAGTGACAGCAACCCATCAAGCATGGGTTGTGAGACCTCTGGCCTCGGACCAGAAAGACATCCAATCATACTCCCGCCAATAGAACCATCTGTGACAGGAAACAGTGAGGGCAGAGATAGGGGGTGATTCTTGGGACAGCCCTCAGTTTCTCCACTGGTAGGAGGAGAATGTATTGATGTTGCCAGATTTTCTACAGTGTAGAGTGGATGGTGCATATGTGTTCTAGGATCATTTGTGAAATGTTATATTTGTAAGACTAATGTCCTGGAGATAGATGATTTTGATGTTTTTCAAAGTTCCCTGAGCCCTTCGACAGAGCTTATTATAAAAAAAGAAAGTGTTAATGACTAGACATCTTCTCACCTCTGATATTCAGGAGATAATAGGTGTACCTGGCTTGATCTTTCAGAGGGTGGTTACTGAAATGAAAGTAACATGAGATTTGGAAACAGTCATTTGTGGGCTCACAGACCGTATCTGTTGTCACCAGCTATGGGTCCTTGGGCAATCTACTTAGCCTTCCTGAAGTATAAAGGATACAAACACCTATTGTTGATAATATATAATGGATTAAATTAGATTACATATCAGAAGAGCACAGTGTAGTACCTTGCTAATCAATGTAATACTTTTATCTTTATTTTATTCATTTTTAATTTCATCTATGTAGAGCACTTTTTTCCCCCGCATGAGATGGAATAACTTTCTTATGTAGCTTTCTTATGTAGAATTTTTCCCTCATATATCTTTGCAGGGCTTTGAAAATCTGCAGATTTATTTGTATGACACTTCTGTTGCCTGGCATCGCTCATTGAATATCTTCCTTGACTATTTTTCTGGATGCGCTTAATGTCTCTTCTATCCCTCTCCTTCTTTTCATATGCTCAGTGACCCAGAGAACCTGAGTAGTCTTAAGAAATTAAATGTAGCTGCAAAGTAGGGGCAAGAGTTCTGCCATCTGCCAGCTGTGTGAGCTTGAACTTGACATTTTTTACATCTACATTAGCTATTTTATTATTATCCTTAGCTTGGACTGCTATCATTTTGTGCCTGAGTTTTCACAACAAGCTTTTTTGCCAGTTGGCCAAAGTGTAGTCAGCCTGCCTTCAAGTCCACTTCTATAATCCAGGCTAATACACCGGAGCTCCCATGCATTCAACTGCCCAAGAAGGTGATTAGGCTTTGCAAAGCCTCTTATTGTTCAACACCTGTTCCCACATTGATTCAGTTTCTCTTAGGCTACCAATTCTTGGCCTAACCATTTGGATTTGGCAGTAGTAACTAGTCTTTCATTTCCTGACTCTCAGCTCTGCCTTAAGGAGCCTGGCTTGAATATGACCCACCAGCTTTTTCCAGAAATTTCCCCTGTTTCTGGGTCTGCACGCTGGGCAATATCAAGTAAAAGTTTGAACCCCAGCCCTGCTACAGATTTGCAATATGAACCTTGCTAGATGGCTTGATCTCTGTAGGCCACATGTGATGGTTGATTTTGTCAGCTTGGCTAAGCCATAGTACCCAGCTTTTTGGCCAAACTCTATTCTGGATGTTCTTGTGAAGCTGATTTTTGGATGAGATTGACGTTTAAATTGTTGGACTTTGAGTAAAGCAGATTGCCATCTGTAATATTGGTGGGCATCATCCAACCAGTTGAAAGCTTTAAGAAAAAAGACTGACTTCCCCCAACAAGAGGGACTTTTGCCAGTGGACTGTCTTCAGACTTGAACTGCAGCGCTTTCCTGGGTCTCCAGCCTGCTGGACTGCCCTGCCAAATTCACAAACACATGAGCCAATTCCTTAAAATAAATCTCTCTCTCTCTCTCTTTCTATCTCTGGAAAAGGTGAGGACAACTTCATTAGAGTTGTGAATACTGGAATGTAAGCTTAAGGAGTGGAATTTTATTCAGTGGGCAATGAAGTCTCACTGAAGGTGTTTCAGCAGATTTTCTAAGTGGCTGCTGAGTGTCTAATAAATGTTGAAATCTCACACTTTTAACAGGAACCCTGTTGCCTTGGAAGGGGAGAGTAAAGGAGTTGTGAATTGGGAGACATGGCAGTGGTTGGGTTGAAAAGAAGAAGAGTTCAAAGTAGAAAGCTGTTTTGTCACACCATGAATCAAATGCAAAAGAGGCAGGGAAACTGCATTTTGTCCCAGGCTCCCAACCTGCCTTTTTGGTCTCAAGAACAGTACTTAACACATAGAACGCTTTCTCGATGAGAAAGGCACTGTTCTAAGTGCTTAATAGGTGTCAACTCATTTGTTCCTCAGAATTAAATATTTTATTATCCCCATTTTTACAGATAAAGAAACTGAGACAGAGAAGTTAGGTAACTTACCCAAGGTCACACAGCAGGAGAATGGCAGCTACTTTATGATGCCCCCTTGCACACTGCCAGGCAAGACACTAAGTAGTGTGCAGCTAGAGCACTATTTAAATACTGCTGATTTAAAATAGGGTACACACATCATTTTCTCTTTCTTCTTCTTGTCCTGTTTTTTTTTTTTTTTTTTTTTTAATACCTCTGGGTTGAAAACAACTTCTTTCCTCTTCTAAACAGCACACTTCAGAAGTGTCTTGGAAGCTACAGAGACAACTTAAACTCTACATGAGCAATTGTTCCACCAAGGGAAAAGTGCCTGCCTGCAATTCTTTGCAATCCTCCAGCAAGCCATCCTGAACAGGTGAATGACTCCGCAGCGCAAAGGAGCCGAACGACTCCTTCCACGTGACTCTCGTTTTGGAATACAGAAGAGGATTCAGTATGTCTTACCAGGTTATTACAAAACAAACCTGCTGTTGCCTAGCTTGTTTTATGGCATCTGACACCAGATTTTAAACACGATAAAACAAAATAATGTATATCTTTTTCTTTAGTGACACAGAAACCTTTTTTTGCTTTATTCTTTAACGTTAGGCTGTAGGTATGTCTACCACTGCTAATCATCTGTTATTGAGACCATACCTGCTCATGTGTACTTGGCTTGGATCCAGAGAAGATCACGTGCTAAATCTGAATAATTTGGAATAGGGAATAGGTGGTTTTGCAACAAAGGCCGTTTAAGTTTTATTATTTTTATTTTCTTAAGAAAACCATATCATCTCCTATTATTCCTGACTAAAGTAATTTTCTATTTTCAATAGTTCTTCTAGAGAGTGATGCATCTTAGTTCATGCATGTTGCAAACATTATAATGATGCCATTCTACACTGCAGCTTTCCTTCTTTTGTTCTTTCATTCGTTTCCCCATTTATTTATTTAGGGCCTTATATATGCCATTTGCTACACTCTTATGGAATAGTGAGAATTGTGGGATACGTACACGTTAATGAGATGGTCTCTGCCTTGAAGGAATTTAAGACCTTTAGAGGAAAAAAATGATATGCATGTGCTTTAACACAAAGAAAACTATGATGCCGTGTCAAAAGAAAAATAGCGACTTTTTGGAGGCAGGTAGAAGTTGGGGGAAGGAGGTGGTGTGAATTGAGGGGAGAATTTCTGTGACTCCGTGAGCTAAACATTTAGCCAGCTGAGGTGTGTATCACTCCAGGGAAAGTTATTCAAACCTTCTCTGAGCACTTGATATATATGCATGTCCCTGTTTATAAAGACTTCATTTCCCTGCATCTCTTTCAACACCATCTCTACCCCTGGCTACCTTTTTAACACAGCCCAACAAGTTCTGACAAGAGCATTCTGCTGAATAAGGACAGGGCTTAAATCAGATGCAAATTTCTTAATACTTCCTTTCCACTTACTTACATTTGCCATTTATATGCAAATATCAGTCTCCTCTCTGGTCTCATTGTAACATGTTGTCCCTCCAGCTTCATCCTAACCTGGCTTTAGACAATGGAGACCTTTGAGTTTGTTAAATCTAGATCCATACTTAGCTGTTTGTCCACTCAGTAATTCAAAAGCCAAACGTCCTGGATCATAATTCTTCAGGAAATAGCTCTCCATAAAAATGTATATCAGAGTCTGGGTGATAATGTAATCATAAACTGTGGGTGTTAGTCAAAGTGCTTAAAGGTAAATTTTCTGGCTGTATTCCCACATCCATGAAAGATGAGCATTTTTCAAAATCTCCAGTTTAGCAATCTGATGCTTTTGGCAGAAACACGCACTATTGTATCACAAACAGGCTTGTCTAGCACGTAGTAAACCCAATCAGGACATTTCACTAATGTATGCATCTGCATTGATTTTTGTGTTTTCCTTAAATGCTTTTTTCTGATGAAATCTATCCTGTCGGCTCAGCTCCTGAGATAGAAGCTGAGCTCTGCATTCTTCTTGCAGCTCAGGGTGAAATAAATGCTTGTCTAATGCTGTATGGCTCAATGCCTGTGTCATATCTATGCATGCCATAAAAGCAGTGATAAACATGATATATTTTTATGACTCTGAATGCTCTATGTGTCAATAAAATATTTTTTAAACTGGATGAAGGCTGCAGTGAACCTGCCTTTCTGCTGAAGCACTGAGTCCCAGTGTCCCAGACCTGATTCAGCCCGGATGGCAGAATCATCAATCGTCTGTGATGAAATTAGGTGTCTAGTACTTGTGGCATATGCAATGCTTTAGTCCTAATGGTCTAAGAGTTTTTTTTTTTTTTTTTTTCTTGATACACATTGAGAAACGCTTCTCTTGCTTCTTGTTGGGGAAATGGATCGCAGCTATAATCGACCAGATGAGCTAAACGACCTTTCCTTATTGGAAATGCCCTGGGATTTTACAAGAGGAAAAGATCCATATATGCAAGAGAAACTGCAGTGTAAACTTTTCAGAGGCGCTTTAATAGGCTGCTTTAAAACTATAATTTAAAGGTGGAGGAGCCCCTTTACAGAATACTTCTATTGGCTGAAGATAAGATTTCTTTCAAGCTTTGGAGGGGCAATGTTGTTTATTGTGTAGCAAACCACAAATGAATGATGTTGTTAATAGTATTACTGAAGACTACACAGCACTTTATATTTGCTGAAGCATTTTATGTTTAGTTCTTGAAATAACATTTAGAAGAATGAGTTGTGTCTTATTCCATTTTATAGTACATAGTGCTTAAGGAACTTCACACAGTAAACAAATAATAGCCCAGGGACTAGAGCATGTCAGGATGGGTTAGACCCGGTGGGTCTTCCAGCTACCCTACCCCATGTCCCCAGTGCTTTAGTAGAAGTAACAATCAGCTAGCCATTCTATAATGAATGTATTTTGAATGAAGGACGATGAATAAAAATGCATAATTTAAATGGTACTTCCTTGCCTGTTCACAAATAAAGGTCAATGACAAATACTCTCATCATCTTTAAATGCCTGATATAGAGGAGATTTTTCATCTCTAAACCTGCAAGTTTACAAAATAGGCTGAATAAGAACACTCTTCTACATGGAATATGAAGTGTGCCTGTTTCATATTTTCCCTAGACAACTCTCTGTACCTGGGTTTTGTTGTTGGGGAATTGATGTTGTTTAATTTTGTTTCATTATCATTGGAAGCAGTAAAAGGAACTAACGTTTATTTACTATTTATGATTTATGATTTACTATTTACTATTTATGAATTGCTATACAATTCTAGGCCCTAGACTAGGCACTATACATCTATTAACAAGCAGTTCACAGTTTCCAAACAACTTCCTAAGTTGATCTGCTTTCCAATTTTCTGATTCTCATTTCAGAGGGAAAGAAAAGCCTCTAGCTCCTTGGGATATTGCTCCTTAGCATAGGGCTGTGCATTGCAAATCTCCCCAGAACTGCTGGTATTTACATACCAATTTGACATGCATTAGAATTTTAAGGGTCCTTGCTCTAAAATGTTAGCCCATCAAGCACATGAAGTGGAATGAAATGCATAATGTTAACATTGCTTTCCCGTTCAATTACATTGCGTTTTGGCCAAAAGTTAAGTTGACACAGATCTGTCAATTCCCTTTTTTTATGATAGCCAAATGTCAAGTACATTGCAAGTGAACATTGGCATATAACAGATCGATAAGAAATCAATGTTAATAAGGCCTTTACCGAGGTCCAAATTACACACTGAGATGAGAACCAATGAAATTTTGCAAGAAATCAGGTCAGGGCAGATTTCAGGTTCTGGCTCTCTCTGGTTCTCTCTTAGATAATATACTGCTTTCATTCTACTGTGTGATAAAACTCTTTTTGAAAGCAAGGTTGCTAAGCAATAACAGCATCCACTGTACAAGTGCGCCTAAGCTTCTCAACATCGTGATGTATTTAATGTCATTTACAGATGTACTCTAATGCAAATTTAATTTATTTCTTCGTTGACAATGAATTTCTAGTATAGACGAATCAAAAACTTGACTCAGGCCTCAGAGCTAGTCCTAAGTGTGTCAGATCAGCAATAAAATCATGGCTTATTAATTATAGAACTAAAGTCTTTCTAATTTTCAGTCACTGATTTTCACAGTGGTAGGTAGGAATCTTGACAACTCTCACCTGAGTGAGTATGCCATTGTTAAAGAAAATCCAGAGCTGGATAGTAGTTTAAGTGGTAAAAACAATTTATTCACAAAAACCATTGCAATGGACAATTAGAAACCTTAGTACAGACCTGAGCTCAATTCCAAATACAACAAGGTGTGTATGGGGTCGGGGGTCAGGGGTGGGGGTTGATAGATAGACAATTACTAAGAGAAAATATCAGGGGTAAGGAGGGATGTTGGCTAAATCAACCTAACAGAACTCTTGATCAGACATCTGTGGGATGGTGAGGTTGAGAAACATGATCAGATATACAGGGTGAACAGATATTTAGGGTGGGGGAGGCCTTGCTAAAATGACATTGGATTCTTGCTAGAACTGGACTCTATAAGGAAGAACAAGTTTTGACCTAAAGAGAGCTCAGTGGAGCCTAACCAAAGTTTGCTCAAGGAAAGGATCTTGTCACCTAGAATGTGCAAATATCTTTAAAATAACAGAAGTACTATTAAATTGAAGACAAATGTTAAAGCATGGCATATTCTGGAATGTCCTTATCCACAACTTAACCAAAATCATTTGATTTCTCTGAGACTATTTACTCAGATAATGGAAATAAAACATTTAGCACAGTGCATATTGTATTAGGATTTTTGGTGTCTGTTAAGCATTGAAGGTATGATAGCAATTATTCTTAATTTGTTTCTTCTTTATCAGCACCAACAGGGAATGTTGGCAAAATTATGGACTTTTTTTGTCAGAGATCAGGATTCACATTACCAGCTCTGCAATTTTTGTGTGTGACTCTAGAAAAATCACTTATTCATCCAGCATCTCCATGCTGCAATCTATAAATTGAAGATAACAAAATTATCTAGGAGGAAAATTATTAATAAAGAGGAGCATAATATTAGTAAATATCACATATAAAACATTCAATAAAAACAAAAGTTATAATATTTCTAATTGTTATAACAATATACAACTATAAATATATATAATTTGTATATGTAATATAAACATTGTAACAAATCATATGTTATATACATAATATGTATGATAGTGTACAAATTAAATATATGTATCATAAATATTATATTTTTGTTATTATTATTATTATTCACATTTATAAATAGACATACTTAGTCATGTATTTCTGCCAACAAATTATCTCTACTTTTATTTTAAACTATGGAACAATTAGAAAAGTAATTATAGCAGTAAATCTTCACCAAAAAAGGAGTAAAAAATAGAGGAGATTTTTAAAAATCAGTGATTAATGATCAACCAATTAAAAAAGAAAGGAAAGAAAAGAACTTCTTGATTACCACCTCCGTGTTTTCCTTCTTTAACTACATTGTATTCTTAATTCTATCTCCTTTGTGGATTGGAAAAAAGCATCCAAATGGTCCCCTATTCACTTATTAAGAAAATGAAAACATATCATTTCTCTTCCTTCTCCTTGAGACCCACCACCATGGAAAGCATCAGGATATTAGGGAAATTATTGAGGAAAACTTCCCTGGTATTGCCAGAAATTCAGACATACAGATACCAGATGGACATTGAACACTGGGAATATTCATAGCAAATAGGTCATCTCCAGGACACATATTAATAATAATCAACTTGGCCAAAGTCCAAATGAAGGAGAAAATCCTGCAAGCAGCAAGACGCAAGCAGCAAGACGAAAGCAGCAAATAACCTAGAAGGAAAACCCATCAGACTAACTGCAGACTTCTCAGCGGAAACCTTACAAACCAGACGGGATTGGGGCCCCATCTTCAATCAACTTAAACAGAACAAATGCCAGCCTAGAATTTTGTATCCTGCAAAACTAAGTTTCACAATTGACAGAGAAATTCTTTTCCAGACAAGCAAACACAGAGGGAATTTGCCATGACCAGATCTGCCCTGCACAAAATATTCAAAGCAGTACTATACACAAATCAGTACAAGAGACATCCACCAGTGTAAATTCACCTAAAAAAAACCCCCAAAACTAACAACTCCTATAAAACAATAGAAGAGGTAAAACAAAGCAATAAGGGCCCACCCAACAGGATGAACAGATCAACATCCCACATATCAATGCAATCAATCAATGTTAATGTACTGAATGCACCTCTCCAAAGACATAGACTAGCTGAATAGATAAAAAAAAAACACAACCCAAGTATCTACTGTCTCTAGGAAACACATCTAAATCATAAGGACACACACAGACTCAATGTGAAAGGATGGAAAAAAATATTCCATGCAAATGGAAATCAAAAGAGAACAGGAATAGCTATTCTCATAGCAGAAAAGAAAATGACTTTAAGCCAACAAAGGTAAAGAAAGACAAAGAGGGTCATTATATAATGGTAAAGGGAGCTATCCAACAAGAAGACATTACAATCCTAAATATATATGCACCCAAAACAGTAGCTCCCAGATACGTGAAGCAAATTTTGCTAGAGCTAAGCAAAGAAGTAAACAGCACCATTGTAATTGCCAGGAACTTCAACTTTCACTGTCAGAACTTGACAAATCACCAAGGCAAAAAATAAATAAAGAAACAATGGACTTAAACCAAACCTTAAATCAAATGAACCGAACAGACATTTATAGAACATTCTATCCCAAAAGTACAAAATATACATTCTTCTCAGCAGCGTATGGGACATTCTCCAAGCTTGAACACATCTTAAACCACAAAACAGGTCTCAACAAATTTAAAAAACTCGAAATCATACCATGGACCTTCTCAGACCACAGCAGAATAAAACTAGATATCAAGCACAAGAGAAACCTGAAACCTACACAAAGTCATGGAAATTAAACAACCTATTGCTGAGCAAAGACTGGGTCAAGAATGAAATTAATGGAAATAAAAAAAATTATTTGAACTGAACGACAAAGGGGACACCAGCTATCAAAATCATTGTGCAGTTGGCTCTCTTCTGCAAGAATCAGCCATTGACAGGGAGAACAACTCTACAGCTCATTACATCATCTACCAACTCAATCAAACAGGGCGTGGCTGATTCTTACTCACAAGCATCACCCACCATCTTGGAGATTAAGATGTGGGTCCCAATACAATTCACACTGCTTTGAAGAGAGGAAGCCAGCAGGATAGAAGTAACGTGAGAGGACGCTGGTTTTTAGGAGAGAAACAAAAGTTACAGACAGCTTAATCTGTGAGGGGTGCAACT
Organism: Lemur catta; assembly: GCF_020740605.2. Taxonomy (NCBI): domain Eukaryota; kingdom Metazoa; phylum Chordata; class Mammalia; order Primates; family Lemuridae; genus Lemur; species Lemur catta. The sequence continues at coordinate 15,286,271 of NC_059128.1, forward strand.
GCACAGCAAAAGCATTCCTCAAGGGAAAATTCATAGCCTACAAGGCCTACATCAAAAAGACAGAAAATTCACAAATTACCAACCTATTGTCACAACTTCTTCTCCCTTGGCGATACCTATAATTTGAATGTTAGTTCACTTCACATAGTCCCATATCTCTCTCAGTGATTGCTTGGAGTTCTTATATTCTTCCCTGCCTCTTTGAATGATTGGGTTATCTTGAGAGCCTTGTCTTCAAGCTTTGAGACTCTTCTTGGTTTAGCCTGTTGTTAAAGCTTTCTGATGCATTTTGAAATTCCCTGAATGGCTCTTTCATTTCTTTAAGTTCTAGTATATCCTTTCTTATGTTGTCTAGATATCTAGTGACTTTTGTCACTTATTTTTATTGATTTCCTGAAATATTTTTTGGCTTCTTTTTGCTGATCTTCTACTTTCTTTTCAATTCCATTCATCTTATTTGCCATCCATATTCTGAATTCCATTTCTGTCATTTCTGCAATTTCCCTGTGGGTGGGGTCCACTCCTGTAGTTCTGTTGTGTTCCCTTGGGGGTGTTGAACTACTTTACGTTTTCATGTTGCCAGGGTTCTTTTGCTGGTTTCTTCTCATCTGTCTCCCCTTCTCTCACCTCTGGTTTAATAGGATTTTAGGGTACCTGTTCTCCTTTCCTGGTGCCTCTCTTGAACCAAGACCAGGAATGATGGCTGCTGAAGGCCGGGGGCCGGGGGGAGGGGGTCCTGAGTGAAGTGTTGGACCTCAGGGAAGTTCTTCTAGGCTAGCAGTAGTCGTGAGGACTCAGTAGTGTGGTCTTGGTGTTCAGCACAATTCTGGAGTCTCAGGGGTGGAGTTTCAGGCCCAGCAGGGGCCAGGAGCTACAGGAGAAGAGCCTCAGACTTAGACACAGTGACAGTTTCAGAGCTGGCTTTGGGGATTTCAGGATCAGAGCCACCCTATGGGGGGCTGTTCAGGACTGCTAACGCCCTGTCTCACAGTCCAAAGGCCTAGGGTCCATGTAGGTGGGCTGGTGCCTCTGTTCAGCTCAGGTTCTGCCCCCACACCTAGAAACCACTGATGCAGTTGTCCCAGACTTCCTAATTGGTACCTGTGGTGCCTGGGGCTCTTGCTCTGTTCAGCCCCATGCTGGGGAGGGGGCATGCTCAGCCCCCAGTAACAGGGCTTACACAGGGCAGCGTCGTTCCCTCCCCAGCTTGGCAGGGATGATGCAAAAGCTGTTGCTGGGTGGTTGGGTCTTGTGCAGACCTAGCTTTGTGCACCAGAATGATCAGGATGGTTTCAGTTGCAGAAACCTGGGATTGGCAGGCACCAGGTCTCTGTCATACCTGCTCTCTGGTGGAATGTCTCTTCACAGACTCTGAGCAGCTCCCTGATAAGCCCAGTGGTCTGCAATGGAGGAGAGAGACCCCTCACAGATTAAGCTGTCTATAACTTTTGTTTCTCTCCTAAAAAGCAGTGTCCACTCACATTACTTCTATCCTGCTGGCTTCCTCTCTTCAAAGCAATGTGGATTGTACTGGGACCCACAGCTTAATCTCCAAGATGGTGGGTGATGCTTGTGAGTAAGAATCAGCCACGCCCTGTTTGATTGAGTTGGTAGATGATGTAATGAGCTGTAGAGTTGTTCTTCCTGTCAATGACTGATGCTTGCAGAAGAGAGCCAACTGCACAGATGTTCTTTTGTGCCTGTGATAAGCTCTAGTCCTTCAGGTGAAACACTTGATTTGGGAAGGGCCCTATAGTACCAAGGGGGTTGCTTCATCTTCCCCACAGCAGAGGTGGTTGGAGGGGCAAGGCTGGGCACAGTTAGGTTGTGCATGTCTGGAAGGCTTTGCAAAGCCTGGACAAGTCTCAGAGGTCATCATCCCAACCACTGTGCTGTAGGGGCACCGGGAGGAGTGTTGAGGCCAGCTCTCCAAGCCCAAAAGGCTGCTTGTGAGGGAGGGGCTGTCCTTCCCAGACTGGCTTTGGGGAGTGAGCTCTACCCCTCTTGCCTTGCCTCTGCCCTTGGGCCCTGAACGCACTGCACTAGGTTGCTATGGTGCCACTAGCTGGGATCCTCCCCAGAGGATCTGCCCTAGTGCCACAACGTGGCTTTCTGCTGGAGGATGGAGGAGCCCTTCTCTGGGCTCTGAGTCTCCCTGGGTTTGGTCCTCGCTGATATCTTTTTGTCCTTTATCCTCTTCCTTCTCTGCTTTACAGTTTTCCTCTGTGAGGTCCCTGGCAAGCTCTGGCACTACTCTCACTGAAATTCATCTGCGCTGCTGCATCCCCCTCCTGTCTCCCCTGTCTGAAACCCTTCCTTCTCTCTGGAATGGTCTGGCAAGCATGGTCTCTAGTCAGCTATCTTGCTCCATCTCTCCTCTATAGCATTTTTTGCTTTTTAAATTGAAATTCATCCATCCAAGACCATCCATTGCAAGAGACAAATCAGATTGGTCACTCCTTCTATCTTTTTAATTTATATTGCCTGGTGATAATGATGCTTTGATGTCTACTTCAGAAACTTTTGTTTCCCAAGAATCTGTAGTAGTAGCTCTGGATGATGACAAACTCAGTTGACAGTGAGCCATTTTGTTTGTATTTAACAGTAAAAACTTATTAACTAAATGGTTTTTACTTCATCCCAATGCTTTAGTAAAAATAATAGCAGATAACATACATTGAGCATCTATCTATTTTGTGACAAAGATCTTCTAGATTTGGTTTTTATAGATGAAGAAACTGAGGAGCAGAAATATTGATCAACATTTGAGGAACCACATGGCTGGTGAAGATCAGAATTTGAAATTGAATTTAGGCAATCTAAGTTCAGAATCTAAGTTGGTCATTTGTTTTTCTTCTTGTTTTTTTTTTATCCCCTCCCTCCTAAGTTGATCGTTTTTATAATGTGTAGTATTACCTTCGTTATCAATCTTTTATATCCTCAAAACATAGAGACAAGACTAAGTAGATTGTATAAAAATATAGAGCAAATGTTTGAGAGAATAAGATTTAAATTCAGGGGTCCTTAAACTTTACATTAAAGATTCTTGATTTGGAGATGAGGACAGAATTAGTGTGTGATAAAATTTTACATAATTCTATTTTTCTACTAGCTATGTAAATACATACTTCAGCAATTTCTCACCACTGATATTCCTCACTGTTGTTTGCCTTGCAAACATATGGAATTTGCAATTAGCAGTTTATAGTCCTGATGTTTCACTTTCCTGTCATCTGAGCTTTTTCTCAACTTAGTACTATAAAAACCTGCCAAGCCTATAACAAGCTTTGAAAGATGAAGCACAACACTTGAGATAACAGCTGACACGACGATCAGATCTGGTCTCTGTGTGTGTCAGCCTGTTTCCAGTCTGTTGCAGGACTTTCCCGGGTCCACAAGTTTAAGTTTATTTGTGTAACATTGCAAAGTCCTAGCCATGATAATGGGCTATATTGTCTCCACAAGACTTTTAAATCTTCATGAGTGATTCAGGTTCTGTGTAGTAAAGAATTTGACCTTGCCCAAAAACAGTTCTGGATTTTGTCCTCACCTTGTAGGAGGTAGTTTCATATCTGATAAAAGTGCCTTTGTTTAGGGGGAGGGGGTTGCCACACAGGATCTTTAGGTGGAGCCAGCCACACCTAATAATATTAAGGTGGGGCTTAATCACATCAGAAAGAGCAACCATGTGATTTAGGGTAGGGGCTTTGGATCCTGCAGTATCAGTCAATCTTGATACTGAGTTCAACCATGTGGGCAATCAATCATTCATGCCTATGTAATGAAGCCCCAGTAAAAACTCTAGACATGGAAACTCGGTGAGTTTTTCTTATTGGCAATACTCTATGAGTAGTGTCACACGTCAGTGCTGGGAGAATAATGCATCCTGAATTCATGGAAGAGGACAATAGAGCACTCATGTTTGGAACCGTCCCAGACTGTGTCCTATGTGTCTCTTCCTTTGGTTGATTTTAATCTGTATTCTTTTCCTGTAATAAACCGTATCTGTGTGTAGAATAGCTTTCAGTGAGTTATGTGAGTCCTTCCAGTAAATTGTGAAAACTGAGGGTCATTTGGGGAACATTTTGAACTTGCAATTGGTGTCAAAAGTTAAGGTAGTCCTGGGGACTATGCCCTCAAACTTTTCAGTTTAGCTAATTCAGTTTAGCTTCACTGAAAAGAAAGAGAGACAGAGAGAGGGAAAAAGAGAGGAAATAGAAAAGGATCTGGCTTTGAACTTTGTTTATTATGTCCAAATCTTGGATTAGCTCCATAATAATTATGTCAACTTGAACAGCTTATTTCAACTCTCTGATTTTCCGTCTAATAATATAGGAGTTGATACAATATACCTCTTTCAGGAAAGTAGTGAGGATCAAAAGATACTATGCATTTATAGAATGTTCCCAGCATGATTCTTGACTCCTGGTAGGTAGTTCATAAACACTATTTTATTGTGTGAAATTCAGGAAGGAATCTTGTACACAAACTGACAGAAATATCTATTCCTAGCTAACAGTGGTCATTTCCGGCACAGATTACAATGACTACAAGAGTTGGGTGGAGTGAGGGATGTTCCAGTTGTAGGGAGTGAATAAGTAAATGTGAAACAACTCTCCACTTCATATACCTCCACAGAGAAATGATCCAGGAAAAGATTTAGAGAACTGCTAATGGAAAATGGAAACTGTGGCTCTGATGATGACAATGACCTTGTTTAGGAATTACAAGCTTGTGAACGTAGGGAACATTTAAGTTCAATGGTTTATTCCTTCAAAAGACATTTACTAAAAATTTTCTATGTGCCAAACACTGTTCTAGGAGCTGAGGAATTAGCAGTAAACAGACATTTCTCTTCTCATGGCGATTGAGTTCTTGTGGGGAAAACAAAAAATAAATAAATATATGACATAAATGACAGGTAATAATTGCTATGAAGAATTATTTGTTAGTAGGTAGTCAGGGCAAGTCTTCATGAAAAGATGGTATTTCGTCAGAAACCTGAGAATAGTGAAAGGACAAGCATTGTCAATACCTGGGGAAAAAGTGTCCAAGGCAGGGAGAAACCTATGGTGGGACATTCATGGGTGTATCAAGAGCAGCAGGAAATCAGCAGGGCCAGCGCGTTTAATTTTACTAATACACTCTAGTCAATTTATAAATTTTAATTTATTTTAATTATATTTCAATGTAATATTTTAAAATTAGAAAAAATATTTCCAACAGTCTTCTGAGGTAATATATAACTAAGAAAAAAACTTGAAAGAACAATGTAGTGAGACTTTTTCAATGAACAATTAGAAAGGACTATGAAAGGACAGTAAATAGACTATATAGTGAAGAGCCAACAGGCAACAGTCAGATTAGTGCACTGACAGCAGCAGCCTGGATGTGCTCCATGAAATATATTAACTTACAGCTGATATCATTATAGGACCACTGAAAACCATTAGTAAAGGGATAGATTATTCCAGTTTGCTAGTTGGAAAAAAATTAGGTTAGGGTTTTCCCACACACCATGTACCAAAAAAATTTTTAGATGAGTTATTTAAATATAAGATCACAATCCATAAAAATGAGACTAAATCATGAGTTAGTACTTAGAGAATCTTGGAGTAGAAAATAACTTCCCCACAATTATCTGTAATGAATATTTTTTTAATCAGATAAGAAAACAAATATTTGAAGGGGAAAGGACAATGACTACACTAGGCACTTTTCTGATGTTTCAGCATATCTCTGTATTTTTCAGTTTTATTTGTGCTCTATGCATAAGCCTGTTGGTGTTACCTTAAATTTTATTTTTCACTTAATAATGAGAAGTTTTCATCATCATAATTCTTAAATTTAACATTATGTGAAGTTAATTTTTGTCCAAACAATTCTTTAAAAATTATGCTTCCCCATATAAGAAACATAAGAGTTTAGAAAAGCTTCAAAAAATAATCATATTGCTCAGATACCTGTACAAATTCCCTATGAATTGTAAACCCTGAAAGTCCTAATAGTTCTAGAGGCCATGACAGAACACCTTCCATGGAAGGAGACATTTGAGAGTATTTGGATCCCACTTTGAAAGTAGGATGTTTTATTTTCCCCTCCATTTCACTCACAATCAGAAACATATGGAATGTTTTATTTGCAGGCTACAAAAGCAAATAAAACAAGCAATCCTGTGTTGGAAAGAATTTATTCTTCCTGTGGATCAGTAGCCTAGCTCTGTGTCCAAACTTCCAAGCCTATTACTTTCTCTCTACAGTCATCAAGGTTAATAGCTGCTTCTGTATCCACTGTTATTGCTTCCCCTCTGGGTGGTGTTATTAGGGAAAGCCTCGTTTTTCTGTCCTGATGTCCATTATTCTGTCCTCTTTTTCTGTTTCTTGGAAATGTGTTGTTTTACCTGATTATTGCCAGTTGCTCTATCCAAAATTGCTGCTTGTGTGGTCATTCTGCTGATAGCGCTTCTTGTCTCTCTCCTTGAGTCCCTGAGTTCTCTATCTGAAGGTGTTCTCTAGTCATGGGTACCTCATTCCTATGGGGTTTTGATTATGAACCTAGAGGCAGGTACATGAGGATGCATCCTTAGCCAAGCCCTTGGCATCTCCCCTCTCTCGTACATAGTAAGGAGGTGCTGAAAGGATATTAACTAAGTTGCTTCATCTTCTGATAGTTATATCCTTCATTACTGGAATAATATTTTCTGCAACAGGACATTATGAGTAAATAGAATGAAAAGACACTGGCTGCTTTTGAGGATTAGACACAGAATTTGGTGCATCAGTTTGTGCTACTGGATTGGATCTGATTACTAATTTTCTATGTGTCTTACAGCTTGAAACCTCTCTGAGAGCAGTATTTCTTAGCTGTTCAACAATATTTGAATAGCCTAAGTGAATAGATTGGCTGCTAAATTGGCATTTCCCCCTGCTTTCCTGGGACCACTTCTCTTTAGACTTCATTTCCACCTGAAGAATGTTAAACTCTTACCGTAGATCCTTTCACTTCCTTCCTCATCTTAAGACTCTACAGCACCCCCAAAACATGTTCTATGAAGGTAGAAAATGGAGATTGTGAACCACACAAAAGTGAATAAGTAAAGCATTTGTGAGATAAATGAATTACAGAGTAGAATATCCACAATTTGAATCAGGGATTGTATCTTGTATCTTGTTCTAGACACAATCACAATGGATGTGCAGAACAAAAAAAATTGTTTAATGAAACAATATCTTCACAGTCGGAAAAGTTATATAAATGGCCAGATCCATGCAAGAGTCTATAGAATTTTGGTTTTTAGGCCACAAAAAGGAAACTTTTGCAAAATAGTGATAAGTAGAAGTATACACATATAGGCATAGGTATAAAGTTGCAATATACAATTAAGCATGTAGGAAATATGATGCGTGCAGAGAGCATTTTCTATGACACTAGAATTTCATTGCTTTGGGGCACTTACAGTTCTATGACCAAACCCATTCATGCAGGTGTCAGAGTAGAGAAATAATCTGGTGGGGTACAATTTAAAGTCTTTTGGAACTCATTCATAGTGACTAGATCACTGATCTTTCTCCTGCCGTATACTTGCCTTAGATGGTACTTATGGAGAATGCTGACTGATTTTTTTTCCTAGCACAAAAAGTTTTAATTTTTCCAAACAAATTTGTCAAATGGCAAATGAACAGAAATTCAAAAGTTGCAAATTTGCAGCTGCAGTCTGTGGGGAGAGGAAAACTGCACCCATTAAATCTGCAAAACATCCTAGAATGTAAAAAAAATCAATTGATTGGCAGATGTGGATATTTACATCTCTCTTTAATGGCTTAAAATCAGCGAACTGGGAGACTTCACTAAACTTGGCAGCAATTCAAGTTGAGTACAGCTCCTCTTTGGGTAGAAGACTGAGAAAACTGAAATGTGTATGATACCTTTAAAAAGGAGGATGAAAAAGAAACTAGGGGAGGTAATGGGGAAATTACAGTCAGAAAAGCTGAAGAGGTTCAGTGTCATAGCTTTGGGGAAATTAAGGGAGAAGCAAGTTCAGGGAAGCATAGAATTGTCATCATCAAATGCAGAGAAGGCAGATGTCATAGACAGATATAGGTCAATATATTTTTAAAAAACAGTTTTTTAAAAAATTTGAACAGTTATAACTGAGAACAGGGTTTCAATCTAAGGGAAATGATACTACTAGGAACTTACTCAAACAGTACACATTTGATTTGGTAAAGGTCAAAGAAAATTGCTTCTATTTTCAAGGAAATAGGAGTTATTGTAACCACAGGAAGATGCTTATGTGGGTTCTCAGGAGCCTGTCGTGCTGGAGGCGTCTTACCTAGAAGTCAAGGCAAATCTCATGGGAGCCACTGCCCACATGAATACCTACTGCCAAGGGAGATAATGGTTTCTCCTTTTCCATCTTGAAAATTTCAAAGGATGCCTCTAATTGGTGGAATTTAAGTTTAACTCTGCTGGCAAGAGAATCTGCTGTATGATTTTGAGGCTTTTAGCCCCCCACAATACAAGGAATAACTTAAAGGGCAGAGAGAGTTAATAATAGTATCAACTAAGAATATCTGGCATAGACAAATAATAGTAATGAGTAAAGCACTTACACAAAGTGGAGACGTTACCACTTGGATTAGAAATGGCAAAGGCATTCAAGGTAAATTAACATTTGTGAATTTTCTAGTTTATGCATGAATTTCATGTCTTATATACTCAAAAGTAAGTATAATTAGCATAATTATATTAATGAGGATGGTGAAGCTGTGAAATGTTAGTTTTCCTAGATTACATAGATACTAAGATTTTAAGATTTTCAAGATTTGAATCCAGGTTTTGAACAATAAAAACCCCTGATCTTTCACCTATGCCGCGTTTTCTCCCAGCAGAAAGCCAGGGAACTAAGATTCACACATTAAAGATTTGTGTTCAACATACAGAGCAAAACCTATTATTACAGGACAGATTACAAAGGGAATTTGTGGACTTAATTTTCCCTTATTGTATTAGAATAGGAAAGATTTCAGGTAGAATTTGTCTCTACATGCTTCTGAGGTCTGGTGTATGCTTTGAAAATAAATCATTTTCATTTTTTTAGAATTTTTTCTATCAACTTATAGATTTCTCTTCCTACACCACTTTTTGTAACATCTAAATTTCAGGTTTTAAATAATTTAATATTCCAAATTCTTATATATTTGTAAATTAAGGTGGGCTTTTATCATAATCCTTTTATTTTTCCATTGTGTTGTCAGTACCACCCTGTTTTGATTATTATATGTTCCTGTTATCTAGTACTCTAAATCTCTGCCTTTTTTTCTAATCTATCTGATAACAATTCACTTATTTTATCATATATGTTAAATGTAGAAAATTGTTACATCCCACCCTCCAAAACATCACTGAAAATTTTGCTCAGATTTCTTTCATTTCTAAATTTAAAATTCTCACATTTGAGTAATTTATTCAGGGGTTCTTCATAGTTTCTTTGTTTATTAAGGTTTTTGCCATGTTGCTTGGTAATGCTCTGTAGGTTTTCTCATAATGGCTTTCTAAACTTTCTAAATTTATTTCTAAGTATTTTGTAACTTAGTATTTACAATGGAATTTATTTTCCATTAAGCTTTCTGGATTGTTATTGCTAGTGCACAGAAAATATTAATTTTTTAAAATATTTGTTCTTAACTCCCTATGTACCTAAAAACTAACAGATTTTGATAGCTATTTTTGTCTAATTATACCGCTATAGAATCTGCACCTTGAACCTTTATTGCTATGTCTTCCTTTTCGCTTTCCTCCTCCCTTTCTTCCTCCTCCCTTTCTTCTTCCTCTTCCTCTACTTCTCCTTTCTCCTCCTCATCCTCCTTTTTTCCCTTTTCCTCCTTCTCCTTGTCCATGAATGGATGTTACTAGAACTTGCGGGGCATTGACAGAGAGTAGTGACAGAAAGTGGGAGAAGTGATAGAAGCCTTGCCTCTCACTCCATTGGTAATGGCTGATGTTTTATTTAGTTATCAGTTCTACCTCACTTCTCTCAACCTATGTCTGGAAAGTTATTCCTATAAAGAAATATACAACTTGATTCTTCATGTCATTGTAGATCTTTATTCAAAACTTATTTTGCATTTTATGTAAACTCCATGAAAGACAGGGACTGTTCTCCTTGACTCTTCCTTCCAGGTTCTAGGCAGAGCTTAGTAAATATCTATTGAATCAAGGTTGTTGAGTCTTTGAGACTAGTTTTGGTTGGTAGCTTGACATAGCTATTCTTTATTGTATTAAGAAAACTCATTGTATTTCTCATTTGCTAAAAGTTTGCTCATGCAGACCTAGAATTTGAATTTTACAAAACGTCGTGGGATCTCCTGATATGATAAAATTGTTTTCTTTTTACTTTTGATCTAATAATGTAAAACTCATATTATTAGATTTTCTAATATTAAACAACTCTTGCATTCTTGTAATAAACACTATGTGTTTGCAATGTATTATTTTTAATATTATGCTGAATTTGATTTGCCAGCATTTTATTTAGATTTCACATCTAAACTCAAAAGTGAGAGTTCTCTGTAGTTTTATTTTTGTACCTATTTGTCAGGAATCAGTATCAGGGTTATGTGAGGCTTGAAAGCAGAAATTGAGATGTTTTCTGCATTATGTATCTACAATTTAAATGTTTTATAATGATATTTTATCTAAATTGTATGTTTGGTTATATTACATTTTATAACAATATTTTATCTAAATTTTATGTTTGGTTTTATTAGTTGTCATGGGTTATTTTATACCAACATTTGCATAGTAGCTGTTTTATGTATCTCCTATTAAGAGAAAGTTACTTAAATCTGTTATCTCCCTTACCCTCCTTGCCAGACTGCTGCAAGGATGGTCTACTTTTCTGAACTCTTGCTTATCTGAAATATCATTAACACATTCTCACAAAGGACAGCTTCACTAGTACTGTTTCTCACTCATCTCTTTGGCAATCTCTTCTATAGTTTAGGATTGAAAAGAAATGTAAAATCAGTCTATGATTTTACCTGCATAGAAGCAGCTCTCTATCTACCTGTATTTTGAATTTTTTCCTTTATCTTTGATATTTGAGGACATGTCTAGTTGAGTTTTCTTGGTGAAACAAAAGCTTCTTTTTTTTCCTATACAGTTATTATTATTATGGTAGTTGTTATTTATTTCAGTTTTCTTCTACATTTCATATTGTTTCTGTTCTGTTATATTATTGTGGTATTGCTACTTAGCTGGGCATCGTTAGGCTACTTCCAAGGGGACCAGGCTTCTACAGGAAAACCAAATTCATCCTCCATGCCTCCTGCAGAAAAATCTCATCTATGTTGATTGACCCCAGAAGAAATTTGTCTAAGTTTACAATACATAAAGGGCAACTTTTTCAGTTTTATAATTTTTGTATCTCTCTAAATTTTATATCTTGAAGGGAATCTGAATAGAGTATGTGTTAGGATTTTTAGTTAGAATTTTAGTTTCACCCACAATTCCTACCTGGATGATGTGTTTTCTTAAATATCTGACATAATGCCTGATGAGTATGAAATGCTCCAATCAAGAAGGAAATGAGAATGGATGCATGAGATTCTTTGTTTAAAAGATATTATTTAGAGTACAGCCTTTGAAACCAAGAGCCATTCCACGTATCATATTTAGGGAGTGTAGAAAAATTTGTGAAGATATGTCACTTTCTTTATAATAACACAGATTCTTTCAAAGGAAAGAAAGGGGAGATAGAGACATAGTTATGGTTCCAAAGTGCACAAAACTTTGTACATAGTCATTATGTTATAATATAATCTTACTCTATTGCTTTTCTACTCAGAACCTCCGCTGCCTTCCTGATTTACTCAGAGCTAAAATGAAGGCTTTGTTATGTGCTCCAAAGCAAGGATGACTTGTTCCTCCCTTGCATTGTTGAATTGTCTACACTGACCTCTCCCATGTGTATTCTGCTTGGTCTTCGCTGGTGCACTGTGTACACTGGCAGGCTTGTCTCCCTCCTGCCTCAGTGCTGCCCTGACACTTGCCATTTCCTCTGCTTTGAATGTTTCCCCCCCAAACAAATTTTCTTATCACTACATAAAATGTTTTGCATTTCACTTATGTAACGTTTTTAATTGTTGGTATTTTTTAAGACAATATAAGCTTCATGAAGGCATGAATTTTGGTATGTTTTGCTCACTACTGCAGCCTGTCCTAGACCAGAGGTTTCCCACAGTAAGACTCAATAAATATCTATTAAATGTATAAATAATGAGGATTTTGGCCGGGTGCGGTGGCTCACGTCTGTAATCCTAGCACTCTGGGAGGCCGAGGTGGGAGGATCTCTCGAGATTTGGAGTTTGAGACCAGCCTGAGCAAGAGGGAGACCCCATCTCTACTAAAAATAGAAAGAAAGTATCTGGCCAACTAAAAATATATATAGAAAAAATTAGCTGGGCATGGTGGCGCATGCCTGTAGTCCCAGCTACTCGGGAGGCTGAGACAGGAGGATCGCTTAAGCCCAGGAGTTTGAGGTTGCTGTGAGCTAGGCTGACGCCAGGGCACTTTAGCCCGGGCAACAGAGTGAGACTCTGTCTCAAAAAAAAAAAAAAAAAGAGATTTTATAACAAAATTGGCAATAAGTGTGGGTTTCTTAGTCAGTTTCTATTGCTATAACAGAATACTACAAACTGGAAAATTCATAAAGAAAAGTTTATTAGGCTCCTGGCTCAGGAGATTGGGAAGTCCAAAACCATGTGCCAGCATCTGGTGAGGGTGTCCCATGGTGGAATGATGGAAGGCTGAGAGAAAGCATAAGGGTCAGACTCGTGTGTTTATAGCACCCCTCTCTCTGATAACAAACCTACCCCACAGTAACATTAATCCATTCATGAGGGCTCTTTCCTCATGACCCAATCACCTCTCATTAGCTCCTGCCTCCTGACACATTGGCATTGGAGATTACATCTCCAACACATTCAAATCATAGCAAATGGCAACAACATAATTAATTACTTAGGAAATACAATTTGCAATGTCCAAACTAGCATTGGAATTTCCATCCAGAACCCCATTAAGATGGGGACCTAGTACTGTGGGTAGGGAAATGAGCAAGCTTTGGACTGGGTCCTTTCTTAGGTAGCTCTGTGCTTTATAGCAGTGAGCAATACACAAAGAACTATGAAAACCTTGGTGCTGATAATAGTGGCTCTGATTCTGATAGAATACAAAAGGCTAACATTCTTTAGCAGAGCTATTTCCAGCCAGTGCTGTATTTACTTATTGATATTATGTTTGTAGCTATACTCCTAGAGCTAAGTTCAAAACAGCATCCCTACTGGTGTCCATTCTGATTGGCTGTTCAATATTTTGAATGCCATTCCTGCTTGGATATTAAGAAACAACTTCATTACTGAAATTGAAAAAAATACTCTGTTGTTGCAGGTTTGTAATGTTTTAGGTCCTCGTTTCTCTTTTCTTCACTGAGTATTTTTTAAATCTTGATTTGTGATAAAGCAACATTTCTTAGAAATTTAACAGTAATGTTAGAATAAAGTATCCTGTAAACTCTTATGATATCACTGATGACTTCACATTTGTTTTTTGTAGTTGTTGTTTTGTTTTTGTTTTTGAGACAGAGTCTCTCTCTGTTGCCTGGGCTAGAGTGCCATGGTGTCAGCCTAATTCACAGCAACCTCAAACTCCTGGGCTCAAGCAATCCTTTTGCCTCAGCCTCTCGAGTAGCTGGGACTACAGGCATGTGCCACCATGCCAGGCTAATTTTTTCTATATATTTTTAGTTGTACAGCTAATTTCTTTCTATTTTTAGTAGAGGCAGGGTCTTGCCTTTGCTCAGGCTGGTCTTGAACTCCTGACCTCAAGTGATCCTCCCACCTTGGCCTCCCAGAGTGCTAGGATTATAGGCTTGAGTCACTGTGCCTAGCCCACATTTGTTCTTTTCCTTTGGCTGGAATGGTCCTCCCTGAATTTTGCACAGTGGAGTTTTCTCAACATTTACTTCTCAGATCAAATGTTACCTTGACAGAGAGGCCATCCTGTCTACACAAACTAAAATAGTGCATCTCAGCATTCTCTGTCACTGATCCTTTTTATTTCCTCCGTGATACATCATTACCTGAAATTATTCATTCAAGTATTTATTTATCTGTATGTGTATTTAATTGTCTGTCTGCTCCTTCACTAGAATATAAGCTTTGTGACGGCAGCACTTTGCCTATCTTTTTAAATACTGTATGCCCAGAACACAGAATGGTTCCTGGTCCAAACTAGACATTCAATACATATTTTATTAATCAAATGAATCAATGCTGGTATCCTATAGTAGTTTGAAGTCTAAGCTACTGAATCTGACACTAGCATTGAATCCTGGGGCAGGTGTGACAGATAATGAAAACAGAAAATATAAAGACTAGCAGGACATGGTCTAAAATGAAAAGCTCCCCACTCACCTTGTGTGTTATTTTATCATATGTGGCATCTGGCAGCTCTGCTCTTACTGGTTCTATTTTCATTCTGTCAATAAGCTGCTGCCACATCCTTTGGAAGTGAAGAATTTATGCACCAAGGCGAAAGAATTACTTTTGATATTTTTTCTCTTGTAAAGCACTCAAAAAATATAATTCTAAAAGATAAAATGTCTGGGGGAGGATGGTGGGAAAATTAAACCAGCAGCTTACATAAGGATTGAATCTGGCCCTTAACGTTAAAGTGGTAGTTGAATTTGGGAAAATTGAAATAATGATGCCTAGCTGAGCTGTAGGTGTACTTTCAATGTGGCATTATATTATGTGATTTGAATAGAAAACGGAATTTAACTAAGTTCTTATTTACATTAGTGCTAATCTCCAATATCACCTACAAATTTTATGTTTAGAGGTATATTATATATTCAGAACTTCTACGGCAAAACTAGACTCTGGATCATTCATTCATTCAGTAAATATTTTTCAAGCATAAAACCTGTGCTAGACACTGTGCAAGGTTTTGGAGATTCAACATACAAAACAAAACAGTCTCTGCTCCCTGGTCTCTAACACCTATTATATAAAAGTCATTCTGCTCAGCACTGGGGGAAATGTGCAACTAAAGTGTTATCAAAGTGTCATAAGCTATGTGACTAACCATGTGACTGGCACGCAGTAGACATGCAGGTAAAGATCATTAAAAACTTGCGTGTGTATCTGTGGGTGTGGGTTGTTTGTGCAGTTGGTGTGTGGATTGGTTGACAATGTAGCTGCTGAGAGGAAGGATATGCAGACAAATACTACAAAGGCCAGGTGTTCAGTGTTACCTGCGCCTCTGTGATAAGTGCTCCAGACACAATGGTAGTGAAACCACTCATCTACTTCAGTGGCAGAAGCCTTATGCCATTTGAAATACCTCTTGAGGAATTAATACTAAACAAACAGAAAGAAGGAGAAGAGAGCTGTATCATTGTAGATCAAATGATCAAGACTTGATGGGGGCTGGACTAAGCAATCTTTAAGGTCTCTTGCAGTCTGGAATTTCATTGATTTTCTTTATGGTCATAAAGATAAGGTAGACCTAGATCAAATAGGAAAGGATCTAGGCAAAGAATATTATTCTTCTAGGCTGTTTTCAAACAGTGGTCCCCTAAACCCATGGCACCAACACCACCCTGGAATCTTTTTAGAAATGGAAATTCTCAGACCTCCACCCCGGGCCTACTAAATCATTAGCTCTGTGGGTAGGGCCCAGTAATCTATGTTTTAACAAGTCCTACTGATTCTGAGGCATGCTTAAGTTTGAGAACCACTGTTCTAGGGCATGGGTGTGTAAGGTATAAAAGCAACAACAACAGTAACAGGCAAAATTAAAAATTAATTATGATGAGATTGGGGCCTTGGCTGTGAGTCATCTGCCAAGTGAATTTCAGGTGAGGATCTTTGCAGGTTCTGGGTTAGGAGGTCTCAAGGTGATCAGATCACCTGAGAAGCTTAGCCTGGCTCTTTCTTGATTCATGCATTTGTTCTTTGCTTTTCCTCTCTCATCAACCTCTCCTTTCCTATTGGATACTTTTTCCCTCTGTCTCCACTTATATAAAGTCAACCTATTCTTTTAGCACCTCCTTAAAGTATTGAAAAGCCTCTTTTCCCTGAGCATTTTTTCATTTCTGTGATGTCTGCATTACTTCTTTGCCAGATTTTATTTCATTTATCGTGCAAAAATTTTTACTGAAGAATAATATATAATATATATACATAAAAATAATATATAATATATAATAATATACACATAAAAATAATATATACATAAAATAGCATATAATAATAGATACATAAAATATACCAATATCATACATGTATAGCTTGAGGGATTTTTTTTTTTACAAACCAAATAGACCCATGCAAGTAGCAGGCATATCAAAGAATAAAACATTAACGGCACCCAGAGAACCCTCATGTTTGCTTCCAGTCACTACCTACTCCGAAGGTAAAGCAAACAACCACCTTTATTTCTAACAGAAGGTATTAGTTTTGATAGCTCCTATCTATTATATAACTGTGTGATTTGTTCTCATTTCATCAACCACCTTGTTTGGATACAGACTGCTGTTTTATTGATCATTTCATTAGATTGCTTGAAATATCACTAATAGCAACATTGGATTGTCGAAATATCATTACTTAATAACATGCTGTGCTTAGTGAACCTCTGAAAGAACTCTTGCTCTTCCAGATTGAAAATTGGTAAAGAAAGGCACAATTATATTAGCTACTACCAATCAGGTCAGCAAAAGGCAGAGACAAAGGAGCTACACAAACCTGTCTTACCAATATAGGTTTCTAGGAATCTTCATTTTGACTTCCTTGCTCTTTGATACTTGATCACGTCTTTTCTTGGAACCAACTTGCTCCAAAAAAACCCTTCTCAAAACACTACTGTCCTCTATCATCCTCTTTGCTCACTCTCAGCATCCCCTCCTGGACATAACATGCCCTCATCTTCCACCACTGTTAGCCAGCCTTCTGTGGGATGAGGGAGGTGTGGATTCCTCACCTCTCTGGAACCCTGGCTTAGCCTCTTCAAGAATGGTTATTACATGTGCATTTATTTCCTCTTTGATGTGTACCCATGCAACCCTATAACACAAGCTCCAAAAGAGCAAGGTTTCCTGTCTTGTTTATCCTTGTCCCTCCAACACTTAGAACAGGGCCTGACACATACATAGTGCATGCTCAACAAATACTCATTTGAAATAATAAATTTTATGCATAAATTTTTAATAAAGCTTTAAATGAATGTATACTTGAATTAGGAGATTTTTAAATTTGAAATCCATCTTGGCTCTGCCAAGAACTAACCATTTGACCAGTCACGCCATTCATCTCTCTGTGCCTCAGTTTTCTCCTTCATAAATTAGGACGATGGAGATGATCAAAGGTCTCTAACTGCATGAAAAGCATTAGTATGTGGCCGGTAGAGATCAGGGCAACCAGGCCATCCAGGGGACAGCCTCCACTCAGCCCCAGAAGTTTGTTACAAGGGAAAAACATAGGTCTAATATTGCTTCAGATCATAGTATTTCTAGAAAAGCTGAAACTCCAGATTTTTCTTTCACTGAAACTCACCCAAAATGTTCACAATGAACTCGATTAAGAAAATGAAAACACCATTAGCTGAAAGTGATCCACAGTTTGACTCTTTTGGTCTTGGGGCTAATAACACTTTGACCTAGTAATCGTTTAATCTTCCTTAACAAAAAATGTACTTAAGAGTATGATTCATCAGTTTTCTTGAGATTTCTTAAGTGTACGAGAGGGTTGTAAAGTGAATCTTTTATATTTATGAAAGAATGAGAGTAATAATTTTTCTTAGAAATTTTCCTTTCCTCTCTTGTGTGTATATACTTCTGTATTATGGCATTTGATATATGAACAACTGTGTATGATTGGAGAGCAAAGTGATCACTACTTAAATTTCAATGACCATTGCTTTTCCCAGAATTTCAAATAAAATAAATTCAAAGGTATATATACATGTGTCCACTTAGAGGCAATATTTTCTATATATTTATATATAATTTGTAACTGTGAGGTTTAGAAAAGATGACCAGTAAAAAAGTGAAAAAAAAATTAGACATAAAACAATTATACTAATTGATCAAACTTTAACTTACTTGATGAAATATTGAAGTCCTTAAAAAGACAGTTATTAAACATTTTTACAAAAGAAGATAAAAATATTGAAAATTAAATAAAAACAGCAAAATACTAAAAGGTACTTGAAACACAAAACTAATGTTTTTAAGTTGCTGAATTAAAAATGCCAGTGGAAAAAGATACCAAAATGCTAAGAATGAATGATTTAGGGAGAAGAATAAGTGATCTTTTTTCCTTTTCTCAATTTTCTAGATCATGACTTTATCAATTAAAATTGTATACACATATTTGTATGCGTGCATGTGTTTGGCATCTTCTACCAAATTCATGGCATAATACAGAACATATATTTATTAATGGAAAAAAATGAAAACCAGCCATTCTATCAGCCTGGGTCTTCTCCTGATATATTTATGATTTTTATCCTGAGTTTGATTCTCACTGTGCTTTTCCTCTGCCTATAAGCACGCCTTCCCTGAAAATTCAGATGAAGAAAGATTTAAAATGAGACAAAATGCTAATTTCCTTAGCAACTTCTCTTAGACAAATAGCCAGATGCTCCCTCTGTGGGGAGAAACAAGCTGCTATAGTCATCACTGAGATTTAAAGGAAGCAAAACACCTGCAGAAGCAGGTAAGGATTAAACCATTTCTGGGCTGAGCCCCCAGGGCTCAACCAGGCCCTCGCTCTGGCTGCCTTAGGTCAGTGCATTTGTGCAGTGTGCATTTGACACCCTGAGAAAACAGAGGTTTAGAAAGAAATGTCAGGGTCAGTCCAGGGAACGCATCTGTTAGCACAGCTTTGTTGCACTATTCCAGGGAGAATGAGATAAAACTACATTGCTCAGAAGCCCTACTTAGAGTTTAAAGCACATTAAAAAAATATTAAAATGTCTTGTTTGATCAATTTTTACACTCCCAGACTCATGCAAAAATGAAGAGAAGGGCACGTATTCCCAGAAGACTGTTTTTATTTTTTGATCGTGCGTAAGATAGATTCAGGGGTGGGAGAAGATGCAGATTCATGCACGATGGGCTGTGTAGGGGAGAGAGACAGAGACAGAGAGAGACAGAGAGAGGTGTCAACCAATAAGAAACTGCTTGAGGAAGTTAAGTGCTAAAGCGGATGATAGAGATAGCCAAGACATTAATGACAAAGCCAACCCAACTCCCCAGTGGGAAGACCATGTGAGAGAGGAGGACCACATTCCAGGCAGAGGAACACAGTGTGGGATCATAAAGTAGGAATGTGCTTGGTGGTCATTAGCACCAGATAAAAGGCCGTGAGGCTCTCGCAGGTGAAGGGGGAGACCTGAAGGAGGAACCCCTGGGGAGGCAGGGAGGAGCCAGATCAGGCAGGGCCTTTTAATCCAGGTTGAAGAATGTTTTCTTAAATGCCTCGGAAGCCATTTGAAAGCTTTTATGTTGGGGATTGGGGTGATCTGATACCATTTTTTAACGATTGCTCTGGCTTATGATGACATACTTTTCAATATTTTCCATTTACGGTTGTGCCTTTGAACATCCAGGCTGTGATCCAAGCCAGCAGACACAAAATGGTGACATGATTAGGAAAAGGCTCTCTTTATAGTGCCCATTCCGGACCAATCTGTAGCTTTTATGTGCACATTATCATTGCCCCTGAGCCATAATGAGCCCCAAATTGGAGGCAGCATTCCACCTGAGTCATCATCCAAAACACTTTATAAAGCCATCGTCTAAATATGTCTCTAGAGGCTCATTCAATTACTCATAAGGCCCAACTTTTCTCAGCCTATGAGGAATATCAAAATTATGGATATGGATGTTCATATTAATACTATTTTGAGTAATTCTGTTTTCGTAAATAGGCACCGAAACTCGCTTCACACATTAAACGTAACAAATTGAGCAGTGATACATACAGTTCTGTAACTCAGGGAGGGTGTTTTTTCCTTTTTTCTTTTTTTCATTTAAATGTATCCTAATCCTTTCATGTCTTGGCAAAAGGCAAATATCAGTATTTTGCCAGAATGGTGTTATTTCAAGCAGAAAAAGAAGGACCATAAAGGCACAAATAAGTCTTGGGGGAAATAAGACATTTTTAAAAAAACTAAACTACCATCATGTCAAACCTAATTCATGTATAAATGTTTTCAGTTCACCCGCTCCAAAGCCCATAGCTGAAGAATATTCTTTCTCTTCAATTTTCTCAGCCTTTAAGGATTGTTTGATCCTTACCAGAGAAGTTTCTGGACTTTTATGATGGAGAAGTGGAGAGCATGGAGAGGGGGCATAAGAAGGAACAGAGTTGGCAGAGGTGAAGGGCTTAGCGAGATGTGGGTTAAATCGGCCTAAGGAGGAGAGAGCTGGGAGAAGGGAGGGCAAACACAGATACACTGTTTTTTACCCCAGAGTGGAGAGGCAAGTGGGGAGAGGCATGTGCGGAAGAACAAGAGAGCCTGGTAGAAGGCAGAGAATGAGAGTGTTGGGAAGGAGACAAGGAGATTTAAGAGAAATGTGCTGGAAGGGATGAATTTGATTCAAATTCCCTAACTCTTTCAGTTTTTCTTAAGACATAGCTTTATACAAAGATTCAACTGCTTGGATCGGGGATCCCAAAGGATACAAATGCAAGTAATTTTCTTTTTATTCATTTGGAAGAAAAAAGATAAGAATAAAAGAAAATAAAGAAACGGAGACATACGGATGGAAGGAGAATAAAATAATGCATGAAAACAGTCACATGCATAGTTAAGAATTTTGTCTCTCACCATTTCAAAGTTTCTTTTACTGTACAAATCTTGCTCTTTTTGTAAAATCTGAGAGAAGTCACTTTCTCTCTCAGTGATACTGAGTAGTTCCCTGTGTGAGAACAGAAACGAGAGGCAACGGCTTAGCATGGAAATGAAGGTGCTCAGGCTCGTAGCTCCTTCCACACTCTTCCTTTCTGCACGTATCATACAGGGAATTATTCACTATTCCCCAACACACACCCTCTTCCTCACATTCTTGTTTTTTTCTCAACCAGAAATTTCTTTCTCTGCCTCTTCTCATTCATTTATTAAGCAGTGATTTATGTTGCACGTTCTATATGTCAGTGGTTCTAGATATAGTGATACTCATGCTTGTTGAGAACAAATGTTCAATCTCCTACCACTTTCCAAAATTGCTTTTGAAAGTGTATGAAAATAATTTTAATTATACCTTGGCAAGAATCCTTAGAAACATCTAAATCCTGTATTGATTTTGTTAACCCTCCCATCTTTCTCTGTGTCACATACAAAGCACACATCCACAAAACACACACACAAACACACACACTTCCACATTTCTCTTCCCACTGCACACATGAATTAAGATGACAAAGCTTTGTTGTTGACAATCATTATTTAGAGTGACACAAAAATGATCCTGGTCCTGTCTTGGTCAGTGAGCAATTCTGTCACTAGAAAAGTCATAATATATACAGGTTTCCTCATTAGCAAAAATGAATTAGTTCTCTTACAGTGTTGGAATGGTAGCAAATCTATGTAATGATTATATATATACACATATATGTATAGATGAGAAGATTCTCATGTACATCTTTATTTAGCAGATATCTTAAATATTTGTAGGATTTAAAGATTGTGATGCAAGATGTCATGGTTGGTTAATAATAAAGAAAAGAAGACAGTCTTTTCAGTTGAATAACTATGACTGCAAGCATCTAACGAGGTTTTAAATGACCAGAAAGCATTAACTAACTTTGGTCTAAACATGGAGGCACTGCATTAATATGGTGAATTAAACGCCTGAACAAACAAATCTAACTGTGGCAGATTGACCAGGAATGATAGTCGGTTATCAGGCTTAGGGTAACAATCGCCAAGGAATGATTGTCTTTCGCTGATTAGAGAAAGGAAACCCATTCATGTGCCAAATGAAATTCTAAATCAATTCTTCAGTTTTCTGCTTAAATGTAAAGTAGTCAAAACACGAGTTGATTAAGCACTTAATTTTGTGAAGCAGCATTCTTGAAGAAGAGAAACTTAATTATATCAGAGCTACAATACTAAACAATAATTTCCATTTATAGCCTACCAATAAAAAAAAGGCAAAAGCTATTCAAAGAGTAAGCACGAAAAAAAGTGTTTTGAATTATAAAAGAATTACATAAAGTGCAAGAAGCATATTCTCAATCACATCCTTGGTCAATGACAATATTTACATTTTTGTCTTTAATAAAGTAAAGACAAAGGAAAGAGAGGGACTCAAGAGACACCAATAATAAAAATAACAATGTGCCCACTTCCATGGCTCAATTTCCCCCAAAATACATGAGTAATTCTAAACTCTGAGTAGGGGCTAGCTGTCTATGGGTGACTGCAAAATAATAACTAGAGGTTCCAATAAAAGGTTATTTTTATAAGTATTTACTTTATTGATTGAAATAGATTTAAGAATTACAAATAGTTCAGCACGTAGTCCAAACATAATAGATTAGATTAACCAATTGTGAATTAATGACTAGAAGAAATCCAGTTTACAAATCAGCACTAAAAAAAAAAGTGAAATAAGAGACATCAACACACACTATTTTTGTTTCATAGCAATATAGTAGAGGCAAGATTTGAAATTTTCTTCGAAATTTTAGAAACAGGTTTCTAGACATCTATTGTAGCATTTTAAGTGTAATTAGATTTGGTAAATACGATTATTATGTTTTTTTTAATGTCTTAGTTTTAAAAAGACAAATAAAATCTTTTACCATATCTATATAAACGGTGAGTGATTGGGGTAGGAAAAAAACAGTTAATCTACATGAGAAGGGATGGAAAAGGAGAAAATCTATCACAAACATTTTCTAATAGAAACAATGATAAGTTCTGTTTAGGAAAGCAATAATTTATGTTTGTTATACTCAGAAACTCTTTAGTTTATGTCAACCATTCTGTGCTAACAGTACAGATCCCAATAGTGTACAACTAATATAAGGAAGATAGAACAGCAAAGTAAAAGTGCATACTTTTTAATGAGGAAGGACAAATTTTCATTACTTTAAGTGTAGCCCAAAAGATCATTAAAATGTAAGCTTTACCTGTCAAGAGAGAGTGCTTGAGCAAGAATCTGCAACTAAAACAAGAAAGTGAGAGATTATGCAATTGGCCTTTGAAAAAAGCATAAAATGTAATTTGCAATGCAAAAAGCTGAGATGGAATGAAAAGCGAAATAAAGCAAAAGCAATCCTTTGAAAAACTACCCCTTTCTGCTTCCAACAACCCCCAGAATGAGCATTCCCTCTTCAAGAGGCGCCCCTCTTTCCATAGATGCCTTGGCAGCCCCTCTGGCAGTACCTGAAGTGAGTGGCACGGACACAGGGTGTGGGGACTGCTTCTCTCCAGTGTAGACCAACTTCTAACAATCAAGGCAAGGCTGCACGCTGAAAAATACCCTGGTTAGGTAATTCAGACTTGAAAGACACTTTCAAACATACATATTTTTCAAAATCAGGTAATTATGTTACTCTTCTTAATTCCAGAGTTCTCAAGCCAGTAAAATTGCAGAATTGAAATCTAGAACAAACTTCTTGAAAGGAGGCAGAATTTGGTTATAAACAAATTCACTCAATAATCCACCCTTTTTTTCCCTTCCCTCTACCCTCAACACCTTCTCTTCGGTCTCCTCCCCAGGCCTTTTTTCA
Organism: Lemur catta; assembly: GCF_020740605.2. Taxonomy (NCBI): domain Eukaryota; kingdom Metazoa; phylum Chordata; class Mammalia; order Primates; family Lemuridae; genus Lemur; species Lemur catta. Next base: position 15,310,087 of record NC_059128.1, read on the forward strand.
AAGAAAATCTGTTAATGCTCACAATTTTATATATTGCTGTTTCACTTAAAATGACATTGGCAGGAGACCATTATTTTAAGTGAAGTATCTCAAGGATGGAAAAAGAAACACCTCTGTACTCCCTAATAATTTGGAACTAGCTGATGGGCACTTGTGGGTTCAGAAAGAAGTCAGAATCACTGGAAATCAGGAAGGGGGGGTGGGGAGGTGGGGAGGGGTAAAAACCTACCTAACAGGTACAATGAACAATATTCAGGTGATGGACACAGTTACAGCCCCGACTAAAGCATTATAAAGTTATCCATGTGACAAAAACATTTGTACCCCCTTAATGTTTTGAAATAAAAAAAAATTTAAATGGCATTGGCAGAAAGGAGTCAGTTGCGAAAAGCAACTCTTGAAATTTTCTAGGGCAGATAAAATGTATTAACATAAATATACAACAGTTTATGCAAAAATGTAAAATTAATCTAAAACTATGAGGTACATACAATATAATACATAACATTTAGGATTTCTATTCAAGTTGATGGTATATAACACAATGAATATTTCCTTGAAAACTTTATGTAAATGGTTTAATGTAAATTTTTATGTACATTTTATTTAAACCTAAACCATGTCTTATATGGGAGTATGAAAGTAAGTTATTTAGTGCATAAAGTTAGTATTTTCTGAAGTCAAGACTCTATCAAGAGTTATGCAGGCACAAGAACTTCATTCATTTGCTTTTTTATAATGGAGATATTTAAGATATTTTCATAAAGCAATGTACACTTAGTCAAAATTAAATGAGAGCTTGTGTAATTGGTGGATTTATTAATCCTAGATCATCTATGAGAATATAATTCACTGTCTTGTCTCAATAATCTCTTGGCTTTTTGAGGGTTAGGGGGTATAAGATGTGGCATTTGAGAGCTCTCACATTTATTTTGGCTACAAGAGCACCGTGTTTAGAACAAGCATTCTTTGTTGAAGTTGCTTGAGTCCCTCATGCTGGGATATGACACATGCTGGTCTGTGCTATCCAAATTTGCAAGGAGATTGCTCAGTGTGGAACTATTATCAATATTGTCACTTCTCCGATTCTCATGTAGTCAGTGTAATCTTTCAATCACTATTCTTCCTTCCAAGGAATTTACTGTATTTGTCTTGCTTCAAAAAGGATTATTCATTGCTCTTTTGCTTTCTAGTTTTTTTCTCTGTATATGATTAATAAAAGTCTACATATTTTACTTTAACTTTAAACTTCCAAAACTTCTGATGCTCCATGAAGCTTATGAGCAATTTCTATTTCCAGAAATAGCAAAGCGTCCTTCTGAGATGTTGTGAAAGCCTGTTTTAATATAGCACGTGTTTATTTAAACTCAGTGCCAAATAGCTCCTTGGTGGTTGTTTCTGCTCATAGCCAAAGGTTGAATAGGCCATGGAGAATAATTCTGAGAGTGAAGGAGTTTGTTCTGTGACAAGTCTAAAGCCCTCTAGGGAAGGAAAGGCTAGCAAACATACTCTTCACCTTTCAGGAGTAAGGGTCTTGTCTTCATTTCTCATCACTGGGCCATTAGATTTGTCAAATTCTAATACATTATTAAGGTTCCATAAGAAACAAGATATTAATGCCCCATGTCTCCTTGCTGGGAAGGAAGAAATGTACATAGTCATATCTCTTAACACCTGAGATGATAAACAACCTAGCCAGGAAAAAAAGCACAACCCAAGCATGAAGCTCAGAAGACAAGTCTCTTCTTCTGTTATCCTACCACACCCAAATAATTCACTACATTTTTGAAGAATAGAGACAATAACCTGTTAAAGTTGCAGAAAGAAGTGAAACCTGAATATGCAGTATAAATAATGTTTCTGAGTGCACATAACACAATTGCTTGAAAAACTATGCAGAAGAAAAGAAATTTTCCATATACTAATGATTAAAGATTTGGATGCATTATAACCTAAAAAATAAAAGATTGTTTTACATTTATAACTGAAATGAAAGAAGAAATGTTTTTCTTTTTTTCTTTTATTTCCTTTATTTTTTCCCTACTTAAAAAAATATTGAATTGGTTGTATGCTTTTATTGAAATATCTTATCAGAGCTTAAGTCTCCTGACAGTCCTCTTGGCAAAGCCACCTGCCTTCAGCAGCCACGAATGCTCCTCTTCCCTGTCCCCTGACTCATTTGCATGCTCTCTCCAGTGTCCCCAGCAACAGGTGTCTCATTAGCACCTGAGCGATGCCAGCTTCTGAGGAAGGCTGTGAACTGATTAAACACATGCTCCATTTTTACCTCTTTATGAGTCATTACTTAAAGGTTTTATCACCAGATTGCCACACTTAATTACATGGAGCCATAATTAAATATGAGCTTTCTTAGGTCTGCTTTTTAAAATCGTAGTTTAAACTTCAGTGACATGTTTTGCTGTTTGTTAATTTAAAGCTATCTTTAAAAGAGCTGTAGGAGGTGCTTTTCTGAAGGGGGAGGGTTTTTATTCTCTCATACACCAGGTTTTAAAATTTTTTCTTAATTAAAAAAAAAATCTTACACTGCATTTAAAGGCTTAGAGAGAATCGCCAGAAATAGGGGCAATTAAATTAGAGCATGCTAAGTTTGTTTTTATAGGGTGCAGGGAACAAGGGTATTGCTTGCCTTATAAATTACAATTTAACTAGGAAACTAGGAAATCTTAGGCAAAATCAGATGAGTATCTGAATTCTCCATTTTCTTTGTGTTCTGAAGATAGTTGTTAATTGGATGAGGACATCATAAAACAAAATTATCCATGTTATCAAGAAAATTATAAACAATGTGATTTTCTTTTTCTCCTAATGTATTTGTATTATCTGTTTTGGCTAAAATTACTTGGTTAAAATAATTCCATGCTTTGTTTATTTGCTATGATCTCCTTTAAACTGCCCTGTACTTATAACCCAGAACTAAGCTACGGCCCCTCTCTGCATTCCACTCTTGCTAACTCATAAGGGAACCGGGCGGGAGGTTTGGTTTGGTTGTCAATGCCAGTCCGTGGCTTCTCCAGGACACTCCTATAAGGTCATGAATCTTTCAGTATTCTCTAAATTCTTACAAGCTGTTTGCCATAAACAAACTTATTATTCCTCTAAGACCATGAGCCTTAGATCCCTCCCTGGTCTAACCCCCCCTTACCCATCCTAGAATGATGGGGGAAGAAAAAATAGCCACTTCCCCCATTTCTTCCTGCCTTCTAGAAATGAACATGCCAGATTGGGCAAGCTACACAAGCTATACACATTTCCTTACCAGAGATTTAAGGTAATCACCTAAGGACATAATGAAAAGGAGAACAGGCCTTTTGAATATTATATGAGAAGACACCTACAACCTGAAGATGCTATGGAAGATCTTCCTGCCTTCTATTAATAATTATTGGGGCCACCTTCCAAGCACTCCATTCTTCAAGGCTTAATCTTCCTCTGTGTGGAAACACCTCCCCTTTCCTCAGGAAAAGATCTCACTCTGGATTCCTCCAGGGAAATCCAGGTTCAAGAAGTGTCCTGGACATCAGCCAGATGGAATTAATGTTTCTTCTGGCTTGTCCTGCTAGGAGACAAGAGGACATTCTGTGGAGTGGTGGTGGGGGACAGGGGATGACCCATACTCACGGGGCCCAGAGGACTCTCTCAGTGCAAGTTTTCATTTTCAGTCTTCCTACAAGTGAGAACTGAGGTTCTGCTGGTTACTTTACTTCTTGACCAACTATAACCATTTGGAGGCCTTGTTTGTAGATGTAAAAGAAAAGAACAAAACAAAATGAAACCAAACACAAAGTCTCTCAACCGTAACTGGATTCAGGGAGGAAAAAAAAAAAAAAAAAAAACCAGAAAAGAAAAAATGAAAATAGACTGGCTTTCACCCAGGAAACATCCAGGAGTAGTTCTTGCTTCAGCCATAGCTTGATAAAGGGCAGAAATAAAACCATCAGGACCTGCAATCTTTCCCTCTATTTCTAAATCTTTGAAGTAGCTTAACCTGGCAGTGTGAACTGTAAGTGGAGAGGAGTTTGGGAAGAAAAATTGTAGCAGGTGGCAGTAGGCAAGGAAGGCTTGGTTCAAGACTGTTACAATGAAGTAGAGGGATTAAACTCAGTTCTTCTGAAAAAAAAGATAGGAAAGCTTTTAAATGCTGGGATGAACTAGTGGGAAAGAACTGAAGAATGTTTGTGATTAGTGGGAAGGTTGATCTATGTAATTAGGCCATCTGGGTTGCTAATTGGCTAATTGGCGCCTGTAAAAGTTAGGATCTCACCCTTTCAGAGATTGGGAGATAGGGGCTCTTTCTTTTCTGGTGATTGAAATAATTACATTTCAAGATGGTGGCTCCCAGGTCCTTAAGAAAGACTGCCTGAATTGTAAAACTGGCAAGAGACTATCCGAAGATTTACATCTCATCCAGTCAGAGGAAGAAGGTACCATGGAAAGTTTTCTTAAGTAAATGCTCTAAGATAAGGGAGATCTAGTGTCTATGTTAGAAAGAAGCCTGTCTCTAAAGTTTAGTTAAGCTGAGGGGAATGGTCAGGGTGAATCTCTAAATGAGAATCCGAGGCTTTGGAAGAACTTGTATTGAGAGCATAAGCAACCGATAATTAACCAATAATCACACTTTCCATAGTCTAAACCCATGCAAGATTCTGGCTATATCATTAGAAATAATACCTTCCCACTATTATGCTGGGTGCATTTGGTTCTTTCCTATTTCACTTTGCAGCTGGCAGTATCAAACTATAGAGCCAGGTGTGCGTGAGATGCATTTGCTCTTCAATGCACAGGTAAAGGAAACATCATGTTAAAAAACAAACAAAATTAAATAAAATTAATTTAGTCTGGGTGCCATCTTTAGGTAAGCCCAGATATTTTGGAAAGAGTCTTTGGTCATCTATTCCTTGTGGTTGCTTTGCATGTTGTTTCTTATCCATAATAATCATTATCTATTAAAATCATTTAGCTGCCTTTTTTTTTTTCTGTGCCAACTTTAGACACAAAGGTTTTGATCCAGGCTTCCAAGTTGCAGCACTAAAACTCCAGCCTTCTGAGGCTGACTTCTCAGATTAGTACATACATCTCTACTACTCAAGGGACACCTTCCCCTACAGGTGTTACCTTTCCCATCTTTGGGAAATAATCTTTCTACACATTGAGTCACTTCTCTCTTCCAATATGAGCAGAAGCCTCATCCATGACCTTAAAAATATGTTGCAGCCTAATTCCTTAAAAGAGATGCTGATGTGAATAAACTCAAAAGAACTGGCTACCCTTCCATCCAGGGAAGGGAAAGAGAAAAGTTATTATTGTTATTTTCATTTCATTAAGGTTCTTGTAAACAATAAGAACAGAACAGAAATAGTACTTCTATAAATTATCCTTCTGCATAATTTTTAATGACTTCTCTCTCTTTTACTTAAGAAATGCCTCTGGCTTTAATTAAATTATTTTGATTTATCTTTTTTCGCTCAAAGAAGTGGGTGGGTTGGGATGTGGTAGAAGAAAACTTCTCCCATCATTTATAGGAATGTGAGTGATTACACAGTTTGTTTTGCATTTAAGTGGGATCATTTCATCCTGATAGATTTGAACTTTGGTGACCCTTCTTATGAATTTAATTTTTGTCGTGTAGACTAAGTGCCTTGGCAAAAGAACAAAGACAGAGGTTAATCTGATGGAGTTCTAGCACTATCTAATTCCTTCTGGAGACATTTGTTTTCAGGCCTCAGAGGGAATTACAAGATAGGATTTAGAAAAATAAAGTACTCAGAATAAAGAGAATGTGTGAACAAGTAGGGATTAGTTGAACAGTGAAGGGAAAACATTTGGGAATAGGAAATCATATTATTAATAAGGAAATGTTCCACGTGTTTTGAGAAAACAGTAGATAAATGAATCAAAAGTAGGTTAGTGGTAAGAAAGATGGGCTAATGACCAAATAACAGGTGAAGCTAACGAATTGGGAAAAGTGGGTTTTGCATGTTTGGAAGGAGAGATTTTATAAGACCGTGAATATATTGGGCTGGAATACGCCCTTTTTACTGTGTTTGTAACCATCAGCTATACTTGCATTGTGGTTTTATAATAATTCAGCCCATCATTTTTCCCCAAACATAATTTGTACTCAGCAAATATTTATGGAATAAAAGTTATTTTATTCATTCGCCTTTATTTTTAGTCTTTGTTAATAGATGGTAAAAATGCTAAATCTCATGTTTTAGTGCATCATTATTGTGCTTTAAATTAAAGCAGAAATAGCAGACTTTGAAGTCTCAGAAAATGTATAGGAAATTCTCTTTTTATAGCATGTAATTTCTTTACAGAGTATTTATTACTCATGCTATCCTTAAGACAAATGCCTGGGATATCCAACTCCTTACTGTTGGCTGCAAACAATTCTCTTCCTGCCCACATCTGGAGGTTTTTTCCAAGGAAATTCTTTGAAGAAGTGGTACAGGGATTCAAATCCTCACATTTATTCATTAAGAATTTATATAAAAGGATACATTCCGAGGAATACACTTTGCCTATGCTTAATTTAAATTTAAATATCATGGAGCCTTCAGGAATGTTTCAGATCTTAGAAAAGAGTCAATTTGGCTTTGTTAAATTAAATTAAATTTAAGCTTGAGGATGCCTCCATACTTGAGTCCTTCTGTGGAAAATTGCAACCTTGCTTGGTACCTAGACTAACTGAAAACCTGATTTAGTTTGTAACTTGTAACAGGTGGGTGAGAGTCTTGGTTAATCACAACAACTGAATTTCTGCCAATCACAGGCTGAAACTGATTGGTCAACTGATTCAAATTAGGCAAAATACTGAGCTGCAACCAATTAAGCTGTCTATGCGTCACTTCCGTTTTCTGTCCATAAACTCCATCTGACCATATTACAGCTGTGGAGTTCTTAGAACCTGTTCTGGTTCTGAGGGCTATCCAATTGTATAATCATGAACAAAAGCCAATTAAGGTCTTTAAACTAAATTTGTTGTAATTTTTTTCTTTTGATAACCCTAGTAATGCAGGGAGACTAGTGGGCGCCAATTCCTGTCTTCTGAAATTGTTTCCTTATTCCAAAGACTTCTAGTTTAAATGTTTAATGAAGCATTTTTATTTTTTCTCCAGAGATTTTCTATATTTTGTGATTCTATGTTGTATATATATCTCTACCTAGAAAAATATCCCAGTGAGTGTTTAATTGCCAATATTTTAGTTTTAAAAGCTACTGGAAATAATCTAACATTTATATTTTTCAATGGTTAGTGGAGGGTGTCAAGTATATGACATTGATATAGAATTAGTATTTTAAACTAGTGAAAAAAGAGTGTTAACAAGTTTCCCAAACGTGAAGAATTTAAAGGATGTATTAAGTGTCCGTGTTGGTACAGTTCTATAATATTTTTTTCTTTGTTCATTTTTTATACTATTAAAGGAAACAAAGATAAATAATGCCAGAATTGTGTTCCTTGACAGGCTTACAATTTGGAGTAAAGATGGGTGAACAAAAATATAAGCACAGTGAGGGTTAATAAGTAAGAAACTGTTATTGGACTGATTCTTCCTTAGATAATAGTTATAAACAGAAAAATACTAAAAAAAAAAAAAAAAAAAAACAAAAATTGAAGGTGCCAAAGAGCAGACAAATGTAGGAAGATTAAGGAGGGAGCTTGCATGCAGAGAAAGGGGATGGCCTTAGTGAGTTTCTGGGCTTTCATAGTTTTTACCATGGTTTCTAGGACAGGTAAATCTGCCATAGAAAACCCATTTTGTTTTGGAAAATACCACTGTACACTCCTAAAAGTATTAAGATGAAAAGACCAATAATGCCATAGTATTATTTTGGAAAAATTTTGATCTTGCAGACCCCTTGAAAAGACCTCAAGATTCTACAGGTATCTGTAGATCACATTTTAGTACCATTGACCCAGAGAAAATCTAATGCATGTGCATCAGGCAATATGTACAGAATTATTATTGGTGCATTATTTGCAGAAGGGGAAATTAAAAAAAACTTAAAATATTCAATGATATGGGGATAGATAAATAAATTTTGGCATATTTCAAATTTGAATCTTTTGCTGCACTTAAAATACATCCATTATAGCTCTATGTATAGGTATAAAGAATGTAGAAGTTTCAAAATGAAAAAAGTAAGTTGCAGAAGGATATCTATAATATGTTGCCTCTTACATAAAATTTTAAATTCAGACCAAACAATACTGGATACAGTGTTTAGTTAGGGGGCTGTGTGTGTGTGTGTGTTTGTGTGTATGTGTAATTAGGTTTACCAAATTAGGTTTACCAGTTTGTATTTACCAGGTTGAGAGAGAAGAAACAATCAGAGGAGAAAAAATAAAGACTAATTTAAATTTACATAGAAAAATATAATTTTATTTTAAAGATTTCAAAGGAGGGAAAAACCCTATGAATTTGCCAATGGAAGCTGTACATTTATTTCTAGTCAAAAGTTTAAGAAAACTGCTTTATGATCTTATAGAACTTTGCTGAATCAGGTAAATAAATACCTACTGTATTTATTTAGAATGTTAGAGCACCATTTTTCAATAGATACATCATTATAGTGAAAAATTAATCCAAAGTGCTTTCCAAAACTCATTTAAAATTATAGTTCTGATATAATAAACCTGTAACTCCTCATTTTTCTTTCTTTTTTTTTAATCCATAGGTGATTCATGATGCTTTTAGTGGGGATGAATGCAGCGGATCAAATTTACCATGTTATGGAGTTGATATTAAGAACATTTATCTTCAAAGGTAACTTTTTGTCTGTTTATGCAAGGAACTGGTAATCTGAGAAAAATCTAATTAGTTCCATTCAGAGTTAAATTCAATTTAGTGAAGACAACCTTTGCTTCTGACCAGGCAGAACTGCTTCTCTCTTCTTACACTCATTTTCTTTCAATCATTCTTTATAGGCTTAGGGGCAAATGCAATCACTTTGATACAAATGATCTTAAAATTAATGGCAAGAATGGTCAGAGCCTCCATTGTAGAATCGGTTATTTCCTCTTATGTAGCATTTATCTGACTGCTCCTCAGTGCCTCTTACCTGTCTTATGTTTGGACAAAAATGGGTATTAGTGAAACTATTGCAATCCTGCACCAAAACATGTAGTTACTGGGGGAAAATAAACATGTATAGAATTAGCTTCAAAAATGAAAAATGAGACCTGAGACCAGAGACAAACCAAATAGATATGAAAGACTTTCTAAAGACTAGTTATTTTTTTCTCATGGAAATAAACAGTGAAAACCTTACTTCTACATGAAAATGAATCTTCTGATCAGGAACACTGAGAGGTGTTGTAAGCAATCTTTTAGACATTTGTTTTAAGAACACAGTCCATCTTTGACAGACTAATTGCTTGTTCAGTGAAGAGAAATCCCAATGACAGATAATGATCCCCTTTATTTAAACAGTCCCTCTTCTGGTGATGTCATCTATGCTGGTGTTGGAAGGAGTTCTGAAAAATGCTTTGCACTTAAAAGGCATTTTCTCTCTGATGGAAACATTGCTTTGTCCCATTAGTCCCTGTTAAAATATAGTCAAATAAATACACATTAAAAGACCTTTAAGGAATGGCTACATTTTTTTCTTACGAATGATGCTAGTCAGTTTCAGAACCTTGGTTGCCAACTTTGTGCATCATTAGACATCAGTGTACCAGTTGCTCGTAAGTGCAACCAAAGAGCTGTTTTTCTTATTTGCTTTCAGTTTTGGGATATTTTCTTTCTGAATGATTAAAAAAAAAGTTAGACTGCAAGGCACCGTCAGAGATAATAAGTTAAACAAGTAAACTATGTGGTTCCCAATACTTTGTGTTTAATGTAAAGAAAACCCATCTTTCTCTTAGTATTAAGGGTGGTTATGGTTTCAATGATCAATTGGAGTAAATATATGCTCTGATTTTTGGTCAGACCTCTTGTGGAGTTTGTTGGAGGACACATGTTAAGAGTCAGTCATCATACTGAAAGCATCTAGAAAGAGAGCAGCTAGGAAGGTGAAGGGTCCAGATACTATGTCCTATTTGGATCTCTTGAAGGATCTTGGCAAAGGTATTGTGGGGGAGGAGAAAACAAAACCAAGAGTAGAGAGGGTTTTTTGGCTTCATATCATTGAGAAAAGATCATGTGCCTGAAGAGATACCATCTGTGCTGTTCCAGATAGCAGAGCTAGCAGCCATGGATGAACATTACAGAGAAGTAATTTTTACATCAATGTAACAAAACTTCTTTCAGTCTAAAGATGTTGTTGATGAGAATATGAACTCACTGGTCCTCATTTTAATTATGAAACTAGAGAAAGGTCTTGCAGAGACTTATTTGATGCTTTCGTGCATTGAAAGACAGAATGTTTTACCTTCATTTTTTTGAGTTTTGACATTCGATCTGTCCTAATCATGCTAGAGTCCAGGTCAGGCATTGTGAAGTAGTCTTCAATGCAACCTCCACAAGTTTCCTTAGAGGAGGAGTTGGTGTGAACTGATGACTAAAGAAATACATAGCCTTTCTCAGAGACCTGGAAGAAACATTGACGCCAATCTAAACCGAATTTTTAATACACATATGATATAGTGGTAATTACTCACTGCCAAATTAGAATTTAGAGGTTAAATATGTGATGTAGACTGACACTAATCTCAGTACCTTGGTTGCTTTATGTATATATACAAGAATGAAAACAGGAAAAGGATCCTAAAAGAGAATTCTACAAAAGGTGACGCTTTATTATGACCTGGGTACTCTTTTTAGGAATAGAATCCCCCACTGCAATTTTCTGGTACTTTTTTCATAGTACATATTGCCAGTCACTTTTTCTTTCATTAGTTCATACGTTTTATACTTTGCTGAACAAGTGTTTGCATGCAAGTGCTAAATGTTGTAGGCACAGCAGGCAACATGTTTGGATGATAGGCTTGTGCAATAACGGAGACTGGCAAGTCCAAAATATGCAGGTTGAGCTGTCAGGCTGAGACTTAGGAAAGAATTGATGTGAGTCAAGCCCAAAAGCCATGATGCCGGACACCTGTAGAAGATCTAATGTTGCAGTTCAGGTCTGAAGGCCATCCGCTATGGGATTTCTTCTTGCTCAGAGGTCAGTCTTCTGTTTGGACTTTCAGTTGATTCGATGAGGCTCACGCACATAATGGAGGGTGATCTGCTATACTCAAAGTCCACCAATTTAAATGTTAATTTCATCCAAAAACATCCTTACAGAAACATATGGAATAATATTTGACCAAATATCTGGCATGATGACATATCAAATTGTCACAAATTGACACATAAAATTAACCCTCAGAGGAGGTGACATTTGAATTAAAACATGAATGTAATAGGCACAAGGGAGCAAAGAATTTCAGGAAGCAGGAAGAGTAACAACAAAAAAATATTTGTTTGAGAAATTGAAAGAAAGCAAGCATGACTGGATTATAGTGAGTAAGAAAATGAGAAAGTGCGGGAGAATTAGGCAGGGGCAAATTATATAAGCAAGGTGGTGGTTTTATTTTATTTATATTTATTTCTTTAATTTTGATTTTTTGTTTGACACGAGGCCACACCGAAGAAGCCTTGAGCAAGTGGACTCCAAGGTGGTGGTTTTAAACTTGCTGTTAGAATCACTTGGGAACCTTTAAAAAAAAATCTCTGAGAATGCAAGCAAAGAATTAGTTGATTCTCCATGTAATTCAATGCACAGCTAAGGCTGAGAAGCACTGATGTAGACCATGTGCTGGGATTTTATTCCAAGTGAAAGAAGATGTTACTGATAAGTTTTAAGAAGGGCAGGTGCATGATATGTTTTATTAATATATATATTTTAAAAAGCATTATGGAAGAATTCTGGTTCCAGTAACAGCAGGACTCTTCCTCTGATAATAATCATAAATCTGGACAAAATATTGGAAACCAAATAAATTGAAGGCACAGGAGAGCAAACTAAAGCAAGCAGAAAATGGAATCTGATTCTGAAAAAAGGGAAGAGAGAGAGTGTGTGTGTGTTTGTATGCACATACATAGCTTTTCCCTGGCGGGCACTTCCCAGAGTGTGTAGCTCAGGTTGGCTAGAACTCAAGTGGAAAGCCACAGTTTTGTTGGCTGGTAGTAAAAGAGAATGGAGTTTTGGGCGATAGATGGGCTGGAAATTGAAGGGAGAGTAATCCTGGATAAAAGCTATAGAAAGGGAGACCCCAAGTCTGCCTCTCTACCTCGGTCACAGACTTTCCTGGGCCTTAACTGTACATGTGTGGGGAGGCTCCAACGAGCCTTACAGTAAGCAAGGCTGAAGGAGCTGAGCAGAGACTTCAGCTGCTGCCAACAGCATTGAGTTTAGAGCTTGAATCCAGCCTAAATAGAGGGCCTGTGTAAACCTCTGAACTCCTCTAAAACCCTATAAGGGCCATAACTTAAGAGTATAGATGAAGTCCCAGAATAAAGTCCTAGATGAAGTCCCAGAACTATGGAATTTGCCTTACAACTAATGGCAAAACTGAAATACATCTGCCATAACAAAGCATAGAGCAAAATTCAGGGTCATTAATCAGTAACCTAATTGCTGACTATAATAAAAATAGGCATATTCCAAAGGAACATAAAATCAAGACTGTTGGCAAACACAGCACTCACAATGTCCAGCATACAATAAAAATTACTAGACCAGTAAAGAAACAGAGAATTTCTACCCAGAGTCTTAAAAAAAAAGTCAATGAAGATAGAAACTAAAATGACCAAAAGTTGGAATTAGCAGAAAATAATTTTAAGGCAGGTGAATAGATATATTTAGGACTTAAAGAAAAAATCATCATAGAATGAATCGGTGGTATCTCAGGAAAAATAGAAACTATGAGAAAAAAAAAGAAACAAATGAAAATTCTAAAACAGAAAATTATTATATTTGCACTGAAAATTTCACTGTACAGACTTAATGTAAAGTGAACTTGAAGCAAGGTCAATAAAAAATTTCTAATCTGAAAACAAGAGAAATTGACCATATCCTCAGTCAGTGATCTTTAGAAAAATATTGGGCAGTCTAAATTACCTCTAATTGGAATTGTGGAAGAAGAAGAGGTAAAGAATGGAATGGAAAAAATGTAATGTGTTAAAGGTCAATCATTCCCCAATTAGGTAAAAGCTGTCAACCATCAAATCCAAAAAGATCACTGGATACTAAAAGGCATGATATTACTAGTGATTTTATCAATATTAGGGGTATAATAAAGGATATTATTAACAAATTTGTGCCAACAGAACTTCATTGAAGTTGAAAAAATTCCTTTAAAACCCTTCCTAAAGAAAATGTTGGGCCAGTTAGTTTCACTGTTGAATTCTACAAAATATTTATGAAATAAATAATGAAAATTTTCCAAATTCTTTCAGAAAAAAGACAAAGACATACTTCCCAACATGTTTCATGAGACTAGCATAATAAAGATGAAAAACCCTTATAAAGACATTATAAGAAAAACTATAGACCAATATCTTGGGACACAGACTTGAGAGATCCTTTAAATTTCATTTCAATTGCATCAAAAAGTATAAAATCCTTAGGAATAAATTTAACAATAATATGCAAAACCTCTGCAAAAAAAACCAAAACAAGACATTAACGAAAGAAACAAAGTAACTATAGAAATAGAGACCTAAATGACCTTCATGGATTAAAAGATGTCCATTCTCAACAAATTCAATGTATAGATTCAGAGAATTCCAACCAAAATTCAAGCAGCTTTTTTTTCCCAGTAGGCATTGAAAAGCTAATTCTTAATTTTATATGAAAATGCAAAGGTTCTATAATAGGCAAAGCAGTCTGAAAATAAAACAAAGTTGGCAGACTCATACTACCTGGTCTTAAGACCTAACTATAAAGCTGTTATTATCAAGATGGTGTGATATTGGCATGTGAATAAACAAATCAATGGGGGAGAATAGAGAATGCATAGTCTTCCTCATTTTTTGTCAATTGAGTTTCATCTGAGACTCCAAATCAATTCAATGTTGAAAGGAAACTCTTTTCCAAGACTGAGTATCTGAGGAGTGAAGGGGGAGAGGACAAGGTAACTAAATATCTACGTGGGAAAAAAATGATGTTTAACCTCTTACTTCAAACACATAAAAATAATACAATTCAGATCACTGACTGAAACATAAAAGCCAGTATTATAAACTTCTAGAAAGAAACATACAGTATTATCTTCATAACCTTGAGATTGGCAACAACTTCTTTTTTTTTTTTATTTCAGCATATTATGGAAGTACAAAAGTTTAGGTTATATATATTGCCCTTGCCCCAACCCCCCACCCCGAATAAGAGCTTCAAGCATGACCATGCCCTAGACGGTGTGCATAGCACTCATTATGTATGTATACACCCACCCCCCCCACTGACACCCGATTAATGTTATTCCTAAATGTGCTCTTAGGTGATAATCAGTGAAACCAATTTGATGGTGAGTATATGTGGTGCTTATACATCACTTAGTAGAATGGGTTCCAGCTCTATCCAGGAAAATACAAGAGGTGCTATATCACCATTGTTTCTTATAGCTGAGCAGTACTCTATGGTATACATATACCACATTTTATCAGTCCACTCATGTATTGATGCAGGCTTGGGTTGTTTCCACATCTTTGGCAACAACGTTTTAAACAATACACAAGAAAGCACTAACAGTGAAAAAAAAAAAAGGGCAAATTGGAACACTGGACTTAATATAGGTCAAAAACTTTTGCTCATTGAAAGACATTGTTAAGAAAATGAAAAGCCAAGTGCACACTGGGAGAAGATATTTACAATAAATACATCTGAAAGACTTGAATATAGAGTATATGAAGAGCTCCTATAAATTAATAAAAAGATAAGCAACCCAATGAAAAAGTGCAAAGGATTTGAATGCATGACTTCCAAAAAGAAAACACACAGACTGGGAGTTGTGGCTCACGCCTGTAATCCCACCACTTTGGGAGGCCAAAGAGGGAGAATTGCTTGAGCCAGTGAGTTGAAGGCTGCAGCGAACTGTGACCTCACCACTGCACTCCAGCCTGGGTGACAGAACAAGACCATTAAAAAAACTCTAAAAAAAATTAATTAAATTAAATATACAAATGGCATGCCCAATAAACACATGAAGAGATGGTCAACATCCTTTTGTCATCAAGGAATTGCAAATTAAAACAATGAGATACCGTCATATTTAGCTGCCTCTTTAGCCTTTATAATGGCTAAAATTGAAGATTAGCAACACCAAATGTTGGAGAGGATATAGAAGAACAGAAACTCTCATACATTAATGGTGAGTTACAACAATTTTAGAAAATATTTGACAATTTCTTATAGAGTTAAGCAAACAATTAATATATGATTCAGCATTTCCAGGCCTAGATACTTACTCAAGAGAAATAAAAACATATTTCCACATTTAGGCTTGTAGCCAGATTTTCATTGTACCTTTTATTCAAAATAGCAAAAAATTGGAAACAACCTGATGGTCACCAATAGGGTAATGGGCATATAAATTGCTGTTTATTTACACAATGAAATTCTACTCAACAGTAAAAAAAAGAATCAACTACCAAATCATGTAAAAACATGGATGAATTTCACAAACATTGTGTTGGGCAAAAGAAGTCTGTACTTTGGAATCAAAGAGTATGTACCATATGGTTTCTTTTATATGTGCTTAGGAAACAGCCAATGAATTTATCGTGATAGAAATCAGAACAGTGGTGTCTAAGGAGTGGTCTGGGGTCATAAAGGGTACAATGAAAGTATTTGAGATCTTAATTAGTATGAATGTGTACATTTATTGGAAAGCTTCAAATTGTATACTTGAAATTAGTGCATTTATACTAAAGATAACTTTGACCTCAATTTTCATGGTTTATGGGCAGATAAAATGAAAACTAGAAGAATTAGGAGGCTATTCCAGCATTCTAGGCAGGAGACTACGGTAATTCAGAGTGTGATGTCAGGAATGGTGCTGGAGAACAGTTAGATCAGGGGTGTAGTCTGAAGGTGAAGCTGGCAGGAATTGCTGATGAATTTGGATACAAGGGGTGAGAGATAAAGAAGATTCAAAGATGCTTCTGTGAATTGGGTAAGGGCAACTGGGTGGATGACATTTCAGAGACTGTGAATACTCGGAAAGGAATTGTTGGAGAGTGTGTATGATGTATTAAGAGTTCCGTCTTATCCATGTTAAGTTTGCAATGTTTTTTGCAACACTTGTACAGAGAAAGATATGTTTTATGCTCTAGGCAGGCACTTGCACTTTTAAGTCAGTGATGGGTGGATTCATTTAGAGACATTAACATAGAGATTGTGTTTCAGGCCCTGGAACTTTGAAATACAGAGTTGCCAGGTATGTGATGTATAGTTGCACAGGAATGGGTTTCATGAAAAGAAAAGGTGCTCGCTAAATGCTTGTTCAATGTATTTACAGTGAATGAATAGTTAAAATGTAGGAAATTTATTTTTGTCTTGAATTAGGGAAAGAAAAGACACCAAAAGCAAAATAATTAACTGGTAAAACACTAAACAACAAATGAATTGGGTTATGCAAAATATTTGCCAATACTTGCAGATAATCTATAAGAACAGCATGTCTACTAATTTTATTACAACATATAAAAGGCTATGGGACTTAGGATAAGAAGATTGTAACTTGGTTTCTGGTGGTACTATTTGAAAAGGAAAACTTTGGGCAAATTATTTAATGACATCGTTTTCCTCTCTTTAGAATTAGGATAATAATCATATGCATAATGTGGGATAGTTGTGCAGATCAACGGAAATGAGTAGTGTAAATCACTTTATAAGTGGTCATGAGAAACATGAATGCTGGTCATTATATTTCTTTTTGTTATTTATTTATTATATTA
Organism: Lemur catta; assembly: GCF_020740605.2. Lineage (NCBI taxonomy): Eukaryota > Metazoa > Chordata > Mammalia > Primates > Lemuridae > Lemur > Lemur catta. Next base: position 15,326,997 of record NC_059128.1, read on the forward strand.
TCACAATGTAATATCCAATTTCTGCCAGACTTGACTTTCATAGCAGTCTTCTTAAAGCATTAGCTGAAAATGATTATCAGGGCTCTTTGAATTTTAATTCGAATTATCAGATGGAAAAGTGCAGGAAGCATGCATCTTGGATGGAAGAATTTAACATAACCTTTGAGAATCTGGGGAGGAGCAGTTTCTAAAAGGCAGCCCTTCTGTGCAACTCCACGTGTCAGACTGGCTTGGGCTTGCAGACTGAAAATGACATTCCTGGAGATATTTTAACACCTTCTCCCCAAGAACAAACACATTGCATTCCTCTTTGGGTGGGTCACAAAGAGATCTCACCTGGCTTTATTCTTAGCTGAAGGTACAAAAGTAGCAGGCCCTGTGTCAGGAGAATCCTATCAACCCCCACAACCTGTCTCTGCCAAGGTGGAAGATGGATGAAGCCCGAAAGCAGCCGTGCCTGACCACATCTATAAGGAGTCAGCCAGAGCTGCCTCAGCCAGAACTCCGGGCACGCATCTGTGATATAGTATTGAGTCACTTCCCCTAGCCCAGGTGGTAGACAGCTCTGTGTTTGTACAGCTGGGTCAGATCATGCAGGCATGGGAGTATCACGAGAACAGACAGTATCATGGGATGTATCATGAACATAGATGCCAAAGCAGCTGCTGCAGGCTGGCCAGCCAAACCACGTCACACAAAACTGGGACTCCATGAACCATGGTTAGCAGTGACAGTCTCCCTTGGAGCCTGTACAACCCTTTGTATTTCCCAAAGCTCTTGCAGCAACACACGGTTAGGTCAAGTGGAAATGCACTGGATCCATATTAGTAGACCTGAATTGAATTCTTGCTCTGTGCTTATTAACTTTGTAACATTGAGCAATATTCTATGTCTCCTTTCAGCTTTGCACATGTAAAATGGGGGGATAGAATTACCTATTTGTTAGAAATAATTTGACGATTATGTGATCCAAGTTATAGAATGTCTAGTATGCAATATGGCACACATTAGGTTTTCAAAATCAGTTAATCCTATTTTGCTTATCCTTGCTATGGTCTAAGCCAATGCTGCCTAATAGAAATATAATGTAAACCACACATATAGTTGAACATTTTTACATCGTCACATGAAAAAGGTAAAAGAAACAGGTAAAATTAATAACATATTGTATGTAACAGAACAAATCCACAATATCATCATGTTAATGAGTAATCAATATAAAATTGTTAATTAAATGCTTTTAATTTTTTGTTTAACATATAAATTGATTGAAATGAAATAAAATTAAAAACTTAGTTTCCCAGCCTAACTTGCCACATTTTCAGTGATCAGTTGTCACATGTGTCTGTGGTATTAGACAGCGCAGATCTAAATGAATATCAGTTGTGAAAGTTAAGTAGATAGATGCAAACAGAATACAATTAAGTTGGTTAAGACTTGACAGCATCTAAGATAAAAAAAATGAGATTGATTTATCAAAAAACGATGTTACTCTGGTAACTTGAGTATAGGTTTATCGTTCGTAGAAATAGGAAATTAATTGTGAGGGACAGGTGGATTGGAGATGAAAAGTTCGACTGTGTATATGCTGAGCTTGAGATGATAACAAGAGGCTTCTGTAGGGATGCCTAGGAAATATACACACATGTCCACAGGAAGCTCAGGCAAGAGGCGTTCTTTTCAGTAAAGGTGTGGATGTCAAGGATGTGGATGAGGTCTCCAAGAGAAAGAGTGTAGAGAGAAGAATATGCAGTGGGAATGGAGGAACTTTAGTTTATCTGTATTTAGGCTATGGAAGGAAAAGGAGCCAATGCAAAAGAGACATAAGAAGAAGACAAAGAAATAGGAGAAAATTCAAAGATGTAGAATATTATAGAGTTCAAGGGTTAAAAGACTTCCCAGGGAGCAGTGAAATGGTACCTGGAACGCTGCTGCGGAGAGATGTGGAGGGGGCAGGGAAAGAAATAGCTCACCAGGGCTTCCCACTGCATCACTCCTGCTACTCCGGTCTTCTCTGCTTTGTGTTACACCCCAGCATCATCCCAGCCATCCTCTGCTCTACTCCAACAGGCACATGAATCAAAAAGAAGAATCACCCTGTCACTTTTCCTCCTGCTAGCCTCACACACATTTTGGTGATTTGGTTCTTTCATTTGACTCGTTCATCCATTAAACTTAGACTCAGCTCCTACTTCCTGTGTGCTCAGCACTGGGGGCTCTGAAATCAGCAAGGTCCTTACTTCCTCTCTGAGAAGCTGATTTGCTTTACACGAGACTGCCTTGGCGAAATTGGCTGTTCTCACTAGCTCCAAACCAGTGTTTACAAAGGGAACAACTTTACTTTCCCTACCTCAGATGGGGTTCTTTCTCTATTTGGGAAGTTGCCTGGGAGTGTAAGAGGTGCTCCTTGTTTCTCTTCTCAGAAGTCTCTCAGCTTCAGTGTGCCTGGTGATACACTCTAGGCAGCCCCAGATCCCCCGCTGTTATTGGCTTTCTCTCTGGGACCCTAGACAATTATCTAGAGTAGCATTTTCCTTTGGATAATCTAGAGGACTTTAGGTAGTACTCTAACGTTCTTTTCTTTGATGTCATTTAATTTATTTTCATGCAGCTCTTTGTTTATGTTAATCGACACTGGCTTTTAGACTTATTGATGATGCTTTTTGAAATGCATTATTTTAAAATAAATAGACTTTAAGTTAAAAAGACTTAAACTGGTTTTTAAAAATCAAGCTAAATAACAATGACAGTACTTTATGACTATGGCAAAGTCATACCTAAAGTCGGAAAGCCTTGAATTAGAGGATGATAGAAGAACATGCATCATTGTTATCAATGAGGCTGCATGGTATAGACTGTAAATTCTACAGAAAGACACAGAAAGGGATATATGTAACTGGTTTTAGCCATATTCTTTTATTGTCTGAACAAAGACAAACAGCATCAATGTTGAGAACTATGAAGTGTCTGAGAGTTTATCCTACTTGGAAGTGAACAAGTTGGACTCCTACAGTTGCATGGTTGCTGTAGAAGACAGTTTATTACTCACAATAGCAGTAGTCAGAGTATCAGTACTTTTATGTTCTCCAAACCACATTTCCCAATGAGTGATGAGAAGAAGACCAGATGGATGGTACCTTCACGTGCTGTGGGTGGCAGTTCAGGAAAGGAACCTTGAGCTTAGGGAACTATAACCTTTTACAATGGACAGAGAGCATGTTTTTCCATGTTCTGGAGTGGGACATTATTATATTGGACTGAAGTATACTTGTTCTTTGCTCCAAGGGAAACACTTTCTGTCCTTACTAACAAACATTTATGGATAGATAATGCAGAACAAAGGGTGGTTGGCATTACAAGTCATGCAGAAATATGACAGCCCCATGGATAACTGCCTCCCAACAATCAGCTGGGATATGGGGAAAATAGAATGAGGAAAACAATCACATAAAAAGCCATTTTGATCACTGTGATATATGGTATATTGTGAAATATGGACACATCAGTTTGCAAGCTGAAGCTCATTCAGCATCTCTTTCTTTTGTGGGGAGGAACATTTGTATTTCTAGATACTGGTCATGAATTAGGATTGAAATGAGCTCTTTCATTAAAATGAGTATAACTTGAAGAACCACATGTACTAGAAGCACACGTACCTGTGGCCATCCACTAACTAAATGCAACTTTCTAAAGATTGAACTTGCTTATTTTCCAGTATTTACTAGAAAAAAACACAATAATAAGATATGATGGATTTCTAATTAAAGCACTAAATATCAGAATGTGGCATTTTAGGGTTCTCTCATATGCTATAATGATACTTATGTGGTGGCAGAGGTGGGAGTTTTGCAATTATGCTAAAATCTTACACCATAAAGAAAGCTTCAGCCAGCATATATCAAAAGATTCTAATTGCTTCTCGTGTGTATTTTTTTTCCCTTTAAAGACATGTTGCATATGCCAAATGTATCTGGATACAATTTTCCTTTGTTTAGTGGCAAAATGTCACAAAAATTTTTATTGGTAAATTTCACAATTTACATATTTTTACTAGAAGCTGAAATGCAGGTTCACACTACATACAAAATTAATTAGTTTAAATCTTCTCTTTCATGCCAAAGTTAAATCTCTTTTTAAAAACAGAAATAATTGCATAGACAAAATACAGAGTCTAATTTGGAAGAAATTATTACCCCTTCTAGATGAGTTTACTTTCCCCAACATTCAACAAAGCCTTTGGAGGCTGTTTTGGGTGAAAACTATTTGTCTATCAAAATAAAATATGGATGATTAATGTAACCAAGACAGTGGCTGATAATGAATACATGTAAATTATTTTGCCAGATAGTTCTTATCTGGTAGCACTTCTGAATTAATAATAATTCAACATTGGAGGAATTGAATTAGCCTCTTATATAAGAGTCATGGGTCTTAACATACTTCATTTCATCAGAGATAATGCATAGCCCTTACTGAATTATTGATCATATATTTTGGGAAAGATATCTTAACTGTCCCCACAAACTTGAAGGTGTCTTGGGTAGTACAGACAATCACACTAACTGGAAAGTCAATTTGAAAGACGAAAGTCTAGTGGAGAAATTGTTTCACAGTCATTGAGATGTCCTACTTATTTCAAAGAATATTTAAGTGTAAGAGAATCTGTGTCTACACAACCTTTAATGTTCTTTATTGTGATATGAAAACACAAAAAATTCTGTAGTTTTATTCATGGGCATTGTTCAGCTTTAATTAGTACAGGTCGTAAGATCTGAGGAAAGAACTTTTGGCATGTAACTGAGCGAATGTATGAATGAATCAATGAATCAGAAAAACTTTTAGAACTTAAAATTTGTGTTTTAAAACTAAAAAAATGTTTTCACCTATAATTTTACATACATACTTAATTGGAGCTATAGCATACATTCTGTTGATTTTTGATGTAGTCTTTTAAAGCTCTTTCTTTAATTGCTTTGTTTTTCCTTCCCTCCTCTCCTTTTCTTCTAGCCATATCACCCTCATGCCATGAAAACCACCCTACATGTTTCTTTGAAAAGTCAATGCAGAATTACATGTATTGGTCAGGGTTCTCCAGAGAAATGGAAAAAATAGGATAACATGACATATATATATATATATATATATATATATATATATATATATAGAGAGAGAGAGAGAGAGAGAGAGAGAGAGAGAGAGAGAGAGAGAGAGATTTATGATACATTACACAATATTACATATTGGCTCATGTGGTTAAGCCCAGGAAGGCTAGAATTGCAGTTCTAAGTCCTGAAATCCAGTGAGCCAGTGGTGTAGGTTCCTGTCTGGGTCTGAAGGCTGGAGAACCAGGTGCACAGAGTGCAGGAGAAGATTGGCATCTCAGATCAATGGTCAGGCAGAGAACAAATTCAACCTTCTTCCACCTCTTTGTTCTATTCAGCCTCTCAATGGATTAAATGATATTCACCCACATTGGGAAGGGCCATCTGCTTTATTCAGTTGCCCAATTCAAATGCAAATCTCTTCCAGAAACATCTTCACAGACACACCCAGAAATAATACTTAAACAGATATCTGGGCATCCTGTGGCCCAGTAAGCTGACATATATACAATTAACTATCATAAACATGGAATGTGTTTGTCAAAACATAAGCTCACTCTCTCATGTGTCAGAATTCCAAAAGTCATGGTATGATGATACTCCATGTGTATTTGGAGGAAAAAAGTTTAGCCACTGGTTATGAGACCACCAAACTTCAAGCTTAAAAACCACTGTTCAGGACATTACTTATTGTTTATACTTCCATAAAAATATTAAAAGTGTGAGTACTGTCACTAACTATTTTTTGTTTTGGGAATAATCTCAGAGGTAATGAGTGATATCAGCTTTGCATTAACACATAATCAAGGCAGATTTTAGGAATTCATATTTAAACACAAATTAAGGAAAGCAAATAAATGTCAAATAAATGGCATGTGAATAAAGAAACCTGTCATGAGTTGGTAGAAATAAGTGAAAAGCAGTGATAACATTATAATCAGGATGTCAACAGAGATAAATGCCATTTATACAGGTGAGAAGAAGCAAGATGACAGGTGGCAAAAAATATTCAAGTGCCTAAATGTCATTTGGTAATGAATGCTTTTTGACATCTTTACCCAAGATCAGGGTTAAATTCTGTTCATTGCATTTTATGGAATTTAAGAATAACATGGGTATACTTTCTCCTGTGCTCCTGCTACTTTTCCTGTACATTTATCATTTCTTCTCAAGTGGCTTGTACTTTCTAATGGACTAGAGAAATTGCGTGGTCTGTTATTTGCGTGCTCCTCATAGTGAAAGGTACATAGTAATGACTAAAAGATGTTGATTACTTGAGGCATTGACACAGCAGACCTTGGAGGAAGAGGAAAGTGGGTATCACAGTGTGAAGTGTGAATACTAATAACCTGACATTTCTATGGCTTCCCATTATGCTCAGAGCAGCACATTATATGGTAGCAATTAGAAATTCAGTCTCTTGGCCCAGACTTTCTGAGTTCACATCCCCTCTACTGGCTGTATGCTATCGAGCAGTAACTCAACTAAAATCTGCCTTGTTTCCCTCAGCTGGAAAAGAGTATTAATGATAGTATCTACTTCATAGACTTACGCCGAGTTTTAGAGGAATTAACATTTATAAAGGACTTAGAAAAATGTTTGGTATATAGTAAGCACTCAATAATTAATTGTTGTTAGTACTGGGGTGTGTGTGTATGTGTGTGTGTGTGTGTGGTTATCATTGTTTAAATAAGTAGAAACTCAACATTTACCAATACACCAATATCTTCAGCAGGAATAAAATTTAGAGTAGGGATAAAAAGAGCAGACCTTGGATCAGAAAGACCTGTGCTCAAATTCTGGCTCCTTCACTGTTTAGCTATGGGATCCTGTGCGAGTCACTTGTTTTAGCCGGGGTCCCAGAAGGAAAGCAATGGTCTGTACACTCGGAAGATTGAGGAGGGCGATACGGTTTGGATGTTTGGCCTCTCTAAGCCTCCTGTTGAAATTCTATCCCCAGTGTTGGAGGTGGGGACTTGGTGGGAGGCATTTGGGTCATGGAAGCAGATCCCGCGTTGCAAAGAGTTCTCATGCTACTAGTTCACAGGATAGCTGGTTGTTTAAAGGAGTCTGCCACCGCCTCCTCTCTCCCTTGCTCCTTCTCTCACCATGTGGACACCTGCTCCCCCTTCACCTTCTGCCTTGATTGGAAGCTCCCTGAAGCCCTCACCAGAAGCAGATACTGATGCCATGCTTATTGTACAGCCCGCAGAACCATGAGCCAAGTAAATTTCTTTTCTTTATAAAGTACGCAGCCTCAGGGACTCCTTTATAGCAGTGCAAAATGGACTAACACAGAGTTTGATAAAGAATGAGGTACAGTCAGGGTTGGGGCAAGTCAAGGAAAGATAAGATAGTAAAGCACAAGGAGTTAAAACATCTGGGGTTACTCAGGCCCTGACTGAAGGGGCAAATTGAAGAAGTGGTTACTAGATGTGTGTGTGTGAGAGAGAGAGAGAGAGAGAGAGAGAGAGAGGGAGAGAGAAGGGGAATAGGAAAGAGTGGGAGACAGAAAGAGAGATCTGAAAGGGCTATTCGCAAAAGCATCGCCAACTCTCCACTCTACCAGGACTTCGTCTCCCCCTCCAAACTCCTGCCCCCATCTCTCGTCAAGTTTCCCATTGGGGAACCCAGCCAGAAGCCATAAGGCAAGTAGGCCTTTGATGAAATCCGTACGCAGTTCCTCCTTCTGGAGAAGAGGACAGGGTAGAGAAAAGTAGAGAGTTGACCTGTAAGGACAGACAGACTACATAGTATACTGTTTAACCTCTGAGTCTCACCTGTACTTAATCACTGGGCTCCATGCATTGCATCAACTTTGAATATTGCCTCTAAAAATGACTCCAAGACCGGCCCTAGTACTAAGCTGCTATGGTACTTAAGTTGGTCACTGAGGGACTAATATTCCAAGACTCTCTTAAAAATGCATGATGAAGGCTTGAACTCTTTTGAGAAAATCATACTAAATTTAAGCAAGACATTATAGTTATAAGCAAGCAATGGTATAAACAATTAGAAAAGTCTTTCCTAAAATACATCCTCTTGACGATGTAAATTGCTACATGGAATGCAAACAAGAAAGTAACAAATAAAACAAGCCAGCAATTGAATCCATCAAAAGATTTGTGGTCAAATTAATTTGGAGACCTCTGGGTTCAACAAAATAGTTCCTTTACTGAGGGATTTCTAATATGCTAATATTGTAGACCTCCAGGCTGGTAAAGGAGACCTTGCTCTTCAAGGGTGAGTTATCTTGAAACTTACAGAAAGTGTATTTTCCACATGAAGATGCAATTTTGTGAAAAATACATTTTGTATATTTAGAATGAAAGAATATTATCACACATTTTATAATTTTGAATATCTGTAGAATAAAACATGCTGTATAAAATATAGCCACTATTCTTAGGTGCATAGACCACCATAACAACTTATTTGGAAGCAGTTATTTTTATCAAATGTCTATTACCCATAATCCAATGTAGCCACATTTTGTTAGAGTTGTCCTGCCAACTCAATTGTATGCTAATGAGCCATATGGAGTTAAGTAATGGCATTTATTAATACTACTGACTTCCAGCACCAGAAGAGAAGAATTAAGGTATATGTGAATGGAAGGGAAGAAGAAATTACAAATTAATCTGAAGAGTTAAGGGTGAATGAGGACAGGTAGAAATAAAGATGCATATTTTTCAAAGAAAAAAGTAAACAAAATCATCTCTTCAACAGCAATGACTATATAAGAGATAGTAGTGCAAAGACTAGTTAATATTATTCATTCATTCAGCAAGTCAATCAGTCAATTCACTTAAAAAAATTGGGGGGAACACCTACAAGATGCCAGAATTATTCTAGATATTGGTCTCTGCTTTCAGAGACCTTACATTTCATGGGGTGAGGCGGGATACTAAGGAGATACCCACAATAAACAGCATAATATCTCACCTGGTGGTTGGTAAGAGCATGGAGGAAAGTTGAACTGGGTGAGGGGTTGAATCTTACAGGGCAGGGAAGGGCTCTTATAGGCAGGGGTCTCAGAGAAAGCCTGTCTGGAGTGATCTTATTGAAACAGAGGTCTTAGTTAAATGAGAGAATCTGTGAATGTGAGGAAATGAAGAAGCGTACTGGAAGCTGAGGTAATAGAAAGTACCCAAGACCTGAAGTGGGAACCTGATTAAAGTACTTGAGTAACAGCAAGGAGACCGGAAAGTATTTTTCATTTGCTTGTTTGCAATTAAATTGTGTCTTTGTTAAACCAATTTAAATAAGAATACTTTTGGCAGAGGGCAATTTTCTGCCATATTTGCATTCATGGATACTGTTCTATTTCATCCTTTTATACTATGTTTATTTCACATCAAGCAACTCCAGTACGTAGTTACAGCTTAGTGTTTAGATAGAATTCAAACCACAGACTACTACTGATGGTTACGTTATCTTGACCACTTGCTGGTCTAGTCTATTAGTCTAGTGCTCAAATGTAGTTTTTACCTTTCCCAGACATTCTCTAGTTTCATTAGTAATTAGAATTAGAAGCTAACCTTTTTTTCTCTCCAGTTGTATGTAGTAGATTGTGAAGATATTCTCATTTCAGCAGCCCTCCTGGAACTCATGACCAGGCCAGGGGATTTTGCAGTAATTTCCCACTTTGGGCAGGGCAGTGGGTCTTTTCCCTTCAGCCCCGTGCTCAGCAGTGTGCTTGCATTGGCCAAAGGGATGTCAGCCAATGTGATACAGGCAGAGATTTGAATAACTCTTTTGTGATTGAGCTTGCCTATTTTCTCTTGTGCCTCTGCCATGTGAGCGTGCCTCAGCTAACCTTTTGGAGCATGAACAACATGTGGAGTGGAGTTACCCACGTCGTCCCAGCCAAGGCCAATCTTGATCAGCCAACTGCCAGCTGATGCCCTTAGTGTAAGTGAGCCCAGCCAAGATCTGCAGAGCTATCCAGATGGCCTCTCAGACATATGGGCAACAAAGGCATATTGTTCTAGACCACAGAGATTTTGTGGTTGTTCATTATACAGTGGTATTTTGATAATAGGTGCCTGATACTATAAACTATCCAAAGCAGATGTTTATTCTTTATGACGTTCACTACTAAAACATGTTAGAGTACAGTGTTCCAAACAACCTTAGTATTTTGTAAATCATAAAAAAGAACAGTTTTGTTGTTGTTTGTTGTAGCTACAGGGGTTGCCTGCAGCTGTATTTAGTGGCTGTATTTTATACAGCATGTTTTATTTTATAGACATTCAAAATGTTTCTTGAGTATTTCTGGCCTAATTGATTAAAGCATAAAAATTAATTTAGAGCACACACTTACGGCAGCTTCTGCCTTCTAAGGCATAGTCACAAGCTCAGAGATGAGGATAAAAGAACCCGTGAGGACCTGTAAGAAATGTCTCAAGGTAACAGCACTAATGTCCTGAGTCTGTATAAAAATCCATCATATCTTCAGGAGCTACTTAATTAATAAGTACATTTTGAGTATTTCAGTGTCTGGCATAAAATATAGAAGATGCTGTCCATACTTTGTTAATAACCAAATAGAGAGGGAAGTCAAGGTAATAAAATATGAAGAGGAAAAACTACAAATGTATTCAAACTATAAATATCAAAGAACATAAGGGGAGTGTTTCTGTAGTTAAAGAATGTTTTCAATTGGTTTTGTAATTGGATTTGATTTCGTTCAAGTGCCATTTTTGAAAGCTTGGTAAAATTACTCTTAAATATGGAATTTCAGTTTTATATAGAAAATCATGCTTACATCATGCTTATTCCTGGCCTGTGGGGAAAAAAAGAGTAACTACTCTCTTTTGTACAAGGAAGTAATGAGGAAAATTTTAAGAAAATAGAAACAAAAAAATATCCTTTTGTTTGGATGAACAGTAATTCCTTGCACTAGTTGGCAATTTCCTTCCTTATAGAAATAGCTGCTCCTCTACTTTTATTTATTTATTTATTTATTTATTTATTTATTTATTTTTATTTTAGCATATTATGGGGGTACAAAAGTTTAGGTTACATATATTGCCCTTGCCCTCTACCCACCGAATCAGAGCTTGAAGTGTGTCCATCTCCCAGACGGTGAGCATAGCACTCATGATGTATGTATACACCCATCCCCTCTCCCCTGCCTCACATATGCCTGACACCTGATTAGTATTATTCCTATATGTGCTCTTAGGTGATGATCAGTGAAACCAATTTGATGGGGAATATATGTGGTGCTTATTTTTCCATTCTTGGGATACTTCACTTAGTAGAATTGGTTCCAGCTCTATCCAGGAAAATATAAGATGTGCTATATCACCATTGTTTCTTGTAGCTGAGTATCTTATAGACATTGGCCTAGGCAAAGAATTTATGAAGAAGACCCCTAAGGCAATCACAGCAACAACAAAAATAACTAAATGGGGCCTGATTAAATTAAAAAGCTTCTGCACAGCCAAAGAAACTGTCACGAGAGCAAACAGACAACCTACAGAATGGGAAAACATTTTTGCATGCTACGCATCTGATAAAGGGCTGATAACTAGAATCTATTTAGAACTCAGGAAAATCAGCAAGAAAAAAATCAAACAACCCTATCAAAAAGTGGCCAAAGGACATGAATAGAAACTTTTCAAAAGAAGACAGAAGAATGGCCAACAAAAATACTCCTCTACTTTCTGTGGGACGGTTTAAACAGAGATGTTTGCCATGCTCAGAAGAAAGCCTTTTTTTTTTGACAATCTTCCAGGGCTTTGCCTGGAAAGTGTCTGATCATGTGCTAACTGTAGGCCTTTGAGTTGAGAATTTTCTGTGTTTTAAAGGGAAACCTAGCTTCCTTCTTCAAGGAGACCTCAGATTTAGAGAGGCTGTCATCTGCTCTGTTCCACCCTTGTTTGCAGTCACATGAAACTATACTAAAAAAAATTGAGTCCTTTTCATTCTCACAGGTGCACAGCCATGCCCGTAAGAATTAAATTACTTACATAAGGCAAAGAGAGTGACTCAAAGTCAGAACTCAAAAAACGAATGTTGTTGTTCTGTTCTGTGATCCTCCAGATCAGGGATAAGAACAAGAGTCAAAATGAAAGAAGCTGCAAACCCAGCCCTCTGGAATCAGGAGGGGCTATTCCACAACTCCAGTTCATTGATTGTGGAGAGCAATTTATCTCACAATATTCCATTCAGATGTTCAGGCTGCATTTGCATGTGCTTACAGAATCTTTGGCTAGGTTTCCTAAACAAAAAATGTCAGGCACTTCTGAGACAAGTTAGATCTCTCCTCTGAAAGTGACATGCTGCAGTTAATTGTCTATGTAGTTAGTATGGCTCGTGGTTACACATACAGTTTCTAGAACCATGTGTCCTGGCTTTGGTGGAACCAGGCAACCTTGAGGGAGTCATTTCTGTTCACTGTATTCTGGTTTCCTTATCTGTCAGATGAGTATAGTGAAAGCACCCATCTCATAGGGTTGCTGTAAGCATTAAAATTGTTCACATATTTAAAACAACTAGCACAGTGCCTGGCACTTGGTCAGTGCTATATGAATGGTAGCTTTTACAATAATTCATTTTGACAAATGGTTATACTATTATTACCTTTGCACATATTTGCTGCCACCAAAAGAGAAAGTCATGCTAGTTCTTGGAATCTGTTTTATTTATCTGTAACATAAGGTTATTATACCATATAAAGCTAAGACTCTAGCTTTAACCATCATTCTAAGATGCACCAATATGAATATGCATGTCCTTATTCTTTATGTTAAGCATTTTGGAAGTGTTTATATAACATTGCAATTGTATGTGATGATCCTTTTCATTACTTAATAAAAGATATATTACATATTTCAATCATTCCAAAGTATTTATTGAGCACCTACTATGTGTCAGACATTATACTAGATGCTGGGGATTCAGCAATCAAAATCAGAATACAAATATCCCTTTACTGATGGTGTTTTCATTTAGTGTTTTTCCCTTGGTCTGCAGCTGTGTTCACTGCTTGACAGAATACTCACTAAGTAAATATGGAACTAGCAACAGGAATCCAAATTCTAGCAGTATGTTTAAGTTATTTGGGGGAAATTTAATATGAGGCTTAATGAAATTTTATAGAGATGCAAAAATGCAAAACTTAGAGTCTTAGGTGTCCCATTAAATTGCTAAAAGTTGTCTTTTTTTCCCCTACAGTTGCCACTGCATCCATAATTTTTAAACCAGAAAAGCCAAGTTTAGCTTAGCTTGCCAAGAACTCTTTAGGAATGCTAAATACATGTATTAAATAAAAAAAAAAAAAACCAAACCAGAACTCCAGGTGCAAACATCCAAAATACAGACCAGTTTGTAAAAGGCCATGTTTCAACCTCAGGACATATTTATTGTTATATAGAAAAATTACTTTGTGTGTATTTCAAAGATTAATTTGTAAATCTGATTTGGAAATTCCTCATAGTGTTTCCGTGTATAAAATGGAGTAAAGGCATAGGCCAGGTTTGGATTTATATTAATTCTTAGTTGACCATTTTTTAGGGCAAGAAGAGTATGAGAAAGTTCCTCTTTAACAAGTTGAGTTTGAGGTGACTACTGGTATCCAAGAGGCATTTGGTTTAACCATACAGTATTGCCTATGGTTGATTATTCTGGACTTATAAAAAGAGCAATTTTACACAGTTCAACCTAATAGTATTTGCTAATGGCTTAAAGGAAGGTCTAATTGATTTTTCATGGTGATGGAAATGTTTTATAGCTGTCATGCCCAATAAGGTAGCCACTAGCCAGTACATGAAATGTACCTTGGGTGATGGAGGGGCTGAATTTTTTATTTTATTTCATTTCAATTAATTGAAATTTAATAGTTGTACGTGGCTAGTGGCTACCTTATGAGACAGCAAAGTTTGAAAATATACGTCAGAGCATTTCCCACATCAATATGGACTGGAAAGTTTTTTTCAGGACAATGAATGGAGTTACATATTTTTAACAGCAACCTTGTAAAGAAAAACTATCAATGTTCCTATTTTATGGATGGGGAGACTGAGGCAGAGTGGCAATATTTCATTTGCTGTTGTTCAAACACATTTGGGGAGGGGTATAGAGACGTGGGTCTTTAGACCAGCAGGGGTCAGATCACTGGAGACAAAGCAAGGAACAAAGATATCCATGTCCTAATGCCCAGAACCTGTGAATATGCCTCCTTATATGGCATAAGGGACTGTACAGATGTAATTAAGTTAAGGATGTCGAGTTAGGGAAATTATTCAGATTGCTGTAATATCATTACTAGAATCCTTATAAGTAGAAGACGAGGCAGAAGAGCACAAACCAAATGGCATCATGAGAAAGTCTCACCCCTACGTCACTGGCTTTGAAGACACTTATTCCATAGGGCAAGGAATATGAGAGGCCTCTAGAAGCTGGAAATGGCAAGGAAAGATGATTCTCTCCCAGCATCTCAAGAGGAATACAGCCTTACTGATACCGTGATTTTTGCGCAGTGAAACTGATTTCTGACTTCCGACCTCCAGAACTGTAAGATAATAAATTTGTGCTGTTTTAAGTCATTAAGTTTGTCTTAATTTATTACAGAAGCAACAGGAAACTAAGAAGGCAACTGGACTAGAAGTGGGAGAATGAGTTACAGGTTGTCTTACATGCACACACACACACACACATATGTATATATATATGAGGTGCAATTAATCTTAGTGGCAGTGGAAATGGAGACAAAAAGTAGATATGAGATATGAGGAAATCAGAATCTACAGAAATGAAATCAAAAGGCAGGGTTTAGATCAAAAGATGGACCATCAGTCCATAAAGCACGGAGCTTTTCTTCTAAGGAAATGCTTCTCAAAAATCTCAGAGATGTAATATGGCACAATATGTTAAGTGAGGAGCTGGGACTTAGAGACATCTCTGATCATGAATTCATGGAGGACTTCAAAATCTCAGAGAGCCGCCCACATTTGGCCCAGCTTACCCGCTGTTGGCTTTATTCTGCACGTCCCATATAAAGCAGCAGCTGCTGACTGCATCAACATTGCTGTATTATGAAAATTATGGGGGACGTAACTTTTTTTTACGTTACTTGGCAACACATTTCTGTCCAGGTGTTTGAGAAACTCAGACCATAATTATGCCAAAGCAAGAGTAGATGAGAAATTCAGTCAAGGCAACCAGATTGCTTTTTGTCAAGAGAGTCTGTCAAGAGAGATAGCCTGGCATGGTGGAAAGAATGTGAGCTTTGTAGAAAATGCTAAATTTACATACTGATTCCACCGCTTAGTTCTGAGACATTGTACAAGAAACTTTTAAGCTCCCTGAATCTTGTTTTTGTCATTTGTTCAGAACAGGTAGAATCATATCCAGCTTGTAGGATGGTTGCGTAGAATAAATGAGTTGATAAATGTAATGTGTTGGCTCAGAGTTGATGCTTAGTAATTGCAATCTAACACAAGAAAGACTCTAGAGGAGGTGGAAATGAGTTAGTGATCATATTTTTCAATAGTATTTCTGTTTTATCTTAAAAAAAATGAAAGCAGTTCTTATTGATTAAAAATATATGCAACTTATGTCATGAGATGGCACCATGAACGTGACATCTAAGACCTAGAAGTAGTTGTTAAAGTCAGGCTAATATATTATGTACATGGCCAAAATAGCTTTCATATCCTAGCATTTCTTCTGTTTTCCTTACTTGGAAAGTGTATATGATGTTCATTATTTTAATGACCTTTTATATACCATTAAATTTATAGTAGAGTGTCCTGGGAATAATTAAAGGAAAATTTTTGTACAGGATAGAAGGAAGAAAGGAAAGAAGGAAGGGAGGTAGCAGTGAGGGAGGGAGGGAGAAAGATGAAAAGAAGAAAAGAGAAAGGAATGTGGGAGAGAAGTGAGGGGAAAACAGAATTTTGGGAGGAAGTAATGAAACAGTTTAGAAAAGAAGAAAAATTATAAAAAACTGAGAGAATAAATGCATAATTATTTATTCTTCCTCCTTACCATTTTTAGAATTAACACACATGATGTGTTAATTAATTCATTCACTTATTTCTCCATGCAATGGATATTTATTAAGAGTTCACTAGAAGCTGGGGATATAGAAGTGAATAAATTGATCAGAATTCTTATTATCATTGAATTTAAAGCAAAGTGGGGGAGCACCAGACTGAAACTTAAGTTATTTAGTCCTCAATAATGATAAAGTTGGTACTACTATCACTGTTTTATGGATGCAGAAGCTTAGTTGTGGTTAATTAGTTGGTGAAAGATTAAGATGCCAATTCTTGTCTGTTTGGCTTTAAGTGCTCATTGTGTTTCTACATAATGCCATCCTGACTGGGGGTAATAGAACTAATGCTGTGTAAGTGTGTGTGTGTGTGTGTGTGTGTGTGTGTGTGTGTGTGCACAAGAAATTTGGAAAGTTTGCCATTTTTTGAACAATATGAAGAAGACATGCAGCCATTTTTTATGGTATTTGGAATATTGGCCATCATTTCTACTATGCTTAGGTAAAAGTATCCCAAGGAGATTAACTGATATTAGGGATTTAGCATTGCACATAGTAGGCACTCAGTAAATATATGTTTAATTATACAATGCATAATGTTTTCTAAAAGCAAAACATACAGGCTGTTCTTGAACTCTAGACCTTAAGCAACCCTCCTGCCTCAGCTTCCAAAAGTGCTGGGATTACAGGCTTGAGCCACTGCACCCAACCAATAAAAAGAATTTAAGTGTAAATTTCATACAGACTCGGTCACTTATAGGCTTCCATACCAGGAGTCTAGAACAAAGTCAGTAAGACTTATAACATCCATTCAGAAAAATAGAAACATTCTTAAGTATGTAGCCAGCCTAAGAAAAAAACCTAAGGGTCCCAATAAAGCAAAACAAATAAACAAGTCAAGAAGAGCACAATATTCTGTTCAACCTATAGCCACGACTGCAGCAGAAAAATACGACCATGTGCACAGAGCTTCCAACAGCTGTTTACTGCCCAACTCTCAAAGTTGAGCAGGCAACCAAAGATCTCCAGACTTTTAAGAATGTGTCTGTATAAAGACACCTCATTGTCTTCAAATTCTGCTCTTTCCTTCTTTCATAAAAATGGAACTTAAATTTGTAGATTACCTCCTCAGCAGCTGGGGAAATTGTGTACTAAGTGGAATGTGTGTAAAAGTGACTCACGGAATGCCTACCTCATTTGCCTCAACGGATATTGTAACCCTGGAATTTTTCTCATTTCCTCTTTCTGCAAGATGGAGCACGTACTTCCCTGGTGCAGAAGACTCAGCTTCAACGGTGCAGACAAGGACAAAAACTGTAGGTGATAGCAGAGCAAGAACAAAGCTATGCCACTAACCTAGGTTTCTCCCTCCAGGACTATTTTTCTGTATTCTGTGATCTTTAAGCGATAGTATTTGGGAGTTTTTGTGTTTTAACAGCTGGTCTTTTGTCTTTGCTAGCATAGCCTCAAATATATTAAAAAAAGAAAAAGAAAGAATCAACCAACTATAAAAAAGAAATTACCTTGGAAGAAACAGAGACTATGAAGGCTGGAGGAAATGATGACAACAACAAAAACAAAAACAAAAACAAAAAAAAACAAAAACAAGACTAGTTGCAATATACACAGAGAGATAAGGAATGATATTGAGGAAATGAATATCCAGAGAATGTATAAAAGCTATTAGAAATAAATCAAACATATGAAAATATAAATAATGACTTTTAAGATTTAAAAAAATTTATAGTACTCATTACTCACAAAAATAGTAGAGTTGAAAGATGAAACTGAAGGAATATCTCAGTATGGCAAGGAGATTCAACAACAACAAAAAAATGATTGAGGAAATAGAAGACAATGAGAAGACTGGTTGAGAAAGTCTAATATCCAAATAATGGGAGTACTGAATGGAAAGAAAAATAAGAGGAAATCATCTAAGAAATGTTAATTAAAAACCGGCGCTTTGAGATTAAGAGGGCCCACTTGTTGTCCAGCACAAGACACATGCTCAGTCATGTCCTCTGAGATGCTGCCTACTTCTGGGGAGAGAAGAAAGAAAAAGGAAAGTGCCATATATAAATAATCAAGAATTGTATTCCAATTGAATTTTTCATAGCAACTCTACAGGCTGGAAGACAATGAAGGAAAATGTTCACAGATCTGAGGAAAATTAATTTCCTATCTGAATCTAATAAATTAAATACATACTTAAAGGTGTAGGAATAGTACTACTAGGAATGGCAGTAGCTGCAGTGGCAGAATCGAAATAATATTCCTTAAAAAGAGCATGGTAATGCATTGCCCACCTGGCATACGCTACAAAGAAGCACATTCCATGTGCTCTCTAAGCGATTAAACACTGCCTCTTCTATAACAATATGATTCTTCACACTGACATTGTAGGACTTACTACCTTGACATTAATATTTTTATGTATTTGCCATAGTAATTTATGTACATATGGAATTATGCATGTGTTATAATTGTGTGTATATAATTATGTGTTTCTTTATTTTTATTTTTTTAAATTTTAAAAAATTTTTTATAATTATGTGTTTCTTACTACTCTGGAAGGCAGAGATTGAACTGTCTGAATGTTTGTATTTCCAAAATTTTGAAAAGTTTCTAGCATCTAGTAGACACTAATATTTATTAATGAATGAATTAACATATGCTAGACTTTCTTATGATCTATCTTTCATTTGACATGTATTAAATATTCAGAACTTTGAGAGGATAAGTCAATATTCAACTTATATTGAATACAAAATAAATTTATGTCAATGCTGATGTGAGTTGATCCATTTCTATTCTTGCAACTGTTAGTGACCTGCTGATGATTTTAGATGAAACTGAGGAGATACAACAATTATCTTAACTCAGATATTTTGTAGTAGTGGGATGCAACACAGCCCTACTAGTGGGACTGTAATATGACTAAAGGATTCTTACCACACAATTATCTTCATTGCTTATTTCTTTCTGGGGTGCAGAACCATGTGTTCCCTTATGACAGGTATTCAAATTTGCAACTACTATAACTTAACATTGCATTTGGCCATTCGGACTAGAGTTGGTATTATACAATGTCCAACCTTTCTGCCAATAGTTTCACCTCCTTAAAACAAGATCCTGCCTATTTGTCTTTATTGAAAAATGATTAATTCACTTATTGTATTTATGCCTAGAATATAACTTAGTTTTAGAGTAGACCATAAATGAATAATTTAAACATACGCTTTTATTTTAATTCTTGAATATTAATTTACTTTTTACATAAGAAGGTGTAACTTATGCTGCACATTGGAGTAATGTGATAAAGACAACAGGATGCTATAGAAAACAATTAGGCTTTTTAGTGACTAAAATATAGCCAATTGCACATGTTCTTATTATCACTAAACCAATCTACGTTTTCACTTAGAGCTATAGACAGGACGATGCTAGAATTTAAATGTGTCATGGTCTAGTTCTGCTTCACAAGCCAGAGATATAGATTTAATTCAGAGAGTTTATACTAAAGTCAAGAATTAGAAATCTGGTATATGTTAAGTTTAGGTACTTTAAGACCTTGCTGACAAGTTCTATCTATCTATCTTTCTATCTGTCTATCTATATTTATTTGGGAAGCAATTATTCCTACATTAATGGATAACAATTCGTTACAATATACCGGCGACTTTTGATGTTTGAAGTAATTATAATGGATATGCTTTGCTTTGTACTATGAGTCAGAGGTTTTACCTATATTATCTTCTTTAATTCCCATGAAAACACCTCAAGGAACGTGTGAATTTTTGAATTTTGTAAATGAGGTAACTGAGGCTCAGTAAGGTTATGTGATTTACCTAGAAAGTGACAGACACGGTATTTAAATAACCATTTGTCTGATTCTTAAACTTGTTTTAATATTTTGTTTCTTTGCTTTTTCTCTTTGATTCCCTTTGTACTGCATAGTTGGTGGATAATAAAAGTATTGAAACCCATAGAAACTGCTTTGTGTATCTTCCCCTACTACTTAGTTTAACCTCTTCCTACTCTTAAGATAAAGAAGGAGGAAGGAGGAGGGCAGGAGAATGATGTCATGTTGGCAGATGTGATATGATTTGGTTGAAGTTTCATCTGCTTCTCTTTTGCCTGACTGCCTCTCCCAGTGGTGTTACAGCAATAGGGAGATGAGAAATGAATTGAGTAAGAGGAAGAGGAAGAAGAGAAAGGGGTGGAAAGAAGTGGGGGAAAATGAATATAGAATTAAGATTTAATATAATGTTGAATACTTAATAATTCTAATTTCGTAAGTATATTTTTTATTTTTATTGATGTATAATAGTTGTACATATTTTTGGAGTACATGTGATATTTTGATACCTATATACAATGGTAATGATAAAGTCAAATCAGGGTAATTGGGATATCCATCATCTTATTTTTTTCTTTCATTAGTTTTTAAGATGTTTTCTAGGACTCTCAATAGATGCTATAGTATAGACACAAAGTGAAGATCTCCTAGGAATACAGCTTTAACAGAAAAAAAAAAAGAAAACAATGTTTGACTGAAGTTGGAATTTCTGACACAAAAAACGTTCATTGAGTTGACCTAGAAATAATAGTTGCTTCCAGTGACACACTGTGCTTAGCTGTTTTCATTTTATTTTAGTTTTTAAAATACGATAAGCTTCCTAAATACCCAGCAGTCTCCAAGAGAGTGTAGTATGGGCCCTGAACCTAGCATTAGTAACGAGTAAATGCGATGCTCTCTGGAAGCTTGCCATCTGGGAAATCTAGGAGCCTGCTGCTCTAGAGATTTGCTTTTCCATCCACAAGACTCAGGTTTTAATTCTCACTCGTAGTCTGTGGCCAGAACTTGGGTCTACCCCAACTGAATTTTTAATTTTTCTCTGCACCCACTGAGACAAAACTAGGATGCTCAGCTCCCATGGTGAAATTATCTGGAAGAATTTCAAGGTGATAATGCTTTTACATCTGAAGCACAGAATATCTAGAAATATCATAAAGCGTGAGTAAAATGCAGGGGTTGAATCAGGCATCAGGATAAGACCAGGGACCCGAGGCCATCATTTCATTTAAAATCAGATGAACACGTCTGAATGCAGATTGGAACAGGTCAATCCAACAGCTGATTTGGCAGGAAGAAAACAATGTGATCCTGTCTCAAGTATTTAAATCTGTGAGGGATGAGAGATGAATTGGACATGACATAGTAATTTTATTTAGGAGAGGTTGCAGAATGTCGAGGCAAGTCTGATCTTGTTAAGATTTCCGTATGTCATTTTCCAGCTGATAATTTTCCTCATTAAAATCACCACTGTGATTATATATCTGTTCTTCTCTGAGATTCTAAATTTTGGTCACTTGACCCCTATAGAGAAGGTTGTTTAGAAAATGCAGCTAATTTTTTTTAAAGCAACTCAGTATTTTATTCATTTGGTGACTTGCAGGTTTAATCTTATTCTAGTTCTGAATGCTTACAAATATGTTTACTAATATTATGCTAGCTTTAAAAATATGATTATTAAAAATTAGATGATGATATAAAAAATAAAGAAAGAAACAAACATAAATATGACTTGACATTCATGAAATCTGCCTCATGCTGATTCTAATACCCTGTTACTCCATGTTGCTTGCCTGCAGCAAGCCTGGCAAACACACAAGGTCCAGGAGAGGAACAAGATAGCTGGTGCGACGCAAAGAGAAATCCATTTATTTGGCAATGGTCTGGGAAGTTTATTTCTAGGAATTGCTCAGGGCATGTCCTGGAAGAAGAAAAGCAGCACAACCCAGTAGGTACATAGTACATACTGTTTCTCCTCGAAATCTTCCAAAGACATTCACAGTGGGAATTTCATTCTAATTGGTCATTGTTGGATATATATATCCAACAAAATATATATATATATATATATATATATATATATATATATATATATATATATATATTTCATTTACTCTTACAAAGAACATCAGGAAATTTTGGGGGAAATGGATATTGATAAAATAATTTGAATAGAAGAAAAGAACTTTCTCCCTTTTTTTCAATGACTTTCTCACACAGTCATATTATAATGTATTAGGGTTATCCAGAGCAACTTAGAGAATCTGAGAGGCTAAGCAGTCCCAAGATCTGCCATTGGCAAGCTGGAGACCTAGGAAAGCTGATGGTGTAAATTCTAAATTGAATCCCATGGCCCGAGAACTAGGTGTACCCACAGTGTAAGGACAGGAGAAGACATCAGTCATAGCTCAGCTCAAGCAGTCAGGCAGAGAGAGAGAATTCATCTTTCTTCCATCTCTTTGTTCTATTTGGGCTGTTGATCCTCAATGGATTGGATGATGTCCAGCTGCACTGGGGGCTGAGGGGGGGATCTGCTTTTCTCAATCACAGACACATCTAGAAATAATGTTTAGGCAGCTATCTGGGCATCCTGTGGCCCAGCCAAATTGACACATAAAATTCATTATCACACAGGTTTTAGAAGAAATTTTATCTAACCTTATTTTCAATTTTCAATTTAATCTTATATTTCTTCCCAAGAGGTATTAGCAATTCAATAGGCCTAAGAGGACACACACAGAACAGAGAATATTCCTCCTTTCCATTTACACTATGGATTAATAGTTCTCAAATTTGTTTTTTTTTTTTTTCTTCTTCAGTAACAAGATAAGGGTTGATGTAGTCTGTGGTTAAAAGGACCTATGAACATTGCACATGAGGTTGGAGGGTCCAGAGGAAGCAGACAAGCTGTTGTCTCCCCCATTCTTATCCTGCTTAAGAATGCATATGGGAACACAACTGAGTGAGAAGCTGCTAAAATTTACTATATTTTTTTTACAGTGAATAAATGTGAAACAACAGAATTTTCATTATAACTAGAAAAAAATTAATTTAGTCATACCTCACCATTTATCATAACACAAAGCTGTCTTGAAACTGGGGCTAGGAACCACTGGATACTCTTCATTATTATAAATTCATAGTTCAACTGAATCTTCTTTACAGACACAACCAGTATGAAAAGAAGTTAATAAGCACAGTGGGGTTGGGGTCGTGCTTCAGAACTCTGAGGACCAGGGCTGCACGTGTTCTAAATGCATAACCTGTAGTGCTGTACCTGGGTATCACTCTTTTCCAGGCAGATCTGCAGTTATTCTATGTTCCATTATAAAATTCTCAAAGATGTACCTACTAGCTAGCTTTATGAATTTGGCAAGTTATTTAAATATGCTTGGCCTCAGGTTCCTGGTCTGAAAGTGGGGTGCTTGTATCTTCTTTAGAGGAATTTGTTAGCAATAAAGGAAATAATCCACATAAAGTGCCTAACACAGTTTCTAGCATAACTAGCTCTAGTATTGGCCTAGCACATTTTTCAGTAAGTATTTGTTCCTGGGCACGATGTATATGATATGATTGATAAACAATGATTTTAAGAAATTAGACCAGAAGTTTGGAAGAGAGACAACTAAAATGTACTGAGCATCTATTATGTGCCAACACTTGTGCTAGCTTATTTTATAAGAGTCATAAATTTGAGCCCTCACCATAACTCTCTCTAAAAAATTTACTTTTTCCTATTTTGTAGTAAAGACACTAAGGCCCAGGGAGGTGAAATAACAGGCTGAGTCAGGGTGTAGCAGAGATGGAGTTTGAATCCAGATTTGTCCCATCTCTTTGTGTGTTTGTGTGTGTGTATTTTTTTATTTTAAAAAAATAGGGTGTTCAAGTGTTTTTTGTTATGTGGATGAATTGCATCATGTTGAAGTCAGAGCTTTCAGTGCACCTGTCACCAGAATAGTGTACATTGTACTTAATAGTTAGATTTTTAATCCTCGTTCCCCTCCCACCCTCCTTCCTTCTTAGTTTCCAATGTCTATTACACCTCTTTGTGACCAAATATACCCCTCATTTAGCTCCCACTCATAAATGAGAACATATGGTATTTGTTAATCCATTCCTGGGATACTTCGCTTAGGATAATGTTCCCCAGTTCGATCCAACTTGGTGCAAAAGACATTATTTCATTCTTTTTTATGGATGAGTAGTACTCCATGGTATATATACCACATTTTCTTTATCCACTCAACAGTTGGTGGGTACTTAGATTGGTTGCATATCTTTGCAATTATGAATTGTGCTGTGATAAATATTTGGGTGCAGGTGTATTTTAGATATAATGACTTCTTTTCTTTTGGGTAGATACCCAAAAGTGGGATCTCTAGATCTAATGGTAGGCCTATTTTTAGTTTTTTGAGGAATCTCCATACTGTTTTCCATAGTGGTTGTACTAGTTTACATTCCCATCAAGAGTATATAAGCATTCCATTTTCATCATATCTTCACCAATATCTATTGTTTTTTGGCTTTCTAATAATGGCAATTCTGATGGTGTAAGGTGGTATCACATTGTGGTTTTAATTTTCATTTCCATGATAATTAGTGATGTTGAGAATTTTTTCATATATTTATTGGCCATTGGTCTATTGTCTTATGAGAAAAATCTGTTCCTGTCTTTTGCCCACTTTTTAATGGGGTTATTTTTTTTTCTTGCTGATTTGTTTGAGTTCTTTTTAGATTCTGGATATTAGCCCTTTGTTGGACATATAGTTTGCAAATATTTTCTCTCATTCTATAGGTTTTCTATTTGCTACGTTGATTATTTCCTTTGCTGTGTAGAAACTTTTTAGTGTAATTAAGTCTCATTTATTTTTGTTGTTGCTGTATTTGCTTTTGGGGTCTTATTCACAAATTTTTTGCCTAGGCCAATGAAGAAGAGAATTTTCTACATTTTTTTCCTATAATTTTTATGGTTTCATGCCTTAAATTTAAGTTTTTAATCCTTCTTGAGTTAATTTTTGTATATGGTGAGAGATAGGGATCCAATTTCATTCTTCTGCATGCAGCTATCCAGTTTTCCCAGCAGCATTTATTGAATAGGTCATCCTTTACCCAGTGCGTGGTTTTGTCTGCTTTGTTGAAGATTAGTTGGTCATAGATACATGGTTTCATTTCTGAATTCTCTATTCTGTTCCATTGTTCTATGTGTATACTTTTATAACAACACCATGCTGTTTTGGTTACTATCACCCTGTAGTATAATTTGAAGTCAAATAATGTGCTGCCTCCAGATTTGTTTTATTGCTTAGAATTTCTTTGGCTATTCAGTCTTTTTTGGTTCTATATGAAGTTTAGGATTATTTTTTCTAGATCTATGAAAAACAATATTGGTATTTTGATGGGGATTGTATTGAATCTGTAAATCTCTAAATCACTTGGACAGTATGGAAATTTTGACAGTGTTGATTCTTTCAATCCATAAACATGGGATGTTTTCCCATTTGTTTGTGTCATCTATGATTTCTTTCATCAGTGTCTTGTAGTCTTCCTTGTAGAGATTTTTCATCTCTTTGGTTATGTATATTCCTAGGTATTTTAGTTTTCTTTGCAGCTATTGTAAATGGTATTGAGTTCTTGATTTGACTCTCAGCTTAACTGTTACTAGTATATAGAAATGCTATTGATTGATATACATTAATTTTGTAACCTGAGACTTTACTGAATTTATTTATCAATTCTAGGAGTCTTTTGGTGAAGTCTTTAGTGTTTTCTAGATACAAGATCCTATCATCAGCCGGGTGCGGTGGCTCATGCCTGTAATCCTAGCACTCTGGGAGGCCAAGGCGAGAGGATTGTTTGAGCTCAGGAGTTCAAGACCAGCCGAGGAAGAGTGAGACCCCATCTCTACTAAAAAAAAATAGAAAGAAATTAGCTGAACAACTAAAAAAAGTATATATACATATAAAATTAGCTGGGCATGATGGTGCATGCCTATAGTTTTAGCTACTCGGGAGGCTAAGGCAGAAGGATTGCTTGAGCCCAGGAGTTTGAGGTTGCCATGAGCTAGGCTGACACCATGGCACTCTAGCCTGGGCAACAGAGTGAGACTCTGTCTCAAAAAAAAAAAAAAAAAAAGAGAAAAGAAAAAAAAAGATCCTATCATCAACAAATAGGCATAATTTGACCTCCTCTTTCCCAATTTGGATGCCCTTTATTTCTTTCTTTTGCCTGATTGCTCCAGCTGGGACTTCCAGCACTATGTTGAATAGACGTAGTGACAGTGGGCATCTTTGTCTTATTCCAGTTCATGACAGAATGCTTTCAACTTTTCCCCTTCATTATGGTATTGGCAGTGAGTTTGTGATATATGTTTTTAATTTTTTTGAGGATATTCCTTCTATGCCCAGTTTATTGAGGGTTTTTATCATGAAGTGGTGATAGATTTTATTGAATGCTTTTTCTGCATTGATTGAGATGATCATGCGGTATTTGTTTTTAATTCTTTTTATGTGGTAAATCACATTCATTGATTTACATGTATTGAATCATCCTTTCATCCCTGGGATGAAACTCACTTGATCATATTGACTTATCCTTTTGATGTACTGTTGAATTCAGTTTGTTAGTATTTTGTTGAAGACTTTTGCATAAAGGATATTTGTCTCAAAGCCTGTGCTCTTGTCACCACTATAAGAAAATGAAGCTATTTCAGCATGACTATTCCAAGAACCCTTCTGGCAATACACGGATGGGTTGCTGTTATGCACTGAATGGTTGAGTCATCTTACAATTCATATATTGAAATCCTAGCCCCCAACATGACAGCATTAGGAGGTGGGGCCCTTGGGAGGTAATTAGATTTTGAGCCCTTGTGAATGGGATTTAGTGGGATTATAGTCCCCTTATGAAAAGAGACATGAGAGAGGTGGTTTTTCTAGGCCACATGTGATGTTAATTTCATGTGTCAACTTGACTGAATTAAGGAATACCTAGAGAACTGGTGAAACATTATTTCTGGGTGTGTCTGTGAGAGTGTTTTCAGAGGAGATTGGTGTGTGATTTGGTGGATGGGATGGGAAAGACCAGCTCTCAATGTCAGCAGGCACCATCCAATCAGCTGGGGTCCAGACAGAACAAAAAAGGTAAAGGAAAGACAATTTTCTCTCTCCCTCCTGGAGCTGGGATACTCCTTTACTCCTGCCCTTAAGCATCAGAACTCCAGGCTCTCTGACACTTGGAATCCAGGACTTACATCAGTGGCCCCCTGGGTTCTCAATCCTTTGGCCTCGAACTGAGAATTACACCATTATATTTCTTGGTTTTGAGGCTTTTGAACTTGTACAGGGCTAAGCCACCAGCATGCCAGGGTGTCCAAACATGCCAGTGGCAAGAGCGAATTCACTTAATAAATTCCCTATCATATCTGTGTATTTGGAGAACCCTGACCAATACAACATGTGAGGATACAATGAGAAGACAGTCTTCTGCCAACCAGGAAGAAGGCACTTACCAGATATCAGATATGCCAGTACCTTGATCTTGAACTTCCACCCTCTAGAACTTGGAGAAATAAATGTCTGTTATTTAAATAACCCAGGCTATGGTATCCTTTTATAGCAGGCGCAACCAAGACAGCTGCCCTAAGAAAGGGATTCTTATTATTATTATGTTTACTCCAGAATTACATTATTGAGAGATAACAAAAAACTCTCTTATGTCGCAGAAGGGGATTCAAATTGCATTCTCAGTGAAATATAGATTTTAAAAACTACCCAATCTTTGAAAAGAGAGTGCTAAAAAAAAAAAAAAATAGCTCCCGGTGCACACAGAAATGGCATTAAAGCTGCAAATGAGAGTATTGGCCAAGGGGCCCCGAACACACCAGAGGTGACCTAAAATAGTTCACATAAATCAAAAGGCCATGCTAACTGAGGATTCTGAGTACATCACATGGGAGAAAGGAAACTCTTAAGTCCTCCTCCATCCCCGTCCCTGAATCTATAAAGGACCCTGATTAAGTGTGAATAAAGGGGGAGTATGACTGTTAATGAAATATAAACAAAGTCACTATTTTTATTCTGTTTTAGGGAGGTGTGTTTGGACTGACATGCTCAAATCCCAAGCCCAACCCTTGCCCTCTCCTCACTGAAGGCTCAAGAAATGAAAAGATGGCTTTGTTGACACATCAACCTCTGCCCCTTCCTGGGCAGCTGGTTCAAGAAGGAAATGAGGGATGGTGTGTACACCTAGTGTAAACACTCTTGTTCCCGTGAGTTCCTAGGGCTAGGAGTTAATGTATTTCTAACTTTAAAGTAGACTTAGTCACCATATTTCAAATGATCCAGATTGCAGTACCTATAAAACCTCCATCTCGTTAGCTCTTCATCTCCTCTCTCATTACCTTCCTGTGGTATATTTTTACTCCGTACATGATTTAAGGAACATTTCTGATCACTACCATTTTCTGTCTAGGGAGTTTGTCAAGTGAATTGGGAGTCACATTTATTCCACAGAAGTAATTGAGGGGGAGTGGAGAGAGCCATAGATTTCTCACTTTCTCACTCCATGCTCTGGGTATTATATAATAATGAGATACTGCTCAGTTAGGTTTGATCAAATCACATAAAATCTTCCATGCTAAATTTCAGAATCCAGGAATGCTTTTAATTTTTAATGTGCTAGGGAAAGTTTCTGTAGTTTGGTTGGTTTTATAATTTTTATTTTACATTTCTAATTTTTACTGCTTTGTGAGTATTAATTAAAATCATTCATTCTTATTACAAATAAAAATTAGAAAAGGGCCAAACAGAATGCTGAGAATGCTAACTTAAAGACTAGGAGGCAATACTCTAGCCCTTTGTATATTATAGAAAATTGCTAATTTCCATAAGAACTTTAATTATTTTCTCTATAGTCATCCAAAGAGATTAAAACTAGGTAATATAAAGTTCATTCAGACAACCTTGTTATTGTGTTAATAACTCGATTAAAACTAACATGAAACAAGGACCTAGCTTTTAACTTACTGACTATAAGATTTAATTTTTCTTTTTGAAAGCTATCATATTTAAGAACCAGGTCTAACATGCTTTTGTGACAGGAAAATTAAAGACATGGAAAACTGTCACAATTTTCTTCTTAGTTTTTAAAAGACCACTATACCTCAGAAAGCATCCACTTTATGTTCCAGTACAATGCTAATGGCTTATAGTTTCAGAGATTAAGAATGGTTAGGAAAAATATTACTCACAGTTCTCCACTTGTGTGTCAAGGGAGACAGGAAAATAAATTTATTCTAAAATAAGCAAACTTACTTTCATCTTTTCTCCATATGGCTTAGTCTTGTAACATTTGCTTTAGACTAAAGAACGCTGTGTCACCAAATTGCTTACATCTTAAAACATTAAAATATTCTCTTTGGACTCACAAAAGACTGCAAAGTGTAAAATGCTTACTTATCGCTATTACATTGCAGCATAAGAATTAACATGAAACAACTTGGTAGGGGAGGGGAGACAGGGCTGGTGTTTGGACCACTTCTCTTTACATCTATACTCTCTGCCCGATGATGTCATCCAGCTTCATGGCTTTAAATGCCATCTATATGATGACAACTCTCAAATTAATATCTCCAGCCCAGACCTTTTCCTTGAACTCCAGACTCATATATCCAGCTGCCTACTCGACATCACCACTGGGATAACTAATAGGCATATCAAATTTAACATGTTGAAACTGATTTCATCCTTTAAACTTATTCCTTCTCAACCTTTTCCATCTCAGCAAGTGGGAACTCTAGCTCTCCAACTGCTCAGATCAAAAATCTTCAGGGCTTCCTTCATTTGCTCTCTTCCTTCTCTCACTCCTCGCATTCAATTTAGCATAAAATTTTGATGGCTATATTTTAAAAGTAAATTCAAAACCCATCAACATCTCACCACCTCCATTGCTGCCACCTTGCTCCATGCCTCCATCATCACCTCTGTGTATTACTACAAAACCATTTTACCTGTGTGCTCAACTTTCACTCTTGCCTCAAGGGTCTATTCTCAACAATAAAGCTAATTTGCTTCTCTTAAATCAGGTCACTCCCCTGGTCAGAACTTCCGAATGGCTTCCCATATATTAATAAACTAGAGAAAACGAGAAAGTTCTTTCAACTGTCCCTAAGGCCCAGTACAGTCAAATCTCATTGGATTTAGGGCCTACCCTAATTCAGTATGCCTCGTCTTAACTAATTGCATCTGTAAAGACCCTATTTTCATACAGAGTCATTTTTTGAGGTTCCGAGTGGATATGAATTCTGAAGAGACACTATTCAACCTATTACAGCTGGGTAGCAGGAAGGGGCACACTCTAAACTTAAGCCCCAAATGGAGATTAGGTAGACATATCTTTAGTGTGAGGTTTTATGTTTATCTTACTGGGAGTTAGGCTGTGTTCATGGCTCTACCTGTGGTGTCAGAGATTAAAATTGCCTCCCGTGTCCTTGTTTTTGTCTCTCTTTGTGTTTTGGGGCTTTCCTAACGACTCCTTAAACAGAGTCTGATGTTTGCCATTCTTTAGCTGTAGTCCTCTCTGATTATATAGAAGCCCTACTGATGTGGTGGGAAGGTGTTAAGGGAGGAGGAGCAGTTTACCATTTGTGAGGAGGTTTCAGTTTTTCAGTGAGCCTGAGTCGGGCAATTCCCTTCCCCCATGGAGAAGGTTGGAGGAGGCTGGCGTTCAGTATTTCCTTCCCCATAGGTTGCTCAGGCTTTGATAAAATAATTCCCTTGAAGGCAGGCCGTAAGGAGAACAAAGACCTTTGCATGTATTTCAAAGTTATTATTTTTCTTCTCCCCTGAGCAAAGCAAAACAGGATTTTCTTCACAGTGAGAATTTGATAGGGGGGTTCCTGGAGATAAACCTCACAAGTGTGGGGTCAACCCTAGGACTGTTTCCCTCAGAATTTTGGTCTCATCCTAGTCCATACTGAGCATCTAGCAATTCATCAGTTACAGTTTAAAATATTCCTATGAATAGTGGCTGCACTATAGGCTTCTGTTCCTAGTAAGCTGTGATTTTCTGTATCTTCCTGTTTGTTTCCTCAGTTTTCAGGGTAGCAGTTTGCCCTATGACTTCAGTTCTCTAAGGGATTTAAGATGAGAATTCTTCCTTAGGTTATTTAGAATTTTTTTCTTGTTTTGAGGATGAAAGTGACAACTTCCAACCTCTATGTGTTGGACCAGAAACCCCAGGGGTCTGAAGTGGAGATTATGATAATAATAGAAATCTACTTTCACTGCGTTCCATATCTTCAAATCCTCATAATAAACCAGTGACATGTTATTATCTATTATTCCAGTTGTGGAACTTGAGGCTCTCATAGGTTGAGTAAATTGTTCAAGAGGTAGAACTGGGATTTGAAACCAAGTCACCACAACCAAATTTTTAACTACCCTGTTATCCCATGAGCACAAAAAGTCTCGTCTCTTGGCTTTACTAAGAGAACTAGAATAAGTCACCTGCCTTCACAAAGGTAGAAATGCAATATGCAATAACTTTCATGTAAAACTTATGTGTAATATGAATAGATCAAATGCATCAGGAAGCATTTTGGTCACTGTCTCCACATGAGCTATTTTCCATAAGCCACTGAGCTGACTGTCCTGACCACTTGGCAGCACCACACTTTTCAAACCACAGCCCAGCTAGCGAAAGGGTATAAAGGTTGCTGACAACTAGATAATTCATTGTTTTCCATGTAGAGTCACATCATCAAAAAAAATTAAATCAATGCAACCGAATGAGCAGTGGTCCATGCATAGGAAAGCCCTACGCACTGATTCCGGAGCCCTGGAGTCTCCCCCTGCTCAGCCACCGACATCTGGGCACAGCACACTGGCTGCACAACTCATCTGGGTCTCAGAGTCCACACTGGTGAAATGGCAGGTGATTTCCCCCGTTCTTCTCTAGTCTGAGATCCTAAGTATTGATTTGAAAAAAATAAGAAGGTAGCTTGAGAAGAATAGGGAGGGCAGAAGGTGGCTTGAGGTTATTTGTATACCACAATGTGCAGTATGGAATTTTTTATGGTCATTAGGAAAATCAAGTGAAGCCAAGGCATTAGTTGGAAAGGTTTGCCATGTATCACGTGTAAACCCAGCTCAGCAGTGTAGCCACGTGTTTCTTTCCTCACCTAATAGTGGTTCCTAAAGCATTTTACCCCATTAGCAGCAGCTGATACTTACTAGCTAAGAAGTAAAAACTCGTGACCCACTCTAATTTAGTGTCTCCTGAAGTAATTACCTGTGGTCTTGGAGAAGATTGGTATCGAAATGGAGAATGCACATACTTTGACAAATGCAACCCCTTCCCTCTGATGCCTGTGTATATGGAAACCCAAGGATACTGGGAAAGACAGGACTGACTGCATGCGAGTCGGGGAGTCTCTTGAGAGAAAAAGACTCTAGAGGGCCATTCCTTTCTTTCTTGAGCCCTATGATTAATAGAACCTATCTCAAGATTGAAACAGTCCTAAGTAAATTTGTTGAGCAATACAAGACACTAATCTTCATGGCTCTTTCTCATAAGAAAACTCAATAGCAAATGATTGAGTGCCTTGAATTGTTGACCCAAGCTGTATATCCAGGCCTGGTGATTCTCTTAACCCAGCCATTTGGTATTATGGACACACTTTGTCATTACTCTCAGTACATATAAATTCTGAATAAAGTACCATCATAAAGAGAATAGATACATGGGAAAAAGCCAGTGTGGCGTAACCAAGGGACAGAGTCTTTTCCTTGTTACTGCTTCATTTTGTGAGAGGCGCAGTCACTGTAGCAGAGGTATGGGCACAGCAACACCAGCCTGCTCCTGCCTGGTTTATCAGTGATGCTCATGGCAATGAGAGTACTTTGCACTTTTACCCCCCGTGGGTCCTACTTGGTTCTCACTTGGTACCACTGTAGTGAACTCCTTGTTGCTGGCCACAGTTCTTTGGTTTTGATGCACAGGGTTTTCCACAGAGGTAGTGGGGCAAGCTAAGACTCCTATTCTGAAGTAACAACCAGCTCCTGGTGGGGATTTTAGGAACATTGAGTGTCCAGATAGAACCATTATTTCTGCTCAAAAGGGAA
The DNA here is from genome assembly GCF_020740605.2 of Lemur catta. Taxonomy (NCBI): domain Eukaryota; kingdom Metazoa; phylum Chordata; class Mammalia; order Primates; family Lemuridae; genus Lemur; species Lemur catta. The sequence goes on from NC_059128.1 coordinate 15,360,084, forward strand.
GCCTGATCAATAACAACTTGAATGAGCATGCATCCTTGGGGAGCAAAACTGACTTGGAGAAAAAAAAAAAAAAGATATCTTGTAATGGCCTGATAGAGGCATTGAGTTATGTTAGTTGGCAATTAAAAAATATGTGATTTAACTCATACCCCAGACCAATGAAGTGGGACATGTCAGTTATACTGTTGATCATTAGTTCTTTAAACCTCGTTGTCATGAAGCATAAGAGCCCAATGTTTATATGACTAATTATATTAAAGGCAGAGAGTAAAAGGATGGATTCTGAAGCCAGAATACCTGGGTTGGGTTCAAATGCCAGTTTTATCACTTACTAGCTTTATGACCTTGGCCATATATTTAATCTTCCGTCTCTCCGTTCCCTCATCCAAAAGATGTGAATAAATAATAGTCTCCATTTTACAGAGTTGTTGTGAGAATTAAACAAGCTAATGAAAAGTACTTAAAAACCATGCTTAGAACATTAGAAAGTCTCTAATAACTGGTTGTATCATTATGCATGTGTATCTTTCATAAACAAAAATATATTTTTTTAAAGTATAATTACACCATAGAATTGCCGTTGTACATTAACACACCTCTAAATCTGTCATCAATGGAGAAACATTGGCCAGTTGAGATTGCATTCCTGCTTAATGAGAAAGCCATACTCCACTGGATAAATCCATTATTTTACTGGGAAAGTAACTGATGGCTGTGGCCTGGGTCAGCCAGGTTCTGAAGTCCATGCCACCTTGGTTCTCAGGAGGCAGAAAGGGGCATTTATTTCCAGCTGCCCTGTGCCCAGCATCTGTTAATTGAGAGAGAGGCAGAGGTATGAGATACATAACTCAGTGTTGAGTGCAGACAAGAGACAGTCCCCAGAGAAGTTTTAAAAACCTATTTTCTTTGGAGTCAGGCCTTCTCAACCTGACTTCATTTTTCCAGCTGCATCTAAATGGGTGTGTTTATCTTCAGACCTTTCCCCCTTCCCTTGGAGTAGCAGTCAGGCCAGAGCTCACATTCTTCACTCTGTCTTGCATAGAGGTGTTTGGGGAGGATTGTTTTTCTTGTGCTCTTTACTGAATCCATTTTTTCTTTTTTTCATGATGAGTTATTTTCCCAAGGCTTCTTCAGAGACGGCAAATTGAGTTAAATTTTAGGAGCTGTAGTGATGTACTTGCAAAGAAGTAACAAGATGTGTAGGGCTGAATTTCCAGGCTTTATCTAGTGAACAGCAGCACCCAACAATCAACTCCACCAAGACATTAACATTTGTTCTAACATCAAACTAGGAAAACCATCAGAACTATCTATAGAGGAAATATGCAGTCATCTGAATATAAAAATGAAGTTATCTTCATGCAGTTGAGTTTCTGAGCTCTTTCTTCAGCAATAAGGAAATATCAAAGTCATGAAAAGAGAGTAAATATTGTGATAAGATAAATGGTAATTCCCTAATGAAAAGCATTTCATAATCACTCCTTTTTCTTTATAAACCAAAACAAGAAAGATAATATTTTAGGACTCTTTTTTTTTAAAGTCTTTGTTAAAAGGCCAATTTTGTGTAAATGGCTGTTAATATGAGCTTTTATCATGCAAAATCCCAAGGTTCCTTTGGTCCATTATCTACAAGTTAGAAATAAAAATCACATGTCATTGAAACCGAACATCTGTTTTTAGGGAACTGCCCTATAATTCCAGGATTTCTATTGCCTTGTATTTTAAACAATCTTAAAATCCTTTGTATGACATAACACTTATTCATTCATTTTTTGAATGTTCCTTGACTGCTTATTATGTACTCCTACTCAGTGTCCTAATTGGATTTGGAGAAACACATATTTCTGATCCTCAAAGAGTTTAGAGACTGGAGGGAAAAAACATTTCTTATGACACTTTTTACTTAAATATTTAATCACCTCTGCCATGTCATTAATAGTGGTTGAGGTTAAGGCTAAGACACCATTCTTCATGTTCTCCCTAGCACCTGATATAATGTTTACGAATATCAGATGCTCAAAACATGTTGATTAGAACAGTGTTACAGAAATCAGTCTATTTGACAATTGCCTGTTTCTTCAAAGAGATGTAATAGCACAGTAATAATACATAGATTGTGATGAAAGGCCAGTTTTTTATCTGTTTCTCAATTTCTCTGAAATTTTATGCAGGTGTTCATTGGCGACAATGTTCCCTTGCTCCAGAATAATACTCCAGCAGATCCCACGACTTTGCCTCATTATTCTTAGATCCTGTTGGCACTTTAAGTCGTAGAGTCTCAAAGCAGTGGTTACACTGTCCCGTCGAGAGTGAGAATTAAAGTTCGGACTTGACATAGCTTTAGATATTGCCTTCCCCAGCTCAGAACAGAGTCAGTCTGAATCAGGGGCCACGGGTGTCACCTCCATCCTCCTTTCCCTGCTCACCTCTTGCCTTCCTCCTGAGTTACTGTTTTTCTCCCGTAAGTGTGTCTGCAGTGAGCGGGCAGGAGAGAGGTAAGGGCGCCCGGCTTCCCTGGCCCTGCAGTGATAACCAGGGCAGAATTGAGCACAGGGCACTAGGCAGCTGCAAAGAGGGGCATGTGATGCTATCTTGTGACAGTGCACAGGGGCCACCAGAGAAGGCCCTCCAGAAGAAACAGTGGCAACAATGAGGCCTGATGGCTGACTAGAAGTTGGCCAACCACTTTTGCTTAGTAAAACAAAAGCTATTGTCAGGCAGGAGCAAAAAGCTCAAAGACTTGGAAGAAGGCATTCCACAGTAAATTTGAGAACCCACAGAATGGGAGATAGAACTCACAGAAAATGACAACACTTATGTGCCATCCTGGTGCAAATAAAAGAGGCTATTTGTAACTGAAGCCACCAGCCTGGATATCCTGCCTTCCCAGGGTATGAGATCTAGGCTGAATCAGTATTTCAGCACATCTGTAACCGTCCTGTCACATCACAAAAGGCCCTGTAAACCATGCTGACTGATTTCCATTATTAGGAGAAAAATGCAGGCTCACTGAAGGGTTTTACTCCAAGTTTCATGATTTGTTTTATGTTTGTTTAGTCTGAGATTATAGCAGGGGCATTGGAGCCATTGCTACATTAGGCTATAGAAGGATAATCCACCAACAAGGAAATATTTTTCAAAAGTGTTTAGCATATTAGGAGGGTTTCTGTGTGTTTTGCCTATCTCATTTAATCCTCACTGCACTGCCTCCCTAGAAATAAAAGGAAATGGAAGAATATTTATTGTTGACTATGTGCTTGCCACGTTGAAGAACATTATCTTATTAAACTTCACTGTAAGCCAGCCAGGCAGATGTTATTATTCCAATGTTCAGAGGTGAGGAAGGAAATTCAGAGTTTAAATAATTCTTTCAGAGTTACAAAGTTAGAAAGTAGCAGAACCAGGATCCCCGGGCTTGATTACAGATGCGTATGCACTGCATTGACCAGGTAGAGAGGAGGGCAAGGACGTTTCTGGGAAGGGAAGCAGCGCTATTAAGGTGCACTGGTAAGAACAAAACATTTGACATTCAGGGAGTGGTGAGCAGCTTGTTTTCACTTTAGATCATTATTTTTCACAGTATAGACTAGGTATTAGTGGATGTACTATGCGATGGCTGTATTTCATCTTCAAACAAACTTGGAAAATAAAGGTTAAACAAATTTTTCTTTTAAAAAAATATTTAAATTCAGGACCTCTCTAAGAATCCTAATCCACTGATTGAGTCTCTAAGACATGAAGTTTATGGTGTTCCAAAAACCTTGATCACAAAGCAGTAGTGTAGCATGAGACATAGCAATGGTCCTCTAGGAGCATTTGGAGGAAGAGCTGCTCTAGGAGCATTTGGAGGAAGAGCTGCTCATGGCAGAGTCCAGTGCAGGCCAACAAGGAGGTTCTGCTTGACACAATCACTCAGAGACTCTTCTTTTCTTCTAAGGGCATCACTCTCCCTGAGATCATCAGAGACTTCTCCATTTCAATACTCACTAGAAAAGAGTAAGAATTGCATAGGGGAGGATTTTAGACACTAGGTTTACGCAGTGGCTCCCATAACTTATGCTCACATTCTCATGCCAGGACTCAGTCCTGTGGCCACATGGAATTGCAGGGAGGCTGACAACTGTGGCCCACCTGTGTGCCCAGGGAGAAAAGGAGCACTTAGACACTGTGCAGTTCTAGCAATCTCTGCAGCATGAAGAGGAGGGGGCAGAGTGAGTCTTGTCATAGGAACCAAAGAAAGGTGAACATTTCAAGCTGTGTAAGTTTTATTCTACTATGTTCAAATAGCATAAGTTCTTCAATGAGGGTGACATTTAACACTTCAGTTATCACTGGTGACCTCAATAAAAGGAGTTTCATTACAGTGACCGAGAGAATCGGGCAGAGGATTAAGGAGTGAATGAGAGAAGACGTGGAGAGAGCAAGCATACATCACTTTTAAAAAATTGGTATTGAAGTAAGGGAAATCAATGGAGGAACAGCTTGATGAGTCAGCAGAAAAGTATTTTCTTTCTTTTTAAGGGTGCGATGAGCATATGTATAAGGGTGAGAGAAAAGATAAAGCAGATATGGAGAAGTTCAAGTGCAGAAGAAAGAGGTAAAATTTGTAGCATGAGTTTCTAAGGGTGATGCTATCTAACTTCTAGATCAAGGAGTCAGCTTTTAAAGGAGAAAGACAACTTTTTAAAAAGACTTTTCAGAGCTCATATATAAATGAATATTGAAAAGGATGAGAGAGTAGTCAGTGTTTCCCACATACATTTATTTGATGTTGGAGAGAAAGGAGAGGGAAAATGAGAAGATTCAGTCTTGAACTCTATGTTCTTGGACCTAACAGGTCCCAGTTCTCTGAGAGGAACCAAGTGGAAATGACAAAATTTAGGAATATCTGGAAGATCCTCCCTGTGGAAAAATGGGGAAGAAAACAAACTTTTAAAATGTCCAAAAATCATGGGATTTTGTAAAAGTTAGAAATCATACTTTTGTAATGACACGAAGAGTTATGCTGTTTCTTCCAGATTCTGGGACCAGACTAGGACATAGGTTAGGGGGATGGGAATAGAGAATAGAAAGAAAAAGGGCTTTGAAAGGTGAAGGTGAAGGAAGAATAAAAGGGAAACAAGATCTGAAGAGGTTTGCCCCAGAGGAAAAGGATTAAAGTGGAGATACTGAGGCCAAATGCAGTTGATGATTTTACTCTTGGTACATTAAAGAACAGAGTTGCTCTATCTATGAACGGAGAATTCCTGCATCAGATTGACCTTGGCATTTGTTAGAAATGTAGTTGTCAGTCTGAGGGAAGAGCTTTGAAATCTTCCTGCCTTGCCAGGAAGCTCTGAGGGGACTCTTAGGCACTGAGGTGAAGAAGTGTCTGTTGGAGACTATGGTCAGGGCCTGGGCAAGTATTTGAGGGGGAGGGGACACGAATGGTCACAACCCTTTCTCCCTGTGCAACCTGGTGCTGCTGCTCCTCTCCTGTTTATACCCATCTCTAGTTGTTGGACATGGCTACCTGCTCTTTGACCACACACAAAGGCCCATGTCTATCAAAAATAGATTCTTAAGGGTAGACTTCCTACTTAAATTTAAGCAATTAAATTTTTCCTTCATTTCTAAAATTGCCCAGAAGCAAAGCTTAGATTTAGATGAGCAGAAAGATACTACAAAAGAAGTGAAATGGCATGAATGCTGATCATATTGCCTATGAATCAGTGTTCTGAGGGCAGCACAGTATGACAGTTGAGCAGGGACTCCTTTCAGTGCCCTTTGCTAGACTGGGAGATAGATTTAAAAAAATACTTACATTTTTTTGGAGTTCATCATTGTACCCTTTCAAAAACACCGGGCATATGTAATCAAACTGAATGTAGTTAAGTTTCTTCTTCAGGACTGAAAAAATTCAAATTGCTCCCTATTAATCATTGATCCATCTAGTCTCTCATTCTTGTTTGAGAACTTTCTAGATGGCCAAATAACATGCTTTATGATTTGGACACAAATTGGCACAAAGTATAATCCCTGCACTGGAGGAAGTCCTAACAGCCTGGAAGGAGGCAAGCAAGTGCTTGATGACCACATGGTGTGAACCACAATCGTTGTGGTGCACACAGAGTGTGGAGGGCTCAGAGGAGACTGTGTCCTGGGGATGTCATCAAAGGTGAAGATCATGAGTTTGGACTTGAAATAGACGTCGATGTTCACTAGGTATCCCACGCTATTCAGAAAACAAAATGAATATTTAAGTAAGAACATAGTTCAGGCAATATATTTGTGCCATTTATGTAAGGATGATTTTTTTATTTTATTACTATTGTACCTTCCGTTTAACAGAATTTACTGGAGAAGAGCAAGACTATAATGAAGCAAAACAGTTTGCTTTTCTTTGCCTAATACCAGCAGAAAGTAAGCTGGAGTATTCAAATTAGCCTTCCGGCCACACAACAAAATAATTAGGAACCTTGGTAATGAATTTATGAAGCACCTTGCACCTTGAAACAGGGCTCCACAAATGAGAGTGGGCTGCACAAATTAGGTGCAAGTGGAAAGGACTCCGGAGTAGTATATAGAGGAATAAATAAAGCATATGGTGATTGGCTGAAGAACTTTGTGGATATAGGTCTCCCTCACTTACAGGGCAGGAAGTCTCACACAGGACTATAGGGAAAACTAGGAAATAAATGACAAAAAGAAAAAAAAAAAGACTAAAGTTATGGAAACAGTAGAATAACCAGAAAATGATTCTAATGCGCTTTATGAGTGAAATTGGAGAGGTGATATCAGAGCCCTCGTGCTTCCCCCAAAGAGGTGATCAGAATAGCTACCCCAAGCCAGCCAGGATGTTGGGCCTGGATGTTCTGAACTGACTACGTATATAGGATCACCTTGGACCTCTGCTCTGCGAATTGGAGTCCCAAGGAGGGAGGCCTTCTGAAATGATTGCTCTCAAATTCACGGGAATTGAACAGGAAGACATTTTTCTTGGCATCTTCTCATATTTTCTCACTTTCTGGCAGATTTTTCCACTAAAAGAACAGAAAGCAAAGGGAGCAGAGAAAGTCTCACAGACATTTGGATTTTACAGATGCCTACTTATACACGACCTCGGAGGCAAAAAGCTTCCAGGACGGCAGCTACAGGTATGGGATACATTTCAGTTAAATTATTTTCCCTGGAAACAGGAAGCTTTATGTCTGACCCCTAACTTCTACGTGTGTTCGTATGTGCGTGTGCGTTTTTAATTGTAAGTTTTCTCTAAAATTGCTCATTGAATATTTGCTGAATGAACAACAAACATTGGCCATTGTATATGCTGCATAAGGGTATTTCAGAGAAGAAATGCATGAATATACTGTAGCTACTAAAAGTATATACATACGTAAAGAGTTCAACAGCTTATTTTTTCCTCTTCAGTTTTAAAAACTGTGTTAAGCATCCAAACATGGAGCCTCGCTCTCCCTATGAGAACCTTGAGGGCTAAATAAAACATCCTACTCCAAGAACTAAGGCACCGTGGGCCCAATAGCACTCTGACAGAGTGGCTGGCAGTTATGAAACTTGATTCCTACTGGCATTAGGAGAACAATTTGCAGAAATGCAAGGGATAAATCTCAGGCAGCACTGAGGTATTTGAGTCTGTGCAGCAGTAGCAGAACCCCAAGCTCTGGAGCAGTAAATGTGGGTGCTTTGTGATGGATGCTACCAATTAGCTTGAAAGTTCCTGGCCTCTTAGACTAGGATCTAATGGTGCTCTTTATTTCCCTGTGTGTTTCAGACCACTTCCTATACAAAGGCCACAAGTGGGATAATTATGGAAATAGATACAGTTTTAGAGCTGGAAGCAATCCTGGGAGTACCATGAGCATAGGTCTTTACTTTGCAAATAGGTAGCTATTAACCAGAATCCAGAAAGAACTGCTCCACAGAGCTGTTTACAGCAAAGTTGAGGTTAAGGCATCTGTGTACATATACCCAGTCCAGGCCTGTGTCTATTGGGTCACCCTTTTTATACTAGCCGTGGCTCTTATTCACCAAAGGAAAAACATCCAGATTCTGGTACCTGGCCTTTTGAGGTCTGCTGAAACCTGCCTGTGTCCCTAGCATTATTTTTTCTTGTTCTACCTTCCCACTTTCTTCCCCTTCTTTCACCAAGACTTTCAACTCCAGCCACTTCCAACCTCCCACTGTTCCTTAATACCCCATGATGTCCTGTGCTTTGACTGAGGGTTGCTCATATCTGCGACACGTGCTGAATAATTCTCTGTTCAGCTTCCAGCACTCAGAGGATATCTTACCTTCTCCATGAAGCCTCATCCGTGTCCTGAGTCAGGGCAAGGTGCTTCCTCCCAGCCTTGTCAATGTACCTCTCAAAGCATTTATTCAGTAGCCACAATTGGCATGATTTTTTTTAATCATTAGTCTTCATTCTTAAAGACCAATATCTTGTGTCATCCATTTTTGTACTCTCTCCCCAGTGCTTCCTTCCCACAGTATTTGGCATGAGCCAGAAACAGGGAAAATCTTAATAAATAGTATAGAAAGGAAAGGATGGGTAAACCAGTCAGACTCTAAATTGACAAAAAGGACTGTCACTGACTACGGCACTGTTATAACCTATAATCCGTAATGGTCATGGAGACAGTTCTTCAGAACCAGACTTCGTTGGGTCAAAGCCCAGGTCTACTACCTACTAGCTCGAGTGTGGCAGTTCACAGGTTACATGACTTCTTTGTGTCTCAGTCCCCTTTTCTGTCAGTTGACACTAATCATAGTATCTAACTCTTAGGGATTTTATAAAGATTAAATGAATTTATATTCACTTAGAATAGACATTTAGTAAGTGCTACATCAAAGAATGGATTTTTCATTCTCCTCCTCTTACCCCTTTTCCTTCCTCTTAGAACACTTATTATGACAAAGTTTAATAAGTAAAGGCTTTAGTGGGAAGAGGGAGAAACCAAGGAAATACAAGACAGAATAATCAGGAAAAAATACAACAAATATTTTGTATTGATGATTAGGAGGCATGTTTGTGGTTAAGAGTGCAGAATCAGAAAAAATATACAATTTATTAAATATCTACAACGTGGTAATTTCTGGGCTAACCCTTTTACATATCTTATCTTTAGTCCAGTGTAGACCCTGAGAAAATAGGCATTATTATCCACATTTCACAAATTACAAAACATGTTCGGAGGAGAAATTTGCCCAAGCTTGCATAGATGGCAAAGTTTACAGCTAAGGTTTATCTGGTAAATGGTTAAGGTGCAAGATCCATGAGTTCAAAGCAATGCCCACCACCCACGGCTATGTGTCCATGGGCAATCTACTTAATTTTTAGATCTCTGTTTCCTCATCTCTACGTGGGTGCAAAAAAAGTATAGTACACACATCACAGACTTGCTGGGGATTATATGAGTTAAGATATGTCAAGTCCTAAGGATAGAGCCTAGCATACATGGCTGCTCCTGCTCCAGTAGAGCTAGGCACCACTGGTCAAACTTCTCATTTGATAAAATTACTCAGAATTCCTGAGAAGTTGCCTGTTCATATTTCTTCTCTCTAAAGGGATGGATATATAAAAAAAACTATAAATAATAAAAAGAAAAAAAGAAAGTAAACTGATATTTGCTCCATGAACTTAAATCAATATTTGAAACTATCCCTTCTGAAAAAGCTGTTTCAGTGGGATTAGCTAAATTTGTGCTTGTATTAATGATTCTCAGCTCCAATATTAAATAGAAATGCATGTTTTGGGGGTATGCCATCACTTGTTGGCCTAGGAAAAGTCATTCTGGTTTAAATGGGACTCTACTTCTCTTTGACGGATGGGAGAAGGCATTTGGAATGAGCAAGTAAAGGCTTTTTGTCCTTATAGCCATGTCCATTTAATTTGCTAGATAGAATACACAATTGTAGATAGAAGGTCATGTTCTGCATCCAGAAAACAGTACCTTTCATGATTCTACTAGATGGCCAGCGTTCAACAATGACCAAGGTGTAGGCCAAGTTCTCATTATGTATGTAGAACAGCAACTGTTGAGAATGACTTTTGCCAGGGTTCAGCATATCTGGCTCCATAGATCAGCAGAGGCAGGAGAAAGCATAGGAGAACACAATGCCAATATGCATATAGTTCTCTCTCTAGCATGCACACAGTTCAATCCAGGCAGAAGAACAGCTTCCAAGACAAAATGTTTCCATCCCTACCACCACCTCACTGCACTTGATCCATTACAAATGCAAAACACTAAACCACTTTATAAAGGATGACATAATTGCTTTTAGTTAGTGCTTATTAAAAGCTTCTGCTTGGAACAACTTGAGCAACAAAATAAATAACTATAGTATTGGATTATAACCCAAAGAATTAAATATCCATGAATTCATATTGATATAAATTAAGTAAATAAATAAATGAGGGAGAAGCAACAACTCTTCCTCAAAGGAGAATTTCAATTAATAACTTTGAAAGGATTTAAGGAGTTAGAAAACCACCATTAGAATGCCACAGTCATAATTTCCATAGACAAGAACCACCAATGCATGCTGAAATTAATGGACAAAAGTTTAAGCAGAAACAGGGATATTTGTAGAGGATCAAAGTACCTCCTCCAAAACATTTAGTAATTACAAAGGAAATGAGAAAGTTTTCAGTGGGAATCCCAGGAAACATCATTTTAATCAAGTAATCAAGGTTAACCTCACTGATAATACATACCAATATTGTTAACTACTTGTTATAAGTCACTGAGAAGGGCACACCCCCTCCACAGTCTCCATTTCAATATTGCATAACCTCAATCAAATCATGAGAAAAACATCAAACTCAAATTAAGGGGCATGCTACAAAATAACTGATCAGTACTCGCCGAAGTGTCAAGGTCATGAAAGACTGAGGACCTCTCACAGATTGCAGGGAACGTGACAGTTAACTACAGTGTTGAGTCTAGGATTGGATCCTGGAATAGAAAAAGAATAATAGTAGGAAAACCAGTGAAATCCAAATGAGTTCTATACTTTAGTTAATAGTATTGTCCCAAGTTTTGATAAAAGTGTTACGGCTATATAAGATGTTTACATAGCAGAACAGAATGAACGATAAACAGAAATTCTCTATATTGTCATTTTTGAAACTCTCATATAAGTCTGAAATGATTAAAAAAATAAACTGTTAAAATGAAAGCTTTCTAGGAGGGACCACTTTGTGTTTGTTACGTAATGTGCTTTCTTTCCCTTTGTTTGATGGACTGAATATTAGAGAGCTGTAGCCTTACTGCTGTACAACTGCTACTGGAAAGACAATTTCTTGCCCTACAAGGAACTGTGTTGAAGCCCAATGCTGAGTGGGAAGAGAGGGCCTTGTTTCCTGCTGTCCTACCCTAGCAAAGGTTGCTTTCTGTACAGGACAAAGTGTGCTTTAGTGTTTTAATCAAATGATTCACGAAAGATGAATGCCAAGGAAATGTCAGTTCTCTCTGTCCCCTCCAGGTCAGCGACCCTCTGCTTAGGATGTCTCAATTATTTCCTAATACTCTTATGAAAGATGTCAGTGAAATTAATATTGGGATCATGGATATATGGGAGTGGGCTACAGAACACTACTGTTAGAAGTAGGGCTCATGTTGAGCAATAAAAGAGAAAAGACTTACTGAGCTGCTAGGAGTTATATCCATTTAAAGAGGTCCCTGGGAGCCTGAGTGAGAGTTTGATTCAGGATTTCCTAGAGAAATTCAGCTGAGCATTAATATTACAAGATGTCTTTGGAGAAGGGTTCCATTATAAATAAGTTTTGGAAACCCCTATATATTTCATTTCTTCTCCTTCAAGGTCAGAGGTCCTACTGGTAATTGCTAGTCTTGCGGCTAAAACAAACAAACAAACAAACCAAAGAGAAGCACCAAAACTGTTTAACTTTGCTTAAACTACTATTTCCTAAACACTTGACAGAAAAAGAAATTTTTCATATTCTACCTGTTATCATGGTGAGGGGCAAATATTCCACAAAGTTTAGAGAAGGCCATCCTATCATATACATTTTCTCTAACAGTTCCATGGAATAAAGAAAGCAGAATTGGAAATTAGAGGGTTGGTAGTGAGGAGTATATAATCCATTCTCCCTTCCTACACCTTTGAATTAAAAAAAAGAAAAGTACAGATTTTAATATCCTGTGGGGAAGGAAAATGTAGGTCAAATACGGAGGAGGAAATGAAATGAAATTTATGGTCTTGGAGCATTAATATATTGTTAGGAATCTAACTTTTTTTGTATAGTAAGTATTGGGAATTGTAATCCCCCTAGCATTCTAGAGTCACAAATCGGGATAGTAATAATGCAGTTTAGTACACAGGGACCATGTGTAGGTAGGAATATTATATTAACTAACCTGAAGTTAATGGCACTTCCCCCGATCTCCTGGGTTAAATCGTACCAACTTCCATTTTTCTGAACACTGTCATCATTGCTATCTTATCTTACTTCTCTCTTCCTTATTCAGAAGGACACATAAAATATGTGCACTTAATATATTTGATATATAGAGAGGGACCTAAACATGGACATGTGTCCCACATACATGTTTGAGCACATTGCTTAAGGTTAAAAGCAGGATATTTTATTTAAAAAAAAATAGTGTGAATCTAAGCTTGACTACAGGGAAATTTTCTTGTCTTTATTTCTAATAATTCTCAAGTGGTGAAAATATGACTATTTATGATCTTAATGAAAAGCTCCTAGTTTTCTATTATTTTAGAGGTTATTGTATGCTTTTCTTAACTTTCACCTATTTAGAAAGGAAACACATAAAAGTTATTAATAATGTGAATTACACTGTCATGGCAACAAATTTTTCCAGGTACTCTGCTCTTATACAACCATTAACCCCTGGTATCTATTTATCATTCAAGACAACTCATGTTTGGAAGGAAAAAAATTGCTTGTCATCCAAAAGGACAAGACCCTCTGTGTAAATTCAAATTACTGCACAAGATGAAAATAGCTTTTCAGTCCTAAAATGATTAGAATTTGCATTTTTCATATTTTCTTCTTGGTTGTTTTTTACTCTTCAGGGATATGAATCACTGAGATCAAAATTCACCATCCTGGCTGAAGGATTAATTTAAGATTTGTGACAGAGACTGTTAGTTGTACACTAAAATTTGTGCTCCTGTTTCCATAGTTTTTTCTGAAAAGTGGCCACACCATTAGGAACCTTTCCCAGGCTGCCTTGCATTGAGGTGGGACTGAGTACTTGGACGTTATCTGTGGAATATGAAAGGGCATGCTGAATATCATTTCCGTGACTTCCTCATCCTCCTTGTCCTTCCCGTAGGAGGATGCAAAGAACACTGAGGCTTCAGGGGACAGAGAATAAGGCACAGAATGGAATGAACTTGCATGCTCAAAGCATTACCTGGAGGACAGATCCCACTGACTGAGAACACCTGCCCAGGTTTATTACATAAGAGACAAATAAACTTCTATTGGGCTAAGCCTCTGAAATTTTGGTCCATTTTTCAAAATAGCAACTGTTATAACCTCACGTAATACATGAAACCTCACTAGTTAATTGGTCCAAGAATATATTAAATACATCAGGAAATATAAGTCACAGTTGCATGTATTTATCTATTAGAAGGAGACAAATAGGTTGTATTGCACATGGTAGATGAACAAAAGAAAAGAATGACCCTTCTTCTCTGTCATCTTTAGGATGAGGGCTTCTAATGCTCAGGCAGATTTGGATCCAGTGATTTTAGTTTTGGGGTAACAAATTAATTATATTAGTTAAGGTTTTGATCCCAAAGCAAGTCTCACTAATTAGAGTCCACACACAGTTAATTTTACTTTTCATGCACTATTCGTTGTTAAGGGGAAAAAAACCATGACTTATAAAAAGAAATAACATAAAAAGTGCACATAATTTCCAATAAAATTTCTTGGTCCCCAAGATCAGGAGTTTACATTCATTCTAGGAAACCCAGCCCACTTTTCAGTCTTTTTGCTAGCATCTGTCTTGTTGATCAGATCACCTTATCTAGATCCTTCTTGACATTGAATATGATCTTGAAGAGATCAGGAAAGGGTTGAGGAAAAAACTATGTGGCATAATGTAAGGAAATTTCCACAATTTGACCCTAGTGGAGTGCTTGATTCATCACTTCCACATGTTGCTACACTGTTGGGCAGCCCCATCTATATCCACTTGGCACTGCATCCTCCGGGCACTTCAACGAATACCTCTAAAGAATATCCCAGAACTCATGGATCTTAATCTCTCACCTCCCACAAAAGACATTTATGATTTAACTCATCATATAATAATTTCTCTGGTCTTCAGCCTCTATTGCTATTATGTATGTTACAAAGTTTTCTAACTTACACTTTCTTGAGGAGATCATTGTTAAATTTCTGGGTAAATAGCACTGTACTGGATACGTGACAAGGACAGAAGATATAATTGCCAAGTGCTGTTAGAGCCTCCTCTAATTTGTGCCACATTTACTGTTGCTGAAGCTTGCTTTGTACGTGTATACTAAGGTTTAGGGTATCCAATGAACATGCCTTTAAATCAGTATTTCTCATAGCTAGTTTTCAAATCATCTGTATCAAAATCCCATTTTTTTTAAAGAGACCAGGGTCTCAGTATATTGTGCAGACTGGACTGGAACTCCTGGGCTCAAGCAATCCTCCCACCTCAGCCTCTGGAGTAGCTGAGACTACAGGCACACACCTCTGCACCCAGCTCAAAATCCCATTTTTAACATGCAAATCATTGTGATACCATTCTAGACACTGTGAATAAAAATTGCTCAGTACAGCTTGGGAAGCTTCATTTTAAATAAGTATCAGTAAAGAGTCTTTTGTACATTATTTAAAGTTGAAAAACAACTCGTATAAAACATTGGGTTTTTCTTTATGGTGAGAGCAAAAGTGGGGTGAGGGTGGAGACAGAGTTTCACTTGTCTTTTGGCTACTGAGTTACCTACACTTTTGTCTAAATGCACACTGTCCCTAAAGCTCAGTCCCCTCTTCCTTTCTAAGCGACAATACGACACACTGGGGAGGAGACCCTAGCCTGTGGGCCTGCAAGGGGGCTCAGAGGATAGCTGAGCTCCACGTGGAGTCTGGGTCAGGTGAGATACAAAGGGACTGCATGGCCAGCTAACCTTCTGGATCCAATTTTAAAAGAACTCCCTCCCAGAGGTGATGGGGAAGCTTTCCAGCAAACAGAGAATCACCACACAAGAGAAAGAACAGTGATCAGATTAGAGGGTTTACCCCACCTTCCCTCTACCCCTGTTCTCCACTGACCACTCTATAACAAGTAGGTCTTAACCAATTCCTGACTTCCAGTACTTGGGGAACTTAAGGTGGGTTGGTTGGCAGAAATACGGTACCTGATTGTTTGGGGGACTGACAGGCTTTTGTTAGGTGCCTTTCAGGCTTTCTCGTCTTCATTCCCTTCTCAAGTGGCTAGGGATCAATATGAAGAGTATTAAGGAAAAAAGGAATATCTTTTCCCCCTACCTTCAGGATGGCTGCTATACAGTCTAATTTAGTACCATTAAAACCAGAAATACCAACGTTCAAATCCTGAACCACCATCTTGATGACTTGGGTGAGATGCTCATGGCTTCTGGGGGCAGTGCCTTATTTTTTCATTGGTGGTGGTGGTGGTGGTGGTGGAGGGGTAGAGAGTGAATGATAGCTGCCTTAGATATTTTCCTAATTATATAAACTCTAAGTTCTTGGCACATGATAAATTCTGGTTATTATTGTTGTAGTTAGCACCTTTCTTCAGGAAGTAGCACGGATGGGGCACCTGAGTGGGGTACTGGAACTAGGAGTTCTGATTCACTCTGCCGCAGTTCTCATGCTGTTGTATCCATGGTGGGCACCCATTGTCTTCATTTTGTGGGAGACAAAGCAGTCAAAGTGAAGTTACATAAATATATGAAAACATACATTTTATCTGTTATTTTTAACACGTTATTTCCCACTTTCTGTAAAGGCTATAAGCAAGGGATTACATTCTCACAGTGGAATGAGATGCTAGCATTTTGTCCTGTCTCAGTGGGTCAAGTGTCACCTAGTAGGAGCACTGCTGGTGGGTTGTTGAAACTCTTGTCCATTTTTAGGCCCATGCCTGTATTATTTAGCACAAGCTCAGACTGAAGAGAGTCTAATCTGTTTATATGTTTTTAAACCTGGTCTTCATTTCCCTGATGACCATGTATTTACTGTATAATATGACATAGATTCAGCATTAGCACTTAAAGGCATGGGACAGAGAAAATGAAGAGTCAATTTATTTCACTAAGGTCTAAGCCATTCTGATGCCAAATTCTTAAAGACGGTCTGTCTTAACCAGGATTTCCCAAAACAAAGCTTATATTTCAGTAGTTTACTTGATCATATAATCCCAGGGGATAGCAATGCAGGGCAGTGGAGTAAAACAGAGAAAGAACAAAGGAGAAGGGAAGGTATTATCCATCTATGAGGCACACTGATGGACTGCTAGAGTCTGATTCTGCCTGGACCTTCTGAGAAGCCTTAAGAAATACAGTTCAGAACAGTTCCCTAGGGATGAAAGGGGGAGACGCTTATGCACTTTCTCTCACCACATTGATTAAAAATGGCCCCACAGGCATTGTCCTTATCCCAAATACACACACACACACACACACACACACACACACACACACACACACACACACACGTTAGCTGCCAAGGTAAAAGAGAAGTCCCATGGCAGAAAGGAAGAGCTACTTCATGGCCCTCAGGCAAAGGTTGTACCTGCCAGAAGAAAGTCCATTGGAAGCCTCCAAGAAATTGGTCCTTGCAGCCACAGAGTAAAAGGAGGAGGAATAATTTTTAAGTGGTGCATTAAGAGGGATTTGGTGCAGAGATTAGATTCCTTGTAAGGTTGTGCTGATAAATTTATCTCTATTTTGTACCAAGTTCTCCACTGAGTATGGTATATGCAGACAAGACATACATAGTAGATGTGTTTCCTTACAAAAAACTCCTTGATCTCAATGAGCAGGTCAGGGAAAACTAGAATATTTGAAGCAAATTAGAGAATCTTAAGGACAGTACAGACTCTAAGTGAGGCCTAAAGAAGCAGGAAGTATTGACTTAGGCTAAATCAGTCAAGGAAGATTCTTAGAAATGGGGTTCTTAACTGGCCCTGGAAGGGTAGTGTAATAACACTATGTGGGTAAACTGGCTCTGACACCCATCACCCAACTGATTTCCTGTATTGACCTGGTAGCAATAATAACTATTGATCCATATGTATTTGCATAAGAATTTACGGTTTATACATTGCTTTCACATACATTAACACATTTTTACAGAACATTTTTTAAAAGCATTAACTCCTTTCTATATACAGGGAAACTAAGCCTTAATGAAGTAAGTGAATTACTAAAGCCACATTTGTAAGTGGAAGAACCGGATGAGACTCATGTCCTCTGACTCCTAGGCCAGTGTTCTTTTCTTGTCGGAGTCATGTAGATTGAGATTGGGCACAGGAGTCTGGGGCATAACTTGAATGTGGGATCCATCAATGGTCATGCAGTGGCTACGAGCAGACTGAGTTGGACAGAGCAAAGCATGCCTTCTAGTGTTTCTACAACCAGTAAAATCTGAGGAATGCAATAAATACTTGATTAATGTCAGCCATTGTTACTATCATCATACTTCCAAGGCAAGTTCTACATACCTGGGAAGAACAACTTTAAGAAGATGCATTATGAGAAATGGGAAAGGTTGGGCAGATATAGCCTCTTAGTTGGCAAGGGTTTGCACATTTTTTACTTTTTCATAGGCTGGGGGAGATGGATAGGGAGAATCCATTTCTAGTTCTTTACCATGACTAAATGTGCAGGTTTTACATTTTAATGCACAGTGGCAGTTTTTAGCTTCTCAGTCATTTCAACTATTCAATAACTACTTATTGTTTCTAATAAACTCAAAACATGTAGGTCTGATTATGAGAGCTACAAAGCCACTATCCTTAAGTGGTGGTTGACAATCTAGCTGTGCAGATAAATCTAGAACACATGCATTTCCAGTCCAAGGGAGTAAAAGACGGCTGGAAGAGACTTTGAGATCTGTGTTAACAGAAAGAGTAAAATAGAATAATTATCAACTGATTTGTCTTCTTCCTCTGGGATGGTTTTGGAAGCCACCTGTGGTGGCAACTGCTGCTGAGCCCCTGAGCAAGCCTCTAGCAAGACCCGTAGCGCTACCCTGTCCAAGTACATTGCATTGTAAATATCTGAAGAAACGCTGTCTGTGCCATGACCCAGTTGGTTTTCTTTTCTGCAGGCATTGCCCCTGGGGAGCCCTGTACCACACTTGCTCTTAAGTCCAGAGGCAGAAGAGTGATGAAAGATAAATGCTTTGCAAAAACCTGTATAAGTCAGAGCTCTTGTCAAAACCTAAATTCACAGAGGCTTGGTTATTTATGGCAAGAAGAAAAATCTGTAAATAAATACATGTACACTATTTCAAAACTGTTTTGAAAATTCATCTCTTAATTACTGGTTGTAGATACTGTAGGTACTAAATATGACTCTGACGGTTTTAGCAAAAAAAGAAAAATGGTACATAAAGGTAAAGAAGAGAATTTTATCACTGGCTAGAGAATATGAAATGGCAAAGAGTAAATTATGTATGATTTCTATATTTATCTCAAGTGACAAACAGAAGTATGTCCTAATACTTTATTTCCAATCTTGATTATTTTTTTAAAAAATTTACTGATAGTCAACTATTAATAGCAGAAAAAATGGAAGGTATATTAAAAGAATTGCCTATCCTAATATTACTTGTAATTTCTACTAAAGTCTCCATACCAGGCAAAAATCTTAACTATTATGTAGAGAGAAATTAAATATTGACTACACACATTCCTGAAAAATCCCAGGATTCTTAATTGTGAGGAAGCACCTGTTCCCTGTATTAATAACATCGGTGAGCCTGGTCAAGATTCGTTTTGGCCATGCACTTTTTTGCCAACCTATAGATGGCAGCAAACGTACACACCATTGCCAGAGTCTTTCAATTGCTATTTCCAATGGCTCTTTCTTACTATTTTTAAAAGTATTCGAAGAAGTTATATGTAATTATTATTAAAAATATAATGAAAAGAAAGTCATAGATTTACTGAGACATAATTCAGGAAACCACCAGAAAATTGAAGGAAAACAAAAGCAAAAGGATAAAGAAAAAAATACTCAGGACTAAGATTGGCAGGAAAAAAAATAATTGGTATTCTCATCGTCAAAACTTGTTTTCTGGATTTAGCATGGCAAAGTAGGAACTTGGCTGCTTTTTTATTAGACCATTTGGCATGATATGTTCTTTAGTATTGTTTAAGCTGAAAGATGGTGCCCTACAGCATAGTTTAATAATGCATCATACGGCCAGTAAAGATTTTCTCTTGAAGCAAGTGGGCTAGAATTGTAATATTTATAAGGATACATATCTAATATGCCTAAAAGAATAGGTAGCATTGACCAATTAGCAATGATAATAAGTTGTCGTGTAAAGGAATCATCGCTGAATGTTCTATTGCCATGGTCTTATTATCTGTTGCCCCTTCTGAAGAATCATTACCACTTAAAAGAGATTTAATTCCATTTATTGATGATAGTGAGGCCATTAAACCTTTGATATCAGTTACATTCTATGTATCAGATTCTTTAGCTTAGAATGGATTTTTTTATGGAGAATACTAGGAGATAATGAAGATAGAAACAATTACTAAAACTGAGGTCCAATGATTATCAGCACATCAATATTTGCATTTTAGGCCCCAAGGAACTGTACAGAGGACATCTGGCTCATTAGAGAGGCTTCATGAGCCATAAAGGATTTTGTTTTGCAGGATTTATTGTTTAACAAAATGTCATAGGAACCAGGCCGGTTTGCCTTTTTAAGCCACCTGTCTCCTGGTAGAAACAGGTGTGCTGTGCAGGTAACATGCTCACTGTAAAATAGCACTGACCAACGAAAGACCACGAGAGAAATACGTTTACAAGGGAGGAGCTGAAACAACGACAGCTTGGCCATTAGCGTGTGAGTATTGGATATGCGCCACCTCTTTTTGTTATATCCAAATTCAGATCTGTCAAATGTTTATTTGTGTGTTGTTTTTTTTTTTCTTTAGGTGGAATTTAAACGGACTCGATGCCTCCTCTCTGCCTCCCTACCCAATCCTGCTGTTTTTATCCAAGAAAGAATGTCAGAGAAATCAGAGTAGATGTTATTATATATATTTTTCTGAAATACATAAAAACAAGTATATAATTTAAGATTTTAAAACGTTTATATACTTAAAGTTTCCAACATTCTATATGTACTTAATAAATGTTGGCTATTACTATACTAATTAATTTTTGAACCTATGTAAATCTGATAATCTAGTCAATTAGAATAGACTCATAGCTAAAATGTTGCTAAGCCCTTTGAAAATTACCACAGCTTAATTTCCTTGTAATGTTTATTGATTGATACATGGAAATTTTGGAAAGGGGACAGGATTGACTTATGGATAATCTCTTATGAACCAGAATATGAAAAAGGCCCTTGACATATGTTGTCATGTAGTCAAGGAAATGATGCTGTAAAATAGAATTAATCAGATGGGAACACTAAGAGTAAAATTTATTTGCATAAAGCCACAAGGATAGAAATTGAAGTGTCTTAGACAAGGGTCACAAACTCAGAAGACTGCAGGGACCAAGAAAGTGGCACATTAGTAGATTGGACCATGTGGAGGATGATCTTGGTGATGTTGGACTCCAACGTTGTGTAAATAACCAGGACTGGTAAAGCCCCTGTTGAACTGCAGACTACACATCCTCTGTAAGAACTTGTACCTGGCACTTGGCTCCAGAAATGTTAACTCAGAGTTGTTCAATCATTCTTTTTCTCAAAAGAAGCCAGCAATTCTTTTTCCATGTGTGTGCAAACTCCTCGTTAATTTTTGGCAACTAATTTGGCAAGCTAATTTTCAGGCAAAAAATTACATAAAAATAAATAAAAAGCACATCCAGTGGTCATAGAGCCACTGATTTTCTGCCTTAGAGGGATCACCTGGCCCACTTCCATTTCCAAAGTAAGAGAAATACTAACAAGGAAAAATAACATGGACACAATTGGTCAACTTTACTAAAGAGTGAAACTTTAAGGAGGAGAAGAAAATAAGTGTGTATCGTGATATTAAAAAAAAAAAAATATATATATATGTATATCTTTCCTTGAGCCTTCTTTCGTTGTCTTTTTTCCCCCATATTTTTCTTTCCTTACTTCTATTACTGAAACAGTGATAAGACTCATAACTTGTCTAGGTCTAGAATTTAGACATTATGTTGGCCAATGAGTGATGAATAAGTTTCTGAGGCTTATACATGTAATGCAGTATGGAAAGAGTTTGGGCTAAAACATTAAAAATCATTTTTTTCTTTTAAACAGAAAGCACTTTTCTTGAGTGAACTTTTTTTAAAATATAAAATGAGGACTTTGAATTCATCATATTCATATAAAAAGACTGAACAAAACTTGGTAGCAATTGCAGATCCTTATTTCCAGAATCTACCAGTTGAGTTTTTGGAGAAAGGGTCAAATGGTCAGTGTTTAGGTCATAGCAATTAAGAATATAGATGCTTCTGTTAATTCTTCTGATTGTTTTCATCAATGCTGAAGATCCACCCACAAATTTTAATCAATCTTTGAAAACTGTGCCTGGAGGAAATGGTGAAGGGCCACCTACAAACGATCTCTTGCTTAATTCAAATTTGATTTTTCACAATACATATTCAATGTCATGCTTTTATCTAGGATGATTATTCACCATCACTTTACAAGTCCTTTTAGTACATATTTTCCTCAAGGGAAACTTGAGAGTTTTTGTCAACCAAACAAATGCATATAAGAAAAATATAAGTAACCCTCTAATTTTGCATTAATCAAAGACAAAAATAATTGAGTGTACAATAAGAGCAGTAATTTTCAAATGCTATTAAATTGCCTTGTTTAATTACATATTTGACATTTCGATGTCCTGTGCTGTTTTTTTCTTCTTTTTAATTAGTAAGCACATGCTTTCCTTAGATAATAACTTGGCAACTCCTGTGGCTATCATAATCAACATCGAGGCATCCAGAGACCATAAAATGAGAATAACTTTCTGTGGTCCATGATTTAGACATTAAACTCTGTATAGCCCATTTGTCCTCTGAAATGCTTCTGGATACCTTTGGTATGTCTCCTCCTTTCAGGAGGTTTTTGTGGTTCATAGGATGCTATGCATTCACCATTTTCCCCCCATTTTCCGATAGGCACAAGGAAAAATTACAGTTTGAAGAAAATTTTAATCTTGGTGGGTCTGCAGGATTAAGTCTAGAAAGTAGAAAGTGGGCAAAGTGTTTGTATACCACCTCCAGGCCTGGCCCCAAATTCCCAGTGAGATTTTTTTCTCACTGAGATACTGTCTTTTCACTTTCTGGCCAGCCAAATACAGAGAATCCATCATAGGACTCCATGGGCCCAGGGGCCAGTGATAGCACTTAGAGTGGAATCTCCCCTCCTTCCAATGTGCAGATTTCTTTGGATTGTACATAAAAATATATTGTGTTAAGCCTTTGATCTTTCAGGATTTACTTGTTTCAGCCCCTGGTGTTACTTTGATTAATAAAACGTCTATCATCTCTTCACTCATTCTGCCTTTCCTCAGGCATTTGCAAGGGAACCCATTTTATTCTTTAAATTAACCCTTAATTTGGTCACTATTCACGTGATAATGCTTCTGATGCTCTCATTCCCATTTTGTAGATAAATGTTTTGAGGCTTCAAAGAGATTAAATGACTTGTTCAATTTCATGATGGTAATAACTGATGCAGTTGAAACTCAAATCCTGGTCTAGTGGCTCCAAATCTTGGCCTTCCTCCCCTAGATCATTCTGACTGTTCATTGCAGAAGCTAATGTCTTGTATCCCAGACTTGAGAGGCCAAATATGATCAACTAATCAATGCCAATGGAAAAAGCCCTTACCATCTGACTGACATTTGATAGAAAAACAACTTCTTTGCATTTTAACCTTCTAGTGACAAATCCCTCATTTTCTGTCCCCCTTGTTGTTTAATTTAATAAGAAGAATTTTAGTGGACAACATACTGACCATGAGAATTGGGTTAAGTGGCTCAGGTGGATCAAGTAAAGTGGATCATGACAAACACAAGTGCAGCAGCAGAGGGTCTCTTGCACCATGTTGGTATCTGCCCTTTGTGATTTTATGTGAGACTAACCTGACCCATATCAATCTTCTTTATTCATTTTCAGACAGTTTCAAAATTTCTTTTGTATTTTCTCCTCAATGGTCTATTGATTTATTTTTGTTTTATTAATATAGTTTAACAAGGTAGTTTTACATAAGCTCCCATAATTAATAAAAAATAAGTAAGAATTTTCTTCAGTGTGTGATGTAAATTTTTTCTGTGCTTTATTTGGAACTAAAACAGAGCCTGAATAGCCAAAGCAATCTTAAGCAAAAAGAACCAATCTAGAGGCATCACATTACCAGACTTCAAATTATACTACAAGGCTATAATAACCAAAACAGCATGGTATTGGTACAAAAATAGAGACATAGATCAACGGAACAAACAGAGAACCAAATATAAAACCACTTACCTGCAACCAACTGATCTTCAAAGAAGCAGACAACAGCATACACTGGGGAAAGAATGCCCTATTCAATAAATGGTGCTGGGAAAATTGGATAGCCACATGCAGAATAATGAAACAGGATCTATATCTCTCATCAATCAAAAAAATTAATTCAAAATGGATAATACTTAAATATAAGGGATGAAATCATAAGAATTCTAGGAGAAAATGTAGGAGAAACTTTTCTAGGCATCGACCTAAGCAAAGAATTTATGACTAAGATTCCAAAGGTTATTACAACAACAAAAATAAATAAATGGGACTTGATTAAATTAAAAAGCTTCTGCACAGCAAATAATCAACAGAATAAATAGACAACCTACAGAATGGAAGAAAATATTTTCAAACTATACATCTGATAAATGGCTAATATCCAGAATCTACAAAGAACTCAAAGAAATCAGCAAAAATAAACAAACAGCCCCATTAAAAAGTGGGCAAAAGACATGATACACAAATAGCCAACAAACATATGGGAAATTGCTCAACATCACTAATTAATCATCAGGAAATGCAAATTAGTTTCAAATTTTTGTTTTAAAAAACTCTTATGAAAAAGGAAAAAACACTGATGAACAAACTTTTTTTTTTCTTTCCATATAGGATGAAGATACAAGATTTGGAGAAATCAGTGACAGAAATTAGTAGCTTATATAAATTTTTAGATAGATTTACTGAGTCAAGGAAAAACACTTTACTTTCATGAAAATCAAACCAATTTCTTTGAATATTTATATTAAGATTCATCCTTCGATAATTCTATCTGAATCTATTTAGAAGTCCAATGGAAACTGAGCTTTTGCCTGTAGTTCACTTGCTCTTGGTTAACTAAATCTGCATGTTTCTTTCTTTTTGCTTTGAATGCAATCAGGCCAACGTGGCATGTTGGATGCTTATGTTGTGTAGAAACTCAACTGATATTTATATGTCAGATGAAAAGGGAGGAAATGGATTGATTGTTAACATAATAAATATAGTTGACTATAAAAAAAAGAAATCTTTTCAGAAGTGTCTCATGAAGAGTGGCAGTGAACTGTATTGTTATTGGTGATTGAATATGTTGTATACAACTGCATTAAAATAATAGAAAAGGGAAGTAAGGAAGAGTGCAGCTATCTGGTTTGCTAAGAAACTACTGAGTCTTTATGCCTTGGGTAGTATTCCAGTGAAAAGGCATAAAAGCAAGCAAATTTATATTTAATCCAGGAGAGCACATACCTCGTTTGGCTCAGTCTAGGACTTGATTCTAAATCTTTATTAGTGTTGCCAGGTATGATTCTGTTCCAGTTTCTAGAAACTTGCTACTCTTATTAAATTTGAAAGGACATCCTGTAAAACAATATAAGGTTTTCTCCACTAAAGGTGAAATAAGAAGTCACAGTCCAAACTGGCCCCTAATTCAACCTGATTTAAGCATGTCAACTGTAGTATCTCAACATTGGTAGACTCCATCTCTTATTTTTTTTTTCAGAATTATTCATCCTTTTGGGGTCTGTAAAGCTTGGTATAAATCTGGAAATCTCACAAAAACAGAATCTCATGAAATTTTCAGGGCTCTATGCCTTGATCAGGTTGAAAATATTCTGGCACAGCCAGCATCAGCTTCAGCCAAATCATGGGTGTGCAGAGGAGCCCAGCAGTATGGAATGTAAAGCAACTTTAGTAACTAAGTTCAAAGTGTTTTCAAAACTTCCCAGAAGTAGTGCATAATTTCTGGGCAGTGGCTCAGATACGAAAGTTCTTATGTCAAATGGATCTGTCCAGTAATTCCTGGCGAGGGCAATTCTAAATGGGTGGAAAACACAGCTCCTAGTTTACTCAAGGTCAGCCAAGAGTGTTACTCTTTCCAACATAAATATCTCCCTTCAGTGCTCATTCACTAGGAAATGAGGAGCCAGAAATTAGATTTTGTCTCTTTAATAAAGGAAACCAACAATTATTAGGAGCCTCATTGAGTCATATTCTGTGTGAGACACTTTATAAATAGTATCCCATTTAGTCCTCATGGAAACCTTTGAGTGTAAATATTATTATTTCATGTCACTGGAGAGGCTCAGAGAGATTGAGTAACTTACCCAAGGTCACACATCACTGAGTGTTAGAACCAGGACTCAACCTAACTCTGACTTGAAAGCCCAAGCCCTTTCCAATATACCAAGAATTTACTTTGGAGATTGCTTTAGAATTTTGGAAGGTAATGTATTTTTGAAAGATTTTTCCATTTTTTAAGTTTATTTCTGAAATATACATGTGATTCCTTCTCATGACGAGAGATTAAAATGGCTCAAAATCCAATTCCACAAAGTTCACCAAACTCAAGGCTCTGTATATTAGTAATGAAAAGTGTAATGACTTTTTAAGCCTTGGAATTTATAAATGATTTTATGAGTTTTATCAAAAGCAGAAAGGAAATATTCACACAGTGATCAATGATCTCTAATGTGTTTTCTTTCTTTGTCTTTTCTTTGGCTTTTCACCTCCCTTAAAGGGCTTCTGGCAGCCCAATTAGCAGAAAATTGAGCTTAAAACAAATAAAAAAGTGGAGAAAAAATTATTGGGCTCACAGGAGATATAAGAATGGGCAGAGGTGGCCGATGGAGATTAGGAGACAGCAACCAAATGTGTGAAAGTTAACAACATCCCCCCCCACCCAGGAATTTTATCCCTTCCATACCTCCACCATTTATTCCTGGACAATTAGGATAATTCTGATTGCCATTGGGCTCATTATAGCCAATTCTAGGGGTCAGGGTTCCATGCATGGAACATGGAATTTTAGGGCATTGAGATTAATTTTGGAGGAAAGCCCCAGTTGCTGTGTGTTGGAATTAAATTGCTGGAGGTCTCATAGGAGACCAAACAGAAGACAAGGTGTGTTTACATTGAAATAAATAAATAAATTCAGAAACTCTCAGTTGGACGGATACTTGGAGGGACCATCTGGTACAATCCTACAATTTTAAATTTTACAGGAGAGGCACACAAACCAACTGTGTGACTCCAAACCAACTGTCTAGGTGGTTAAGTCACTTTTTCAAGTTCATACAGCCAGTAATTGGCTGAGTTCGTCTTAAAATCCATGGCTATGATTTCAAAGTATGGATTCTTTAGTGATTAGCTGCATTCTTGGGCTCTGAGCAATTAACTTCTCTAGTATGCTTTTTTGTTATCCTGATTTTGGGAATGATCACACCTACTTCTCTAGGCATTTGTGAGGAACACATGTTAGTACATAGGAAATAAGGAGCTGAACGTTTAGCAGAGGATAGCAGCTCTGCAATCGATTACTGGGGTTTGCAGAGATAGTTGAAACAGTTGAAGCTGCTGAATGCCATTTCCAATAAACCGTATTTTAATTTCCTCAAACAAAATCCATTATTTGTGGAAGGTTGTATAATTTGGCAATATGCAATTTGGACTTACTGTTTTTATTAAAAGCTTACACATAATATTTTCCTATGCATCGCTTGCGACTGCTTTTTTGAAAAGAAGAAAAAGGAAAACACCACATATACACATTTGGATTCAATTTCCATATCTTCAGATGACTAACCACGTTATCTCCTGTGAGTCATTTCGATGCTATGAACCTTGAATTCTTCATCTCTAAGAAAGGGATAAAATACTTCCCCACCCAAAGTAAAGGATCATTGTAGGGATTAACATTTTAAAATGAATGTGAAACTGCCATTTAATCTTAATGTGCTTCACTTTTTGCTCCAAATGCAAAGGTTTTATCTGGTGAATTGTCTGGCGGAGGGGCTGACAGTTGGTTTGGAGTCACACGGGTTCTATATACTGTCTGCCTCTCCTGTAACCCTGGGAAACACCCTTCTCTTTTCTAAGTCTCTACGTCCAGTATACTTCCTGGGGTTATTTCTGAAACGAACATAGATAAAATACATAAACTACCTGGCACACAGTCTGTTTACAAAATTGCCACTATTTTAATTGCTTTTAGTAGACCAGAGAAGAAATAGACACACAATCTTTAGTGATACCAGAGTCTTAGCCCTCTTAGCTGCGTCCAGTGAAGAGTAAAATTATACTTTTACTCATCCCCAGTTTCTTGCTAGTGCCTAAAATTGTTTTCTGGGGCTTTGAGGCAGCAATACATGTGATTGAGAGAACCACAAAAATATAGACTAGCAATCTGCTCATTGTAATAAAAATCAGGGGGCACTTTGTGCCCACTGGAGGGGGGCATGTGAAGTGTCCTGACCGGCCTTGTTCTTGCCCTGTCCTGCCTGGTTCGCCTTGTGGTGGTGACGGCAGTAGCATTTGTGCGGATGCCCTGGAGGCAGTCAGCTATCACTGTCATGTTGGCTAATAGTGGCAGGGTGACATCGATCCACATGGACAACTTTATTCATGTCTCCAGCCAAAACCCTAGTCACTTTGCTGATTCTTCCTCAGTTGAACAGGTAGTGAATGACAGTCATTTAAACCTCAAACTTAGAAAGTCAGCATACTAGAGCTCAAAGAGAGACTGCAGGGGCAAGTGAGACACTCTTGGCTCATTATGGATTAAGTTGTCAGTTATTGAGGTTTGCTTTCCGTGTGTGTGTGTGTGTGTGTGTGTGTGTGTTTACACGCACGCATGCGTTTTCTATGTGAGTGCTTGAAGTGGCAGGCACAGAGATGTGCTCTCAGATCCTCCTTCAATGAAAGACTTGCTACTCCACTTTAGGGTGTGTGATCACGATACCTTTTAGCTCTCTGCAACTTCAGAGTCTGCCTCAGCTGCTGAGAGCTGCCTTGCCTAAGCTCACACCCTTCCTGGGACAGTGACAGCTCATGGCTGAGCCAGGCAGCATTAGAGAGAAACTCCTGTCCTAGAGCTGCTGACTGAGGTTTTCCAGACTTTGTCAGAACTGCATTGGAGTTTATCTTCTTCTCTGCCCAATCCTGCTTCCCCTGAACCTATCACAGCTGTTGATCTCTTATCACCATCTCACATCTCAGACTTCCTTTCAACATCTGGTCCCTATGAACTCAACACTCAACCTGCAACATAATGGATTGAGGGTGGGCCAATACAAAATGGGGTTTGGACTTAGATCACTCACAGCTGTGCTGGCGAGAGGGAGACCATCACCAGTGGTAGGTGGGACACAGACAATTCTCAGCATAAGGTAGCACAAACTGTAAAAATTTGACCTGTGGGGAATTGAGAGAGTACCTAGTTGAAAGGCAATGTGTGGCTGGAAATGAAATATTAGGCACTGAGATACTATGAGGATAAGGTATTAGATGGTTATTGCTAAGCACCATTGCTATTCTACATAAAGATAATGAAGAGCTGAGGAAGTGAACTAGAACTGAAAGTCAGGTGCAAAAACAAAAGGCCTTTTTAGTTGCATACGAAACCACCCCTCATTTCCTCTAGCAGTGGGGGGTACAGAAGACATGTACCAAATCCAAGGCTTATTGATCAACATGGCTGAACTTCCAAGGGAATTAAATGTGCAAATAAAACCAGATATGTAATGTCAAGATTTGTTTAAAACAAATAAACAACTTGGTACGCTGATACTTGAGGACATCTGCATGGATGCACTCAAAGATTTTGACTCCCAGATTCCTTGGGAAAAAGAAGGTCCAGGGCTGACCACACTAATAAAATTTTAGGGGCTCAGTGTTTAGTGTTATGCTAGGACAGCTGCTCCAACATAAAATATTTACCTTTGTATTTTGTACATCCTACTGTGAAGAAGAAAGCAAAACACCTGAGGGCCCTCTTTGAGTTCTGGAGGCAGCACACTACACATCTAAGCAAAGTGATTTAGCTTATATAACATGTGATTCTGCATGGGGCCCACAACAGGGTAGAGCTGTTGCAGATGCAGGTTACAGTGCGAGTAGCCCCGCAGCTTGGGCCACACAATCTGGAAGACCCTCTGGTGTTGGAGAGAGCACTGATGGAAAAAAGCTTCCCTATACAGACAAAGATAAGAACATTGTGGGTAAGGAAGTCTGGGATTCAGACATGTGGATGAACATATGGCAGTGGATATAATGTTATGGACTAAGGGTTTGTGTCTACTCCTACCCTCAAAATCACATGTTGAAATATAATCCCCAATGCTATGGTATTTTGATTTGGGGTCTGCTATGGTTTGCATGTGTCCTTCAAAGTTCATGTGTTGGAAACAATCCCCAATGCAACAGTGTTGAGATGTGGGACCTTTAAGAGGTGAGTAGGTCATGAGGGCTCTGCTGTTATGAATGGATTAATGTTGTTATCTAGGGGGTGGGTTATTTCTCACAGGAGTGTGTTAGTTATCAGGAGAGTGAATTCCTTGTAAAAGGATGAGTTTTTACCCCTTCTTCACTCTTTTGTGCTCTCTTGCCCTTCCTCCTGTGCTCTGTCTGGGATGACACAGCAAGAAGGCCCTTGCCAGATGCCGCACATTGATATTAGACTTCCAGCCTCTAGAACCAAGAGAAATAAAATTTCCTATTTCTTTTCATAAAATAAATTATCCAGTCTGTGGCATACTGTTGTAGCAACACAAAATGGACTAAGATAGGGTCTTTAGGAGGTAATTAGTAGAGCCCTCATGAATGTGATTGGTGCCCTAGTACAAAGAGACTGGAGAAGTAATTTGTCCCTTCCTGCCATGTGAGAACAGAATGAGAAGTCAGCCAACTGTAGGTTGAAAGAGGGCCAGCACCAGAACTTGATTATGCTGGTGTGCTGATCTCAGACTTTCATCTTCCAAAACTGTGAGAGATAAATTTTTGTTGTTTGTAAGCTACCCAGTTTATGATATTTTGTTATAACATCCTGACCTGGATAAGACACACAAAGTGTGCAAATCTTTGTATTGTATATTGATACCCATTAGAGAGCATCAACCATGGGAGAGATGTTAAAACAACCAAGTAGAAAATATGACTGTCTGGTTGTTGTCAGCCAGACTCTGTCATCCATTTCCCCAGATATTGTATGATGAGAACGTGAAGGGAATGGCCACAATGGAAGAGATAGAGGCTGAACAACATGGAATCTGTTCTGTGATAAGCAATTACAAAGGCTTCTCTAGCTGTTTCATCCTCTGAATGTTCAACTCCTAACAATGTTGAGCCCCTGGTATGGCACTATTTTGAGGAGATCAACTGACCACTGGACTACAAGTTGACCCCATTGTCCTTCACCCATCCTGCAAGAGACAGTGGTTCATTCTCACTGAAGTAGATATATATTGCAGTTATGAGTTTGTCTTTTGTGCCCTCAGGACCTCAGCTAGCATCACTCATTATTCAAGGACTTTGAATGCATTGTCATGGGATCCCACATGATACCCTGTCAGACAAGGGGATATACTTTACTATAGAAGAGGCCTAATGGTGGGTCCATTACCTCAGCATTCACTGGTGTTATCTCATACCATGCTTACTGACTGGCCTGATATATGGTTCTAATGCACATCTGGGAATACAGTTGAAATGCTAGTTTGGAAGCAGTGCTTTATGTGAATAGGGTGCCATATTTTAGGATGCAGTATAGGGATTGAATCAAGAAATACGGCACTGCTTAACACTAGAAAGAAGACATAGATTTGTGAGTCAAGGGTTTGATATGGGAAAAGCCTAGTGCCATCATTTCTATCCACCCACCAGGGAGTTTTTTGTTCCCCAGCTGCAAGTTTTAGGGGTCCCCCAAATCACTCTCATGTTCAATAATCCACTAGGAAGACTTACAAAATTTAGCAAAGAGGTTATACTCATGGTTATGATTTATTACAGCAGAAGGATACTGATTAAGATCAGCAGTGGGGGAAAGCACAGAGGGCAGTGTACAGAAGAGTTCTGGGTTCAAGTGTCCAGTTACCCTCTCCTGATGGAGTCTTGAGGACAGCACTTATTTCTCCCAGCAATGATGTGTGATAACATGCATGAAGTATTGCCAGCCAGCAATGCTCACCTGAGCCCTGGTATACAGAGTTTTTATTGGGGGAGGTGGTCACATAGACTTGCCTGACTGCCCATGTGGTTAACCTTAGTCTCCAGCCCATCCAGAGGTTAAATTGATAGTGTGTAACTCAAAGTTCCCATCATACATCACATTTTTAGCATAGATTTTCTGGCATGGCACAAGGTCCTCTCCATAATCACATTTTTAGCATAGACTATCTGGATCAACCAAGGCCCCAAGGTAAACAAAGGCACCCTTCTCAGGCAGAACACTCCAAAGGTTTAGAGGTTCAATCCCAGTAGCCAGAGTCAAAGAACCAAATTCTTACTTAGATAAGTTTAATCCTTTACTGCACACCAGGCTGTAATTCTTGGCTTTGTAGGGATGGACATCCTGGCCCCAAATGGAGTACTTTTTCACCAAGTGACACTAAAAGAGTCCTGTTGAAGTACAATCTATGGCTGCCACTTGGCACTTTGGACTCCTTATTTCCAAGAGAACAGAAAAGGATGACTTCATCTTGTTAGGGGTAATAGACCCTGGATATCAAGAAAAGTTAGAGCTGTTGTTCCACACTGAGAGCAGGAAAAAATACATATGGAGCCCAGGTAATCCATATGTGTATTACTTACTGCTCCTTTTCACAATTGTGACTATAAATGGGCAATATAGAAAGTTTCTCCTGAGAAGTTCATGATGGCCAGGGGCTTAGGCCACTGAGGTCGTGCTACCAAGTCAGCCACTGAAGCCAGAGAAGATGGTAGAGGTAGGGAAGAAGAATCCAGAATAGATTATGGAGGAGGGAGAACATCATATGAGTTATGGCCTGAAGATCAACTGCAGCCATGTGGGTAATAGTTTATTCTGAGACCTTCCCTGTTTTAATTTTCCCCTCAGAAAAAGAGGCACACTGGATTTCTGGAGAAGCTGCTTTCTGAACATATATAGGGAAGTGGATCTAAGCAGGAAAGGAGGTGGACCATGTAGGTCACAAAGTGGAAGTCATGTGCCCTTCTACAAGAAAGGGGATGCTGTCTAGATGCGCAGAGCATGGCCCTCTGACACTTCCCAGCTGTCAACTCCTCAGGGTCCATCTCAGCTGCAGAGAGCTGCCTTGACTGAAACTATACCCTACCCTGGGCAATCTTCACCCAGTGACTGAGTGAGGTACGCTCCTGAATTTCCCACTGGTTGTCTGAGGCTTTGGTGGGCCTTTGCAATTTCACATTCTCTCTTTAATCTTGCTTCTTCACCTTTCTTACATAGGTATTGCTTTCTAATAAACATTTTTTCCCCCAAATCTCCTTATGAACAACCGCTGGTGAAAAAACAAACCTGTGATAGTTGCCATAGACACATTGCAGAACAGGGGATTTCTTTAAGAGTAATGTGAGTGTTCATAAAAATACATGCATTGTAGTCCAGGGATTAAAAACTAGCATGTATTTGATAATTACTCCATATGTGGTCTTTCACGCTTTGGTTTGGGCCAGGAAGGCCATCCCTGGCCTCTAATATTAATTTTTATCATGTTTTCTTCTAATGCACTTATACTTTCATATTTTATGCTCTCTTGTATCCATATG
Organism: Lemur catta; assembly: GCF_020740605.2. Taxonomy (NCBI): domain Eukaryota; kingdom Metazoa; phylum Chordata; class Mammalia; order Primates; family Lemuridae; genus Lemur; species Lemur catta. The sequence continues at coordinate 15,393,333 of NC_059128.1, forward strand.
TAATTTATTTTCATTTGTAAGGTTAGATCTATCTTAATAATTTAAAATGTTGAACAAAACTATTTTTTATATAACACATCTTAAAAATATTAATAGCTACTGTGATTCATACCCAAAAGACAGGCCCTGGTTCTCAATACATTTTTTAATTGCTAATTAAATAAATAAATATGCCTTATCAGTATTATCTTGGTCATAAGAAAATTTTGAATTTATGCCATTAGGTAAGTAGAAGGATATTTTTTAAAGAAAAGAGTACAGAATGTCTGTGAATGATCTACAGAGTTGTGTATATGATGTGTGATTCAATGAAAGTGTTTAGGAAAAAGGAGGCATGTCATCAAAGATTGCAACCCTGCAAATCCAGATGCTTTGACATTTTCTTCAATGTTTTAAAGTTGTATATTATTTATTTATTTCTGTTTTCTTTATTGATATACTCTAACCAAAACCAGCAAGGAACTTTCTAGGTGGCAGAGCTTTCTGCTTGTATACAAAGGTGAGATGCCCAGTCCAGCTGTGTTTCTTGTTAGTTAACTTGTTACAGTTCTGGCTGAATTAATAACTAGTGAACATTATTATTTTGTTATTGGAATTGAGTTTAAAGTTTGCATCTAAACAAAAAAGAAAAAATATATATAATAGGTTGAATGCTTCTTATCATGTTAAAGACAGCATAACAGTTATCCAAGGGAGAAGACTTTCCTTGATGCCATTGTCAAAGAAAAAAATCTTCACAAGTAGGTCTAAAGGGCTACTTAATTAAATAAATAGGTTCTAGGTCTACAAAATTAACATTATCTTCAAAGTGGCTTTATAGATCAAGCAGAAATGATCTCTATATGAATAGTCCTGGGATCAAAATTCAGTAAAAATAAATGTATACTATTACAACATAAATTAGTAACTGTATTTCAGAAAGGTGACCAATCTATAGAAATGGGGTTGGCTGTGTACTTTTCTGTTTTTCTGAGTTAAGAAAAAGGGTGAAATTAAATATGCTTTATGTATATGTGTATGTATATATGTAACTACTTGCTTATTGTTGAGGGATTATCCATGGGCATCTACCATTTCAGCATTTTTTGTGAGCAGAGACACCGAATGCCTTTGTTCTGGCAATTTCTTCAAAGAAGTGTATATAGAAAAAGTATTAGAAGATAGAGACAGTATGAGTTTGGAAGGCATGCTTACACCATTAGAAAAGTTTATTTCCCTAAGTTCTGGGTTCCAGTGGAAGAAAATGTGGATACTCTTGCTACTGCTATTGTTTGAGTAATAAAGCACTTCGTTTCTGACCCTGGATGGAGTCTCATGTCTATCGCCAGCATTCACAAAACTGTGACAGAGTCACTTGTTAGCTTGAACACAAGGTAAAATCTCAAACTCTTCACCATTCTTGATACAGGCTATTAAATATGAAATGTCCAATTGCCTTAAGTGCTAAGTTTGACAGTTAATATCTCTGACATTTCACTTTGACACTTCTTGTTTTATGTGTATTGTGAAGGTACATCCTCAGTCTTTCAAACACATGTGTTGGTTTGTGGTTATCTCTCAAATTTTTTAAAGCAATTTTTGTGAAACCATGGATAAGTTAAATATTCATGTTATTTTTGAATATGAGTTCCGTTGTAGAACCAACGCAGCGCAGACAGTTCGAAATATCTACAAAGTGTTTGGGAAAGATGTGGCTAATGAATGCACATTACATGGATGGTTTCAGAAGTTCTTTCTGGTGATTTTCATCTTGAAAATCATCCATGTGGATGGCCTAAGACCAAGGTGGATAATAATGAGCTGAAAACTGTAGTGGAAGCAAATCCATCTTGACTTATGCATAAATTAGCAGCAAGGCTTGACATTACTATTCCAAGAATATTAGATTATTTGAAACAAATCAGCAAGGTAAAGAAGCTGGATGGGTGAGTACTGCATGAATTAAAACAAGCATAAGAAGAGAAATTGTCTCCAAGACTGTCTTTCTTTCCTATTACTACATAAAGGCAAACCATTTCTATACTGTATTGTTATCTGTGATGGAAAATGGATTCCTTTTGACAATTGCAAGCATTAAGCACAATGGCTGGATAAAGATGGAGTGCAGAAACACAGTCCAAAACTGAATATTCATCCAAAAAAGCTAATGGTGTCTGGTGGTCCAGCGCTGCTTTATCCACTTCAGCTTCATGAAACATGGTCAGTCGATTACAGCGGATGTCTCCCGCAACCAATTGGATGAAATGATGAGGATGCTTCTTATTAAGCAGCCAAGATTGGTCAATAGAGACAGGCCAATCCTCTTGCTAGACAACACTCCACCACATGTCACACAAACAACCTTGCTGAAACCACAGCAGCTGGACTTGGAAACTCTCTGTCATCCACTGTATTCACCAGACCTTGCACCAACTCACTACCACTTCTTCCAGGCTTTGGATCACTTCTTGCAAGGAAAAATATTCAATTCTCAACCAGCTGTGGAAAACACCTTTCACGATTTCATTGCCACTCTCCAGGCTTCTTCACTGCTGACATAAACAAGGTGCCATTAAGATGGCAAAATTGTGTTGATAATTTAGGCAAACACATTGATTAATTGTATTGCTTTGAGATATAATAAACTACGCTTTTGACTCAAAATCAAACATTTCATATTTAATGGCATATATATATTTAGATATAGAGTTCTGAGTAGATAGCAAGTCTTTTACATATGTTACTTTTCAAATATATTAATATTCTTTTCATCTTCATAGGTACTGGTAGCAATCAAAATAAGATTGACATTCTGTTATGAAGCTGGTGAGGCTGGATTTATCCTCTTCATGTAAAAGGGGATTTTTCTTTTCTGCTGAGGTCTAAGCAGAGTTACTTATAGGCTGGGTCAACAAATACCTCAGGTAGCAATTTTATAGCCAAAAGGAAATTCTGGAGTCTTAGGTCCTATATTAGTCAGGGTACTCTAGAGAAACAGAACCAGTAGGAAATGTGTGTGTGTATATATATAAAGAGATCTATCTTAAGGAATTGGCTTACATGATTATGAATTCTAGCAAGCCCAAAATCTGCAGGATAGGCTGTCAGTGGGAGACCCAGAGAAGAGCTAATATTGCAGTTCAAATCTGAAGCCATTTTCTGGAAGAATTTCTTCTTGCTCAGGGGAGGTCAGTCTTTGTTCTACCAAGGCCACCAAGTGATAAAACGGGGCAATTTGTTTTACTCAAAGGCCACTGATTTAAATGTTAATCTCATCCAAAAAAACACTCTCACAGAAATATTCAGAATAATGCTTAACCAAATATTCATGGCTCACCAAGTAGGCACATAAAAGTAACCATCATGGGTATCACCACTGTATACTAGATATTCATATCTCATGAGAGTCACTGCAAATTTTAAAAAATGGTAGTGAAATAATTTTGGAATTTTGGAACATTCTATACAAGTTTATCTTCCCTGATGTTTATAATATAGTACATATTAATATATTAAACGTACTGAGAAATTCAGTAGTAAACCCTTTAAATTTGTTAAACAGACTAGAAAAATAAACTTCTTTGTTTGTACAACATTCTTCCGGGCAACACCTATGAACAATGGATTAAGACTAGCATTCTGTGAAGCACATTTTGTTAAATTCTATTTCAGTCCATTTAGTGTTGGTATGAAGGAATACCTTGGCTGGGTACTTTATAAAAAAGTGGTTTATGTGGCTCATAGTCCTGCAGGCTGTACAAGAAGCCTGGCACCAACATCTGCTTCCAGCGAGGGCCACAGGCTTCTTCTACCCATGGTAGAAGATGAAGGGACGCCATGTGCAGAGATCACATGGCAAGAAAGAAGCAAAAGAGAGAGGGGGAAGCTTCCAGGCACTTTTTAACAACCAACTCTAGTGGGAACTAATAGAACAAGAACTCACTCACCCCGCCTCCAGGTAGAGCATTAATCTATTCATGAGGGATTAATGCAGCTGCCACAAAACTTAAAATTACGCATGACCCAAGCACCTCCCATTAGGCCCCACCTCCAGCACTGGGGATCAAATTTCAACGTGAGATTTGGATGGGACAGATATCCAAACTATAGCAAACACTCCTACAGAATATGGCAGAGAAGATCCTTTTCAACTGCAAAACTCAAGGTGTAAGGTTAATCCATCTTGGTTCTTTAAGAACGTTGAAATAGAAGTTATTGAATATTCACTCACCAATCCAATGTGTTATGACTGATCAATGTTAGTTCCTTATTTCAATATTAGGAAGTAAAAGTAATTTTTGAAGGAGACTTAACACCGTATAACACAGTCTTACCCCAAGTTATCTTCTCTGTATGTTTTGTATTTTTTGAGCCATTTTTTAAAATAAGCATGTACTTTAGACTATTTGTAAAAAAAAAATGTTACCTTTAGCTTAGAGTGTAGACCAATGGTCCACACATATTTTCTAGAAAAAGCCTGATAGTAGACATTTTAGGCTTTGCAGGCCATATGTCTCGACTACTGAACTCTGCTATATGCAATACGCTAGCATAGCCTTATACACAAATATGTAAATGAGTGGATGTGGCTGTGTTCCAACAAAGCTTTATTTACAGAAAGAGATGGCAGATTGGAGCTGCACTTCCAGTGCTCAACAACTAAATGTAGATAGTGGCTATTACATTGTTCATTGTGCTTTTATTTTTCACTAACTCGGGGTGCTATTTCTGTTCCAAATAAGGAATATTTGCACTATGCTTCTGCTAAGAGAGAATAAAAAATTAATAAAATTTTAAATATAATGTATAACTCATCTCTACCAAGATAAATCTCATCCCTACAAAGATATATAGTTCAGAAGTCTGAAAGTATTTCAAATGTTTCCAGTAACAATTTAAATGGGTTAGTTTATAACTAGATGATGTACTCACAAGATTCAAAATTTACAGGTGTAACAGAGTATTCAACAAAGTTTCTTTCCCACCCGAGTCCCTGACAATGAGCTTGCCTCACCAATATAAATTTTCTAGTGTATCCTTCAAGAACATTTTTAGTTATCTATTTTAATAGCTTCAAAGATCAGGTAAAGAACACCTAGTTATGTTTTTAGTTCTGATAGGAGGCATAAAGACCAGTTTATGTAAAGAAATATTTGGGATTTTCCCATTTATGTCTTCATGCGTACCCTAAATCTTTAACTCAAGAATTTGACAACTACTTCTTGCTGAGTTTCTACATTTAAGTTTTTGCTTCCATATAATACAGCTGCAAGATTATAGAATAAATTTGGAACTGCAAACTAACAATGATATATATATCATAAAGGCTATTCTTATTTTTAATAGTTTAAAGTAATTCAGCAGAAGACCAAATGCATTCTATCTATATTGTGTAATAGTTGCATATAGTCTTGTGCACAGGCTTATTTAAGAACAGTGGTTTGGAAGTTGCAGTACATAAGAGAAGATTTATGGTAGGCAAGACTAATGATAAGTACTGAGAATAAAATTATAGGACAAATCAGTTGTGGTTTAACACAAAGGAAATCAAACCTTGCCTTTATTTGGTAGAAAAACAATAAGAGAACCAATTACCCCAAAGACCAAAACTTTATTTGATAGATTTAATAGATATATAATTTTTTTAAATCCCCAAAGCCTATAGTTTAATGAATTTTTAGAGGTCCTAATTGAATCAATCTTCACAATGGTAACTATAAATTTGTACTAGCTGTTCAATTAGCCAAGAAAGAGAGCTTTGTATAAAAATTCTGCAATACATATTTCCTTCAGAATTTGACATCGGATTATACTTCACTCTTTTTACAAAACACATCCGTCAGCAGTGGGGTTGAGAGCAATTGTACTTATTTAGTGTGAAGTAAATCTTTGTATTGCATATCTCCTTTTGACATCAAAATTGTATCCAAAACTATCCTAACAAAATGCTCTGGTTGAGAGCATGTCGAAAAGAGCAGATTTATACCTCTCATGACAGCCATAACTTGGCCACAATGCATGTAATTAAGGTATCAATTTAACAACCTGTACAATAACAAAGTTCTATAAAAATGCAGGAAGCAGTGAGTTATGGCAGTTACGGGTCGTCCCTCCAGTGTCAACTTTACTCTTTGTCAAGCGTTCCTATTCGCCACCAGACAATGTGTCTTTAAGGGACTTGGAATGACAGCTGTCTGCGGGGCCCCCTTTCCTCTCCCTGGTCTCTTGTAAACCTTCTTCCTCTACCATCCGAGTCTCGCTCCCTTGATGCACAGGACTGTGACGCTCAGTGGTTCACTCTGAAAATGATATCTGTGGGCTCTTGGGCTCTTGGGCTCTTAGAGAGAAGGTAACATGCAGCTACCACTGAGGGTTTTATTAAAAAAATAAGTCATTTGATACATACACACAACAAAGTCCAGCTAGCCTTTCTCTAGAGGGCATGATTCCGAGCTGGAGTTTTCCCTTACGAGAAGTTCAGGCAGCATACCATGAAGTGAGACTAAAAGGCAGAATTGAGTAAACTGCCCATGAACTGACAAGAGGTGAGATGATGAAAAGAATATATACTAACTTTTTGTAAAAGAATAGACTGAGCACTGCAAAGTTATTTCTTTGAAAACATATAAACATAAAAAAGATAGTAGAAAATGTAATTTCTTATTGCAGATATGGTTAGAACACTGTTTTTATTCTGGAGATGTTGGTCTATCACTTGGTTCTTTTTGGGAGTCTTTGTTTATCTGCCTGTGCTGCTTGGTGAACATGGTGTTAATGACCTTGCGAGGTTTTTACTTAATCTCTTTCTCCATTGAACTTCCCTCCACCGCACATGGTTAATGTAACTTATCTGTCTTTGTGGCCTGACAAATTTCTCCTAGGAAAGGACTTACAGCTTGATCCCATTTGTTTTGCTGCCTAAGGAGCAGCATGAATGAAAAGGGGTAAGGTGAAGGCAGGCAGCAAAGTAAGGTTGGAAAAATACTATTCCATCTTTGGCTTTTTCTCTGAAAGGAGTCTTCTAGGTGGCAAGCTGATGTAAAAGAATCAGCAGCTCAGTTCTTGCAAAATTCTTTGAGTTGCTTTGGGAATTCGTAGCTAAAGAAACTCTTAAGACTTTCAGAGATGTATTCCTAGAGAACCCCCCACTCCAATTCTATCCTAAAAACAATATAGGATCAGAGAACACATGGAATTCAAGTCCCAGTTGAGCCACTTGGACAAAGCACTTAACCTGAGATTTCAGTTTCAGCATTTGCAACAAGTGGTGGTAATAATAAAATCTGCTTCATGCTATTATTTTGAGGATTCAAGGAAATGTGTGTATATAGAACACTGAGCAATTTTCTTCAATGTTCTACATTGAACTAACAATTATTATTAGTTAAAAATGATAGCCCCGCTGTTATAATGATAAGGATAGGGCCGGGGGGGGGAGTAAGATATTTATATGTTGTCTCCCTCTTACGAGCTGGTGTGCGTTATCTACTATGTTTCATAGAAGATAATATTCACTTGGGCTCTTAAACATAAAATAACTCAGAATTATTTAGTATTTTTAAGTTTTAGGCATTTAAGAATATGGGACACTCTTAAGTATATAGAGCTCTTGATAAAGTTATGGGTCTTGACAAATAGCTCTATTTATCAAGTTGATTGAGTGACTTCTTTTTCATTTGGAATCACTCATACACATTTGCCAACTGAACTTCACAACAACACAATAATCTCCTAGGGTAGGCTGCATTTTAAATGAAGTCACCTTTGTTTATGCTATAAAAATAACCCAAAACAGAATGAGAATTTAGACCTCCTGGTCCTGTGACCAAAACCAATCCATCAAACTCTTTATATTGTAGCCTTAAAAAAAAAAAAAGAAGAAGAAGAATGAAAACATGCTCATTTGAAGTGTATACAGGTGGTCTCTAAGAAGATTTCCAAATTAGAGGTGAACTGAACTCAGACTTTAGAAAGTCAAAATAAAGAGGAGTTGATGTATCAAAATGATGCTAGACCCGGAGCAAGGAGAGCTTCCCTCTGAGACAGGATGGATCACACGCCAGGGCTGAGAAGCTTCCTGTTGTTTCAAGGTATTGTGCAGTGGCTAAGATTGAATACCGAGAGCCCCTCTACCTGGGATCATGAATAAAACCTTGTGACACCTTTGATAAGACTGTTACCCTTGGAGCCGAACCAAATTCCATTTGGGAGGCTGCATTTCCCATTTATTTTTCAATGGCTTCATATAATTCCATCTTGCTTTAAGTTACTCTGCCATTAATCATTTACCTCATTTCCTCTCATACTTTAGAAACTATAATAATAAAAACTCATCACATAATGGCTAATCTACTGTGCCAAACTAAAACAAAACAAAGCAGCCACTAACAGTGGAAAGAATTATAAAAAATATCTCACCATCTCCCTGGTGTCATGCAGGAAAAAGAACATTGTCCTATTTTAGGAGAGAAATTGCCTAGAAAAAATATGGGATCAAGGACTGAAACTGACATCTTTGCTGACCAATCAGTAGCATAATCAATTATGGATATGTATCAACATAATTACTAATATGTCTTTTACAAATGATGGTTTAGACATGTTTCCATTTCTATTTGAGGATTTTTAATTTTTATACATCTATTTGTAAAATTTTTCTTTTCATTTTGGTTGTTTTGGCACTGCTAATGATAAGGCATATGAATTGACTTTAGGTGTCATTTATAATCAGGTGGAGCTCAAAAGTAACTGCTAACATCAAATCCATAACAAGAGCTGAATCATTGGCCACATGGAAGTACTTTCTTTGTGTTTCAGGTTGGGGTTCTGTTTGTGCTGCTATGACAAAATAGCACAGACTGGGTGATTTATAAATAATAGGAAGTTATTTAGCATAGTTCTGGAGGTTGGGAAGTTTGAGATCAAAATGCCAGCAGGATTGGTGTCTGGTGAGGGCCTCTCTCTGCTTCCAAAACAGTGCCTTGTTGCTGCATCCTCTGAAGGAGAGGAATTCTGTGTCCTCACATGGTGGAAGGACAGGAAGGTGCTCCCTTCAACTCAAGTTATTTTATAAGAGCCCTCATGATTTAATCACCTTCCAAAGGCCACACTTCTTAATATTGCTGCATTAGGGATTAAATTTCAAAATCAGTTTTGGAGGGGCCACCATCATTCAAACCATAGCAAGTACTGAACTCAGAGATGAGTTTCAGAGGACATAAAAGGCTGAGCTTTACTCATACTTTCTTCAGCTTCATCTTATTTGAACCTGCAGATTTTGAAGTGCTTGCACTTATCTGGTCTTAATAGTCATGCATTGAGATGTAAGCATCTTTTAGCCAAATAGCCCATGCAAAAAATATCATGGTGTTTTGTCACTGCATTAAATGGTTTCCTTAGACAAGCAAGGCATTATCAAATCTTTGAAATATGACAAATCAAGCTGGAATTAGGTCTGGCTTTCTCCCCTCCATCATACACACAAACACACACATACATACACACACAGGCGTAGTTGGGTCAAGAGTCACATCTATAACCATAGCGCTGTAGGTAAATACCGTTCCAGCTTCTGCTGGCCCCTTCCATTGAGTGCTCATAGCTCACATCTTTATCGCATAATGTGAGGGAGGCAGATAACTACAGGAAATAGACATCTGCTGTGGTGTCACACTTTCTTATTTTGTCTCCAGAAATGCTGTGTAAATTTGGGGACAGAGTTCTTTCCCTTATTTATTCTTAATCTCAGAATCCTGAATCCACATTTGTAAAATAGACATGCCTTCAAGTATTTCAAGACATCTATATTTTCTCAAATCATCTTTTCCTATATCCCTTTTGCTTAATTTTAAGAAACATACTTACCAGGCTCTTTTGAAGCTGGCTTTCTGTGGTGTGAGAGGCAGATGATGCAAAAGGAAAGAGTGCTCATTTCTGGTCTGGACGTCTTTGTGCTCCTGAACCATACCAGTGATTTTGGAAGCTAAAAACCAACAACAATTAAAAACCTAAGAACAATGAAACAAATATAACAAATCTTGATATTCCTCTGTGGTCAGTGTGGGTCCATCCAGAGAGCTAAATGGAGTAAACCCCAATTAGACTTGTCCAGGAGCTAAGAGAGCACTCAGGGAGGGAAGGAGGAAGGCAAAACAAATGAACTACTATAGTCATGAACTCCCTGGCTAAAGGACGAGGCTTTTCTCTTTCTCCAGTTTGGTACTATTCATTTCCTTTCATGGATATAGAATAGGAACACAGTAGACTCATCCAGTGTTTTAGTCTAAAAATACGCTCTAAAAATTGCACAGCAAAATACATAATAAAGAAACTGCCTATCTTCTCTCATTAAATATTAGACTTCGTGCACTTCTGGAGACACATAAACCCTGTATACGTATGGATTTTTTTTTTCTTTAAGCAGACCTAAATGGTTTTATAAAGTCTGTCATTGGAAACCAATATGAAGGAGCGAGAGAAAAAATCGACCTGCTGTCACATGAGGGACCTGAAATATTAGATCGTTCCCGGAATACAGGGAGCACTGAGCATGCCAACCCGCTCTCAGCTAAGCTGTGATGGGAGAAAGAGTGACAGCTATTTATTAGAACAGAAAATAGGGTATGTACTTTAAAGATCAGCAACATGATGTAAATATTGACTAGCCTCAATTTTTAAGCTGATGAAAGGGTGTCTGTAACGTTCAGCCCTCCTTCTGCAAATCGGTCCTGTCAACATGGGATGATGCGAGGGGTGGATATTGACAAGAAATGAGAAAAGATTTGTCATCGGAGTATTCATATTTTTTCTCATTTAAAATACAAGGGATACTTTATAAGCCCCCATGGAGAGGCCGAGAGCCAGGTTCTCAATTCCCGGAGAAGCCGGGCAGGCACAATCTCTATCTCTCAGATAAGGCGGGACCTCAATAACTTCAATAACCACACAAGGCTTTTTCTTCCCAGGGAAAGATAGCTATGCTAATGTTTTAGCATTAGGATTTCCATTTAACTTACCCAAATGAAACAATTTTATCGTTATTTCTCTTTTTAGCACCTGCTGGAAATGTTCAAATTTGAGGTTTGAGGAAAGTACTGGAAACTTAGAAGGTGGCATCTGTGCTCTGCTTTTGCAAGTCTCTCCCTCTAAATGACTGCTATAAAACCCTCATTCCCCACAGTAGAGAGATGTTTCCACCAGGGTTAGCAGAGGAAACCCATTTGTTTTCTTGACTAATTTTACTGACTCATAAGGGCATCAGAAGTCAACTTACCTCAGAGTCTGTGGCTTCTTATCTTTAAAAGTGCAGAGCACTTTCCTGACACCTGCCTTAAGTAATTGTTTTGAGACTTGATTTAGAAGCGCACAGAGTTTAGTAGACTTTAAAAGGGGAGCCTCTGCAAGCCTTAAAACCTCACACACTGAGATGCCTCTGCCACTCGGTTCTGATGAACGCCGAGAGGGCTTTCGGGCACTTCCGAAGTGGTCGTGTTTCAGGTCAATTTTCAAGAGAAATGAACGATAGGATACAGTCAATCAAATATATGCACTGCCTTTTGCCAAAAGGTACATAAAAATGAGACTCAGGTTATACCCTAGAGCTCTTTGTACTCCCCCACACCTGTGTATTCCACGGAGGATTCATGTCAGGCAAATTCTAGGTCTAAAAGTAACAACTCCTCACTTTTTGTTGGCACCTACCAGACACTGGAGTCCATTCACCTTCATAGTGGAAAAAGGACAGTATACTTAGGTAAAGACGCATAGCTACAGAGTTGCCTGATGTAGTATAATATGTCAGATCATTACTGAGTGATGGCTCACCATCTGGTTAGTAGCTGTAGGCAAAGAATCACCAAAGCAGTCCTTCTAGCTGACTCCTTCTATCTTCTGATCTGTTCAGTAAACCATTTGGGCTTCAACCCTGACTCTGGACAGACCTCTGGCAAATTAGCATTATGTAAGTTTGGGGCAGCTTGTGGACTCACAGGTGAGGAGCTTAAGAAAAAGGAAATTTAAAGGGCTTAGCTGAGAGATGATAGGAAATCTGCTTGATCTTAAGGTAATAGACACACCCGTGGTTAAATCCTGGCTCTGTCACATTTACAAGACCTTGTGCAGGTTTTCTAACCTCTTTGAGCCTTAGTTTAAACTCTCGTTCTCTCATTCCCCTTCTATCTTTTTATCTCTATCTCTGTATTTCTATATTTCTATCTCTGCTTCTCTGTGATGAGTGGCATTTGTTAATTTCGATGGTGTAACAACCGCACCACGCAGACTTCAAACTACTAATGAGGAGTCAGTGAAGATGGGGTTGGGGCAAAGTGTGCACAGTTGGCTCAGGGCAGCTGTGTAGACAGGCTCCAGCGCACCACTGGCTGTAAACCTCTCTGTGCAATGCCTGCACATGCTCGGATATCAAAGATTTGGTTAGGTCATGATGGAGGAGAGGAAGAAGAGAATTCAGATGTCCTTGCAACAATCCTGACAAACAGAAGGTGTATAATTCTAGGATCCACGAGGGGAGAAGGCATTGCTTGTTTTTAAGGCAACGAGAAAGCTGCATATCCAGCCTGGGCCGAGAGCAGGCTCACGGCGCTGCAAAGCTTGAGTCATTTATGAGAAGCTGGACAAAGTCACAGTAATCTGTAGGTGGTAAGCATTATTGCTGGTTTTCTTAAGAACAGCGATAATTAAATTTAATCACTTTCAGAAAAAGCGCCAGGCTCTGGGCTAGATTCTGCTAACACAAAGATGGCCCTTCTCCCAAACTCTGTATGAGCTATTAGGACATACAGATATGTAAACAAGTGGATGCTGATGTTACAGATAGATATGAAGACGGCTTCCTTGTCACAATGGGGTAGCCAATTGCTCAAATTACCTTGGGAAGTTCAAGGCACTCTTCAAAGGAGAGCTGATATGTTTTAATCTTGAAGAATGTGTAAGAATTTGACAAGGTCTTTGAAGTAGAGAGAATCTTAGCATGCAAAGGCCTGGAAGTGGAAAAGAGGGCAGTATGTGGGGGGACCCACCAATATCTCAGTGCAAACGAGATGTAGAGAGTGTGAGGAGCATCTTACATGAGCATAGAGAGGTGGGTGGGGGTGTGTTAGCCAGGCTTCTCCAGAGAAACAGAACCAATGGGATAGATACAGATATTTATAAAAGTGGATTTGCTATGGGAATTGGCTCACTTGGTTATAGAGGTTGAGAAGTCCCACACTCTGCCATGTGCATGCCTGGGACCCAGGAAAGCTAGTGGTGCACTATTGTCTGAATTTGAAGGCCTGAGAACCAGGTGAACCAACGGTGTAGCTCTCAGCTCAAGGCCAAAAGCCTGAGAACCGATTTGCTAATGCAAATCCCAAAGTCTGAAGGCCCAAGAACCTGGAGCTCTGATGTCCAAGAATAGAAAAACATGAATGTCCCAGCTCTAGAAGAGAGAAAGCAAATTTTCCCATCCTCTGCATTTTGTTCTACTTGGGTCTTCAATGGATTGGATGACACTGGCTCACATTGGTGAGGGCAATTCTTCTTTACTGAGTCTACTGATTCAAATGCTAATCTCTTCCAGAAACACCCTCCCAGACACACCCAGAAATAATGTTTTACCAGTTATCTAGGCATCCTTTAACCCAGTCAAGTTGACATGTAAAATTAACCTTCGCAGGGGGCAAGTCTTTGAGGGCCCTGTATATGTGGTACAGAATTATGACTTTTACAGAAATGACAATGCATGGCTAATTAATGTGATCACACCACTTATGTGGAACAGCAGGGGACCATATGGGCAAAGAAACGGTGAGTCTTGTTCTGTACTTCTGATATTTGCCAGTGTTCTCTATGCAACTCTTCATGGACCTCAGATTCTCAGATCAAGCACCATCCACACAAGGAAACTTCCTTGATCAGCCTATTTACATTTTTTTTTCATAAAGCTTACAATAAAAACAGTTTTCTATTTTAGAGATGTGCTTTTCAGTTTCAGGTGTCAAAGATACATCACATTTGGTTTCCTCATTATGAATTTTATTCTGACCTTAAACATCTATCCTGCTTGGATGATGAGAAAGAAATCCAACCCTAGTCACATTTGAGGTTTTCTGCCCCCAAGAGCTCTGGAGAGTTCCTGGGACAATACATTGCATAGGACAATAGGGAAATTCTACACATCACGTGACACCATTTTCCTAGCCTCATTTGTCCCTATTTTATCTTCTGCACCATGCTAAAGGCATGGATAAATTTGGCGAAATTAGGATGCTACACAGCCTTTCCCCTCTTAGGTCCAACCACTGCTAGGGGTCCTTCCTGAAAGTGTGACCATTAGTCAGAGACTTGGCTCCCTCCCAAGGCTCCAGGAACCACCTGCTCCTTCCTCTTGCCAACCTCCTTGAAATAAAACAGAAAGAAAAACTCAGGGAAAGACAGACAATTAGTTTATCAAAAACAACAAATTTTAGTCATAGTTTTTAATATTTATTGTTGTCGGGTGCCTGACCCCACTCAATAGGCTGCGAATTTAGGGAAGCAAGTTCTCCTTCTTTCTCGTTCCTCAAACTACTGGCATAGTGCCTGGTGCACCATAGGGTTTTTATCAATGTGTTGAAAAATTTAATTTATTCTAACCCGCTAAGGAAATTTTTGCTAACCTAATTTTTCAAAAGAAGAAACCTAAATATAATTATTTGGTACTTAACAAGTACTTTACTACCAGAGTTGAAATAATCATAAATATTCTATCCAGTCTGGCTCACAACATCACAGGTGCGTGTTGCTATAAAACACCTGCGTGATAGAAACTGAAGTGTCAGGAATTCCAGATTCACTTTTATTTTTCCTCTATACAGAATGTCAGGGTCCTTAAATCATGCATATCATGAACTTTTTAGGTTATCTGTCTCCTAAGCAGATTGATTTTTTTTCTTTACCTCTTGAAACCAAAATGGTACTACACTGGTTAAACAAAAGTTGGGGGGCGGGGGACCACCAAAATAAAGTTTTAAAATTCTCCCCTTTATACTGAATTTTCCATATAAGTGTGAACAATTAAAGATACTGATTTTTTCTTCCCACAAAGTGATGGCCTTAAAATGCTGATTAATTAAGAGTTATAAGAGTGCATGGCTAATAAAAAAAGGATAGATTTGCCAGTGCCAAGCAGAAAACCCCACAGGGAGCATAAAATGATTAAAATTGACCAGGACACGCACTTGGAGGTAATACTGGCAAGTTAGAAAATTTTCATATTTATTCATACTTTGACATTGATCAACTCAGAGAATCACCTTTCCCTACTTTAAGTGATACGGAGAAGGCTATTATCTTATGGGGTTGCTTGTAGGGTCTGGATTGTCAGCATTTCCTAGGTCCAAAAGCATTCACAGGTGTTTCTGTAATCATTACATCAAATTAGTGATGTTTGATCATTCGATAATCATCTGTACTGTTCTACAGTGATCTGTATTTTATTAGCATGTAGATACTATTTTCTCCTATAGGCAAAAGTTGTGTCTTTAAAAAAGTGCATACACTTTGGATTTGGAAAGTTCAGTATTTCTGGAGGAAGAACTCAGACTAATTTTCGTGTGTCACTCAGGCTCAGCTTTCTCTAAGATGGTAGCACATGGTCTTGGGGGTAATTATTAAGATAAAAAATTTAAATGTAGTGGTTTGGGCATTACTCTGGGAAGAGTCCTAAGAATTTGCCAAGAAGAAGGGTATCTGAGATTTCTTCAAGTTTATGGAGACTATTGTTGCACAGGTGCTTTATATTAATAACGGTCTATGTCTTTGCCTCAGTTGGCTTATTTCCACTGGAACATCTCTAGCTTGAATCTGCTATAGAAAGGATCTGCCTTCTATTTTGTTTAGAGCAAGATTCTGCTGTTAATATTATTTTTGAATATCATTAAAGTGACACATACAAAACATGGTGTAAAAGGTAAACAAATGTTATTATTCTGTTATTTTTAATTGTGCTATGAGGTAGAGTCCACTATTAGTAACACAGAACACATTTTAAGCAAAAAGATTTACAAGCGGAAGGGTGTTTAGTTTCTTTTGACCTGGCTGCCCAAATTTTCTAGTATATACTATTTTTTTCAGTCTGCAGCTATGTGGTTCAGTACTAATTGTTATGCTTTGATCAAATGTGATTTATGCATGTGTGTGTTTCAACACTGATTTTTAAAGACTGATTAACACCATCCAGAGTCTGGTTGATCAGCCAGTTAAGAGTGTTGCCATTGCTTACATAACTGTGATCTGAAATACTTACTTCAAGAAAAATAAACCTTGAAATCAACAGTGCATTGCAAGAGTAATTCTCAATATTCAGTGTAATATAACACTCAGCACCTTGATTCAATTGTCAAATTGGGTTTTATGTTTAGTTTATCTGATGTTGTTCATAGGTTGTATCTACACACTTTACAGCTAAAATACAACACTACGATAGTCTCAAGAGTCTCAGATCGTACTTGCTTTGGAAAAGTGAAACTCACCATTTGGACACATCTATATTGACCTTGGATCCTCTGGAGGATTTTTGCCAGGATTCTAGCCATTCAAAAACTACATCATCAGTAACAAATTATTTACTGAAAACAGGGTCTAGTTGTTATAAGAGAGGAACATCAAATAGACTTAAGGTTCTACATTGGAAGTTTGATAATCAGGTGGACAAAAGAGTGCTTCCGTGGAGTACTGTGGCTTTTTAACAAGTCTACATTTCCCTGTGCCACAGATGGTACCAGGACTACAGACATCCTCTGATCCAAAGAGACTGATATTGCATGTATGTAATTAGCATTAAGCACTCTGGCAGTTTATAGCTTGTTTCAGTCTCATTTTTCATTTCCTTAAATATAATCAGGGACGATAGTCACCTCAACCAAAACAGATTGAAACAGACATCAAACAGATGTCACTTACGTCCTGCAAAAGAACGCGGATTGGAGAAGCACTACATACATACATGTTGTAATTCACCAGCTGAACATCAGTCAAGAATTCAGTTCTTAGAGTACCAGGACATCATTTTGCAAAGAAAGAGTGTTGCCAGGACCAAGGAGGAGGAAGGATGGCTCTGATTTTTGAACCAGGATAAATACTTCCATTGAAGGTTGATGTACTATCTTTATATTTCAAGTGCTTAAATCACGTCGCTATGTTTTATAGGAGAATTTTGCTAAATGGAATACAATAAAGTAATGGCTCCTTATTTGTGGTTTTGCTTTCCTAGGTTTCAGTTACTGGTAGCAAACCGCAGTCTGAAAATACTGCATCACTACTCCTGTGCTTCGAAGCCGTTATTAAGTAAAATAAAGGTTACTTGAACACAAGCACTGTGATACTGTGACAGTCCATGATAACCAAGAGAGCCACCAAGTGAAGCCTTGGTGGGACAGAGAAGCATGGCATGAGATTTCATTAGGCTACTCAGAATGGTGCACAAATTAAAATTTATGAATTGTTTACTCATGAAATGTTCCATTTAAGTCACAATACCTATATCATTCACCTGACTTCATCTCATCACGTAGGCATGGTATCTTCTCACAGCACAAGTTAATTATTATTGTTAATATATTACTGTGCCTAATTTATTAACCAACTTTATGATAGGTATGCATGTATGTATAGGGAAAAAAAAACATAGTATATATAAGGTTAGGTACTATCTGTAGTTTTGGGCATCCACTGGGGGTCTTGGAACATATCCCCTGAGGGATGATAGGGGCAGTGCTATATAACTAAATCAAACAGAAATAAAGACCAAGGAGGAGAATGAGGCAGGTATAATGAATAGAAGTAGAGAAAAGAAAAGGCAACTCTGCAAATCAAAAAGCAAGGCAAGAATAACCAGGATTCGGGGAATCCTTCATAAATGCAATTCAACATTTGCTTAGAGGCAATTTGGGGAACAACAAGAGCCACAGAAGAACATTTTCATTTTGTGATACTCTGACAAATAGAAATAAGCAGCTAAGTAGACATATAAGGTGTATCCACAGATTAGGTCCTTGTATCTTTACAGGAACTCTCAAGAATTAAAAGGGTGATGGTTCTCATTTCCTCATGGTAACAATGAGAAAACTGAGGTCCAAGAAGTCATTTTCTTTACAGAGGCTATGTACCAATGCAAACCAGAGCCAAGCACCCCAAACCCTGCATTCTTTCTGTATCTTATACCAAGCTGTCTGCTGGTGTTCTGATGCTCAAACCTGTCCTTCTTTCTTGTCTTAGATGAATCATGTATAATCACAATGTGAACAGTGTGGAAAAATATTTTGGCACTCTGTCGTAGAAGCCATAATCAGAAAAAAAAAAAACATTAATAATCTGAGCAGAGAGAGAGTATATTCATACACCCTACCTGTAATCTGAAAAAAACCCTGTCTCCCTGCAATGAATATCACATGCTTTATGAAGTGGCACATTATCGGTATATCACCTTCATTGTCAACTTCACATCAAAATATGATGGCCTCTTATAAATGGGGAGAGGCACTAGTTAGGGGGACAGATGATGGCTTTCTTAGGGACTAGACAAAAAGTCTTATGAATGGTTTCTTCCCAAAACTGTATGACACTGTTCAATTTGCATAAATATTGATTATACAGTATACACGTGCTTCTACTGATTCTATGGACTGGGTCTCAGAAATTTTCTGTAGACCAGGAAAATGCTCTTTGAAATAAGTTTTACTTTCTTCTTTGTTATCTAATAAGAAATCTC
This sequence comes from Lemur catta, assembly GCF_020740605.2. Classification (NCBI taxonomy): domain Eukaryota; kingdom Metazoa; phylum Chordata; class Mammalia; order Primates; family Lemuridae; genus Lemur; species Lemur catta. The sequence goes on from NC_059128.1 coordinate 15,412,057, forward strand.
TTTTAACTTCAATAGGTCAATAAAATTATTGCCAGAAAACAGAATTTGAAGGGCTTTTCTTAATTCTGTCTTTTTCCTAACATGGCATAATCAGATCCTAATATTTTGTGTATTAAGGACTTTTTTCTTTTACATTTTGTATTTAGAAACCTAAGAAATGATGAATTTTGCTGGATATATGCCCTTAATATTTTCACAGCAAGTACATGTCAAAAGAGGCAGAGTAAGCTTACAGCTAATTGATTAAGTGGAGTATTTTTGAGCATAATAATTGCCCTGTCTATCCCTGATAGGAATTTAAAAACACTCAAAAGCAACGATTTCAATTACTAAATATTATTTCCACTTTTGCAAAGAAAATTTTTCCTTAATTGATTTTCTTAAGGTTTTGGTAATGATATCTCTATCCTCTCATATCACACAATAGTTTCCTTCCAATTTTCATGAAACTAACTGTAATTTATCTATCACTCCAGAACACTGCAATTCACATTATCCATGGGTCTAATCTCACATTAAAAAATCAAAATATCGCGTGATGCAATTAGAATTGGTATGCGATAACTGCAGTCTTTTATTTCAAGTGCAACCCTTCATTTTGATCTTGTTGAAAGGCTTCTGTTTGCTTTGGTTTTAGAGATGACTCATTTTTACAGAAAGAACAAGAAAAAGCCTAACATTGTCTCTCTTACTGCTCGTAACTCACCCTAATCCTTAGCTCATAAATCAGGGTTTTCACCTTTTTCAGCTTCTGAAAACAAATCCAAACCTTTATAAATGCATTTTCTATTGATCCAGTGCTTATGAAAACTTTTACCTTTTCACCAGGATCTACCACTCATACCTAACTCCCAAGATAAATCGCAATTTCAAACTGTGATGAGCTAAACTGGTTCAAACACATGTTGAAAATGGAATCTCCCTTCACAGAAAACAGTTTGGATTTGAAGAGAAGATCAGTCTTGCCAAAAGCCCTATGTTGTCCCAAGATCACAAAGTGAGATTTTGCACTTCGTATTTTCTTGGGTGTATTTGGTCAAAATTAAAAAAAAAAAAAAATGTTGATCTTTTAAAATTGGAATGAGCTTATAGAAAGTCAAAAGATCACGGGATGATGCTATGAGCACGAGGAGAGTTTTGCCTGGATGGAGCAAAGCCATGACATTGCTGAGTGACAAACTGTCTGATGAGAAGAGATTGAGGGAAAGGACAGGTATCAACTGCTGTTCCTTTATGTGAGAAATGATGTCACAAAGTGGCATGCCCTGAAGTTTTGTACCAGAAGCCAGTGAAAGATGGATTGGGATCGGGATAGTGACTGACTGACTGTTGTAAGAGCTGCTGAGTTCTGGGTTGAGAATGAAAAGCAAGCAGTAGTCACAGGATCATGGAAAGCCATGTTTGATCTGTGTCCTGATATTTCTCAAACTTTTCTACAGAGCATCCCTTTTTAGCAGAAGAAAGCAAATAGCAACCATAGCTCTCAGCCATCAGGCATTTCTTTAAAGTTTTATATTTTATTATATAGCAGAGTTGTTAAGGGCATAGGTTTGGAATTCAGATTACCTACGTTCAAACTCTAGCTCCAGCATTTACTATGTTATCACTTTGGAAAATTTACTTAACATTTTCCTGTCTTAATTTCCTCATCTGTAAAATACACCTACCTTGTTATTAGGATAATTAACATAAGGTAGTCCATGGAAAGTATTTAGCATGGTGTTTAGCACCTAGAAAATATTCTTTAAGTATTAACAATTATCACTACCTTAAAATTCATGTCAAATTTTAATTTACTTGAAAATGTAACCATATTTGTTTTGATGTTAAAATAAATATTAAAGTATTTACTACTCAAAAGCACTGATTCTTTAGGAAGTTGTATGATGTTCACAATATGACTTTGTGTGTCTTTGTCATGACACGGCACATCCTTGGTGATATATGCATTCCAATGTCAGGAGCACAAGAGTATGAAAAGAGCTGATTTCTTAATTTTGCCTGCTGGGGCTGGTGGTACGAGAGGCCATGAGTTATAGTTATTTGATCAGGGAATTTACTGAACGCCATTCGCCAACTTGTACACTTTCATGTGCTTGTTAAGCAAGAACTTATCTTTAGAGTTTCAAAGTGAGTGGAGTTATACTCCACCAGCCAAAACTTGTGCCAAGCAGTGCAATTGGTATCTGTGATTAAACTTTTCATTTGAGGTACTTTTGAGCCATGGACAAAGGGAAATCATCCCAGGAACATCTTTTGGGCCATTCCTTATTATAAAAAATGAAAATAGCAAGCATTTAGGGGATGGCTATGAAAATCAAAGGTGGAATTAACTCCCCCCAACCAAACTCTCAAAAGAACTATATACTCAAAGAACTTCATGAAACCAGAAATGGTTACTGTCTTGCACAGGATGTATCTATAATGCTCAACGTGGTGCCTAATGCACTTTAGGTGTTCACAATACAATGAATGAATGACTAGATAGATATGTTCTTGGTTTAGTAGAATAAATTAGGAAGCTCAGAATAGTCTTACTGTCAATAGATAATTTGAGAGAGGACAAGCATCTAAGAAATAGCCAGCATGAATTAAAACAAACAAAAAACAGTGTAGTGGACATGATTTGAGTCATTAGTCTTGTATGGTTCAGGATCTGACCAAGTGCAAAGAATTCAGACTGATGTAGGAAAGCTTCTGTGTTTGTGCTTGAGGAGACAGTGAGGACTCTGGAATTCTTTCTGTGAACTGAAACTCACGTTTTTCCACACAGTTGAAGGTTGTATGCCAGGAGTTTTGTAAAATACCCAGAAAAGTTACCTCCTTCCCACTCTAACATGAACCTTATCAACAGAGAAACTGTAACTTTCACTGGAGACAGGCAAACTCTGGTCTTTGATTATGACTTGTCTGCTACCAAATATTGGAACTGCACATTGAAAAAAAAAAAAAAACTGTTAAAATTAAAACCTCTTGGAAAATTTGGCTGAGAAAATTCCATTGGGTATTAATGACAAAACTATAATTGGAGAACAGGATAGTTTACCTTAGTTGGAGCGGCAAAACTATTCACACGTGCATAGGCACACATACAATTCCTAAATAGGTTTTTATTGGAGGGGAGGTGAAGGCGTAACATTGCCTCGCTCTGTAAATTTCAGCTGCTGCTAGCAATAACACATTTTCCTTCTGCTAAAAGCTATCTATTCACGTAATCTGTGTAGCAAATACCAACCCATCAACTATGTTTTTGTGAAATTACTGGTCATCTTTTCATTTGCACTTAAGCTTATTATTCATGTGACCCGAGGCTAAGTCTTTCCCAACTTCCTTTTATTTACCTTTGCCCTTTGGGAGGTAACGCTGACCTTCGGGAGAAAATCTACATTTTTGTATATAAGTGTGCTACAGTGACAAAATAAAATGTAAAATAAAATCTGTGTCGGCAACTGAAGACTCATTGATCCTTTCTAAACATAAAAAAATTAAATCTTTGAACTTTAAAAATAATTTACCTTTTTGGAGCTCAAATCACTCCATTGAAAATAATCTGAACAACTAAACTATATAGAAGTAGGTTCAGAAATTAACTGTTCTCTTTATTCTTTTTGTCTTGAAAGAAGACAAAAGGTACTTTTGAAAATGTACACAAAAATAAACGGCTCAAGTTTAACCAGGCAGCAAGACAAGATTTTGCTTCCTTTTTAGCTAGAGACGGGAAATACTTTGAAATGTCCCATTATGATGATAGATTTGTTTAATTCTTCAATACATCTAGTAATTTTTGTCTCATACAAATGAGGCTATTTATCAAGTATGTACATTTTATCTTTTTGGTGAACTTCTCTCAGTTACTGTTATGTCAAGCAGACAGATCAACAAAGATACAGAGATTTGAGCAATACAATTAATAAACATGGTCTAATGAACACATACCAGTTTTTCAAGGAAAAATTAGAATATTCTTCTCATCTACTATGATATATTTCATCATTGTTCTCAATTACAGGATTCCTTATCTGTAAGGATATTATTATTCCCAACTGTGTCATACCTCCAGATAGATTTGACATGTGCCCTGCCCCAATGTCAGGATTTGTCAAATTATTTCCTTTTCTCAAGAGGACGTGAACAACCCAGGAATAATGAAACCAAGAATAACAATAATTTGCTTGTGTGGTTTGGTTTAGCCTCAGGTATTTCTGTTCTTTGTCATGAGGACAGTATGTCCCAGGTAGGTGCTGCTTCTTCATCACAGGGTCTGACTGTAGAAGTCATGGGGAGCTCAGCTGAGCCTAGCAAAATTAAACACAACTCAAGCTGATGCTCAGCCTTTGTTACTGTGAGTTAAATACCATAGAGTACTACTCAGCCATAAAAAGGATGGATTCATGCCTTTTGCAACAATTTGGATGTAACTGGAGACCATTATTCTAAGTGAAGTATTCCAAGAATGGAAAAACAAACACCACATGTACTCGCTATTAAACTGGAACTAACCAATGAGCACACATGTGCACAGAAGAATGTAAAATTCAGTGGAAATCAAGCAGCAGGGAGACGGGAGGAGAGGCTGGTCAAAAACCTACCTAACATGTACAATGAACACTATTTGGGTGATGGGCACATTTATAGCTGTGACTCAAACATTGCAAAAGTGATCCAAGCAACCCAAAACATTTGCACCTCCTTAATACATTGACATGATAAAATAATAATAAAAAAAGTTTTGTCTTTGTTTCAAGCCATGGAAAATTGGGGATATTTGTTATTATAGCAAAAGCTGACTGATATTTATTGAAGACTTATTCATGTTGGCCATGTGATAGGATGTAAAGCAATTGTTAATAACTTTTATAGAATTAGCAACATCTAAATAATTTTCTCTAATCTTACTGCAAATAATTTACATAAATTTAAAAAACCCATATATATTTGGAAATTGGAAATAATATTTACATATAACTCATGGGTCCCAGAAGAAATCAATAGTTTTTACAAAATATGCAGAAAGGAATGATAAGGCAACATTATCTATCAAAACTTGAGGGGTACAGCTAGCGGAGTGACCTGAGGTCAATTTCCAGTTCTGTGTTTATATTAGAGAATAAGAAAAGTGAAAAAGAAATGAATTAATTGTCCAGTCTAAGAAGTTAGAAAAAGAACAACAGAATAACCAGAGTACAAAGGAGAACATAAAGATGCATATGAAAATCAGTTGAGAGACAAAATGAATCCATAGTCACAAAAATGAGTTCTTTTAAGTGCCTAGTAAAATAGACAAACTTCTGGTAAAATTGATCCAGAGAGAGAGAGACACAAAGAGAAGACAAAAAACCCAGGATTATGAACAAAAAGCACTATTTTGTTGTCTGCTTTGTTGAAGATCAGTTGGTTGTAGGTGCATAATTTTATTTCCAGATTTTCTATTCTGTTTCATTGGTCTATGCCTCTACTTTTATACCAGTACCATGCTGTTTTGGTTACTACAGACTTGCAGTATAATTTGAAGTCAGGTAAGATGATGCCTCAGATTTGTTCTTTTTGCTTAAGATTGCTTTGGTTATTTGGGTTCTTTTATGTTTCCATATAAATTTTAGGATTATTTTTTCTAGATCTGTGAAAAATGTTGGTATTTTGATGGGCATTGTGTTAAATCTGTAAATCACTTTAGGCAGTATGGAAATTTTAACAACGTTGATTTTTCAAATCCATGATCAGAAAACAGCAGATGTTGGCATGGATGCAGTAAAAAAGGAACACTTATACACTGTTTGTGGGACTGTAAATTAGTACAACCTCTATGGAAAACAGTATGGGGATTCCTCAAACAACTAAAAGTAGACTTACCATTGGATCTAGCAATCCCACTACTGGGTACCTACCCAAAGGAAAAGAAGTCTTTCTATCAAAAAGACACCTGCACCCAAATGTTTATCTCAGCACAATTCACAATTCCAAAGATGTAGAATCAACCTAAGTGCCCATCAATGGAGGAGGGGATAAAGAAAGTGGAGTACTATTCAGTCATAAAAAGGAATGAACTAATGTCATTCATAGCAATTTGGATGGAACTGGAGAACATTATCCTAAGTGAAGTATCTCAGGAATGAAAAAACAAACACCACATCTCACTAGTAAGTGGGAGCTAAATGATCAGTACACATGATCACAAGTGATGTAAAAGATATTGGAAAATAAGAAGGGGGGACAGTAGAGAGGTGAGGGATAACAACTTACCTATTAGTTACAATGTACACTATTCTGGTGACCAGTATACTAAAAACCCTGTCTTCAGCATTACACAATTTATCCATGTAACAAGAACAATTATACCCCCCTAATATTTTGGAAAAAAATTATAAAAATCATAGAGAGAGTAATGAAACTTTTATGTATTTCTTATGGATGTACAAATGTACTCATCTAGTTCAGTACTTATCAAATTTTAATTTGTGCATCCCTATGATGCATAAGTTTCAGTCCCAGTATTACTCTAGAGAAATGTGTACACATGTATCTAAAAAGATATTTGCAATAATTCATGAAGATGCTATTCTTAATAGCTTCAAGCTGAAAACAACCCAAATTTCCATCAGATAAATTAATTGTGGTATATATTCATATAATGGAATATTACATAGAAATTAAAATGAATGAACTATACCTATATGTCACAACACAAATGAATCTTAAAAACATAATATTGTTTAAAATAATACTATATTTTTCCACTAATAAAATATTCAAAGGCAGTCAAAATTATACTATAGTCCTAAAGCATGCTATGATACAAAGCACAACGGGGTAGTGATTATAATTATCAATAAAGGTAACATACTGATTACATTCAGGGAGAAGGAGATTATGATTGAGGAGAGGCATTTGGGGTACTTCTGGGGAGAAGGCTTTGCTCTGTGTCTTAGTGCTTACATTGTAATATTTTATGCAGCTGTACATTTATATTTTATGCACTCCTCTGTAAGTATATTATGTTTCACAGTAAAATAGTGTTTTTGAAAATGTGTATAGACTTGTGAATTGGGAAGATGATCCAAGATATTTTTGAAAGAGCAGTTTAGGAGGGGCAGATAAAAAGACTTGTAAAAATACACTACTAATTAAGACAGTGTGATGTGTATACAGGGAAGGAAACATTGGCCAAAGGAATGGAATAGAGAACTTGGAAGTATACTCACAGAGAGATAAAACCATAAAATTTCCTTTATTCTCCATATATTAAAATTAGCCCCATTCAGGGTTTGTTTCATCAGTTGCAAAGTTGCAACAGGAACTGGTTGTACTGTAGATTTCCAGCATGGAAGCCACTGCTTAGAAACTAATCACCAGTATGCACTGGTCTACTTCCTCCCCATTACAAAGTTTCATACTAGCCCTTTACTAGCTATGTAAACTAAGGCAGCTATTTAAGACCTAAAAGCTCAAATTTCTTTTTCCATGTAATGGAATAAAAAATACCCACCTTGCTTATTTTACAGGGTTGTAGTGGGTTCAAATGAAGCAATATATGAGAAATCTCTATGAACACCATCAACTACACTGTTAACTAATATTTCTATTAGAATGATACTCATTGAAGCATCTTAATGTAGGTATTATTAGAAATTCTACCCAAATTTGAGTGCTAAATGTAGCCTGTTAAATAAATAAATATAAAGCTAAATCTAATCATTGATCAGTCAATACACGCTAGTAGGCATCTTCTGGATAAAAAAGACCATATGGAGGTTTGGGGTCAAGAGATGTACAGTAAATAATATAAGATAGACTGTGCCCAATAAAAGTAACCATATCGTTAGGTAGTTATGCAAAGAGATTCATGCCAGTCCTAATATCCCATGACTAACCAAAAAGTTATCCCCAGTACTGCTACAGCTTCTGATAGTTATTCTTCCTTAATCTCCCTATTTGTTCTATAAATCCTGTTTTAACAGCCCACATCTCTCCATTTCTCTATTCAGAGAGGCTTGGAGTGGAACATTTACTATTTCTTTTGTTTAAACTGATTTTTTGCTCCTAAAGACCTAGTTTCAAGGTTGTGTTCTTTTTCATGTGGATCTATTATTTGTGTGAAAGATACTTGCTCAAATGTTCATCAGATCAGATGTCACCTTATAAACCTGTTAGATCATTGTGGGCTCTCTTCTTATCAAGCGAGAACAAACTGACTTCTCTCCATTTCTTTTCCATAACATGGCTTAAAAACTGACACTGTTTTGGTTGAAATAGGCTAAATTTCTTTGACAGCAATTATATAGTTCCTGAAGTATGGTCACTAGGGCTTGGACTGTCTCCAGGCAAGATTTTAATGGGGAGCTTTATGTTGTTAACAATGCCTCAGGTAATGTCCATTGTATTTTCCTCACCTTCCTATCTCAGTATCTGTACCATTTTCTCAGAAAATGAGAGTCAGCGATATTTCAAGTTGGCAAATGGGAACTGGAGTAAACTAAGATGTCCCTAAGATACAGTTAGGGTACAGATAGTAGTAGGTAGGTAGATGAAGTATAGAAAGATAGATAATCGTTCCATTTTTTAAAGATAGTTTGCAAGTTAACTTATTATATAATTACAATGAACATTCAAATTTCCCTAAATAATACCTTCATTCTTTTCTCAACTGAGGACCAACTCATACTCAGTTTAATATCTTAAATCCTACTTTGATCCAGCAGATTAAGAAAATAAAATAATAAAATGAAAAGATACACTTTTAAAAAATAATCTCTTACAAGTAAAATAAGGAGAAACTAGTTTTCACGTAGCTTTTATGTCCCCTACGTAATATTCTAAACTGGTTCCAAGAAGAAAGTGATGTTGGCCTCTTAGGCAAACGTTGTTTCCTTATTTTTTATATGCTGTTAAGCTCGGAAATTTAATTTTGTTGTTGGCTTAAAGTTGTCGTATGTTAACTTTTTGACTGGGTCATTGTGCTTGTAAAAAATCAACAATTTATTTGAGCATAAGGAATCCTTCAAGGATGAATAGCAAGAGGTCTTACTAAGGTTTTGGTTAGAAGAAAAGAGAAAGTAATATTCTTCTAATCCTTATGTAATCCTCATGTAGGCATTTAATCTCTGTTATAAAATCTTTTTAACTCTGAGATTAAGTACGAAGGGGATGAAGAACTACATGGCATCCCTTTATAATTAATGTCTGGGGACCAGCAGAAAGGACCCCTCAGCCCCTTCATTGCCCAATTAATGGTCTTCGGTCACATCTAAAGAAGTACCAGCAGGTATTGACTGCAACACTTTCAGGGTCTATAAACCTCAGAAACGTTGGAAAGCAAATCCAACATCAATCAGTGAAATGCCCTTTAATGGATACTTAGCTATTCACCCGAGATGAAGGTGTCACTACCTACCACATTGCTCTACACCCTATTCTTTGAAGTCTCCTCCCAAACTTTCAGTACTCTGTCTCTGGAAAAGAATACTTTTGCAATATAGGATGCTATGGTGCTTCTAAACATCTCAGGCTGGAATTCCAGGACTTTAGGTATGTCCTTGGGGACTTCAGGGTCTAGATATGCAGTTAGCTAAGAATGTAACTTTCTTTACCTTTACTTCTCCATAGCTATAGTTGGCATGGAATGTATGTGTCCTCCCCGGCAGTTGGACAATCCCTTGTACCTTTCACCAATGACCCCCAGATTTTCAAAACCCCTCCTCAGTTTTCAGTCATTGTTTAATAAATGTTTGAGATGAATCTACTAAATCTCTTGAGATAAAATTATTTTAGAAATCAAGGATGTTATCTGTTGCCTACACTACACCCCTGGTAAAACCTTTCAATGGTATTATTTATTTTTATTTTTTATATTTTTATATTTTTATTTCAGCATATTGTAGGGGTGCAAGTGTTTAGGTTACATATATTGCCTTTGCTCCACCCAAGTCAGAGCTTCAAGCATGCTTGTCTTTTGATTATGCAACCTCATAAGATAACATACATAAGCTTTTCTTGGGAAGTGTTAGTATAACTAGTCTAATGCTTCTATTTTGTATTAGCACACTATGTTGTGCTAACAATTACTCCCAACCTTTATGTGCTAGCCAAAGAGGGTTAAACATGTGATCCAACCAGGTTGATAATGCTTTTTCCCTGCAAAAGATCCATAATAACTGGGAAGAAAGTAATGCTTCATAAGGGATATGCTTACTAAGCTATAGTTGTGATTCTGAAGCTGTTGGTAGTCACCTTCCTATCAAAAAACCCAAAACCTGCACTTAAGGAAGTCAAACTGCAAGATGAGGCTGGGGAATGGGTGTGGTTAGGAAGAAAGTGAAAGGGGTTTTTATTATTTCAGTTTTTGGTTCCAGTGTGCCTGAAGTTATACCTAACCTCAGACTTACCAGGCATGTCATCTAATAAGTCAACCCAATGTTTTTCTCTGCTTATGTGCTAATTACAGTGGCGTTATGTCACTGATGGTTGAAAGTTCTGACTCATACAGTCAGTATCTTCTAAGCACTTTTGAGCTTCCTTGGAAACTTATTGCAATTCTTCAATCATATTTTGGTATAATTAGGCTTTACAAGAAAACATTTTCAGCCCCAATTGCCATTACTTCTTATCATGGCCGAGACTGGGTACTGAGACTAGCAAAAAAAAAAAAGAAGAAGAAGAAGAAGAAGAAGAAAGAAAGAAAGAAAAGTTTAATGTATAAATTGCTTTAATAATAAAGTTTTAGACGACTTGGTCATCTCAAGTGTGAACAAAGCCATTATTATTAGGTATATACTACCTAGTAAATGGGGAAAATGGTGTTTCTTGTTACATATTGTAGTTGCTTCTGGCAACTGGCTGAGGTTGGTGTAAATATCTGTTTTGTCACTAACTACTTTGTGATTCTGGAAAAGCTACTTAACCTCTTTAAACTTTAGTTTGCTTTTCTGTAAAATATGGAATTTAATAATACCTAACTCCTAAAATTGTTATATGGAATAATTGAGAAAATAAATGATTATAGCTTAGCTAGTTTCTGGTGCAGACAATTTCCTTAAAAAATGGGTATTTTTAAGCATTGTTCTTTCTAAGGATATTGAACCATTCTGGCTTTAACAATTCTCTCTTTGGGAATTGTGTAACAAGGAATTACTTCTCTGCTTTTGGGGTAGACCCATAATTTTGTATAAAAATCACTAAAATCCACATTCTGACTCTTCCTTCTTGATCTCTTTCCTTAACCAGCTACTCTATCTCCTCTGTAGTTTGTCTATTGCCTTTGAACTAAACTTACTTGATCGAATGCTTCTAACTTAATGTTGTTTTAAAAACGAAACTTGAGCTAGCTGTACTGATTTGGAGTCTATGAAGCATAATTATTTTTAGGAGACTCTGTAGAGGTTAACATTATTATTTTGATTATGAATCACATACAGAACACTTTATTTTTGCAAAGAGCTTTGGAATCATTTCATAATTTAAAGTCAAAATTGACTCAGTGGGGAATATGTCACCCATTACAGATGGGAAAGGAAAGCCAAAGGGAGTTAAACTATTGCAGAGAAAGGTCATCATTACCCAAAGGGCCGATGCCTGGGTTTCCTAAAGGCTGTCTGTACAAGACTGACTCAATCAAGGAACTGAAAATTCATTAGCTTAGCTGTCTCTCTTTTTTGTCCCTAAATAAACATTTTTGGGAGGGATTTAATTAGCAGAACCAATTCATTTTGATGGTGGTATAATAGTAACTTACCTGACAACAGTTCATAGATTTAAGACATTAAAGAAACTAGGTCATGTTGATTTAAATATTAATATTATAAATGACTTAAACTTACTTTGTTTCAGTGTAATGCTGTTCTTTCATTAGCCAATTATTGTTACCTTGAACTCACTTTAGAACAGCACTCTTATCTACTCCTTGTCTGCCTCTATCTACTGTTAATTGACCATAGCAAGATGAGTCCTCCATAATAAATTATGAAATTTCAGATTATTATTGTTTCATGGTACTCTATTTTCTTAAGTCATATCTCATTTGAGTCTCCTATAACAAGATACCACATACTGGGTCAATTAAACAACAGATAGCTATTTCTCACAGTTCTGGAGGCTGGGAAGTCTGAAGTCATGGTGCCAACACAGCTGGGTTCTGGTGAGTGCTCTCTTCCTGGTTTTTTCACATGGTGGAGAGAGAGAAAGGTAGCAAGCTCTCTCCTGTCTCTTTTTATAAAAGCACTAATCCTATCATGAGAGCTCCATCCTCATGACCTAATTACCTCCCCAAATCCTATCTTCAAATACTATCATATTAAGGATTAGGGTTTCAACAAATGAATTTTGGGGGAATACAAATCTGCAGTTTATAACATCATACTTTCAGAAAATACAGGGCCTCATAAAATTTAAGGGCTGAATTTTCTAAAGATCTATTCGGTGGTTGCAGGTTTTCCAATTTGAGGTGAAGGAGAAAACTCTTCGAATAGATCAAATACCTTTTTCAAGGAGTTAAAAAAAAAATACTACTGACCAGGAAATCTTTCTTGAAGAATGAGAATTAGTTATTTCCTAAGAAAGTAACCTGAGTAAATGTGTACATTTAGTTCATAAAATGGTATCACCTGGTTGAAAGTCAAGTGAGAGAAAATAAAGTTCCTCACAAATATTTACTTCACTGTTTGCAAACAAGAGAAAACCATATCCCAACAGTGTTATGAAGAAAGAGTAGTAATTCTACAAAGCTTAGTTGTAAGCTCAGAATTAGTTTGATCCAGGAGTACAAATGATATCACCCACATTCAATCTCTCTCCATTTATTTTTCTGTCTTCTCATAGTTACCCTAGAAGACTAAGGCTCCAACTCTTCTAGGTTCAAACCTATCAAAAGAGAATTTTCTACAATCATTTAAACATAACGCCTCGGGCCTGATTATTTTTTTGGTTGTTGTTAATTTTTGGACTGAATTCAATCACATGGCAACCCCTGATCTTGGCAAATAGAATGTCTAGTTGGCCTTGACTTGGATCATATGCATATTTCTGGAGCTATGGTTAGCCCCACAAAAACTTCATGGAAAGAAAAGAAAAGACGTGTCGTCTCAAAGGAAATTCAGCTAATGCTGGGCAGTGGGAGCAACAGACACCTATCAAAACAAGCAACAGAACAACTATTTCCATAGTCATTTATGACTTTACCTACTGTGTGCAGAAGTTTAAAAATTAATCATATAATGATGATTTTATCTTGTTCACTGACTTATTTATTTCAATAAACACCACATTCCAGAAAAAAAATCTGAGATCGAAGCACAGATGCTTCTTAGGGTAAAATTTCTATTAAAACTTCCTTTTATTTCTCAGAGAAAAAAGCTCCAACTAATTTTTTCTGGAACAAATAGACTATTAACTATTTCGGCTGAAAGAATCTATTCCAGAGGACAGCTAACTCCTCCCTCTGTTTCTTTAAATGTTTTCTTGTATCTTTGGATTTTTCTACTCCTGTAATGCTTCTTAGTATCATACATTATACAATATCTGAGAAACCTTTTCTATTTCACCAAAACTTAATTTAAGGAAGTCAAATTAAATCAGCCCAGTGATTCAGTAATTTCCCAAGAAGACCCTCAGACCCCAAATTAAAAGGAATCAACTTAGGTGCTTAATTGTTTTTACAGATTTTTTTCTTCACTGATTTTAATTAAGGTCTTCTTGTCTTGTGAGCTTGCAGAACTCTCATTAGCCATTGAACTAACTTCATTGGAAGTCAGGGTGGCCAAAAAGTCACACAGACCTAATAATTTTGCAGGAGCAAGTTACCCTGAAATACTGGGAAACAAGAATGCATCTTCCTTTGTCAGTGACAGTTAAAACTGCATATTGATTCTGTTAGACATCAATTGAACACATAAAAGAAGGTAGCAATTCTAGGAAATATGGAATATCAGAGCCCAAAACCAAGGGCACAGGCTTGGAGAAGGAAATTAGTTGTAAGCAGCTGACCTCTAAGTTTCCCAGTAAGGACTGATTTCACACATACGGTAGTAACATTCATCGGGTGTCAGGCAGGTGGGCGGGGCGAGGAGCGGATGGGCACAATCACACCTATTGGGTGCAGCGTCTGTCTGGGAGATGGGCACACTTGTACCTTTGACTCAGGCAGGGCAAAGGCAATATATGTAGCTGTGACTCCGGTGGGACAAAGACGATACATGTAACCTAAATGTTTATACCCTTGTGTAAGGGAAAATGCATTCGTATAGGCAACAGGTTTCTTAGGCCAAACTAAGATGACTGCCGCAATGTTTTTTTCTGCCCGGGCCCCCCCTACTGGCCGCCTTCGGGAAAACATGAGTCAGTATACTTATGTAACCAAGGTGTCATCTCCTGTGTGAACCCATGTGATCACGCTTTCCCATGGTGTGTTGCCACTATTGTTCAGAGCCATATATATATATATATAAGCACTCGCCATGTTCTCGGTCATGCTTTTCTCGGCTGCTGTATCACTCCCCACAATAAAAAGCATGTCTCACCTGCCTACTGCGACTCGCCTTTTCTTCCAATTTCTGAAGCCTGCGCTGGGGCACTCGCTAGCCACAGAGCTTCCTCCTCACACCCTGTAATAGTCTGAAATAAAAAAAAAAGAAATTAAAAAAAAAAGAATTGGTTTCATAATTCTTCAAATGAGGTGGCTAATTGGTTCATTTTCCTCAGCAAGAAAGAACTTCTACAAGCTTCGCAATTACCTTTCTCAAGTGTAACAGAGATAGCCAGTCTGGGTCATTTTACCCTTTCAAGGGCTGCTAGAAGCTGAAAATGCGTTCAATGCAGTCTCTGTTTAAAAGGGCAAGATCTGAGGCTTGATAATCTGGGTTTTACTTTCCTGGTCTACCATTCACTGTGTATAGCACAGGATAATTACACAGCCTCTCCAAGCCCAGTGTCCAAATCTGTGAAATGGGAAAAACAATACTGTCTACCTCAAATATATTTGGATAGTGTCATTTTCCATTTTTTTTTGAGAATTAAATGGATATATCTAATGTTTCCAGATATGTAAACATTTTGTGATATGTGTAATAAAATAATTTTGTGCAAAATAAAAGGGAGAAGGGGTAGTATGGTAGTCAAAGATCTGCAGGGAAACAGAACCAATGGGAGATTGTATATATATAATACATGTGTGTGTGTATATATACATATATATGTAAAATGAGACTTATTATGACACATTGGTACACATGATTATGGAGACTGAGAAGTGCCACAATCTGCCACCTTCAAACTGGAGAACTGGAATCACCTAGCGGCCACTGGTGTCATTCAATCATAGTCCAAAGGCCTGAGAACCAGAGGAGCCAATGGTATAAATCACAGTGCAAAGGCAGGAGAAGATAAGATGAGCTGTCCCAGCCCAGCTGTGAGCCAGAGAAAAAGTGATGAGCCCTTCCTTCTTCACCTCTTGTGTTCCAACTCTCATCAGATTGGATGATGCCACCCGTATTGAAGACAGCAACCTGGATGACTGCTCAAGTCATCCCCAAACACCCTCACAGACACTCCCAGAAGCAATGTTTAATTTGGGCACCCTCTGGCTCAGTGAAGATGACATAAAATAAACCAACACAAAGTGATTATCTGTATCTTACATGGTGAATGATTGGCTACATGGTGAGCCACTCACCTCTGACACTAAATTTAAGGGGGCACCAAAACACTCAATAACCAAGATAAATATTAACACTATTTTAATGAAATATTTTTTAAAAATAAAAATTAATGCAAAAATCCATGATGAATAAAATAGAAAATATTCTTAATAAAGATATAGGTCAACCCTGAGCTTGTCTGGGGTCGAGGCTCACTCACCTCACCTTCCTTTCAGCCCTGGGGGAAAAGATTCACAAAGTAAGCTCATAGCTGACTTGGTCATTGAAGGAAGGACAAGGTGGAGCTTGGCAGGTAGACAAGAGAGAAATGGGAGGAACATGGGCATGGGGAATAGCTTATGCAAAGGCACAATACATACCCTATAAATATTATCATGGACATAAAGAACTGTAAACTAGATCATAACAATTGAGATCACATTGGGGGAAGGGACAAAGACCACATAATGTGGAGGGTCTTATACTTGCTAAACGGCAAGATATTACTTGGTGGAGGTGCAACAGAGGTAAGTCATAGACACCTTCATTTTAGGTGCTTTGACTTAACATTAGAAAATCCCTTTGTATAGGCCCTATCCCCTGAGGGCTTTAATGTGTTTATTATTTTAAAGATTGTGATTTTTTTTTAATAACAAGGCAAATGGAGCTGTAGAACAGTGTTTACATATAATTATCAATCACTACATAGTAGGTATTAGCATTATCATCTTCACTATTACTATTATTATCACTTGCTCAGGCTAGTATCTTCCTTCCATGCCACTCATACTAAAGACATGGGGGAAAGCTTGCCTAAGTCACCCAGAGTGAGACTAATAGACCCTGGGAATGACTGCAGGTGTTACCTGTTCTTCACACCTTGTTCAGCATTTTATGTTTTCAATAGAAACTTATTCAATCACATCAGACACATCCAAAAGACATCAATTATTAAAATAGCAGCTTCCAAAAGTCCTGCTTTTATTTTCCTCTTCTATTTTGCCAATTGTCCGGGATCTCCACTTGCAAAAATTATGACATCTCTAAAAATGTTTATTCTTCAAACCTGAGAGATTTACCTTATGTTCAAAGAAATGCTTTTATATTTTAGACTAAACGATAGATGTATGATTAAAATTTCATGGCAATAACAAATACATAAACACCTGTTTAAAGCCATGCTTGGGTTAAATGGGAAGAGGACTCTTTCCTCCTTATTACAGTACATAGGAGAAAATTTTTATGATTCCATTTATGACAATGTAAGACTCTTTCTCCAGTTGTCTAGCTGGATCAACAGCCTCAGCCTCTGGAAGAACTGAGATACATAAGATATGCTATATAATGTGGGTATAAGTGACACTTTATTTTTATGTCTTGGTTCTGGGAGGTGTTATAAATTAAATCCTTAACTGCAGAGACTTGTCAGGTAATGCAGCTGAGCTGTGCTTACCACCTGTAAGGCTGTACTTACCACCTCACATGGAATATTGACCAAATCCAATAACATTTAACTGCCTATACCGACAACGTTTTCAAAGGTACAAATATGTACAGACAAAACCCTGCAGCGTGGTATAGCAGTTATGAAAGCCACAGAAACCAGTACTCTGAGAAGTACAGCCTGCAGCTCTCACAGTCAAGAGATCAATTTGTTCAATCAACGACAACGAATAAGTCAGTTACCAAAACTAGCCAAGTGATAGAGGTAAAAGTCTAGGACATGACCCAAATATTTAATCTTTTTTTCTTGAAGGTTTTGTTTTTAACCCATTTATATATAATAAAAGTAACATATAATTCAATGCTTTTAATTACCTAATTCTATACAGATAATTTTCCCCTATGGGAATGCTGAAGTTTTGGACAGATTTTATTTTTCTGTTTTAAAGATGAAATAAGAAGAAGCGAGGGAGATTCTCTGAAAGATCTATACAATGAAAGCTATAAAACTATGAAAGAAATTGAAGAAGATGAAAATAAATGGAAGTATACTGTGGTCATGGATTGGAAGAATTCACATTGCAAAAATGTCCATACTATCCAAAGCAATCTACAGTTTAAATGTAATTTCTATCAAAATTTTGATGACATTTTTCACAGAAATTAAAAACAATACTAAAATTTGTATGGAACCACAAAAACTCTAAATAACCGAAGCAATCTTGAACAAAAAGAACAAAGCATTATAATACCTAATATCAAAACCTACTGCAAAGCTATAGAAATATAAACAGTATAGTACTGGCACAAAAACAGATATGTAGATTAATGGAACAGAATGGAGAACCCAGAAATAAAGCCACCTTTTTATGGTCAACTGGTCCTGAACAAAATTGCCCAGAACACACAATGAGGAAATTAAATTAATTTTATTAAATTAATATTTATCTCTTCAATAAATCGTGTTAAGATAACGGGAAATCAGCACACAGAAGAATGAAATTGTACTCTTATCTCACACTGTATACAAAATCCAACTCAAAATAGATTAAAGACTCAAACATAAGACCCAAAATTGTAAAAGTACTAGAAAAAAATATAGAGGAAAAGCTTTTTGACATTAGACTGCAAAAGCTCAGGCAGCCAAAGGAAAAATAGACAAACAGGATTACGTCAAACTAAAAGCTCCTGCACAAAAAACAATCAATAGGGTGAAGAGATAATCTATGGAATTAGGGAAAATACTTGCAATCTATACATCTAAAAATTGGTTAATATTCAGCATACATAAGAAACCCAAAGAAATTAATAGCTAGAAAACAAAAACCTGGGCAAAGGACCTGAATAGATATTTCTAAAAAGAAGACATAAAAATGGACAACAGGTATTTAAAAAAATGCTGGACATCATTTTTATTGTTTAAGTATAGTTTGTCCCCACCAAAACTCATGTTGGTGTCTTGGTCCCCAGTATGGCAGTATTGGGAGGTGGTGCTTTCAAGAGGTGATTAGGTCATTAAGATAGATTAATGTCTTTCTCCAGAGACTGGGCTAGTTCTCTCAAGAATGGATTAGTTCCTGCCAGAGGAAATCATTATATAAAGCAAAGTTACCTCTGGTGTCCTGCACTTTTTTTCCCAACATACCTGGTTCTTACTCCGTTTCTTCACCATGTTTTAATACAGCACAAAGACCTCACTAGAAGCTGCCAGATGCAGCCACCCAATCTTGAACTTCCCAGCCTACTGAGCCATGAGCTATATAAACATCTTTTCTTTATAAATTACGCAGACCCAGGTATTATGTTATAGCAGCCCAAAACAAACTATGCTAATAATCAGGAAAATGCAAATTAAAACCACAATGAGATATTACTCACATCTGTTAGAATGACCATTATCAAAAAGACAAAAGACAGCAAGTGTTGGCAAGGATGTGGAGAGAAGAGAACTCTTGCACACTATTGGTGGAAATGTAAATTAGTGCAGCCATTATGGAAAACAGCATTGAGGTTCCTTAAGAGATTAAAAATAGAACTACATATGATTCAGCAATTTCACTTCTGGGTATAAATTCAAAGTAGATGAAGTCAGTATCTCCAAGAGATATCTTCAAGAGATAAAATAGCATGTTCACTGCAGCCTTATTCACAATAGCCAAGATATGCAATCAATCTAAGTCTCCAGCAATGGAGAAAATGTGATATATATAGAGATATATAGATATATATACCCATACGCATCTATACACACACAATGCCATATTATTCAGCCTTACAAAAGAAGGGAATCCTGTCTTTTGGTCATTTGTGACCACATGGATGAACCTTGAGGACATTATGCTAAGTGAAACAAGCCAGGTACAGCAAGACACATACTGCATGATCTCACTTATATGCAGAATCTAAAAATCAACTCGTAGAAGCAGAAAATAGAATGGTGGTTACCAGAGGCTGGTGGGGCAGGGTGTGGGGAATAAGGAGATGTTGGTCATGGGTACAAAGTTTCATCTGGGCAGGATGAATTAGTTCTGGAGACCTACTGTACAGCATGGTGACTATAGTTAATGATAATGTGTCGTGTAATTGAAAATTGCCAACAGAGTAGATCTTTTATGTTCTCACCACACACAAAAAAAAAATAGGTATCATAACTGAGGTAATGGGTATGTTAATTACCTTTATTTTATCATTCCATGATGTATGCAAAAATCAGAACATCAACTTGTACACCATGAATATATGTAATTTTTATTTGTCAGTTTAAAAAGAAAAAAAGTACTTCCAGGCCCCTCATAACAATTTTGTATCTGTGAATTTCATGTGCAAGGGACATTTTGCAGTACAGGTGAGAAAGGAATGAAAGTAAAAGAGGGACACATGTTTAAGACTTTTGTTGATTATAGGAGGCAATGATCTAATTAGTAAGTGTGTGTGTTTCAAAACCTTTTGGTGAATTTCATTCTTAAGCTTTTACAGTACTGGAGATTACCTTATCTCGAATTGAAAAAAACTGAGGAAATCAGCTTGACCTCTCCAACTGCTAAGGAAACCTATTGTTAAATATTCAAAAAGATAATAGTAATAATCATACTAAAATAACCTTAATTAGCAGGTATTCAGTACTTATTTACTGGGCAATAGGTACTTTAAATGGATTGTGCCATGGGATCCTCAGAACAAATTCAGGATGTCACCATGTGAAAGATGAGAAAACCAAATCTTAGAAAGATTAAATAAGTTGAGTGTGATTGCAAAGAAGTAAATGAAAGATGTGATTTGAACATCAATAGCTTGACAAGAGGATCTACACATTTTGTTGTGGCTTTTCAAAGATTTCTAAGACTATAAAATATGGCTTGATTGATGGGTTCACACTCAGTTTATCCCCGTTAAAAGGTGAAACATAATTATTTGAAGTCTATCCTTTAAATTCTAAACTTTTTTAAATCAATTCAATTTATTAAGCCAGTATCAGTTGTACAGTTTAGAAGTACTAGAGAGACTAGAGCAGGACTAAAGAATTTAGATCCTGCCAGAATCTCCTGAATTCTAGCAGTGTCCAGAATTCTGCTTGCAAAAATTTATTCCACCCCAAGTGGTCTTTGATACAGAAACATACAAAATAAAGCAAAGGAAAGCAAACACAAAATTGAGTCATATTTGAGCCCTAAACTCTTACGAAGAACTGTAGTTGGCTAGATTACAGCATAGAAGGCATACACGTATTCAAACGAATTTAAATGTGTATTTCAGGACTTAGCTAATTTGATAAATTTTCTTGGACTAGCCAGTGTTCCACACACTAATTTCAGCAGAATAACAAAAGAATCCCTAAGGAGTTCATGCAAATACAATTTACAGGGCTCAAACCTGGGGAAGTGGAATTTAGAACTTCTGAGGTAGGGCCAAACTCTTTTTTAAATTTTTTATTTTTTTAAAGATCCTGGTTATTTTGATGTCTGCTTATTTTTGGCAACCACTGCTTAGACCCTTTAATCAGCCACAGTGACTTCCTTCCTAGACTGTGTGGCCTAATTAACATAGCAGGACTCCTACTGGGTGGTTTGTCTTGTGCTTGTTCCTGTTGCATTCCTGATGGGGGCTAAGAAATGTGTGTATTTGTGTTGGGAGGCACAGGGTGGGAATCCACCAATCCATTGACTTCTCCCAGAGAGTGACACCTGTTTTGAGCCACATTTTATTCTAGGGTCCATGAACAATGAGAGAAATAATGAAAATGCAAGGAGAATAAACATATCTTGAGGAACCCATTAAAACCTCTGGGGTTTCGAGGGAATAAGTGACTTTCATTGAAGAGATGAAATACATTTTCATGTGCCAAAGAGACATTGAGCAGTGCAATTAAGAAAGGAATGATCACAAAAAAAAGAAGCACATACTCAGTTTAGTTCATTGTAGGAGGCAATGATCCAATAAGTGAGTGGTGTGTGCTTTAGAATTTCACCTTCAGACTTTTACAATCCTGAGAATTAACTTGCTTCAGGAAAGAGGCATCATGTGAGTTGGGCCTTTAAAGGTGGTACCTATGAAAAAAAATGAGGTTTATATTTAAATTCTATGTTACAAATATAGAGGTTATGAATGGTTGAGTGTTTTATCCAAAGTAAAGTAACAAATCCTGTCATGAAACAGAAAATAGAATTTAAGAATTTAAGCCTCCTAAATTTTCCATTAATTCTACTAATATTAATATAAATCATGGTTAATGAGATTTTTTTTTTAATTAGAAAAAACTACAGGAGAAAATGTTCTTTTTAAATTAGTACTAAACTATGAAAGGCATTGGAAAATACACAAGATTACCCCTTATTAATTTACCTTCACTATCTAAAAATTAAACATAGCTATGTTGCTTGTTTTCATTAGGCAATCCTTACACAGAAAATAAGGTGTCAGGGTTTTTATTTTTCCTTCTGAATACATTATGAGGAAACATGGTATGTTTGATTGAATGAAGACATGAAGGAAAATCCATTTATACCTTTGTTTACCACTTAAAAAAGCTAAGGCAGGCTTTAGAATTCCCTTTGCAAAGAAGCTTCTCAGGAATCTCAGATCTTTTGATGTAGGTGTTGCAAGTTCCTGATCTACAGTGGGCTTTGAACTAAGGAAGCAACATTCTCATTCCTTAGCAGTTACAGAAGACAACAGGTCTGTAATGAGTGTCATCACCTTAGAGTTCTAATGCTAATACAAAACCTCCAGACATCCCAAAGATTTCAGTCATTCATGTTATTTTTATTTCTGCTCTCGAAGTTAATTTGACTGTTTCAAAGTTTTCTGTGGTAGTTTTTGAAGTCTCCCTTCTCGGCTTAATGCTCCCTGGAATTCTTTATCTCCACCCTCTTTCCATTTTTCAATTTACTCAATACTTGATATTCTATTCTCTCCCTCAGTGATTTTTTAAAACCTATGTTCGGCTAGCTGGAGATTAAATTTCAGCTTAGTTCATACCCTCTCTCATCCTTCAAGCACTTTGATATAAACTAAATGCTACCAGCCGTGGGGAAATCACACTTGTTAATGTATTTTTTCCCCTTAGATTGATGTGTCCCATGTTAAGATGACTTAAGTACCTTATAAAATACCCACCCACCTCACTTTCACCTGTGGACACACTATCCATCTGGCAGACCTCCTTTGTAACATTACCCCTGAGCACTCTGGCCTTTGTTGTCCCTCCTGCAGTGTGTACCTTTCTGCATTTCATGTATCGCATTAGACTTCATGATTTCAGCAGTTTAGACCCTGCATATATATAACTTCTAATAACTCACGGCATGCTATTATGATACATTGGTGAGACAGATATTAGCCTCCTCAATTTTTAGACTAGGAAGCTGAGGCTAAGCGAGCTGCCCCAAATCATCAGGTTAATAAGTGACATATGCCTCATTGAAACTCAAATGTTCTAAATTCAAGTCATGTACACTTTCTTTGATGCCAAAATGATGTTTGATCCATTACGTGTTTTACTTTGTTTCCCTTTTATTTCAAATTAGAATATAAGTACTTTGACAGGAGTTAGCATGTCATAATTATTCTAGAAAAAAATGTAGACATTTGGCACATTTTTCATAACTTTATACTGATTAGCTGACTGGTTAATTAATAGAAATTATCATTTCATTTTCCTTATATGGTATAATGTCCATTTTATCTAATTATACTTTTGTTGTATTTTGCAGTCTCAGAAGAGGAAAACATTTTCTTCTTTTCTCCAAATATAATGGAAAAGGTAAATATTTTTTTGTTTGGCCTATGATTCAATTATTTAGGACATCCCCTTAGCTGTTTTGGAAAACCACTTAGGAAGATTAGACCAGTAGATGGCTCTCTAATTCCTGAATTATAAAGGAGAAGGGAGCTAATACATTTGACTTCTGGTGAACAGATTTGATTTGATTGCACCAATGACAGGAATAAACTTCATGCAGACTTGCTGAAACTTTATGCTGTTTTGTCATGTTGCTTAAAATGGGAAAGCTATTCTTGACCCTCCTCGTCCTTGACAAGTTCCAGAGATTGTTGAAGAAATCAGCACCAGCAAGAAAGACAATTTGTTTGACTCTGAATAGAACACTGGCTTCATCAGTGCAGAGCAACTTCTTCGCCAGGATTTAAGTTACCAGGAGAACCGGAACTAATAGCAAAAAAAATGGATACAGTTCTCATCCTCAGGTAGCAGCAAGTTGTTTTTCACAGTGGGGCATCTGATATAACTGCAAAAATGTAGGACCTATTTGTGTTTACTAAGACGGAATGTGGGGAATTTAGACACATGGGAGATAGGAAAAAAATAGTATTCCAATTTATTCTTACCAGATAGCATTATGCTTTTTGTGTTTTGAAATAAAAATTTTGAAAGCAAAGAAAATGTTTTTAAAGCATTGCATAAATTCTATTCCAGCACTAAAAAGAAACGAAAAAAAAAAAAAAAACAACCCTCATTTATCTGCATATTCATGAATGTGTCTGTACAAACATGTGTATAGAACATAGTTCCATGCTGTAAAGACACTTTTTCCCCTTGGTCAGAAAGTGTTGTAGCTCTATTGCATGTTGTACATTCAGCTGTTCTTTTTCAGAAGCCAAATTTTAAAAATCCTCAAAATAAACCCAGCAGAAGATAAATATGTTTTCCCATCAGAATTTACTCCTGTGTTTAAGGCATGGTTCATTTCAATATCACTTCTTACCAATCCCAACAGGGAAAGCCCAGGTTGCTGCCTTCAGAAGAATCTGCACCTACAGGTGAAGAATTCCTGAGTTTGGTTTGTAATGGGTGGAGTGTGGAATTTGTGCACAGCTTTGACTTTCACAGTAACTTTATGCTCTTTTGAAGAATTATGAGCACATATGACTTGAATGAAAGTAGCATTATACATTTTTGAGGTTTCGAGTGGCGCAGTCATTTAACCACTCATACAGATAATCACAGGAGCTAGGACGCAGTGGTGTTCTTTCACATAGCTCACCAACCTCATATGGTTTGGATAGGATCAGACTGATCAGCAATAAGCCATCCTCAATTATTTCCATTCTATTTGAGGTTCTTAAATGTGCCAGGTCTCTCTAGGATAAAGGAATCTGATTTTAAGCAAGAGCAGACACAGAAGGATATAAAGATACCCAGCGTTCAGTGGAGCTCACACAGCTCAGCTTCCCTGGCCTGCAATTCCAAACAAGTCCTGGATTTGGCTCCCCTAACCACTGGGATTATGGGCACAGGAATGAGCCACTGTATGCATCAATTTGTCAAATTGCAAATCCATGCAATATGAAAATGAACAGTACTTATCTCAAATAAAATATTCTACAGGAAGCTGGTAGTGCCAATATGTAATAGCTGCCATAAAGCCTTCAACTCTTTGGAGAAAAGGGTATCTCTATTTTCATGCTTATGCATTACTTTTTACTATTGTCATCTTGATCACATTCAAGTAAATGAGTTGGAAAAACCTGAAATTTTTAGTCTTCTGATTATTTCTATAACATAGGATTTGATCAATATCTGTTGAATTTTCAGAACATCTTATATCAAACTAAAGTCAATTATTTTTATATTTGGACTGCCCTGAGTACTCAGGGTGGATGGGAAATACTTCAACCGAATAATAAAATGAATTATCCTTCTCTTTAATTTGGAGTATACCTAGGCAGGAAGGAACTAAGGAGGGATAATAGGAATGATAGAGTGAGAAAGAATCACATTTGTTCACCTTCTATTCATGAAACAACTCAATATGCAAAGCATAACAGTACTTTTTAGTTGGTTCTACTACTGAAAATTACTCCTTTTCTAGGAGTAGGCATAGCAAGTGACACTAAACTAACATAGTATCATCTTAAAAAATGTCTTTCTAGGTGTCCTGGAATTGATGACTAAACTTAAAGCCCAGACTATGTGGGCATATAGTAGCTCACATTCTAAAGAGGGAGTGTCCAGAATGAGAGCTCCATACCTCCCTCAGGGCTTTGTAAGAACAAGTTCTGCTGCCTTAATTCTTACACCATCACAACTAATGGACACGGACACGGTGAGCATTGGAGAGGGGAAGGGCATGCCTCTAAACCTCGCTTGGGTGAGGCAAAGATGTAAAATGTAACCAGAAGATATTTGTACTTCTGTGTTTGTTGCAGCATTTTTCACAATGGCTAAAATGTGGAATCAGCTGAAGTGTTTATCAAGGGGCAAATGAATAAAGAAGATGTGGTAAATGTATACAATGGAATATTATTTAGCCATGAAAAAAAGGAAATTTGTCATTTGCAGAAACATGGATGGATCTGGAGGACATTATTTTAAGTGAAATAAACCAGGCACAGAAAGACAAATATTGCATTTTCACACTCATATATAGGACCTAAAAAAAAATTGATCTCATGGAAGTAGTGAATAGAATGGTGGCTACTAGAGGTTGGTAAGGGTGGTGGGAAGTGGTAATGAAGAGGTGTTGGTTAATGGGTAATATTGTTCAATAGAAGGAAAAAGTTCTAGTGTTCAATAGTGCAATAGGGCAACTATGGTTAACAATAATTTATTATATTTCAAAATAGCTAGAAGTTTTCAAATGTTCCCAAGATAAAGCAATGATAAATGTTTCAGATGAATCATGTCCCAATTACCCTGATTTGATCATTATATGTTGTATGCCTGTATCAAATTATAACATGTACCCCATGAATATGTACAATTATTATGTATCGATAAAAAATTAAAAAAAAATTCTTACACCAGCCTGTGCTCTCCCAGACTTTATAAGGGGAAAGGGAAGAAAAGAGAGAATCTGCACATTTGAGAGCCATTGAACTTAAGAGTGCTATGTGTTTCCCTCTGATCCCTACATAAAAGCAGGGCTACCTACCCCTGATATCTAGTGAGGATGGCACCAAGAGGATCACTCATAAATATGGAGGGTTTCTGTAAGAAAGGAAGAGTGCTGTCTCCTTCCCACATTGGATATAAGTGTAGGTAGTGACCTTGTTTATTTTTTCTGCATCTATCTGATCTAGAGAAAAGAGATCTGAAAAGAGAGAACTGAGCACAAAGAGGGACCAGTCATGAAGCAGACAGTCCTTTCACCCTTTGTTTTGGCGTAGATGGTTGAGTGTCCTCTGGGGTTCAATGTGCACTATGGCAGATTGCTGTGGTTTGAATGTGTCTCCTCAAAATTTGGGTGATGACAATATGATACTATTAAAAGGTGGGATTTTTAAGAATTGATTAAGCCATGAGAGCTTCTCCCTCCTTAATGGGATTAAGGCCCTTTCAAAAGAGGCTTCACACAGTATTAGCTTAGTTTGCCCTTCTGCCTCCCGCCATGTGAGGTTGTAGCAAATGCTGGTGCCATGATCTTAGACTTTCCAGCCTCCAGAACTGTAAGGAAGACATTTCTGTTTTTATAAGTGAATTACTTTATGGTATTCTGTTGGAGCAGCACAAATGATCTAAGATACAGACAGCCCAGCATCTGCCCCTGGCTGCTGACTCACCCCCAAGGCTGGCTACCTGGTGAGCGGACCACATCAGCAGAAGGACGTGGGTAATCACACTGAAAGCAGGAACAGAAGGCTGGGGGAACTCTGTCAGAAGGGGTCTCATCCAAGAGCTTGCTTAAAAATACTCATGCTTAGGCTCCAAGGCAATGCTGCTTTAGGCACGAACAGCCAGGCTGGAGGTGTGAATATTGAATTCAACTAGATTGGATTTTTAGGAGCTCAACAATGATGTAAAACTATGAGATTTGCCCAAGAAATTGACAACAATAAAAAAAGCAGGGAAGAGAGATTCTTGTAGCTCATTTGGAGATAGTAGCTGGAGAAAAATGAGTTTTTCATGCTTGTGCTCCTGTGTTCAAGGCACATAATAAACTACTGTATGAGGAAGCAGCTGTGGTCATGAGCCCTCAAAGCACCTGCATAATGGGGACATTAACTCTTCTCTATTTATTTTGATACCCCAGTGTCCTGTTGGCTGCTCCAAACCCAATGTTTCATTAATGTACAAGAGTATTTTAAGATATTTAAAGAGATAAAATGGATGACTTACCTGATACCAGCTAGCACAGTGAACTCATACTCCATTTGCTTAAATATATTATTTTTCCTTCTCGGCAACTCAAAAATTAAGAACAGATTTTTGCCAAAGCAATGACTGAACCATAGTGATGTCACTTGCTCATCTGATTCCTATTATAACATTTAAAGAATTCACAGCTGAGCACTTTCCACCACTTTTCTCAGTTTTATTTCAGCCCAACTTGTTTGTATCTCTCTGTGGCAAACCAGTTTGAAAAGAATCGGGACCCCAGGGGCGAGGCGGAGGGCTGGAAGGAAAGAGAAAGTGAGCATGCCGATCGCTATTAAATAAATTAGAAACTGTTGAGAAAGGTTTTTTTTTTTTTTTTTCCCCACAATGTGATTGCACTTACCACTGGAATGTCTTTAAAGGGTGTATTTAAGAACACGTTTTTGCTTCACATTCACGTCAAAAATCTGGCCTGTCCTCTATCATGATCAAGTGAGGATAGGAAAACAGGAGGTGAAAATAGCAGGGGAAGGTCTGAAATTAGAAGGCAATGAGTACTTTAAAGATATCTAATTGTCCTCCCCATTCAGCAAGCAATAGACAAAGGAATGGCCACACAGAGAATGTGCGCACCGTCTTTATAATTATGGCACATTTCTACACAGCCTATTGCCCCCGCAAAGAAAATATGTCAGCCCTCACACATGAATAAATTTGATTGAACATGATTAACCAAATTGGTTATTTTCTGCAAATAAGAGACATTTAATTCTCTCAGATTGACGTACAGCTTATTTTACTTGTTCCCTCTTCAAAAAGAAAGAAAATGATAAAGAAAACTAAAATGTTATTCATGTGCTTCAAATATATTTTTGTTTATGGTATGCACATGTGCTATACATTATTTAAAACCTCAGTCCTAAGAACCTAGCCCTCTGAATATAATTTTTGACAGTGATATTGGGTGAGAAAGGAGTCATTTCCCATTGCAAGTATTATGGAAATTCTTATAAGGAACATGCCTATTATAAGATGCCACTCTGGGAAACTGATAAGTCTTTATGGCTGAGGAATTAACCAGATTTGGGAGTCCCAAAGAGAAGAGTGGGCTAATGATAACGGATTTATATGCAAATTATGGGATCTTCGTAGACAGATTCAACTGGAAAGATACTGTGGAAATCAAGAATGATGGCTAATTCAATAACACAAATAAATATGTATTTTTCACATGCAATAGTTTCAAAATAAACATAGGGTTTAGTCAACCATGACCAAACTCTTTCTGAGGCCCATCTGACTTGCAGCATCACTGTCATGACCTTTCGGCATAACATGGAAACAATAATGCCTTCCTCTGTGCAATGTACCATCCCCTGATGTGTAAAGCAATTTCTACTAACTGCATCCTTGCATTAAATATAAGGGCAGACAGGAAATCGGACACAGTGTTTTCTGGAAAGTCTTCTGTAGGTCTTCATTACAGTTTGCAACCTACATTGCTATCAGGAAAATGAAGAACTGAGACAATTCTGCTCCTAGTTTATACAACCAAGGCTTCTATCTTCTAAAATCTGTAGTGATAAATACAATGTAGAGGTAGATGGCACATAGATATTGACCTTTGCAAAACGAACACATTTTAATTTCAATATAAAAAATAAAATACAACGCAGCCTTCAAATTATTTTGTTTTCCCAAACATGCCTAGATAGTAACATTTCTGGGGCTAAAAAGCAGGGTAGGTTTTCTATCATTCAAGCACCTGATCAAATGGATCTGACTGTTAGGTTATTAAATTCTTAAGGACAGACATGTTTTATATATGACCCAATAAGTTATTTTTACTTTTAATTTTAAAAAATGTTGCTAGAAAATATTATATTTTTCTTGTATCTGATCTTTACAAAAACATTGTCTTCCTATCATACTACTTCCAGGTTGAATAATCTGAACAATTTCCTGACAAAGTTAGAGGCACATAGTATAGTGGTCCTCAACCTTTTTGGCATCAGGGACCGGTTTCATGGAAAACAATTTTTCCACAGACCTGAGGGAGGGGGATGGTTTTAGGATGATTCAAGCACATTACATATATTGTACACTTTATTTCTATTATTATTCTATTGTAATATATAATTAAATAATTATACAACTCACCACAATGCAGAATCTAATGCCACTGCTGATCTGGCAGGAGGCGGAGCTCAGGCAGTGATGCGAGTGATGGGGAGCAGCTGTAAATGCAGATGAAGCTTCACTCACTCACCTGGCGCTCACCTCCTGCTGTGCAGCCTGGTTCCTAACAGGCCACTGACTGGTACCAGTCCATGGCCCAGGGGTTGAGGACCATAGACATAGTATGTATAATAGCTAATAGCATGAATTCTAAGTCAAATTTCTGCTGCTCACTAATTGACCTTGACTAAGTTTTTTCTTTTTTTCGTTTTAAGACAATATTTTAAAGCAGTTTTAGATTCACAACAAAATTAGAGGAAGATACAGATATGCCTCATATTCCTTCTGCTCCACACATGCATTGCTTCTCCCATTATCAACATCCCCCACTAGGGCTGGCTAGGGATTTTAACCTTGTAGTCCCTCAGTTTTCTCATGTGTAAAATGGGATTATAATCACACCTATTCTTAAGACTTATTTATGAAGCATTTAGAACAGTGTTTGTCACACAGAAATGGTTACAAAAGTGTTTGCCAAGTCATGTAATGATGTGTTTAATAAACATTTATTGACAGCTAAATTGTTTACATTTCTAATAAGTACTCTTTAAAAGATGGATGACAAATTGTAGAATATAAAGTCCATACATTTCACGAGTATTTTCTTTGATACAGAACAACTCATTGAACCGTACACGTAGGTACAAGGCCCTTCTGAGTTGTGTCTAGGCAGGAGGGTTTCCTCCAGAGTCAGATAATAATCACTATCACATAGAATGCTGACTTGGTATCTTTATTTCTATGGCTTATTTCTACTGAGTTTGTTACCCTGCATATATTCAGTGATTTGATTGAACCACTCAACTGAAATGTAATATTGATATTGTCATAAATAAGTTATTTTTAATTCTCTGCAG
Source organism: Lemur catta (assembly GCF_020740605.2). Classification (NCBI taxonomy): domain Eukaryota; kingdom Metazoa; phylum Chordata; class Mammalia; order Primates; family Lemuridae; genus Lemur; species Lemur catta. Next base: position 15,442,767 of record NC_059128.1, read on the forward strand.
TCAAAACATCACTCTAATATTCCTATTCTTTGGAAACAGTGTTTGTAGAGAAAATAGGCTGGAAAGGACTTCTGTCACTGCTGTTGTTATTGTTATGGGCATTATTCACTCCTGAGTGCATCCTCATTGTAAAATTTTGAAGTTCTCAACACATTCACAAAATAAAAAATTCCCTTATTTATATATAGAGCATTTAAAAATATTTGGTAATTGTCTTCATTTTTTTCCTCTGGTTTCTCCTAACTATTTCATGGGGTGAAAAACTAGGATTATTGTTGACAAATACAAAAGACTTTAAATGCAAATAGAACTCATTTATGTGATAACAGAAGGAAAGGTGAAGAGGAAGCCTTTTACAGACGTTTAAGGGAAACCAAAATCAGGATAGTATGTGAAAGTAATTATACTGACATTTGGAGCAAGGAATTCAGGTATTGAATTGTAGCATCATTAACTCTGAGAACTTGGGCTCTGAGCTTTTATTTCCCCATCTGTAAAGTGGCAATAAAAACATCCACCACATAGGAGTACTGAGGGGAATAAGAGCTGTTTAGTTTAGGGACTGGCACACAGTAAAAGGGAGTTCTTAGTTTAGATAGCTGTTAAATTAATCAAGACATCCAATCACATATTATAAGACCCTTGAGGACAAGTACCTTATACTCCACCAAACATACTGAGTACTCAATAAAATAATCACTGATTGGCAGGCAAGGCAAACATCCGCTTCCAAAATGGTTACAGAATAACACAACTGGATGTTGGGATAGTCAGACAACATCAGCTTTGAGAACTCGAGCTACTGAGCTTCAGTCTTACTCATAGGATGGAACCGTTTCCCTTTATCAAGATTAATATTCAGTAATATTCCACAGTGTGCTGCAGAAAGACCTCCCCTAAAACATGATAGCTGCCAATATATAACAATGCTCTAATTGTAAAACAGTGAACAACATCTTGAAAACTTTTCCTTGAATGTGTTAACATTCCCACTATTAACTAATAAAGCTTGTTTTAGTATTCAAAAAATGTCCTAAGCTCTGGGTATTAGAAATAATTCTTATTAAGAGTATAATTAGCTTTTTTCCCTCTTCCCTTAAAAAATTAAATTCCGTATTGTAAAAACCAGGACAGGGTTCCAGAAATCTCTGATACTTGGTTAATTTGGATTTGCATGAAGCTCAAATTGGTTGGACAGAGCTGTGCTTTAATAGATGCCAGCTACAGAGGAAAATCTGTTTGTTTTATGTAAGTGGAATGCATTTGCTATTTTCTATGCATTCCCTTTGCAGGGCTGGACATAACTTGAGCATTATATATATATTTCTAATTGAGAGTTTCATTTTCATTTTCTAACAAGCTGTTATACCAGAAAGTGTGTCATGGCAAGAAGACCTTGCTTACCCTGAAGGAACATTATTGGGAAATCTAAAAGGCATAGATCTAAGAATATAAAGTAACTCATTGTGAGAAAAATTCACTGATTTTTTTTTTACTTTAAAAAAATTACCAAAAATAATATTTATAAATCTTAAGAGTATCACTAAATAGGGGTATCAAACATTGGTATCAAATATCATCAAAGTTTTCTCCTTGATATTTCTTGGGAGATTATAATCCTGGAAATAATGCTGGGACATGTGGCTTCTGTGGTGCTAGATTTTGTTACACATTTTTTTGGTTTGACTCTTAAAATTAAATGCATATTACTTTTTGTTTAATTTTTAGGAAAGTAAACTAAACAATTCATAGTCCTTTTTTATTGGTCTGTTCATTCGTTTTTCTAAAAGTCTAGTTTTCTCCAGTGTAGGAGTACAGGACACTCATCATTAGAATCTCTATTCAGTGTGACTGCTGTTTAAACATTACCTTGCAATAAAATGTGAGCTTAGATGAGATAACACACACAGATTATAAATATTTAAGCTGAAAATTAAATGTAAGAGCTACTGATCAATGTCTCTGAGGCTGTGTTTGAACAGTTTATTTATTAAATACCTCGTAGATATTTTGAAAGACTTTCAGATAAATCTTTTAAATTAAAAAATTTAACTCAATGATAAGAAAATGAACAACCAGATTAAAAAATGTGGAAAAGATCTGAACATACACCTCACCAAAGGTGATATATATGGCAAATAAGCATATGAAAGGCTTCTCAACATCCTATGTCATTAGGAAATTGCAAATCAAAACAGCAGTCAATGGAAATCACTACACACCTATTAGAATGGCCAAAATCCCAAATGCTGACAACACCAAATGCTGACAAAGATGAGGATCAACAGGAACTCTCATTTATAGTAGGTAGGACTGCAAAATGGTATGGCCATTTTGGAAGGCAATATGGCAATTTCTTACAAAACTAAACATGTTCTTACTGTGTGATCTAGCAATCACATCCCTCGGTATTTACCCAAATGAACCAAAAACTTATGTTCATACAAAAACCTGTACATAGATGCTTATATCATCTTTATTCGTAATTGTTAAAACTTGGAAGCAATTAAGATGTCCTTTACTAGGTGAATGGATAAATAAAGTGTACATCCAGACAATGAATATTCAGTGTTTAAAAGAAATGAGCTATCAAGCCATCCAAAGACATGGAAGGAAATTATATGCATATTGCTAAGTGAAAAAAGCCAATCTGCAATGGCTACGTACTATATGAATCCCTGTATATGACATTCTGGAAAAGGCAAAACTATGGAAACAGTAAAAATTCAGTGGTTACTGGTAGTTCGAGGCAGGCATCGGGGACATGGGGGTAGGATGAATAGGTGGAACGCAGAACATTTTTAGGGCAACGGAACTATTCTGAATGATACTGTCATGGTAAATACATGTCATTATCATTATACATTTTTCAAAACCTGTAAAATGTACACCACAGGAATGAGCCCTAATGTAAACTGTGGAATTTGAGTGACAATGATGTATCAATTCACATTCATGGATTATAACAAATACGCCACTCTGCTGGGGGATGTTGATAGTGAGGGAGGCTGTGCCTGTGCAGGGGGAAGAGGCTATATAGGAATTCTCTGTACTTTCAGCTCAATTTTACTGTAAAACTAAACTTCCCTAAAATATAGTGTATTTTTAAAAAATTAAAGGCTCAACCTAATGTAATTTATATAAGATAATAGAATGAAAATTCTAAACATTCTACTATATGTTTGAGGATCTCAAGGCTCTTGCAAATAAGTATATTAAATTATACATTTGCCTAATCAATACAGTTTAAATATTCATTCATAGCCTTATTTAATCACAAAATATTTATTGATGCTTACTTGTGGTGAGTCAAGCAAACTATTATCTCTCCCCTCAAGGACCTTACAGTGTTGGAGAAGGAACAGACCATTAGGTAATCATAAAGTAGCAAGTTTTGTTTTGAATGCACATTTTATTATGAAAGCTTAATGGAGAAACATGCATATCAGAATCTTTTAGAATCAGAAGGTCAGGGGAGTTACCTGCAGGCTATGACACAATTGAGTTTTGACCACTATGAAAAAAGTACTCATAAAAGGACACTTCCAATAATAATCTTGCCTCTGAATAAGAAGTGCACCCATTAAGATCTTGGTAGACCCTCAACTATCAGAGGCCCCTGATTTCATTCTGTATACTGCTGTTGTTTTGTTTTGTGTTTTTAATTTCTGGAATAATTATTCACAGAAGCAAGGACTGAGTGAGAAGTGAGAAATGAAATGAGGAATTTTTGCAAATTCTACACTGGGCAAAGAGTTAGAGATTAAGTTTGGTCTCTGTTAGTTTGAACTGGGCTTGCACTTTTACAAAGGGCATACGGAAGCAATCATGCATAGGTGCAGAGCTTACAAAGGATTTAGAATAGCTGGATTAAAATCACCTAAACATAAAGATTGTCTCTTGGCCCAGTGGCTGGTCTTAACTTCATCGAAACACTCAATGTACGATCAGCCAAATCTGGACAAAGGCCAAATGGTTGTGTGGCGCCTCCTTTGAACCCTGGAATGGGCTCACGATTGACATACCCAAATAATCCATTCAAATATCTGGCCTGAATTATTTTCATTAATATAGATGTTGTACCTGGGGTGGGACTGAGATGATAATAAGTATACTACCTACCTAGAAGTCTGTTTGACTCAAATGCTCAACTTTTATAATGTCTAGTCCCAAGATATCTTCTATTAATAAAACATTCACATCTAACTTATTGACATTTTTACTTCTTTCATATCTGCGACACATTTGAGACACACTTCATTTGCTGATGCCAGAGTAACTAAGCTACATATTGTTTTCTCATAGCAAACCTGATCCTTTGTGAGCAATACATAAAAGGGGAATGTTCTGGTTTATTTTATTTATTTTTAGTTCCTTTGAATTATGGAAACATTCTTTCCTCCACTCCCTTATTTCCATCTCTTACGAGTGTAGCAATAAGTGTTTGGATTATAATATAAAATGACAGATTAATTTGCTATTATCCAAAGTTTTGCATAATTAGTTTAAGTGTAATACATTCACTTTTGAAAATGTCCATATTTAGTCTAAGTTCTAAGAGCATAATGCTGCCAGGATATTTTTCCCCTCCCCTCTGGGGTTGAAGCTTTGCTTTGCATCTCATCTCAGACACATAATTAGTTGTAGCAGGTCTATTATAGTGGTCGCATAGCCTACATCACCTCAATCTTCTTTAAACATCATTTTAGCAAAGTAAACCCAGGAAATTCTGTTCACCTTACTTAAATGCTTGTAACTTTAGTAGTTTTACAATTCTTTCAGGCTCAGCACAGATGGGATTTTTCAAATGAAAACCAGATGAAAGTAAACAGCAATCTCACCATCAAAACCTGAAGGTAGGAAGACCCAGGCCTAGCTCCGTGCTGTAACAAGATCCGCTTTCACTGTGAAAGTGTGTTTCCAATAACTACACAGTTACCTTTCATTAGAGACTCAAATCAGCATTTTATTTTTCCTTTTATAATTTTACATGGTAAAAGGAGAAGTGGGCTTTCAAATCTCTAATCCATATCAACCTGAGATGAAGGTTTTTAGCACTCTGCCTCTGTGGGGGTATTTGGATTTGTAGTTCATTTTACAAATCCTGTTTAACATACAATTAAATAATAATGTAAACATGTGACATAATCTCCCCTGGTTACAAACTTTCACTGACCCTGGTGATTTCCTCCCCTTGGGATTTTAAATTTGTTGGAAATAATTCTTATTGGAACAAAAAAGAGCACTTGATTAAAAAGGAGTCATCTTAACTCTGTGGCCAACTTAATTTGCATTTATTTTTATTTTTTAACTAGACACCTAGATCGTAGTTGTATAGTTACACCTCCAAAGTAGCCTCCTAAATTTGTACGCATTAAAATCATTTGAGAAGCTTTAAAGTTTTAAAGCTCCATCTCCAGATGATCTGATTTAACTGTCAGTATTGGGACACGACCATGTAGGTGTTAAACAATTTCTTTACTTATCCTAATATGTAGTCTATGTTGAGAATCATTGTCTTAGGGTCTAGACATTCTTTCCTGAAGGGGTTTGTTCTTATGACAAAGTTTTGGGTCCTTTTTACACATCCAGGAAAGTAAAGGATTTAGTCAAGACTGGAAAGAATGTGAATTCTGTTGTAGACACACACTCAAATCTCAGGAGGAATCCTTAGCAGTGATAACTGATCTTAGCATCAAATCCTACTTCTAAGAATGGACTTGTGAAACGAAGATCTATCTGCACTAAAACTCCGTTGGGTATCTCTGCAGTGCACTTATCTGATCTCACATCAGCATTTAGTACAAACTTTCTCAAAATCAGAGGCCTGTAGGCCTTTATGCCATTAGCCCTGCATTCTACAGCACAGTTAGAGCCGACTTCCAGCACAGCAAAGATTTGAAAACAACAGTGTGGTAGTACAGTCTCATGGGTACCTGCAGAATGGATAATCTCTCTGGGGCATCTGCATTTCTTCTCTTTCAGGTGGTCTTCCTTGCCTCTATAAATGGAAAAATCAAAGACATAGCACTGAATCAGCACACCAGGCATAATTAAAATGGATGGTGCAGGTTTCATTTCATATCATTTCAGAAAATTTAAGGAGGGTGAAAACAAGTTGTCCAAATCCAGAAATGATGTTATACATACATGGGTTGTCTTGGATGATTATTACTCCACTCAGTGATCTTTGACAAAAGAAAATGTTACTCATGATAGAGAGTCATGTTTTATCATTAATAGGATGGCTAAATATCTTCATGGCAAATAATCGGAAAATTTGTTTTTAAGTAATGTAGATACAATGAATTTTTAAGAGCCCCACTTGCAAAAATTGTTTGTGTATATTTAATTTGTTTTCAAGACTCCAAGCTAGTTAACTTATGGTGTTAGATTTATTAAAATAAGATGCAACTAATGTCACAAGTTTTAATTCTAGTAAGTCATCCTTCCAAATGTGTTGCTTTTCTCATTTCCCACTATTATTTCTTTATCTCAAAATAACAAAAAAATATTTTGGAGCCACTTGGCATCTTTTATTCTTTAAAAAAGGCCTTGAAAAGAGCAAAGAGATGTTTTACTATTAATATTTAGATCCAGATATAGAAAACTTGGAACTCTGAGTACTTATGTTCCTTTTAATTATGCTGATACAAAAATGGGATTAAGTTCACACACTGTTTGGGGTGGAGAACCTGCCACCTTGGGTCCACGTGTGGCCTTCTGGATCCTTCAGTGTGACCTTTTGACTGAATCCAAATTTTACAAAATTTTACAAATCCTTTATTAAAAGGATTTGTTCTGTGAAGTTTGGATTCAGTCGAGGGGCCATACTCGGGGATCTGGAGGGCCACATGTGGCCCTGAGGCCATCCCTGAATGGAAATTTGATGTATTTAATGTACCATGACTGACGGACTGACCATAGAGGAGATTTGAAACCAGTAGAGAAATGTGTAAATAGCACAGAGGAGAAAATATAACTTTGCCTTGAAAGAGTCTGTGGTGGAGATTGATAATAAAAGTTACAATGGAGTCAGATTTAGAAATAGAAAATATGTCAAGAAAAATCTCTGAAACACAGAAAATGGAAAAGAAACAAATGAAATAAAAAGACATTTGGAAAAATTACCGTTATGCTCTCCTATTAGATTTTAGAAGAAAATCCATAGAACATGTGTTCCTGCCGAGAAGAAATGGGCAAAGTGAAAGGACAAGATGCAGAGTCACAGATCTGAGTTTAAATTCTTGATCTATTCAGTGTATAACATAAGGCACATTACTAACACTACCCTTTATAAAACTTCATTTATAATTTATGATTTTTATATGTGCCATGAAAACAATGAAATTATATTACCCTATGTAAAGTGCTTTGCAAATCATAGAGGTGCTTTCAAATATATTAATAGATAGAACTTTGCAACTCAAAGTGAGATTCTGGATTCCAGCAAGAATTCCAAGTTGACTAGTATTTCATATGTACATTACTTTGTAGAAGCATTGGTCTAAAAAGGTGGGAACTGAGTAATAGAAGAAGTCTTTAATCCTACAAGTAGTCAACTCTAATTTAGATTGAGTAAAATCTTGAAAATCTCTGAGTCTTCTTTCTCCTTGTCTATAAGTCTAAGAGTGGGAATCATTTTGGAGGTTCTCTGGGGAGCTTTCATGACGTATGTGTGTTTAACAATCAGTTGTAAGGGATGTTTCAAATTAATTTTTACAGGTATGAATCATTTGTTAATGATTCATATTTTTCTATATGTTCATTTAGAGTATTTCTCCAATATTACTGTCATTCTCCTGCCATCTGACAAGCTTCCTTCAAAGGAACAAAGGTTGGACTTGCCTATATACCCTGCAGTTTCTCTGCACAGATAAATCACACATAGTGTTGAGTTGTAGTCTGTTAGTGTCATCTATCACAAGTGTTCTAGCAGAAAAAACTGGCTGAGAACTTTTGGAGTGGACTGTGTTTGAGTCCTCCTTAAGCTCTGAAAAAAAAAAAAATTAGTAAGTAGAAGCAGAGCTTACAAAACCATGCAGGAAGATAGAAGATTCTGATTTCAACTATTTTATACTTGAATATCATTTAAAAATTATCACTATTTTTCTATCTTTGATTATTTTCAATATGTAATCAATACATACTTTGTAAACAATCCGCAGGGCTTTGTTCTTCACAATAAGAGCTGCTATCCACGCAAACCTAGAGACATAAACGAGAGAAGCAATTAACTCCATATATCCATTGGATAGCCAAACGCCTGGAAAGGATTTCAGAATCATAGGGGCAGACAGCTGTGTGGCCTGTGTAGTCACACTGAGATATATGTGCAAGCTACCGACAATAGCTTGAGAGGACTTACTAAGATTTAGATAAGGAAACAAGAAAACTGTGAAAGGTACTCTTAAGAATCCTGGGTAAAGAGACCTTTGACTCTAGACCACACAGGTGGATAGAGTAGGTGCACAAACTATGTCTCATTGGGGAACCCCTACTAGATCATGTCACCCAGTCATCAGGGTGATAAGTTGAATTGAACTTGCCGCTGCTTGGATCCAAGGTCTGTGTCCTTCCCAACTCAGCCAATTTCTCATTTGCAATCCTGTCCCTTGTTTCTGTCAACTGTCTAGTCCTGAGCTGAGGGATCTGAATGAGGATTTTGGGCACAGTTTATTGATCACCAAGTTTTCCACCCCAGTCTGGGCATCTCTAACCTAAGCCTGATAACCTGCATTCATACTAGAGCTTTTTCCCAAAAGATGGGAATTCAGACAATCATTTTTTTTTAAAAAAAGCTTATTGAGGTGTAGTAAATACCTCTATACTGTAAAGTTCATCTGTTTAAGTGCAGAATTCACTGCCTGTCAGGATATTTACAGAGTTGCCCAACCATCATTATAATCTACTTTTAGATCATTTTCATCATCCCTAAAAGCAGTCTTGTGCCCATTAGCAATCACTTCCCAAACCACCATCTCCCAGCCTTAGGCAACTGCCAATGAGCTTTCTGTCCCTATAGATTTGCTTATAATTTTTGATAAATGATTTAACCAGTCCTGAAAGATTCCTTTATTTTTTTTTCTTCAAATTGCTCACTACATAATCTCTAATCTCTCAGTATGAAGTTCTTTGCCTTGAACTAGAGTCTAGAATATTAGCAATTAGTAATTTATTTTGTTATGTGTGTGTATTTTTTGGAGTCCAATTAGTCATTATCAAATAATTCAGACATGTTTTGTTCTCTGCTAAATTTTCTTCTGTTTTTCAGCAGGGAGAGGAGGAGCATAGTAGTGAAACCAAGAATTCACTAAGTATGAATGACTTCACATCTTTCCCACTTCTGAATTCATATTTAGTTCTGTGCATCTCTGAGACTTTCAGGGCATGAGGTGCCAGCCCTGATCTTTTATTGGCCAGACTCATCTCTCGGATCTCAAGTCTAGGACTGGTCACCTACTAAACATCCCTTTCCAGTCATCCACATTTCAAACCCTTGCCAAGCTATAGTTATACAGTTTTTTTGCTTACCACAGATGAGAATAGAGATGATATAAAATTAAATAACTTCATTAGAGTTCAAATGAATATAAACATACTGATCTTGGGGGTCACTCTGATATAAATACATTTTATATAAGTGATGAATTAATCTTAGCATGAATTAGACAATTATAATGGTTACTCTGAATCTAATAAATATAATTTATTGTGTACCTATTGTATCCATTTGAGGATATTTGAAAGTTATCAGAAACAGACTTAAGAAAACAAAGAAAATAGGGGCTGATTTATTGAAAAGATAGAGGTTGGCTCGTAGAATTGATAGATAAGGTAAAAAAAAATATTTCCCAGAGTGGGCAAACACAAGGGCAACCTTGGAAATCTTGGAGTGAGAAATTGGTAGGGGGTACTTCCGGGTGCAGTAGTAGCCAGGATGAATAAATTTCAATGCAGTCTGTGGAACTGGCTGCTGAGTCATTTCCAGGGAGAGAATATCTGATCAGCCCAGCTTTGGTCATATCCTCACCCCTCAGCCAGGACTGATTGAAACACCTGGATTGACTGTATCACTAAGACTATTCAAAGGTAGGAGGTGACAGTTCTCAAAGCCAAAATGGGACGCTGATTCCAGAATTAGAGGGAATGAATACCAGACTGTTAGTAGCCAACATAGTATTTATTTTTCAAAAATTTACATAGTCCTTATTCTGATCTGGGCACTGTTCCAAGCACATTATAATTAGTCAGTCATTAAATCCTCATAATAATCTTATGTGGTAGGCACTATTATTATCAGCTTCATTTTATAGATCCAGAGTGATAAAGTAACTTTTCTGAACTCACAAAGCTAATGAGAGAGAGAGGTGAGATTTGAGCACAGTCTAGCTCCCAAATCCCTGCACTTCACCTACGCTATGATGATCCTCTCCGAGCACAATTTGGGAATATCATTTCATTGCTTTTAATAAGAACCCCATGCAATGAATCCCTATTTCAGAAATAAGAAAACCTGGATTCAGGGAGCTTAGCATTTGCCTAAGGCTGCGAGACTTTAGCACTCATATGCTTTCTACCATATTATACTCTCTTTCTTTACTCTTCATATAGTGGTGGGCGTTTACATTCTATTAATGGCTTAAAATGCCAGCTAGATGCTTAAAAGATGCCTTCAGATGTCTACACTGTTTTTTTCCCTCTGTAACATTTGAAGGAAGTCTTTTCCTTTTACAATTCTGTGTGCATTTCTTTCAATAAGAAGGCAAATATCAAATCTGTAAGGAATGCAATGTGAATGAGACAAGCTCTGAAAAAGCTGAATCAAGATGCCATTTCCGTCTCGTCTCTTATTTTCTCTCTTCCCGATCTGCCTATAGTTCTGCAAAAGAAGCATTTCCTTCATTCTGAGTATGCCAGGGATTCAATTCGCAAGCAGATCAGCCCAATCATGGGTGGAGCTGAGATCTTTCTAGCAGGCAATTTCTCCCAGATCTAAGGGAAAGGGAATTTCTCATTTTTCTGTGTGAATGTAAAACATAACAAGCTAATTCTAAATTTTGTTGATACCATGTAAGTTTAAAGACATTGGGTGCTTCTGTGAATATTTTCAGGTTGGAGGCATCTTTACAGGACTTTTTTGCTCCCAAAAATATATATCTTAAAATAACACAAAGGTGTAGGATTTGAGGACAGGATTTTTTAACGTGCTTGCTCTGGTCAGAATTTAATCCATTGAAAAGAAATCTGACTGATGGTGATTGCATCCTTTTCTAGCAAATGCAGTCTTCCTTCTGGCTAGAATATGAAAATAGCTGCTTTGACCCTTCATTCTTCATGAGTTGACATGACATGTGCAGGTGGCATGCCGTCTTACGGAGATGAAACCTCGGTTATGGACAACTCCATGGATCTATGTGAGTTCACCATTCCCTTTGACTCAAAGTGTTATTGCACAGTGGTTAAGTGTGGCCTCTAAAGCCAGACTGCTTGAGTCCCAAATTTGGCTCCACCACTTTCTAGCTGGGTGACTTTGGGAAGGTCAACTGTGTCTCTGTGTTTCAGTGTCCGTAGAGAGTTACTGTGAGGACTACATGAGGCCCTGCATGCCTGGAAACCAGCAGTCAACCGCTACATCAGGCACAGCAAGAGCTTTGTTAGGAAAGGTGAAAGGAACAACTGTGTACAGTGTATAGTAATTATTGATAATATAAAATTGTTTTATGTTTATTTGTTGAGCTGAGTTTCTCCACAAATAAAGCATTATTTTTTAAATTGCTTGAAAGCATCTTCAGAACTATTAATAGATATTATTTGTTTTCATGTTGCAGTAGAGTACCATTGGCTTATACATCTGGTGAAAGCAGCAGATAATGGGATGAAAATATAAGGCAAAAGGACCAGATAAGTAGACAGAGTGCCAGTACTAAATCTTTTTCTACCTTTGTTTTAAAAGATTACTGTTTATCTCTTCTGGAATCTGACTCTAGGATTTGTTTAAAGGGACCACTAGATAGGAAGGTGTTGTAGAAATTCTATATAGATGACATCAAGGACTTCATCTATATTAATGTCTATATATTTCATGTCTATCAGTATCTATATATTGCATATAAACTGGAGTTTTTGAGGGCATATCTGAAAGGCAATAAACAGGTAAAGAATTTCAGGTACAGGCAAAGGACTTGGGTAGGCATTCAGAGGTCTGATTCTAGCAGTTATGGGTCTGGAGATACCAGCCACAGATGCAAGCCCAGCAGAAAGAGCAGAGGCAGGGCTGTGGGCAGAGTACAGTTCCAGGAATAGTATGGAACAGCTAACCAGGTAGTTTGATGTAGCAGAGAGCTTAGATTTGTTGTACACCTATTATATTTTTAAAATGCATTGTCTCATTTTTTTTCTGGACAGCAACCATTTGAAGAAGATAGCATTACACTGATGTTAAACATGAGAACATTGAGGCTTAGAAGTTAAGTAATTTCCTTTGTGCTATGTTTTGAACTAAATTGTGTTATCCCAAAATTCATTTGTTGAAACTCCAACCCCTGATGCAAATATATTTTGGGGTAGGGCTTTTAGGAGATAATTAAGGTTAAATGATGCTGGAAGGGTGGGGCCCTAATCCAATACTATTGATGTCCTTATGAAAAGAGGAAGAGAGACCAGAGTTCTCCCCCACCCCCATACAAGGACACAGAGAAAAGGTGGCTGTCTGTGAGCCAGGAAGAGGGCCTTCACCAGGAACTAAACTAGCCAGCAACTTGATGTGGGATTTTTCAACCTCCAGGACTATGAGAAAATAAATTTCTGTCATTGAAGCCACATAGCCTGTGGTATTTTGTTATGGCAGCCTGAGCTGACTAATCCACTGCGATTATGAACTAATTGGCCAGGATTTGTGGTTCAAACCTGATGGGAGGTGCTATGGTTTGAATATATCTCCCAAAAGTTCATGAGTTGGAAACTTTGGCCCCAATGTAACAGTGCTGGGAAGGTGATCGAGTTCTGGGGGCTCCAACCTCATGAATGTATTAATGGTGTTATCACAGGAGTGGGCTAGGTTATCTTAGGTGTAGCTTTGTTATAAAAGCTAGTTCCCTCTTGCATACACTTTCTTGTCCATCTATCCCTCTAACCAGCATGGCACCCTTGCTGGATGCTAGCACCATGCTCCTGGACTTCCTAGTCTCTACAAATGAGCTGAATGAACTTCTTATCTTTATAAATCACCCAGTCTGTGGTATTCTGTTATAGTAGCAGAAAACAGACTAAGACAAGAGTATAGAAAAAAGCAAATAGACTTAGGATGGAAGTTATAGAATAAAATTTTACATTGGTAGGTTGGCTCAAACAAAAATTAAAAAAAAAAGGATATTGGCATTTGGTTGCAAGATTAAGGTCTGTCCTGACTTTGAAATAGACTTCATCTCCCTACAGAAATAAAGGTAATACCTTCTATTCTGCAAAATGGAAAAGGGGCTTGGAAGTGCCAAGGGTGGTAATAGAGACTCCAATGCAGGGGACTGCTAGGATGATAGCATATCCTACCTTCTTTTATTTTATTTTATGAAAGCCCCTGCTTTTATTTTATTAAGCACCAAAATGTTCTAAATGTAGTCACATCTATTGGCCTTTTAGCTCTAGCTCTGTCACTTAATACTAAAGTTCTCTCAAGGGAATCAAACCAGATATATGTGCAGTAGAAGGATGACATGATGTAGATAGATTAGAAGACAGATGGCTGGTTTTTCTCAATCTTCACTGAAGTTTTTCTATCCCAGAGAGGGTGAGACCTTGGTAATATTTCATGCGTATAAAAACTTTTTGTTTATTTCCTTCTTATGTCTATTTTGAGCTATCAGGTATTTTGAATTCATTTGGCATTTTGATGATATTCAGTCTTTCTAGTTCTCTGGTTTTCTTTGTTATCCGAAATGTAATCGATGGAGTAATAACCCCTTGGTTTATCCTAATGTAGGGGAGGGGAAGACAAAAAGTCCATTTATTATTTAAAGTAAGCACAGATTTGCTCAGAAAGTATCTAAAGTGTCTTCCTAGTCCCACTTGTTTAAATAATTTTACTTTCTAATGATGCACTTAAAGGATATAGCTGAGACTTCATAATTCTTTGATGATAGTGTAATGTTATCATTTCTTTGATACCCTCTAAGTCATAATTTTACTATTTGCCAACCTGGTATCTTGCTGGGTATAGGAATGTATGCTATCTCCATAATATGCCCTCCTTCAAATATGAAGCTCCAAGGGCCTCTTATGCAGTATAATGAATGAAATACCACTTTCATGGTTTCCAGCCAAGATTGAAAGCAGCAGTGCTAAAATGCCACAGAACACTGCTTACAAGATTTCCAGAACAGTCTTGGCAACCAAAGTGCCTGGAGAGTTTGGATATCAAGTTGAATGTCAGCTTGAATGTGTTTCCCTTAAACAAAGGAAAACTTGGAGTTCCATCCATCAACCACAGTGACAAATAAATACGGAGCTTCAAATTCTGACCTATTTAAATGGGACAAAGACAATGGGCCAGTGGCCACAAGAATAACCAGACTGGTCTTCATGCCAAGACTGGTAAGAAAGTAAGAACTTCTGCAGCATAGCATGTGTATACCCTGTCTCTGCTCCCACTGAATTCACTATTACAGAACTCCTAGATTGACTTTCCTTTGCTGTAGCTGTGATCATTTCCCTCACCTCTTTAAAATGCTTCCATTTTTTTCCCTATGCCTACTAAGTAAAACCAGGATTTCAGCCCCTTTGACATTTGGCCCCAAGTTACTTTCTAACTACTATATCTGGCCAAACTCTCCTTCACATGTCAAACTTGGTAAAAGGCACCAGCTACCCTGGAGGTTACCTGCATCAGCAGGGTTGGGAGAGACAGACAGACAGATTTCAGTTTGTCCCTGTATATTCCAGTTCATCTGCAAGGATGCCAGTTTTTTCTTCTTCTAGCCTACTTCAGGTCCCACTTTTCTCTCTAAATGCTGACCTGGCTGACTCAAAACCAGATGCAGGGGCAATAGCTATGTATAGATCTCCCCACCATGACTGTGTAAGGTCTAAGCTCCATAACATGTTCCTTACTGTATACAATACACAGGGCTCTGCTTCTCTGATTGAACCTTGAATGATAGATGGACAAATACGACTGTGAGCTCAAGCTTACCTGGGAGAGGCCAAGGAGCAGCCTCTCGCTCAGATAATGTCTCCGTGGCAAATGATCTCCTCTTCCTCTGAAAACTCATAGTTTTGTATATAGCATTTAACACATGATAATATTTATTATATACTTTTGCATACATGTTTTATCTTTCTTTATTTACATCCTCTTCATTTCTTCTGGAGCTAACCGATGGACACACAATTGCACAGACGGAAGTAAAAGTCATAGGAAATCAAGCAGAGAGGAGGGGAAGGGCAAAAACCCTCCCTCCTTTCTATCAAAACCTTAAGTAAGAACACAGCTAGTATTTATCCAGTGCCTGCCAACTATGTTCAAAGATATTTTGCTAGTGGAGTTTCATATATATCCCTGACCAAGAGGGGCTTAATAAGTAATAATATTTATTTTCTTATGTATAACCAAAGACCAGAGGTCAGGCAGAGTTTGGACACAATGTGTCATGCTCTCAGTTTCACTCCTTGTTTATTCTTTTGGCTCTACCTTCCTCTGTTGGCTTCATCCTCAGATCAATAAGATAAAAATTATGGTTGCCACAGTGTCACAGAACTGCTTATTTCCCAAATCCATTGCAAATCCAACATAGGTGGTCCATAAACACATGGGTTGTGAGTGCCTCCGACTCTCTTAGTCTTTCATATGAAACTGATACCAAGTAACTCACATTTTAACACATGATTATACATATGATTATAAATTCAACTCAGCATGGCATATTACAAATTTTCCATTTTCAGAATGGCTTTTTCTAATACAGTTAATGCAGGTACTATTATATTTGATGTTGGATGGAATAGGATTATGTTTATTTACTTTCTTATTAAAACACAGATTCCACTTTCACCTATTCAGCAGATGATTTCACATGTAAAAGCTTTATGAAAATAGGAAATGAGATTTCATATCTGAACTGATTTGATGCTCAGGTATTTACTGGAATCATAAAATAATAATAGACATGATTTTAGTGCCTACCACCTGTCAAATTGTTTTTTGTGCATTACTTCAGTTTGCCCAATCATCTTGTAAGGTAAATATTGCTATCGATATTACTATCCCAATTCACAGAGGAAAGAAAATTTTCCTCATCAGGTTTAAGGATTCTTTGTGTGGTTTCCATAGCTATCAAATGATAGATGAAGGATTGGGTTACCTGTGTCTGCTTTCAAAGACAATATTTTTCATTATGCACACTACTTAATCCTTTAAACTTCACACATAGAAAATAATGTAAGTAGGGAAATCTAATATCATTTTAAAATTTGTATTGTTTACATTTATGTAATACATCAATTTTCTATGTCCCTTTATATAATGTTTCAAAGTTCCTCTGTGAGTTAGGAAAGCAAGTGAACTAGCTTTTCCATTTATCAGATGAGAAAGACTGAGTCAAACACCAATTAATTAACCTGCCCATGTACCCAGCCAAGCCAACTGGTAACCAGAGCTGGTAGTCCTGTAGGGGAGGAATTAGGTACAGTAGTATGGCTGCAGGCTGCAAGATGAGAGATGTATGGTTAAATCTAGCCTTTGTGATATCCACTTAATCACCTTGTTGGTAATACAAGTTCTTCTCTGTAAATTAGGTGCTATTCATACTTCCCAAATGGGAATTGTAAAGGATCTGATAATATAGAGTTTTATAATTCACTGAGCACAGAGTTTTGCCATTTTTGCTCAGGAGGTACTTAATAAAGTTTAGTTCTTATACTACTAACTTAGGTGCTTATGACAACACTCTGCTTTAAGGGAATTAACTGATCTACCTTGTCATAAAACATTTTCAAAAAAAAACAATATGTTAAGAAAACTCTAATATACATCAGCCTAGGCAAAGAATTTAAGAAGAGGACCCCCACAGCAACAACAAAAATAAGTAAATGGAACCTGATAAAATTAAAAAGCTTCTGCACAGCCAAAGAAACTATCATTAGAGCGAATAGACAACCTACAGAATGGGAGAAAATATTTGCATGCTACGCATTCGATAAAGGGCTGATAACAAGAATCTATATAGAACTTAGGAAAATCAACAAGAAAAAAATCAAACAACCCTATTAAAAAGTGGGCAAAGGACATGAACAGAAACTTTGCAAAAGAAAATAGACTAATGGCCAGCAAACATATAAAAAAATGCTGAACATCTCTAATCATCAGGGAAATGCAAATCAAAACCACAATGAGATATCACTTAACTCTAGTGAGAATGGCTTTTATCAAAAAGTTCCAAAACAACAAATGCTGGCGTGGATGAAGAGAGATTGGAACACTCTTACACTACTGGTGGGACTTCAAATTAGTACAACTTCTGTGGAAAATAATGTTGAGATACCTCAAAGAACTAAAAATAGAACTACCATTTGATCCAGCAATCCTACTTCTAGACATCTACCCAAGGGGCAAAAGGTCATTCTATAATAAAGACACTCAAATGTTTATGGCAGCAACATTCACAATTGCAAAGATGTGAAAACATCCCAAGTGCCCATCAATGCATGAGTGGATTAATAAAATGTGGTATATGTATATCATGGAGTACTAACTTAGCCATGAAAAACAACAGTGAAGTAGCACCTCTTGTATTAGCCTGGATGGAGGTGGAGCTCATTCTTCAAAATGAAGTATCACAAGAATGGAAAAAAAAGCACCAAATGTACTTACCATCAAATTGGTATTAACTGATCAACACTTAGGTGGACACATGGAAGTAATATTCTTTGGGTGCTGGGCAGGTGAGTGTGGGTGGAGGGGATGGATAAATTCACAACTAATGGGTGCAGAGTGCACTGTCTGGGGGATGGGCATGCTTGTAGCTCTGGCTTGGGTGGTGCAAAGGCAATATATGTAATCAAAATGTTTGTAACCCCATAATATTCTGAAATTTAAAAATAAAAAAGAAGAAAAACAATGTGGGGAGTGTATATGGTAGGTACATGCACATATTTATTGAAGTCCACATTTTAAACTATTTGTACAACTGATTGTAACCACAGATCTGATTTTTCTGATGCTTATTGCTCATGTTCAATTAGTGCAGGCTTGAATGCTTAATTTTAAACTTTCTGACATCGTTTTGTCCTAATTGATATAATTTGGGTAATTTGTTAGAAGAAAGGGACAAAAACACACACTGTACCTGTTAAAACAGTTTCTGGAAGAGTTGGGGTGAGTCCAGGAGCAATAATCGGCAAGAACCTATAAACTTTTAACTTCAACAATTTTGAACCTAGTGTATTTTTCTTCCATAATGGATTTGTCTAATATTGTAGACTTCCTTTTTTTCGTCTATAAGCCCATTATTCTGCAAAATTTATAGCACTTTTATGCATCTTTTTTTGTTGTTACACATGGAGAACATTTTTTGGCAGTAATTATACAATTTGCATTTTTAAAGAGTAAACTGCAATCAAGAAAAAAATTATCATGCAAATTGCTGTGTATGTAGTACGGTATCTGCAGAATATAGTGTTGACTTCTCTGATGTGCACACTAGATCTATCTTAGAAAAATAGCTAAGGAAGGAGAAAAAGAAAACAGTTGCCAAAGAGGATTAAGAAGATACAGTTTCCCTCTTAGGAAGTTTTTTTGTCTAAAATTTGAAGAGATAAAGTGTTTTTCCACATTACCATTGGGAGAAAATTCTTGCTCACTTTCAGCTTTACATAGCCTCTTGCCTCTTCTTTTTTTCTAGGTTTTTCTATTTCTGTTTGAAAGTATTTGTGGGATTTACTGTTTCTGAGAAATGTGAGTATCATATTTTTAATCCTAGATATCTTTATGTGATAATCAGAGAAAAAAAATTTTAAAAGTTACATTACCTTCAGGACTGAAATGTAGGTAATCAAAGAGGTCAGTAGCCCCTACTGACAGTAAAATCAAAACAAAACCTAAACAAAAGTGAAATAAAATAACGACACCAAAACTCTAATAAAAAGCTTTAAGAACAAAAAAATCAGTCTTGAGTAAGTACTTGCCTGTGTTTGCAGGTATGTGCAGAATCATGCATTTTCTTTATGAAAAAATTGTCTCATAGTCTCCCTAGTCTGTGCAGACAAAGGTTGTTCATCGGCACAAATGTTGCTTATTGTGATTTTCTTGATCGTCTGAATGACAAATTTTTTCATAGCTAACTGAATTAGTCCAGTTGTCATTATGAATATTTGGTCCCTTGAAAGTGTCACATGCATTAGGGAGACTTTTTGATCTAATATTTTTGCTTGAGGTAATTGAGTAATTTTTTAAATTTGAGGTGGATTTATTTTGGATTATTTTCATATTAAACTCAATTATTTTTACACAGTTTAAGAAGTAATTGTTTGTGGCCTGAAATTCATGAATGTCATATTGTTAAATTTGATGTGAATTCCAAGTTGACTTTGAAAGGTACACAGTACACATGGGAGGAATTTTCCAAATTGTTATTTACCTTTTCAGAAATCAATTGAGGAAGTGCCAGTTTACAAACAGGGCTTTCCATAGGCATGCAATGATGTTATCTGTACTCTGTGTTGGAAAGTAAATTATTAAGTGAAGCTTTTACTATGAAAATTTTACTCATTAAATGAACATTGGGTATTGTGTCCTAGACTAGAAATAAACAAAGGAATCTGTAAAGGAGTGACTTTGGTAAACACGAAGTCCCAGGAAGTCTGAATACTATGTTTTCCTTATGTTTGTGTTTGAGAATATGGTCAGAATTTTTCTTCCATGGTTCTTCACAGTTTCCATTTCCCACTCTCACGAAGAGTTGAAAGTCAAAAGATATGAAAGGAAAAGAAAACTTATTGGAAAAGTTTCAAGTGGATTCAATATGCAGCCTGATGAGCATTTAATTCTGGAAAAAGGAAACTGCCTATAGGGGTATAAGTGTGAAAGGCTCACCCTTTCATTGTGCCAATGATTTTTTCATGCATGTATATGAGTTTCCCTGAATCGACTGGAATGTAATACCTACAAGGTTAATTAGATGTGCTGAAAATGTAAATGCTTGGCACTCTGAAAATGTCTAGTTAATTCAGGTCTCACTCAGGGATCTATGCTATCTTTTTAACCATATTGTTTTCTGAGGTGTGGAATTCATTTATGGGTAACATTCACTGAAGTTTTTCAGTAAAATAAAAGAGTTTTTGAGATGCATGGTCAGTCAACATCTAACATAAAATCTTAAGCCTCAGGTTTTGAAAAGAACAATGTAGATTAATGAGAGTTATTTTTTATAGGGCTAATACAATTACTTGCCAAAAAACACAATGAAGAGAATTACTTTTGTTATTCTGAGCAAAACTGTGTTGCTCCATCATGAAAATTGAAACTTGTCTAGAGAATGAATGGATTTTGACTTATTTGTGATCTTAGTGAGCAGGATGAAATGATGAAAAAGATGCATAGATCATAAAGCAAAATCAATATGGATACTCAAAGAACAGCATTTTATATTTGTGGCAATTGAAATGGAGAAGAAACACTTTCCACAAAGAAAGAAAAGACATTGTTACTTACGAATTTTTATTTTGCGTGTTCTTTACTTTATTAGCATGTCTTTAGCTTGTTCATTTGAGAATTACAGGATGTTACAGTACAAATATGTTTCTTTCAATTTCACCATTTCATTAATATTCATCTGAGTACCCATATCTGGCCCTAGAGCTTAATACAAAATCTATTCCAGAATTTGGAGGTAAGGATAGAGTTTCTTTTGTTTCCTGACTATTCATAGAAAAATTGGGGGGGGCAGTGATCAGCAAGAGCTGCTGGCATCCAGGAATATGAACTAAAACAGGTGCCTAATAACCATTCAAAGTTATTTGGGGAAATATCATGGTTGGTTCACAAAGTGACTCCAATTCCCCCAAAACATTAGTTGCTAGGTTATATATATGTATTATATATATATATATATATATATATATACACACACATATATATGTGTGTGTGTATATACATATATATGTGTATATATAAGAATATATATATATATTCTTAAACAGGACCACATGAGTTATTTTGAACTAGAACTAGGAACAATCTAGGATTTGTAATGTTACTACAAACAGTGAAGCTAAAGCAACATTTTTTCTTATGCCCAAAGTAAAAACCACTTCTGGACCTCCATAGTCATCCAATCCAGGAAGAGAGAGGGGGCCATGAAAAAGTTACTTATCATTATGTTTAACCATTGCTATTTCCGAAATCATGAATATTCTAATGCTTAATTTCAAGGACAACTTTGCCCAACTTTAATGCAACAAAGCATGAGTTTATTTATAAGGGTTAATTACAACTTTTTCTGTGTTTATAACTCTATCAGGGTTACCTGGTGGAAAAAGGTGATGTGGGCTCTGAAACGTATGTTCTAGTTTAAGTTTTTTCATATATGAACTACATTATCTTGATTGTAATCTCCTGGCTTTGTTTTATCATCTATGGAACAAATATAGTCATACGTAGATGTGCCTATTTCTTGAAGGAACCAACGAGGCAAAGCACACATCAGAACTAGGCTATTAAATGACACACAAGTGTAAGAACTGCTACTACAGCTATCTGTGATCTGTTAGTTACTCCAACTGGTTAGAGCCTAACACTCCTGAAGCCAACAGCTTGTATTCATTTCTCTAGAGAAATGGTTTATTCCTGAACAACCCAGTAAATTCATCTGAATCTCTATCCAGCTTCTATTTTCCTACTGTTGGCCACAATGGAATCAGGTATGAGAGTGCTGAGCACTCAGTGCAGTTGTTTTGACCCACCTGAAAGAACAACTCAGGGTACATGCCCCACTGATAGCTATTCAATAGCATCACAGGTTTCTGTTAAACTCAGCATCTTTTGGAATACAATGGTGTGATAAAATCCTAGTATCCTGAGTTCTAAATAGATTCTAGTTATCAGCCCTTTGTTGGATGTGTAGCATGCGAAAATTTTTTTCCCATTCTGTAGGTTGTCTGTTTGCTCTTGTGACATAATGAGGGCCATGCGCATCATCTGGGGGATGGACGTGCTTGAAGCTCTGACTTGGGGGTGGGGGGCAAGGGCAATATACGTAACCTAAACTTTTGTACCTCCATAATATGCTGAAATAAAAGTAAATAAATAAATCTTAGCCCCAAAATTCTAAGGAGATTGATTTGAGAAAATACTATCATCTCCTCACCAGGTACATTGTGAAATTAAACTTTTTTTTTTTTCCCATGCAATAAAAAAATAAGTAAATAAATCCTAGCATCCGAAATGATGTAGATTCAGGTTATCTAGTTAAACAACTATGATTTTAGATTGGATTTGAATCAAACAGTCCAATAGTCCAATACACACACACAATATCATACACAAGATAAAAGATATAGATTGTAGCCCTCCTATCTAAAGCTGCTCATGAGTCCGTATTTAGAATTTATGACTGACTTCCTCCACTAACCAATTCCTTTAAATTTTTATTTGTTTTCATTCTCATCCAGAGTCTCAGTCTTTTTTGGGGGGAGGGCAGGGTGATCCAAACTTTTGAAGATTTTAGATCTCTTGTTGTCCCCACCTGTATAGAGTTGCTATAGAATCTTATTAATTCTTAGCACTGAACAAGATAGTTTTAGAACACAATAGAGTAAAGCCTGGGTTGTATCCATGTTCTTTCCTTTCTCCACTGTAGCAGCAATTCTATCTCATCTCAATGGTCAGAGTCAGTCATATCAGACAGCACTGTTAAACTCCTTTTGTTCTGCTCATCTGTTGGCATGAAGTGTCCAAAATGACAAGTGGTAATTTAAATTCCAGTTTCATAGAACTGGGCCCTGTTTTGTCCACTGAGGGACAATTTTCTCCCTCGTGTAATAAAGCCTCTGAACTATAAAAGTTCAAAGTCAAGTCACTGGGAAAAGAAGCCAATACTTTACGAGTAGATCATCACATATAATAGGAAGAAGTGACACTCTCACTTCTCTTCAGTTCCTATTTCTGAGAATACTGACTATGAAGAAAACAGCAGTGTAAAACAGCTGTGGTTCGGAGTATACCGCCTTCTTCATGAGGTGATGGGTCTAACAATGTCCATAACAAAGACATTCAAAGCCGTTCTATTTTTCTGTATGGTCAGCTCCTTCTCAGTCATGGGTACATGAAAAGACCCATAACACCAATGTGCATCAATATATTGACTTTATCCTTTTATTTGACTATGTGTTTGCTTGTTTTTTGGTATAGAGAATTCCTAGGTCAACGGCAATGTTGTATAAGATACTATTAGTGTTTTTGAAACATGTGGTTTACCTGTCAGGTGGAAAAAGCAAAACAAAATCCAGAATATGACTCATCTACTGAGAGTAAAATGTTCCTTCCACCATCGTGGAAGTAGGCCAAATGACACTGGGTGATTGGTCTCTTTGATGTACATTGTGATAGTGAGTTTCAGTTTTTGCATTGCTCTTGGAAGGCAGATCAGTCAGCAGTAGTGTTGGAGAGGTGAGTCTTTCCTCTGAGAGATCAAAGTAGCTGAGCCTATGCATAGTCTATACACTCTGACTACCGTCATTAATTTGTCCATGATTCTATTGAGCAATTTCAAGTGTAAATGGAAAGAATACTAGCTGATATCCCCATAAGGGTTCTTTTTGACCCTTTAATTAATTATAACCTCCACTGAAGTGGGAACACTTCAGTAAAGATTCCTATAGAACACGGATTTTCCTACACTCTGGGTCGATTCTGACAGCTTCACCTACTTAATTCGTTTCCAAATTTCATGCCATCAACCATTTAAACAGGTTCCTTGTAAGTCTTTTATCATTTTGTCCAAACAAAGACTCAGTATATATCCTTATTTTAAACCTCTCAAGGTTTTCAACCAAGGCAAGGAACAGCCTCAGTAACTTGGGAGCATGGCTACTTTTGCCACCAAAGAAGTCTAAGAATGGAATTCTGTTTTAGTATTTGCAATTCTCTGAGTCTTCATATTAAGCCAATATCCTAAAGATCATAGGCCTACTGCTTCCTGATAAGTGTCCTAAATTTCCTATAAGGAACTGTGAATTAAATTTTAATTTGACAACCCACAGATGAAACTTTGTTGGGTTCTGGCTTAGTCCAGTGGCTTCAAGTGATGAGACTCTTTTCAGAGATGTCACAGGAATTTTCTAGTCTTCTGTCTACATTTAAATAACAAAAGCACAACAACAACACAAGTTCAAAGGAATTTGAACTTATCAATCTATTTATTTCAGTTATCCAGTGTCATTGGAGTAAATCACTCTACCCTGCAGTCTTTTTTTTTAAACCAATTTATTGAAGTATTACTGACATACACAACATATCCTGCAGTCTGGAATTCTATTTCTCATGTCTATTGGCTCTCTAAAACTTGCCTTCAATGAGCACTTTCTTCCAGGTAATAGTAATATAATTGGTTCGACATTTGACATTGCACACTCTAGGCTGCCAAGTATCCCTCCTTTAACTCTACTAGATTTTTAAAATTGCCTTTAGTTTCAACTGGCTCCTTAAAAAAAAATCCCAGATTCTTCTTTATTTCTCTGAATATCTTTGGCTTGCAACAACTATGTGTGTCAATTTCTATGTTAGCATTCTTTGAATCATGAAACAGAAAAATTATTTAACAGAAGAATCAGAGAATATCCAGGAAGGATATAGAATTAGGCATGGGAAATGGGCAGAAATAAGGAAGGGCGGGTAGTAGCCAGGATCCCAGTAAAACCATGCCACAAACCACTCTTGAGCCAATGATGCCGATTGCTGGTGTTTACAGCTTGTGCTAATTTCAACACCGCACTGGTCTCTAGTCATTTTTACTGTAATTTTGATACTGCTGGTCCTAGAATTTCAATGTGACTGCTACTGCTAGGATGGATGCTACACCATCTCTGCTCCTTAACAAAAATCCAGTGAGAAGTTTGCAGCAGGAACATCTGTGTGGAAAGATTGACTGGGTAAGTTGGTATTTGGTACTTTCCAATTCTATAGTAATAAGTGGTTGGTGCCTTCCCATCAATATGTATTGGTCTATGGGCATATGAAAATAAATTAGCTGGCTTAACATTCATTCTTGTCTTTTTTTCTTTGACCATCATCTCTAAATGTTTTCATCCCAATCTTCTTTTTGAGTTAGGAGTGGCCATCTGAAATAATTCTGGCCAATGAGATGTATGTTGAACTATGTTGATGAATTTTTTAGGATGTTTTGCTTTTCCTGATACTAAAGATAGCTTAAACTGATTATCTCTCTTCCTCTCTTTGCCCTGATATGAACATGGGCATGAGGTCTAGAGTTGCAGCAATTACCTTTTGAATGTGACAGGAATTGGAAAATTAAAGAGATGCAAGTGTTGATAATATCGAGCCACGGAATCAATGCCAGCAAAAACAAGACCCAGACTTTCTGTAATGCAAGAAAAATAAACCCCTGTTTGTTTAGGCCTTTGAACTTAAGTTTTCTATTAATTTGAAGCTCAACACATTCTAACTAGTACAGCAGAGAATTTCCCAGATCCTGGCCAACCAAATATTAAATAAATAAATGAATAAATAAATAAAAGTCACTTCCATTTTAAGCACTAAATGAAAGTAAACAGACACTGATTTCCCCATGTGCACATCTGAAATAGATATTAGGAATATTTAGAAATTTGGGCACATGGTGTGTGAGTCGATGACAACTTCTTCCAAATACCTTTGTAAGTTTGATACATATTATACATATTCTTCTTATTAGGTTCATGTAGGATAGCATATGGTTAACAGTTTATATTTCTTAAATTTACTATCCATTTCAAGATGAAACATAACTACTGCTTCATAGTTTCCCTTAGCAAATAAGAAGATAAGATGAAATGTAGTTAACAGATGTGGGCTTTTTTCCCTTAATATGAACTGATATACAAAGGTAAGACAATATCAGTCCACCTCTCCAATACTCCACTAAGACAATCGCAGATTCACATAATGCTAAGAAATTTGTATAAAACATTTAAAATCCAAATGCCACAAAGCAAACTTGATATATTTAATTTTGTGACTGAATGTTCCAGCTTTTTGGCATGATTACAGCAATGGTTGCAATTCGAATTCCTTTTTGGATCAGATAGGTAACATAAGTGAAACCTGGTATAAGGGGGCATGAATGCTTTGAGTGAGGGGCTGTACCTAAGGGAACTGGAAACAGATGTCCCATCAAAGTAGAAGCCAGCCAGCTCCAGCTGATGGTGGCCATGCAGGAATGCAGCACCCTTGTCAGATAGTCCCATTTCTATGTGCAGTTTGTTGATGTTTTCCAGTTCAACTCATTTAAACAATATTTAGAGTCTCTCTCTGGATTTGGGGCCAATAACTTGTGACCTTTACCTCAAGGAAAGACAAGCATTGAGTATTATTCTTGTCTTTTTAAGATGGGAAAAGCTACATTATAAAAAGCAACAACCAATTGTGCTCATGCATGTGAGCACATGCATGTGCACACACACACAGGAGAATAAACAGAAATAAGTATTTTTAAGTCTTTGGATCACAATACTTTCCTTCCTGAGATTCTTTAATGGAAGCAATTACTAAGGAATACAGATGGGCTTTGCTAAGTAGCCAAGGATTGATTACACCATACACTGAAGTATTTTTAAATCAACTTTTGGTTATTGCCTATTGAGAACATATTGATATTATATTCGTTCGTATTTTTATTATTAGGGCAATGCTGCTAACAAATAAACCCTCACTCATGTCCTAGTGTTATTTAATAACAGAAGTTAATTTTCTATTCCTGTTATGTTTCGCTGGCTAAGGAGCTGAGGGTATCTTTTGTGGTTTCACCCAGGCACTAAGTCTAATGTATTCTCATGATTTTCAATATGTGGCTTTCCTGGATGTTGATATCCAGTCAAAAGTAGGAATAAATTTCATTTTTACGGACCAAGACTGGTAGTGCCATATATTGATTCGTTCTGTACTCCATTGTTTGAAATGAGTCACAATGTCTTGACAGGGATATGGGGGGACATTAAAATGTTTTCCATGACTGGCCTGTAGCTTTCAAGCAACAACTTGACCACAAGGAAGGGAAGATGAATGGTCAGTGAATATCTAGCCATCATTGCCACAGGATTCTAGATTTTAGTGACTAGGTGTCTTCATTTCCAGTGGTTTGCTCACTCCATATATTTTAGCTACATTAGCAGTTAATTTATATAATTCAAGAGAAAAATGCACTTTTTCCACAAGTCATTCTGTAGTAATGTTACTGAATGGTGATGTTTCGTTCTGTTGGTTCCATATTATTTACACATTCAATTCTATTTGATTCAATTGGATTCACCAATATTTATTAATTACCTACTATGTGCGAAGTATTTTCATGGTTTCATAAGAAAAAGAAGTTTGGATACTTGATAAATTGTAGTTAATTGTGGTAAATAGATTATATATGTTAATCTGTATGATCTCTTCAAACACCACTGAAATGAGAGCGAATAAGAATAAAATTTATGAGCGTACTGAGATATACAGAATAGAGGGGGGAAAACACGAGGAAAGAGAGATGTGAAATTATTTTTGAAAGAATGAAAGACATGTAGAGGCATAGTAACTAACAATACACCTGAAAAGGCTGAAACACAAATCCTTGCATAGAACGATGTCAATAGACCAGAAAGGCTTAGAATTTGAAATTGCATGTACTTTGGAAGATGAAGGAGACAGGTCACTCTAACAATGTAGGATAAAGTAAGAATCTATAAGAAACAAACCTTTCATAAGGGACCCGTCACTTTGCCCCCTCTTTCCTCCTTGCCAGCCACCAACCCCTGGGGATATATTTAATCACCAAAAAAATTGAATACCAGAGCTTCTAAATTCAGGGATACAAGCAAAACAGTGGGCAGATATGAGGTTTCACAAAGAAATGGAAGATTCAGTGAAGATTTACAAACTGCTAAATAATGACAGCTTCTATCCTTTCTCCTAGTCGGTTCTTACAATTCCCACACCCTCCTACAGGTGCCTGTGTCTGGGGTGAGGAGGCTTCCCTATGAAGACCCAGGATCTCCCTGCACTGAGGCCCAATAGTTAATAAGTCCTGCACATGGACAAAGAGCTCCAACCAATAATCAAGGTTCATAAGATGTGAAAGACAAAAATCAACAAAGACCAATATGAAAAAAAGACCTCACAGGAAGGAGAAAGAATCCAGAGAGCATAAGAAAAAAATTCAGTGAAACTATAATTGATACTCTGAGAGACATGAGCATAATGTTATGCTTATTGTAATTGTTTTAATAAGAAAAGATCACTTAACCTCTTTATGTCTTATTTGTAAAATGTTACCTCATAGTGTGGTTATAAAGATTACATTAATGAATATATGCAATTTGCTTACAATAATACCAAGCACATAATAAATAACACATATTAACTATTATATTTAAATTAAGAAATATTGTGAGTTAGTTTATTTATAATTAGTTCATAAATTTCCAGGACTGAGGATTATGTTCAAATTAAATTAATCTTGAAAGATGAAAATGAAATTAAGAAAATAATTTCATTCATAATAGCATTAAAATATTAAAATATTTAAGAATAAATTTAATAGAAGACATACAGGACTTGTTCACCAAAAACTACAAAGTATTATTGAGAGAAAGAATTAAAGAAACCAATGAAAAAGACACCACTGTATATTTATGGACTGGAAGATCCGATATTGTTCAGATGGCAAAACTCTCTTAATTGATCAACAGATACAATATAATTCTTATCAATACCCAGTTGTCTTTTTTGCAGAAATTGACAAACTGATCCTAAAATTCACATAGAAAGGGTCCAGGATAGTCAAGATGATCTTGAAAAATAAGAACAAATTTGGAAAACTCAAAATTATTGATTTCAAAGCTTACTGCAAAGCTACAATAATTAATAGAGTGTGGCACTGATGTAAGGATAGACAAAAAGATAACTGGACTAGAATTGACAGTATAGAAATCAACCTGACATTTACAGTTAATTGCTTTTGACAAGGGTGTCAAGACAATTCAATGGGGAAAGAATAGTCTTCAAGGAATGGGCCTGAGACAACTGGATACACACACAGAAAGAAATGAATTTGGACTCCTATCTAAAAGCATATACTAAAACTAACTCAACGTGAATCATAGATCTAAACATAAGAGCTAAAGCTATAACACTCTTAGAAGAAAGGAAGCATAGTAGAAAATGTTCATGATCTTGGTTTAGGCAACAATTTCTATGACAACAAAAATGTAAATAACAAAAGAAAAATTAGATAAAGGACATAACATTTTTAAATCATTGTGCTTTAAAGACACCATCAAGAGAATGAAGCAACAACCTATAGAATTGTACAAAATATTTGCAAATCATATATCCTATAAGGAAACTAGTTCCATAATTTATAGAGAACATTTATAACTCAATAATAAGATAACCGGATTAAAAGATAGACAAAGGATTTAAATAGCTATTTATCAAAAATAAGATGTTCAAATGGTCAATAAGCACCAGAAAAGAAGATACTCAATGACGTTAGTCATTAAGCAGATGCAAATTAAAACCATAATGAGGTGCATAATGTATTGCACACACTAGTATGCCTAGGAACTAGCAAGTGGTGCCAAGGATGTAAAGTGATTGGTAAACTCACATATTGTTGCTGGCGGGCTTGTAAAATGCTGCAGGCACTCTGGAAAAAAGTTTGACAGTTTCTCAAACTATTAAACAGATTTACCATATGACCCAGAAATTACATTTATAGGTATATACCAAGAAAATTAAAACATATGTCCAGCAAAAATGTGTACACTAATGTTTATAGCAACTTTATTGTTAATAGCCAAAAAGCAGAAACAACTCAAAGGTCCATCAACTGATAAATGGGTAAATTAAATATGGTATATCCATACAATGGAATATTATTCAGCAATAAGAAGAAATGAAGAATGCATGCTACAGTATAGATGAACCTTAAAAACATTATGCCGGCTGAAAGGAGCTGTTCAGAAAAGGCCACAATTCCATTTATCTGAAATATCCATAATAGACAAATCCAAAAAGAAAGAAAATAGTATAGTGAGTGTTTGCCAGGGACTTCTGGCAGAGAGTAATGGGGAATGATTGCTAATGAGTACAGGATTTCTTTGAGGGGGGATAAAAGTATTTTAAAATTAGTGGTGATAGCTGCACAGTTCTATGAATGTTTTAAAAACCCACTGAAGTGTATACCTTAAAGAGTGAATTTTATAGTGTGTGAATTATATCACAATAGGGCTCTGATAAAATAGTTTTAAAAATTAATCTTATTAGAACAAACAATAATGATACTATGACTTATTGTGAAATAAAAAAATACGTTTTATGAAGGAATAATTTAGAACACAATTAAGGAGTTGTAGGTGATTTGTGAATTGAATTGGAAGCATCTTAATGTTCTGGTGGGTTTGAAATTCACATCACAGAGGAACCAGTTATCTGATATGCATTCACCACGAATATGAAGTGAGATTGATACTGGAAGAGTGGACATAGAAGCTAGAAATTAAGGGGTGAATAAAATCTTATAGACCATGTAGCCCAATTAAATGCAGAAAATCTTTTTTTTTTTTTTATGGAGACAGAGTCTCACTCTTTTGCCCTGGCTAGAGTGCCGCAGTGGCGTCAGCCTAGCTCACAGCAACCTGAAACTCCTGGGCTCAAGCAATCCTACTGCCTCAGCCTCCCAAGTAGCTAGGACTACAGGCATGAGCTGCCATGCCAGCTAATTTTTTCTATATATTTTTAGTTGTGCAGATAATTTCTTTCTATTTTTTTAGTAAAGATGGGTTCTCGCTCTTGCGCAGGCTGGTCTCGAACTCCTG
Source organism: Lemur catta (assembly GCF_020740605.2). NCBI lineage: Eukaryota > Metazoa > Chordata > Mammalia > Primates > Lemuridae > Lemur > Lemur catta. Next base: position 15,473,832 of record NC_059128.1, read on the forward strand.
ACCTCCAGCAATCCTCCCGCCTCAGCCTCTCAGAGTGCTAGGGTTGCAGGCATGAGCCACTGTGCCTGGCCCAGAAAATCTTTTTGATATAATCATGTTTACACATCTTGTTGAGTGGTACAGCCTAGAAGGAACCCGAATGATGCATATTTTGGTTCCTTATTGACATGTGAATGCATTGGAGTGTGATTATTTTCATAAACATTAAAATCATTTTTTCATTTCATTTCTATGCATGCCACACAAACTAGTCAGCAGCAAGATAGAAACTTATCACTTGCTCCAAATAATATGTTAAAATTAAAATATACTTGAGTAACCTCACATGTCTTCTTAAAATACAAAAATCATGTGCAATATTAAGTACATTCTTTTTGTATTTACTATCTTATTAATTTTGTATTAGTATTATGAAGTTGGTATAACATGACTTATTAGATATAGTCTCATGCTGCTTGTTTTCCATGATTTCATTATTTTTGTTCTTAATTAGGACTTTATTCATTATTTTTCTATCATTTCAATATGTCAATAAATAATTAGATTTAATTCACTGCAAATCTTCAGGGTAATTTATTCCAAGTGAGTTCTTCAAAGAATTATATATAGTCATTATTCTATAATTCTGCTATTAAGCTACCTTCCTCCTATATAAACCAGGATTTCAAAAAAGACCATATAAGGCCCATAATGCCTGTTATTTATTAGCTTCAGATTAAAAAATATCACATGCTCTTATTTGGCTATTTATAAGTCTAATTCTTTAAATATTTCTTCTTTAGATATAGAAGATTAATCTGGGAAAATAAAGACTTCAGATAATTAAATAGGTAAATGAGGCAAAATATAGTTTTAAATAAAATAATGTTAATTAATATTATAGTTAATAATAATATTATAATTACATGTCAGTATTTTTCCCCTTCTCCTCCTCCTTCTCCAACTCTATATTTATACCAGATAAACTGGGGCCAGAGTTCACATGTGAAATAACTTCTTAACATTCTTTTTATGCCACTGCTATTTGTGCCTTAGAATTTCCTTTAAGGAATACATTGGGCTGCTTTTCATGAAACACAGTCCTGCTAGGATGCCAATACCATTGTGAGCTTTTGTAGATGGTAAATCACAGCTCTCTGGAGTGTAACCCCACATGTGACACACCTGGCGTTATCAGAGCAGCTTTTTTCTAAGACAGTTCAGGTTTTATTTATTCTTTGGATCCACTAATTTATTCCACCATGAAAGAAAAAATATAGTTCAACAGAAAAGAATAAAGCATTCTTGACAAATACTCAGGAGAATATTCTTTTACCTGGTAGACACTGTTTAACACAAACACTTATACAGTGCTTGTCAGGTGCCAGGCACTATCCTAATGACTACAAATCTTTCCTCATGTAATCCTCAAAACAAATACGCAAGGTATATATTAATGTTACTGTAAAAATTTGGTGCATGAGGAACCTGAGGCCCATAAGAGAGAAATTAGATAGCTAGTAAGTGGCAGACCAGCGATGATATTATACATTTCCTCTAGATCCATACCCTTGTGCCTCCGCTGGCGGATGGTGGAGTTGTCTCTCTAGAAGGGCTGTCTGAGAACACACTCTGCCTGGCATCAAAATGACTTAATGACCAGAGGAGATGAGCAAGGACTGAGGGCATCATCCAATATCTTTACACTAGGCATAAACACATCTCGTAGAAGGTTTCTCAGACAAGCATATCCTTATCTCCAGCTCAGGCTAATCAAATTGAACTTTTCCAGGTCCTTCCACAAACTCAATGGTGATTATATTGACAAGGAGCAAAGTGCTGTGAAAGACTTTTCTCTTGAACAATTTAGCTGTAAGCCTAAGAATGCTGGAAAATAAAGAAACAGACAGTGATTTTGTGATATCTAACAAATAGTTCAATTAGCTTTACCTCACTCATTGTGAGAAATGTGTTTACATTTGCAAAAATGCTCCCTCTACCTAGGCTCTGAGATCCTCAAGTTTCAGTATTTGATTTATTAATATTTGTGTCCTATGGATATAACAAAGCGACTGATGCAAAATGGATATTAGATAAATGTTTGATGATGGATTGCCTGATGGATGGAAAGAAAAAAGGAAAGAAAGATGGAAGGAAAGAAAGAGGGAGGCAGGGAGGGAGGAAAGAAGGAAGAAGAAAGTTACCACTGTCTATGGTCAAAGGGTAGAGTATATTTCTTACCAAACCCTGAATTGAAAGGAGTAATTATTTTCCCATTACCTTTTAGAATTTGTAAGAATTCCCTTTTATATTATTAGCACTTTCAAATGCACAACTCACCACATGAGGTCTCATATTCTTGTCTAGATTCAGTACCGCCAAAAGCATTTCAACTCTACTTCATAGATTTTAGTTGCATACAGTTTCCTGTTTTAATATTTACTAAATTGGAATGTCTTCCTATTAGCCGTGGTGAAAATTGCTTGACAGTAATAGAATACCAGCTACACACACTATTTTACTTTAGGGAGAAGAGAAAGGTATGTTCTTGGAGCCCTATTTCTTTCCCTAGTAGGAAAAAAAAAGATAAAAAGAAAATCTTTCATTTTCATAGGTGATAAAAAAATAGCAAACTAAGAGGGAGATTAATACACATTAAGGATAGTAGTTACCTCTGCTGGGGTGAGGAGGGGAGTTCGATTGTACATGGACATAAGGGGCACCGAAGCTTCTGGACTATAATAAAGGTCTAGTTCTTAGACTGGGTGATGTACATAGGTGTTCATTTTATTGCTTTTTAAAAACTATACATGTACATATGTTTTATATATTCTTTTGTACATAAGCATTTTTGTTGATATTTTTATTTTAAAAGACAAAAGAGTTCTGAAGCAAAAAAAAATAGCAAGCAGATAAGGATATTCCCTCTTTTTCCAATCTTCACAAATGTGTAGATGAGGCACTCAATTTGTGGTCTCAGTGTTTTGATCTGAATCCCTGTGTTTGCATCTCTGGCAACGGGGATGTCATTGCCCACTGAGTAACCTCAGCATAACCACATTGCCACAGGCCGCCTGCTGACCCAGCAGTATGCAAAAGCCATTCAATGGCTTCTGCCACAGAGGCTGACAGCATATGCAATGCTTTTAAGAAAATAATTATTCCAGCATATAATGCACCATTTTTCTTACTATTATTATACCTTGTCACTTGTGACTTCCCCATACCAAAACCCAGTCATTATAAAGCCTATCATGTGGTGTTCAGTTTATCCGAACACCTACAACTACCCCCCCACACGCACACATCACACATACATGCCACACCACCATGTATGCATGGCTGAAAGGAATATCCTGATAACTGAGAGGTAAGAATGCAAGCTGCAATTTTTCATTTTCTGGTAAGAAAGGTGCTTGTCATTTTTTTGAACATTATTTACTGATAGTCTGTGAAGCTCCTTGCAATCAGATTTCTTTCTTTTTATTACTTTGTGGCTTTCCTTAGTGCCCAGTTCAGCTCCTTGTACCTCTTTCAGTTCAACAGCTGCTTGATAATTACCAAGTTACTAAGAGAAGAGGAAATTAGAACAGAGCTATAATATTATAAAGTTAATTTTCCACAAGTGTTTTGCAATAAAATGAAATGTCCTTGAGGTCTACAATTATGTTTTATATGTCAAATGGGGCATCAATACCACATTTTGTCCTGAATCATGAAAAAAATGATGACATCCATATACACGTATCACTATGTAAAGGGATACATGCTATGGTCCCTTTTTTATAGTATGTTTTCATATGCATCAAATATATTTACCATATCAAAAGAGAAAGTATTCAAAACTATCTTAACGTTTACAACAAATTGTCCAACTATTTAATACCAATGATAGTTGAGTCTCCTTAGAGACTAGTGAAAAACTTCATAGACTCTCTTTCACTCCTCTGCCTCTCTCCCTCCCTTTCTTCCTAAATTTCCTGTGCTGGGAACTGAATTAATCAATGAGATATAATGAAGAGCTATATGGATGGGGCTTGGCCTCCATATAGTTACTGTCTAATGGGACTGATTTACTGAGAAGTATCTAATTCTCTTGTGAGCAAAGGCAGACAATAAAGAAGAGGCATGGAAAGGCTAAGAGAAGGTTCTTCTGACAATCTTTACACTACTCTGGTGGCATAAACACCATAGCACCTAAACAGTCAGAAAATAACTTCACAGATATCATAGACTGCAGAGCTGAGGATCAGAATCGAGCTCTCTCATCCATTAACCCAGGCCAAGTTCATTTTGCTGTTGTCATGTACATCACTATGAGAATAACTGTTTCACTAAGAAGTCAGCATCTGATCAGAAATGAGAAGAAAGGAAAATTAGTCAGGGAAGGTAGTTATATCACTTTTGACTTGGCTGTTCTCTGACCTACAGAATTCCATGGAATTCTATGGTAATAATGCTCTGTAGCTTGCAAAAGGAAGGATTTAAAAGAATCTCTGATCAAGGAACATGAGAAGAAAGTAGGGGATGAATGATTCTGCAAAGACAGCTGGCTGACCATTTGTTACGCCAGCGTCATCCTATTTGCATAGGAAGGTTCTGTCCTACCCAGCATTTGTCATGACCAGGACATAAAACAGCTTTAGAACTTGGTACTGAAGTAACCCCAAATGGTTTCCAAGGATATAACAGTGATTTTAGTAATGAAGTCCCTTTAATCACCACCTCCCACAAAGACATCTGCACAGAACATAGGATTGAGGCCAGTTATACAAATAAAATAGCTGAGGCAATAATGCTAAGGTTTATATTGTTGGTTAACTCAGAAGGAGCCAATTTGCATATAGTAGCTAAGTTTTAATAAAAGAACTCCTGTTTATGAAACATTCAACTGATGACATATTAAGGGTCTAATATTCCTTATCTTGTTAAAGCCCTAAACAGCTCTATACAATAGGTATTTTATTTTTACAGATAGGGAGCCTAGAAGCTCAAATAATTTTGCCTCCAAATAACACAGCTAGCAGGTGACAGACCTTGGATGTAAACTCATGTTGGTTGATTCCAGGATCTGATTTCTTATGACTATACAGAGCTGCCTCCCCGAAGAGAGATTTAAGATATGGCTTTTCCATCAAGGAAGTAATAGTCTTGTTACAGAAATAAGACTCCTAATTGAATGTAAATCAGCACATATTTACTGAATACCTCTGCAGACAAGATACTATGAGGTTTAAAAATGATTATGGGATAGTCACTGCCCTTAAGGAAAGCTTCCTAGAAATAATGAGATCTTAGACAACATTAAAAACCTTCATTTGATTGATAGGGCTCCAATAATCTGAACAAGGAAGTGCTTTGCCCCAAAGCAACTGGCTCCTTATGGCCAAGCAAGTGGGGGTGAGAAGCCCATAGGCTGTGGTGACTGCAGCTGCGCTGGGCACCGTGGGTGTGCCACCAGGGCACAGGGTCCCGGGACTTTCACAAGGGTCCTGCACTTGGGGGTTGATATTCTGAAGCTAGTGTCTTAAAATATTGAACAATTTTGTCTTTGAACCAATGCTTTGTGAGTGAGGCCCTGGGGGACAGCAGAGTATGTGCTGGGGGGGCTTGTGATTCCTTGTCCTGTTGTCCCCGCCTCTCCAGGACCCGTTCTCTGCTGTCTGCTGCCCACTGCATGGGACCCTGAGGACCAGCCAGCCATCCTCTCCTTATTCTGTCCAGCTACTGTGCCTGCCCTTCACCCCTGGAAGGGAGCTAGGTGGGGACACGGGAGGGTCCTGTCAGGGCAAAGTGTACACCCAACGCAGTGTTTCTGGTCAGGGTTGGGGCTGCTTTATCTGCCAGAGGCTGGCAGGGGCATGCTGCATTCAATGCATGACTAATCAGGGACAAACCTCTTACTCACCCTCCACCCCCAATGCATGGCCCAAGGCAGAAACTGCAATCTCTTGAGGTTCACCCATCAGTCATGAATTGGGCAGCAGTCCTGTGGGAAAGGAAGATGAGGCTCCTCAAACTACCTCCCAACCCGTTGGTCTGTCAGCCAGCAGGAGAGGGTGACCCAGCAGGGGGGTGAGCGACACTTTCCTACCAAGTCACTGGGCAGGGCCCTCAGACACCTGCGAGGTTTTCTAATTGCCAAGTGATTATTCCTGAGCCTAAGAGCTTATGGCACTGAATAGCAAATAACAAACAGCCTGGCATGTTGTCAGAGAGATCCCAGAATTTTGAAAATAAAACACAACAAAAGCTTGTATTTTAGTACTTTAGAGAAACTCCATTTTTCTTTGCTTTTTGAACACTGGGCTTGACATTTTCATTTTGTACTTGGCCTGGAAAATTATGTAGCCAGCTCTGGTTATTAGAGATTGAATGCTTAGTATATGCTAAGTACTGTGCTGTGTACTCCACATGTATTGCAGCATTTAACCATTGTAACAATTCTATGACTGAGACACTGTTATTAACCTAATGTTATTAACAAGGAAATGTGCCTAAAATCAAACAGCTAGCGAACAAACCCCCAGCTTTGGTGTATAGCATCCTGTAGTCCATATTTTTAACATCTATGCATTACTGCTTCCATCCTGCCTGGCTTCTGGTGCCCCTCTTTCTCCACCACCATGCTCCTTCCTGTTGTCATGGGCTACAGAACAAAACCAGGCCCTATAGTGGCCAAACACGTCAGGCAGATAAATTGATCTGGCATCTACAGAGAAAAAAAGGCAGGGCTCTTGTCCATAGGAACCCCATGAAGCAAAGACTCTGCGTGTGGATTTTTTCCATGCAAGATTCGCGTTTTTTATGCTTTCAATAAGGCAGAAACCCTGTGTGGGCTGAGACTTGTTTTGTTTTGTTTCTCTTAGAACACAGTAAGCCTAACATGGAGCCTAACCTCCTGAATGCATGGGACATAATTTTGAATTATGACATAAGGAACCATGACAGTAGTTGTGCCTTTTAACCATAATACCTCTAAACTGCAGGTAAATAAACATATAAGCATTCCTTTTTGATTGACGATTGAGTGGGTTTTCCATATCTTTGTCAAGAGTAGCATCATCATATCCTCAGGGCAGGACACATCTGCTAATAGATTCTTCCACCACTACACAGTGGAAGTGAAAGTCAGCTCTGGAAAATCACATGTGTGATTAGACATCCTTTGGTCCTCCGTATATCCTTGTCTCTACTTCTTTAACCAAAAATAAATCCTGGCTTCCTCCACACCATACCATGTCTGTTCCCCAAACATGACCAGGATACATGCAAACATCTGTCTTCTCACCTCGGTTACCAAGATCCATGTGTTTGGAGAAAATGACTGTAACACATGAGCTTTTTTACCCCACCTCTCTCTCCCCCAAAATGCTCATTTATGGAGAAACAGGTTTCAGTCTCTAAATGGTTACTCTATGCCTGGCAGGTGGAGATTGCAGCGCCAGTTACGTTAATGATTTCTGAGGTGACACTGAGGCCCCAGAGGCTGCTTGGCAGAACAGCTAGCAGGAAACTAATGAGTATCCCAGCACGACTCTGGACCATTAAAAGGGGGGTGTTGTAGGGAGAGGGGGAAGAGGAATGAATTAGAGACTTCAGCCTCTGGAAAGAATATCAGTGAGGGCTCTTACTGCAGTCTAGAAAAGAAAATTAATCACCCATAATGATTGGGGTGTGTGCAAATATTTGATTTAATTTTGTTTACAAATATTTTTCTACAGAATGATGCATCGTATCAGAGAGGGTTCAGAAGCATAATCGGAACTTGATTTAATCATGGGATGGGCACCAAGTGGTGGAAGTGACAACAATTACAGGAATATGTACTTGGGGAAGGTGTTCTTTTTCTAATGCATTTATGGTAATCTTGACTAAAATATTATAGAATTCTGCTGTAAAGAATGTACCTTGAAATTTATGATCTTCAATGCTAGAGAGAATCAATTAACAAATTGGAAAATTAATGTATATTTACATAAGCACTAACCTAATATTACATTAGTAAGAAAGAGCAATTGAAACATTTGTAGTCACCGAGCTCAGATATGTAACTGTTAATCATCTAAGTCAAACAATAACAGAACAATACTTTAAATACTGAATAATAAAGCTGTTAAAAAATATTTTCTGAAGAAATCAGATTTTCCTTCCATAAGATTTAACAGGAGAAAGAGATCTTATAAGAAAAAACTTAATTATATGATTTGCAGGAAATATAAAGTCACTCAGATCTAGTGGGAAACAAACGAAACAAAATACAGTACTGTTTATTAGAAGTCACGAGTTAAAGAATTTATTCTTTAGCTAAATATCTTCCTGGCCTTTTATCAACTCAGTTAATTTTCTTTTCCTTCAGTAGCCTCATACTTAATCTGGGTCTCTATTTTCCAATCCCTCAACTGAGTAATTAATGAAAACTAATGCTTAGAATTCTACAAATTTTAATTTGTAAGGGTCTTAATACAGACTGACAGATGGGAAATTGTACAGGGCAGTTACTGCCAGAATAACTTACCAGACAAGGGATCTGGTCCCTGTCCAATTGTCCAGACCATCTCAGGAAAGAGCCAGAAACTGTTTGGGGAGAGGGATAAATGCTAAACCTCCTCTCTAGTGACACTTCGTAAGCAGGTGGTCTTGGGAAGCCAATTAACTTTTTTATGTTTTACTTTTATTATCTGTTTCAAAAAGGGGGGGTAATGGGTTGTCTTGGAATGAAATATTATAAAATATAGGAGAATTTGTAAACTAAAAAGTACTTTGCAATGGAATGTCTTTACCAAGAAAAGGCACCAGAATAAGGTGCATGAAGTCAAGGAAACTTAGTAGTTTGACAATAAAAAATGAGATATACAGGATTGGAACTTATTCTTTCAATGAACAGAGTGGGAATGTTCACTCTTTGGAGGCACTTAAATCATCAGATGCAGACTCACTAGCCCTCACATATGGTACCTTTTGTACTATTGGCTGCTGAACGGCACAAATACATCAGAGTGCAGCATTGCTCCCATCCCATATATGACTTCAGAAGCTGGGAGACAGAGGGATGGTGTCAACCTCTGGATTCACTCCATTTGGCAAAAACTGGTGAACGGTGAAGGACTATAATGCAGAGACACCTGCCCACCAAGTGCTGGTCAAGCATCAAGCATATCATCACTCTGTTTCCCGACGGAATAAAAGTGTAACACTACCTCAGGAGCATAGAATGTCAGAGTCGCCCTCTGCCGCCATAATGACTTCTCCTAAAGGCAGGTAGATATAATGCAGATTCCCTTGACTAGACAAGTTGGGATACATTTCTGTTCTGCTACATTTTAGAAAACAGAGACCAGTAAGATTTGATCCAATCCCTGAAAGACTCAAATAGAGAACTAGATATAGAACTATATGTTTAATAAATAATTTCTGGAGCTACAATAGAAGCTCAAGGTACAGAGAGAGCAACAAAGGAGGTACTAGCCAATTTTATCAGAGAGGAGGGGCAGAAGGCAGAACTGACACAGAGGAAATAGTTATTTCATTTGAGATAATCATTTTTAACATTCTCTTGGATTGAGTTTAACTTCTCTTTCTGATTCTTAGTTTGATTCCTCCTACTTCTGAACACTCAAGAATACTTTTGCTGTATTTTATGTCATGTCTATAATTAGCTGTATCTCTCAAGAAATCATCAAGTGTGTATCTTTTGTATAGTTTTTGTTGTGAATAAGCTTTTTATATTATATGTGTTTGTGATTTTATAGACTTATTTAAGGAAAGCAGCATGTACCAAATCCATTATTGTTTAGCGGGATAATGCTTTGATGGTAAGAGAGAAGTGATGTGCCCATTTTGCTAAATCTTCCACACTACATATTCTAATGCCTTATTTTTTTTAACAAAATCTGAAAATGATATTTTTATTTTAGTTTAATTTGCAGGTTTTTAAGCACTAGTGGGTGTAAATTTCATATATTTATTTAGTCATCTGTATTCTTTATGATATATATTTTATATTTATGACTGATAGAACTTTTAAAATAGGGAAAATAGCTAGAAGATTGTATCATTTTATTTGGTGGAAACTTAGGCTGGGAAACATGATCTTGTGCCTTCAAATGCACGCTGTTTACATGTGCAGAAGTAGATATTACAATCCACTTATAGTTTAAGAGAATATTACAACAACTTAATAAAATGCAAACAATTCTACCCATTGTTCCTTCGGTATGTCCTTGTGTTGGAAGATTGTGTGATGTCCACAGTAATAGTACAATTAACTATACATTGGTCTGTGAACCCACTCTCTGATTTTTCAATCTGTCAGCTTATACTTTGACCGCTGATAACATGACCTTGCAATCCTTATGCAGTCCTGTCACAGTTGAATGCAGACATCTATAAGATTAGGTTCAGGAAATGGAGTGTTAGATGAGTAAAAGAGAGAAGGAGCTCAAAGTCTGAGAGGAGATGAAAAAAGCAAATGCTGCTAATGTTTGGAATGCAAAAAGGGAGCTTACTTCCCATTCTTATGAGTTTGACACCTCCTTTTACAATAACAAATTATGTGTCTGGTCAACTGCAGTGGTTGTGGTCCATCTAAGATAAGACAAACATTCATCTCTTTAACCAAAATAGTTTTGTGTCTAACTGGCCTGTGGTTTTTAATATAAAGAGTGCATGTAAAGAATCCTGAAACAAGGAACAGATTATAAAGCAATGACGCTCAGTATTTATAAATTACCATTTTATTCTTTAAAAACACTTTTAGCATATTGAAACTTCTGACCTAAAAAGTTGCTATTAGTTAATGCCATAGAAAAATCATGAAATTCTTGATAAAGAAGGAATGTGACAGTTTGTCTAGTTTTCTCATTTTAAAATATGAGAGAAATATTCTGAAAGATGGGATGCTTTGCTCAAGGTGACACAGAAAGTTTGATGCAAACCCAATATTGACACAAATATTTCTTATTCCTAACACATTATCATTTCTATCCCACCACATTTACAGTTTCTAGCATCCACATATTAAATGATCAGATAAGCAAGTATTATATAGTTACAAAAAATTGAAAAAAGGCACTATCTTATTTTAAGTATTTGGGCTCTTCAAAAATGTGAAACCTTGACAATGGAGCATTGTCAGATAGTGAAAAATATCATGTTTATCTGATAGCTAGATAACTATCCACATTTGCTAAATAATCATTGAGTGGAACAAGTTGCACTTTTTATTACATTGCTTTGGTTGTCCATAATGTAAGTCCAAGCAACGTGCTGTATATTACTTTTGCTCAGAATACTAATATAAACACATATTGGAAGTCATTAGTGTCCTGAAGTGTCAATCCCTTCTCCCTGTCGCAGAAACTATAAGCCATCTTCTGTAATCCAGGCACTCCATAAGTAAGCAACTGATTTGCCTAACAGGGAGTTAGTCACCTTTCTGTTTTTGTTATCTTGATGGAACCCCAGTTAATAGTGCCTACCTAGAAGGAACATTTTGCACTTCTATTTCCAGGTCTGTGTGTGGAAAGGCCATTATATATTTCCCTTTAAAGAAAATGACCAAATTGAGTACAGAGAACTCCCCAGGCTCCAGGAGACTTTACGGTAAAGAAATGCCCACTCATAACTCAGGATAGTTGAGGAAACTGACCTCACCTTCCATCACCACAAGCTTCCAGTCATCTATGCAATGAAGTGTGACAACAGCTTTAATAGCATGTGAAAACGTATTTTATTATGGGGCTATTAATTTGTCTTGCAGGCTATATGATGTTCTCCATATGCTACATGAGAAAGTGCCCTTCTGCTCTGAGATCTTTCCTGATGAGCACTTTGTTCTTACAGTGTGATGCTCTAATGGGTACCCTTTTCCCCGCTTTGACCTTGGCAAAGAACAGCTTCATTCCATCATTTCATTTGTGCGTGGAAGAGTAGAATGTCATGGAATTACATTCTGCAGTTGTGCATTTTCTTTTATTACCCAAAGATATCTGCCAAGCTTTGGATTTTGAGGACCTACTCAGTGAATTTAAAAGCATTATTATCAAGAGAATCATTTTTAGACTATAGAACTAAAAAATAAAAGGCTCCATTAATTTTACAAAGGAGTCTGTGAGAATATCAATGGGATAAAAGGCATATGACTATATAGATCGATATTTATTATCCAAATCAGATGAATAAAATTAGCACACTGTTATAGTAACCTGAAGAAAAAAAAATAACCACCAAACTTGTTTTTAAATATATATACTGTATATTTGTTAAAAGAAAATCTTTTATCATAAATTCTTTGCCTAGACAAATATCTAGAAAGAGTTTTTCTAACATTTTTTCTAGAATTATTATGGTTTCATGCCTTATATTCAAGTCCTTTACCCATCTTGAATTAATCTTTGTAAGTGATGAGAGAGATGGATCTTGTTTCATTCTTCTGCATGCAGCTATCCAATTTTCACAGCACCATTTATTGAATGGGGATTCTTTTCCCCAGTGTATATTGTTGTCTGCTTTGTCAAAAATCAGTTCACTTATGTGGATGGTTTTATATCTGGATTTTCTGCTCTGTTCCATTGGTCTATGTCTCTGTTTTTGTGCCAATCCCATACTGTTTTGGTCACTATAACCTAGCAGTATAGTTTGAAGTATGGTAATGTGATGCCTGCTGATTTGTTTCTTTTGCTTAAATTTTTTTTGGCTATCGGGGATCTTTTCTGATTCAAAATGAAGCATAGAGTTATTTTTTCTAGATCTGTGAAATATGATGTTGGTATTTTGATGGGGATTGCATTGAATCCATAAATCACTTTGGGTAGTATGGACATTTTAGCAATGTTGATCCATGAGCATGGTATGTTTTTCCACTTATTTGTATCATCTCCAATTTCTTTCCTCAGTGTTTCCTAGTTCCCTTTGTAGAGATCTTTCATCTCCTTGATTAAGTATATTCCTAGGTATTTTATTTTCTTTGTAGCATTTGTGAATGGTATTGAGTCTGATTTGACTCTCAGCTTGACTGTCATTGATGTATAGAAATACTACTTACTACTGATTTGTGTACATTGATTTTGTAACCTGTGAATGTGCTGAATTTATTTATCAATTCCAGGAGTCTCTTGGTGGAATATTTGGGGTTTTCTAGATATAAGATCACATCATCTGCAAAAAGTGATGGTTTGATTTCCTCTTTCCTTATTTGGATCCTCTTAATTTCTTTCTTGTGCCTGATTATTCTGGCTAGGACCTCCAGCACTATATTGACTACAAGTGGTGGCAGTGGGAAGAAGACACCACTGGCAATCATAGCAACAACAAAAATTAATAAATGGGACTTGATTAAATTGAAAAGCTTCTGCACAACCAAGGCGATAATCAACAGGAAGAATAGACAACCTACAGAATGGGAAAAAATATTCACCAGCTATATAACTGATAAAGGATTAATAACCAGAATCTATAAAGAACTCAGGCAAAGCAGCAAGAAAAAAATCAAACAACCTTGCTAAAAAGTGGGCAAAAGACATAAACAGAAGCTTCTCAAAACCAGATAGACAAATGGCCAATAAACATAAAAAATGCTCAATGTTTCCAATCATCAGGGAAATGCAAATTAAGACCATAATGAGATATCACCTTACCATAGTCACAATGGCTTTCATTAAAAAGTCTAAAAACAAAAGATGCTGGCATGGATACAGAGATAAAGGAACACTAATATACTGTTGGTGGGACTGCAAATTAGTACAACCTCTATGGAAAACAGTATGGAGAGTCCTCAAAGAACTAAAAGTCAACCTACCTTTTGATCCAGCAATCCCACAACTGGGTATTTACCCAAAGGAAAAGAAGTCATTTTACCAAAAAACACCTGCACTCAAATGTTTATTGCAACACAAGTCACAATTGCAAAGATGTGGAATCAACCTAAATGTCCATCAATTCATAAGCGGTTTAACAAAATGTGGTATATGTATACCATGGAATACTACTCAGCCATGAAGAAAGATGACTTAATGCCTTTTGCAACAATTTGGATGGAACCAGAGACCGTTCTCCTAACTGAAGTATCTAAAGAATGGAAAACCAAACACCATATGTACTCACTATTAAATTGGAACTAACTCTGATGAGTATAGATGTGCATAGAGGAAAGTAAAATTCAGCAGAAATCAAACAGGGGGCAGGCAGGAGGAGGCAATGGGTGAAAATCAATGTACAGAAATCAGTAGCATTCCTATATGCCAACAATAGTCAAACTGAGAACCAGATCAAAGACTCAATACCCTTCAAAATAGCAACAAAGAAAATAAAGTACCTAGGAATATATTTAACTAAGGAGGTAAAATACCTCTACAGGGAGAACTATGAAACACTGAGGAAGGAAAAAGAAGAGGATGTAAACAGGTGGAAAACCATACCATGCTCATGGGTCGGCAGAATCAACATTGGCTAAAATGTCTATACTACCCAAAGTGATCTACAGATTCAATGCAATTCCTATTAAAATACCAACATCATTTTTCACATATCTAGAAAAAATAATTCTATACTTTGTATGGAACCAGAGAAGACCCCATATAGCAAAAACAATATTCAGCAAAAAGAACACATTGGGAGTCATCAATTTACCAGACTTCAAGCTATACTACAAGGCTATAGTAACTAAAACAGCATAGTACTGGCACAAAAACAGAGACATAGACCAATGAAACAGAACTGAGAACCCAGATATAAAACCATCCCCATATAGCCATCTAATCTTTGACCAAGCAGACAACAACATACCCTGAGGAAAAGAATCCTTATTCAGTAAATTGTGCTGGGAAAATTGGATAGCCACATGTAGAAGACTGAAACAGAATCCACACCTCTCACTGCTCACAAAAATCAACTCACAGTGGATAACAGATTTAAACCTAAGGCATGAAACTATAAGAATTCTAGAAGAAAATGTTGGAAAACCTCTTATACACATTGGCCTAGGCAAAGAATTTATGAAGAAGACCCCAACAGCAATCACAACAATAACAAAAATAAATAAATAGGACATGATCAAATAAAAAAGCTTCTGCACAGCCAAGGAAACTATCACGAGAGCAAACAGACAATCTACACAATGGGAGAAAATATTTACATGTTACACATCCAGTAAAGGGCTGATAACCAGAACCTATATAGAACTGAGGAAAATCAGCAAGAAAAAATCAAACAACCCTATCAAAAAGTGGGCAAAGGACATGAACAGAAACTTTTCAGAAGAAGATAGACTAATGGCTAACAAACATGAAAAAATGCTCAACATCTCTAATCATCAGGGAAATGCAAATAAAAACTTCAATGAAATATCACTTATCTTCAGTGAGAATGACCTTTATCAAAAAGTCCCAGAACAATAAATGTTGCTGTGGTTGCAGAGAGATAGGAACACTCATACACTGCTGGTGGGACTGCAAACTAGTACAACCTCTGTGGAAAGCAATATGGAGATAACTCAAAGATACAAGTAGAACTACCATTTGATCCAGCAATCCCATTACTGGGCATCTACCCAAAAGAACAAAAGACATTCTGTAAAAAAGATATCTGCACTAGAATGTTTATAGCAGCACAATTCACAATTGCAAAGATGTGGAAACAACTCAAGTTCCCGTCAATACATTAGTGGATTAATAAAATGCAGTATGTGTATATCATGGAGTTCTACTCAGCCACAAAACACAATGGTGATCTAGCACCTCTTGTATTATCCTGGATAGAGCTGGAACCCATTCTACTAAGTGAAGTATTCCAAGAATGGAAAAACAAGCATCGCATGTACTCACCATGAAATTGGTTTTAACTGATCAACACTTAAATGCACATATAGTAATAAAATTCATCAGGTGTCGGGAAGATGGGAGGTGGGAGGAGGGGATGAGTATAAACACAACTAATGGGTGCAGTGTGCACAGTCTGGGAGATGGACACGTTTGACTCAGTTGGGGCAAGGGAAACATATGTAACCTAAGCATTTGTACCCCCATAATATGCTCAAATAAAAAATAAATAAATTAAAAAAAAACCACACACACATTAGCCTAAACCTAATTCAGGGTCATGGTTAAGACAATTAGACTTTTTTGTCACTGTCCCCCACCCTATGTAGTTGAGCAATTAACCTCCCTACCCAAGATACATTCACTAGAGAAACTAATACAGATGATCTGAACTCTGGACCACCTGACATGAAGAAGTTAAGCTCCCTGAATGAAAATAGACAGATTAAAGTAGCGATCTGACCCAGAGGGAAGGCAGTGAAGTTCCAGGACAAGACAGCACCTTAGAGAGGAACCAATCCTGACTGTGGCATAGGTGTGGAGGGCTCCAGCATGATGTCCCCAGCAAAAAGTGGGAGAGTCAGCACCTGACTAACTTTCATACAGCTAAAGAAAAAAAATGCAACAGCTAAAATGAAGCAAAGCAAAACAAAACAAGAACTGTATAAGAAAGATAATGTAATAATTGTATAATGCCTGGCTCAGGAGTGAAAAAAAGTTTATAGTTATCTTATAGAATAGAGATTTGTTAATTACATTTAAAGGATGTGAGTGTGAAGAGAGATTTTAAAAAGCTAAAATCCTTATATGCTGTAATACGGAGTTGATAGATAATTAAATAAAAAGATAGTAGCATAAACTCAGAATTCAGGAATTTGTTAAATACTAGAAGAAAAAAAGTGACGAGAATTATTGCCTCTAGGGAGTGGGACTAGGATTGCCAAGAAGTAAAGCAGATAATTGCTATTTGTGTGTGTGTGTGTATTGTGAGGATTTTAGATCTGTTTTGATTTTTAAAACCAAGACCATAATAAAATGTTAAAGATAGTTAAACAATTACAGACCATATATGTCAATGATTATTGTGAAAACCAGAACAAAACAATGGGCATTAAGCATAGAATCCTGAGTTCTTTGAAAATTGCTTCCTGGGGCTCTTTTATCTCTGAGCCATCATGGCTTTTCTTCCTCTCTGTAGAACACACACTGTAGCAGATGCAGTTGCTGCTAATGCTTGCCTGTCCCAAGCACAATGCATGTTGAAGTAGAAAGAGAAAGTCCTGGGATCCAGCTGAGAAGTGACTGGTCTGTGGCTGCTGTTGGAGAGCAAAAGTCTTTTTGCTAGTTTCCTCATCTATAAAGTAGAGCCAATGATGCCTCCTTCTTAATGTTGTAGCGAAAACCAAAAGCAATTCATGTGTCAAGTGCCTAGAGGGTGGCTGGTTCTTTCTTTACAGCATTCTACTACCAAATGCAATTCACCAAGCAGTCTCTTCCAGCTCCAATCGTTGGCATTTCTATCAACAACTTGAACTGAAAGCTTTACCTTTTTAGTGCCAGAAATTACAAAGTGATGGATGCAATCACTTGTCAACTCAATGAGCTGTCAGATTAATGAATAGGTTTTTTGCTTATTTATTTTATTTTCTTTTAAAGGTCAAGTTTCTGGTTTGGTTGATTTTTGTTTTTCACTGCATTCATTTACAAGTTCAGCAGAATCACATGGTAAAGTTAATATATACAGGTGTGTTCTAAAAGTCATCATGCAGTCGTTTTGTCTCGGTATCCATAGCTGACTCCATAAGCTTTATTCCATAGATCATGTGATAAACACACTTTCTAATTTATCTTGTGAAATAAACACTTTTCCTATAAAATGCCTTTTAAGATGACAGAATTATTTTCACTAAATATTATCCTGATAATGCCTGTTTTTATATTCAGCACTTACTTAGGAAGAGCTGCCTTTGAGTATATTCCTCTTCAAGAATTGCATTTCATTGAATGAACAGATCCTTTTAGAAAGTATCTCAAGATTCATTATTCCACTATGTATTTCCTTGAATCATATCTTCCCCAATTCATATGTTGAAATGTGTCTATATTTGAAGAGAAGGCCTTCAGGGAGGTAATTAAGGTTTAATGAAGTCATGAGAGTGGGGCCTTAATTCCTAATATAATAGAACTAGTGCCCTTGTAAGAAGAGAAAAGAGACACCAGAGATCTCTCTATCCATGAGTGCACAGAGAAGAGGCCATATGAGGACACAGTGAGAAGGTGGCTCTCTGCAAATCAGGAAAACCAAAAACAAGAGCTCTGATCAAATGGACACCATGCTGGCACCTTGATCTTCAACTTCAGAATACAGTCTCTGGAAAAAATAAATTTCTGACCCAACTTCAGAATACAGTCTCTGGAAAAAATAAATTTCTGTTGTTTAAGTGACCCAGTCTGTGGTATTAATGTTATGGCAGCCTGAACTGACTAATATACTTACCTACCGATTAGATAGTAACTCTTTCTAGTTGGGGAATGACTCTTTCTCTAGTATCTCAAATGACTAGCTTGTACCTGACACATAGTAGACACACAATAAATACTATCAGCCCTGCCCTCTATATCCTCAGGTTCCTCATCGACGGATTCAACCAACTACAGATCAAAAATATTTGGAAAAAATAACATGAATAACAAAATAAAATATAACAACTATTTACATAGCATTTACATTGTATGAGGTATTATTAATATAAATAATCTGGAGATGATTTAAGACCAAGGTCCCCAATCCCTGGGTCGCAGACCTGTGCCAGTCTGTGGCCTGTTGTGGGGGCAGGCTGGGCCCTGCAGTGGGAGGTGCAGGGTGGGCAAGTTTCATCTGTGTTTGTGGCCAGTCCCCATAGCTCCCACCACCACATGGCCTCCACCTACTGTCCGATCAGCGGTGGCATTGGATTCTCACAGGAGCGCATGCAAGGGATCTAGGTGGCGTGGTTCTTGTGGTGCCTGATGATCTGGGGTGGAGCTGGGGCGGTGGTGCTGGTGCTGGGAAGCAGCTGCAAGTGCAGATTGTCATTAGCAGAGAGGTTTGACTGCACAATGAATGTGGTGTGCTTGGGTCATCCCAGGACCACACACACACTCCCCTTACTCCATTCCCACATGGTCCATGGAAGGATTGTCTTTCATTAAGCCGATCCCTGGTGCCAAAAAGGTTGAGGGTCACTGATTTAAAGCATATAGGAGGATGTAGGTAGGTTATATGTAAATACTATGCCATTGTATACACTCAGACATCCATGGATTTTGATAGCCACTGAGGGTCCTGGAACCAATTCTCTGTGGATTCCAAGGGACAGCTATAGTTTTTGAATGCATGGACTAAGTCTGGTATCCAGCTCTTCTTTAGAGAATTTTATTTTGCTGATTACGGGAAGGCTGGTCTGGAGGCAATTCATCTTCTTTTTCTGTGTTCCTATGGCTATTTCACTTATAAGGGGACATTGATTTAGGTAAAAGAGACGTTGTAAACTTTGCTAATCAAGATGGATTTGGATTCAGATCACTGAGTGACATTGACTGGGCCTGTCTCTCTCCATCTCTTAATTATACTACTCTTTTTTGTTGGATTTGTTCTCTGATGGATGTTCATGGCAATTCGACTATTAGCAGCTCCACATTTATGTCCTTCCAGCTTAGGAAAACATCAGCAGGAAAATAATATTAAAAACAAACACTTATTCCAAGCAGTTTAGACACACAAATTAATCTAATTGGGGGAATACTTATGAAGTAGGCACTATTACTATCCACATTTTATAGATTAGGAAACTGAGGCACAAACAGATTAAGGAACTTGCCCTCGGTGATGCACATTTTGGAGGTAGTCTGGCTCCAGAGTCTGTGCTCATAATCATTGGTCTATGCTGCTTCTCTCATAGTTATATGGGTCCTTTGCTCATTATTTCCAATGAAAATCTTGACCCTTATTTGCCTTGTGCAATCTGCGTGTATTCTTGAGCCAATCACCCAGATTAGAGTGAACAGCAACAAGCAGAGCTTGCTGATTAGCCAGCACTAAGCTCAATGGCCACCCAAGAGCCAAAGAAAAATCATTGATAATGAAGGAGGGAATTTTCCAAAAGAAAACGGGGGTCCCACTCTTTAAAATAAAATAAAAAAATAATGGATGCTATAGAAAACACTAGCTTTCCACTACATCTTTAATTCTCCTTTGAGATGCAATCAGAAATGAAGAGAGAAGTCATTTGAATTATTTTCTGCCTATGTGCCATCCTTTTAGTACTAGTGTAAAAAGAGCATTCTCATAAAACATCAGCGATTTGCAGATTATATTTGGAACAGAATAGCACCTCACATACCACTGCTTATCATGATCTTGGCAATGTGCAAAATACTTTACTTTTTTTCTTGCTTTATTTGGCTGACTTTCCAGGTTATTCAAAACAACTGAGAAATACAGATTTGCTTAATGCAAATTCACCAGTTAAAAATAATAATAGATGATATCAACTTTTACAAAGAAAATGCACCTTCGTATGTAAATACATATATGTAAGAAATGAATACTATGCTAATAAAGGAGACTACTGGAGGGACGTGACCTTTACTCCTCATCTCATCCTGGAAGGACTAAATCTATACAAGCTTCCACAAGAAGTACTGACCATTTTTGAGATCTGAACTCCATAAAGACATTTGGGTACTAACTTACATTAAAATAAACTCCTAATGATAATAATTCCCTGCATTTCAATAAATATGTTTTTAAATTTTCTAAGTACATTCGTATATTTCTCATAAAATAACTGGTTTAAAGAGGGATTAGCAGAATCTAAGGTTTCCAGACCTGTGATTTAACAAGCAAAACAAAACCACTGCAGTGCTTGGCTGAGGGTGAATAGGAAGGGGGAGAAACTGGTTTGGAAAGAACATAACAAGCACTGAGTGGGACAGATGTCAGTGTTTACTAAAAGCTGAATTAAATAAATGAGTGATCCAATTTAGTGAACAGCAAATCAAAACTCAAAGTCCCAGAAGTCAAGAAAAAAAGGGTAAGTCTCTGAGATAAGGAAGAATAAGACTTAGTTGATTCACAGAATCCTGGGTCAGAGTTTGATCCCCCTGCACAATCCTTTTGTCTTCCCTCCTGTGAAGCATCATCCTCTCAGAAGGCTTGTATCTATGAGTTCCTTAAATTCAGCGGCAGTTGACTGTGGAATGTGTAGTGAACAGAAGCCAAAGGTTGAGGTCCTGTCGTGTGCACCATTAGACTTTGTTTTCTCAGGCAAGATTTGGCTCAGTTAGATACTTTACAAATGTAGGAGTGGAAGGCATAATGTAGCAGAAAAGCAGCAGACAAGTCAACAAACAAACAAAAAGAAAAATAGGAAGCTGGAAATGTCCAGGTTAAATCTTAGTGGTTATGCTGAGCAGAATAACAACAGATTTTAAGTACATTTACAAGATAGAGTTGGGAAAGATGGGAGCGCAATTGAACTGACCTGAAAAATGTAATGTGAAAGCTCAGGTAAGCACGAAGACTTAGTGGACCATGAGGTTGAAAGTGGGAATAATAGAAAGGATACATTTTGTCAGGACTAACAAGAGTTGTTTACATGAGTCACTAGATTGCTTTGTGAAAAGACGGCATAGACATACCATTCCCTATTTTTCCCCCTGATACCACAACTAAAAACCCTGGACATTATATAATAAATAATAAATGAATAAATAAATATAAATAGATGTGGAAAAATACAGAGAGGAAGGCAAACCAGGTAGGAACCTCAAGAGTCAAAGAAGGGTGCAACGGTAAATTTTCTTTTTGCTTCTTATTTCCCAGACTTTGTGTTGAAGAAATCAGCATCCTGGAAATACTGATGAATGCTGACAAAAAAACTAACAAACAAACAAACAAACAAAAAACCCTAACAAAGCTTCTTCTCTCTAGGCAAAGGACCAGGAAAGAGGCAGTCCAGTAAGAGAAAAATTCTTTAGATAATAACCACTCTACTCTAGTCAAACACCACAGAAAAAACTCTGGTCCCACCATTAGTCACACCAGCAAAGACTGACTGTGAAGCCCCGGCTTTCAATGTGCTGCAGTGTGTCAGGAAAGCCTGAGTAGAGGGCCGTGATGTTCATCCCCACCTCGTGGTAATGAGCCTGCTCTCCTCTGCATTGTTAGTGGAGATTACATGAGGAACATGGATTTTCACCCCAACTTGCCAGCACAGAGACTTACCTCACTCTCCTAACAGAGCCTAGGAAAGAGTCAGGATTTTTACCATCGGCCGGTGGTGATGAGCTACCCAGCCACGGTGTCAGCAAAGGTGATATGGTGAGGAGTAATGAGGCACTACTATCCCTTCCAGCAAAGGTGTGATCATCAGAGGCCCAGTGGGAACCAGGACTACCACCTCTACCCACCAGTAATGATGAGAGTGGGAAAACTGGACTTCCATCTGCATCTGGCAGCTTGGAGACAATGCTTCCTTTCCTTGCTAGAGTGCTGTCAGAGAAAGTTTATTAAAACAAAAAGTTTAAGAAAGATTCGGTGTCTCAAAACAATACAGAAATGTCCAGATTTCGGGAGAAAATCACTAGTCATGTGAAGAACCAGGAAGATCTCAAATGGAATGGATTGACAGGCACTTGGGTTGTTTCCACATCCTTGCAATAGTGAATTGTGTTGCCATAAACATTCGGGTGTAGATGTCTTCATTATAGAATGACTTTTGCTCTTTTGGGTAGATGCCTAATAGTGCTATTGCATACAATGGAATATTACTCAATTATAAGAATTGACAGTGATCTAGCACCTCTTATATTTTCCTGGATTGAGCTTGAGCTCATTATCCGTAGTGAGGTATCACAAGATTGGAGGAATAGCCTCCACATGTTCTTGCCGCCAATTTGGCACTAATTGATCAACACTATGGTGTTCACATGGTAGTAATATTCTCCAGGGATTAGGGGGGTGGGGGGAGCAAACTCACAACTAATGGTCACAGTGAGCATTGTAGAGGGGAAGGGCAAGCCTCTAAACCTCACTTGGGTGAGGCAAAGACATAAAATGTAACCAAAACATTTGTATCCTCATAATATCCTGAAATAAAAAAAAAAGTTTTCAAATGGAATGGAAAAATACAATCAAGAAATAACAAAAAGGCAGTGACAGAGATGTTAGCATTATATAAAAATATTTCAAAACAGTCATCATAAAAATGTTTAAATGAACAACTAAAAACATACATGAAACAAAAAATAGAAAGTCTCAGCAAAGAAACAATATATAAAGAAGAACCAATAGAAATTTTAAGACTGAAAAATCCAATGATAATTTTTTTAAATCCTCAATATATGGGTTCAACAGAAGAATGGAGGGGACAGAGGAAAGAATTGGTAAAAAGAAAGAAAGAACTTACACAATCTGAATAATAAAAAGAAAATAGACTGAAAAAAATGAGCAGAATTTCAAGGATCTGTGAAACTAATAAAAGAAGTAACATTTATGTCATCAAAATCTTTGGGAGAGGGTGTAGGAGTGTAAAGAGAAAAAAAAGTACTTAAAAAATGGCTAACACTTCCAAATTTTACATAATCCTACAGATTTAAGAAGCTGAGTGAGCCCAATACAGAATCACCTGAAAGAAATTTATACTTGGATACATCAAACTTTTGAAACTAAAAACAAAAAAATCTTGAGAGTAGCAAGAGAGAAACAACATATTGTCTATAGTGGGAACACATTTATCAAGTGCTGAAAGAAAAGAATGGTCAACCCTACACTCGGAGAAGACATCATTAAGGAAGAACAGAATTAAGTAACACATTCTCAGATGAAGGAAAAAATGACTATAGGGGGGCCGGGCGTGGTGGCTCACGCCTGTAATCCTAGCACTCTGGGAGGCCGAGGTGGGTGGATCGTTTGAGCTCAAGAGTTCAAGACCAGCCTGAGCAAGAGCAAGACCCTGTCTCTACTAAAAATAGAAAGAAATTATCTGGCCAACTAAAAATATATATAGAAAAAATTAGCCAGGCATGGTGGCGCATGCCTGTAGTCCCAGTTACTCGGGAGGCTGAGGCAGAAGGATCGCTTAAGCCCAGGAGTTTGAGGTTGCTGTGAGCTAGGCTGACGCTGCGGCACTCACTCTAGCCCGGGCAACAGAGCGAGACTCTGTCTCAAAAAAAAAAAGAAAAGAATGACTATAGGATGTTTTCTAAACAAAAGGAACATCACAAAAGTAAGACTCTAGAAACAACAGGAAAAGAAATGTGAGGTAAAAATATGGGTGAATAAAATAGTCTTTCCTTTTACTATTGAGTTTTCTAAATTTTGTTTGGTAGTAGAAGGAAAAATTGTAACATTGTCTGAAGTTGTGATAAATGTATGTAGATTAAATATTAAGATTGTATTATAAATGGGGAAGGGTAGAGAAATGTCCAAGGAGATAAGGTTCTATATTTAACTTGAACTAGTAAAATTATAACTCTGATAGACTGTGATAAGTTATATATGCATCATGTAATACTAGGAGCAAACACTAAAAATGATATACAAAGATAGGCGATCAAAAAT
Source organism: Lemur catta (assembly GCF_020740605.2). Classification (NCBI taxonomy): domain Eukaryota; kingdom Metazoa; phylum Chordata; class Mammalia; order Primates; family Lemuridae; genus Lemur; species Lemur catta. The sequence continues at coordinate 15,498,231 of NC_059128.1, forward strand.
GCTATAGATAATTCAAAATCAATTCCTAAAAATGTTCAAGTAATCTACAAATGGACATATAAAAGCAAACAGGGAAATGAAAAGCAGAGGAGATAAACAGAAGCAAAACATAAAATGGAAGATTTAAGCCCTAACATATGAATAATTACATTAATGTAAATTATCTAAATACATCAATGCAAAGACAGATGTGGGCAGAGTAGATTAAAAAGCATGACCTAACTATATGCTGTCTAGAAGAAATTTACTTGAAATATAACAATATAGGTAGGTTGAAAGTAAAAGGATGAAAATACATATATTATGCATTTATTAATCAAAAGAAAGCAAGAGTAGCTATATAAATGTCAGATAAAGTAAACTTCAGAGAAAAGCAAATTACAAGAGGCAAAGAGAGACAGTTTGTAATGGTAAAAGGGTCAATCCACTAAGAATCCAAAGCAATCCTCAGTGTGTATACACCAAAACACAGAGCTGCAAAATATATGTAGCAAAAACGGATAAAACTGAAAGCAGAAATAGACAAATTCCTAATTATGTTTGGACACTTTAACATGCTCTCTAGATAATTGATAGAATAACTAGAGGAAAAAAAATCAGCAAGAGTATAGAACTCAACATAATCTACCAACAGGATCCAATCAACATTTATAGAAAACTCCACCAAAACCAGCAATATACATTTTTCCAAGTTTACATGAGATACATACTAAGGTAGACCATATTGTGATCTATAAAACAAACCCCAAGAAATTTAAATCATACAGCATGTGTTCTGCAACTACAAACAAGCTAGAAATCAATAACAGGAATACAAGAAAATTTCCAAACTCTTGGAAACCAAAAAGCACACTTGTATAATTTATTGCTCTAAGAGGAATTCTCAAGGGATATAAAAAATATATTGAAGTGAATGAAAATATAAAAGCAACTTTACAAAATTTGTGGGCCACAACTAAAGCGGTGCTGGGGGCGGATTGCTATCACTAAATATACACATTAGAAATGAGAGAAAATCTCAAATTGATAATTTAAGTTCCCACATGAAGAACCCAGAAAAACAAGAGAAAAATAAACCAAAAGCAAGCAGAAGAAAGGGATTAATAAAGATAAGAGTATAAATAAATCCTCTTAAAAAGAAAAGAAAATAGAGAAAAATCCATGAAACAAAGAGCTGTTCTTATTTTTTCTTTTTTTTTTTTTGAAAAACAAAAAAATTGGCAAAGGCTGACAAACAAAAGAAATAGAGAAAACACAAATTACCAATATCAGCATGAAACTGGAAATATCTCTACAGATGCAGCAGACATCACATGAAAAATAAGGGAACACTACAAACAAGTTTACATATATAATTTTAAGAAGTTAGATGAAACAGCATAACTCTCATAACACCATGAACAATATAAACTATCATAACTCAGTGAAAATGAAATAAATAATTTTAATACCCCTGTAACTAGTAAGGAGATTGGATTTGCAGTCTAAGAATTCCTCCTACAAAGAAATCTTCAGTTCTAGATGGTTTCAATGGAGATTTCTACCAAATTTTTAAAGAAGAATTAAGACAAATTCCACAAATCTCTTCCAGAAAATACAAGAGGGGCCACCACTTCACTATTTTATAAAGCTAACATTACCTTGATACTTAGAAAACAAAATGAAACAAAAACTACAGAAACTATTCCCATTGAATAGAAAAAAATCTTCAGCAAAATATTAGCAAATAAAATTCAACAATATACAAAAATAATTATATACTATAACTAAGTGGGATTTATTACAAGGATGCCAGGCTGATTCAATATTCAAATACCACTGTGATCTACCATATGAATAGGCTAAAGAAGAAAAATCACTTGATAATATGTTGATACTGAAAAAGCATTTGAAAAAATTGAACACCCATTGATGATATATACTCTAAGAAATACAGGACCAGAGGTCAGTATGGTAGACAGGAAAAAGAAATAAAGACATATATATATATATGCATATATATATATATATATATATATATCAGAAAATAGGAATAAAAGTGTTTCCGAGTATGATTGTCTCTGTAGAAAATCTCAAGGAATTTACAAAGAGACTACCAGAACTAACAAGTGACTTTAATAATATAAGATACAAAATAAACATGCAAAAATCAATTGTATTTTTATATATTAGAGGAAAATTTATGAACACTAAAACTAAAAACCCAATGCCACTTATAATTGCTCAAAAATAAAATATTTAGGTGCAAATCTAGCAAAAGAGATAGCTACAGGATTTATATGATGAAGCTACAATGTTTTCATCAAAGAAGAAATATTAAAGAAATCAAAGATATAAATAAATGGAGAGCTATTATTATGTTCAGGATTTGAAGTTTCAATATAGTAAAGCTATTAATTATTTCTGAGTTGTTATACAGGTTTCCTGTAATTTCTATCAAAACCTGATTAAGATTTTATATGTGTATGTAGATAGATAATCACACACAATGATTTTAGAAAGGCAAAATAGAATAGCTAATACTATTTTTTTAAAAAAATAATAAAATAGAAGGAATCACTCTAGTTGATTTCAAGACTTATTATATAGCTACAGTAATAAAGACTGCGATATTGGTGAAGAAAGAGACACATACATCAAAGGAACAGAATATAGCGCCCTGAAATAGACCCACATAAATATCTCCAACTGATCTTTGGCAAAGATTCAAAAGCAATTCAATGGAGTAAAGACAGCTTTTCAACAAATAATGCTGCAGCAGTTGAATAGTCACAAGCAAATAATAATAACAATAATAATGATAATAATGTTAACCTAAATCTCACCTCTTATACAAAAATTAACTAAACATGGATCATAGATTTTAAAGTACAACATAAAACTATGAATCTTTAGAAAATACATAAGAGTATGTCTTCAGCATTTCAGCCTAAACAAAGAGTTCTTAGATTTAACATCAAAAACACACTTCATAAAGGAAATGACAAATATTGGAATTTACCAAAATTAAAAATTTTCAATCTCCAAAGGTCCATTAAAAGTATAAAAACCCAAACTAGACACTGGGAGAAAACATATGAAAATCACAAATCTAACAAAGAACTAAAATCCAGAATATAATACAAAAAGAATTCTCAGAACTCAATAATTTAAAAAAATCCAATTAGAAAATGAAAAAAATAAAAAAAGAGATTTTATTCAAGAGGATATATAGTGGGAAATAAGCCCATCAAGATATGTTCAGCGTCATTTGCCATTAGTGAAATGCAAATTAAAACCACAATGAGTTGTCACTACATAGCTATCAGATTGTTTTAAAAAATAAAAGACAGTAACAACACCAGATGAAAGTGAATATGCACAGAAACCCATCACTCATGTGTTGCTGGTGGGAATGTAAAATTGTACAAATAGTCTGGAGAACAGTTGAAAAACTGAACATGGAACTACTATACAACCCAGAAATTGAATTCTTGGGTATTTATGAAAAATTATATTTATACAAAAACCCATACACAATTTGTTTATAGCAGCCTTATTCACACTAGCCAAAGCCTGGAACTAACCGGGATGTCCTTCAATGGGGTGAATGGTTAAGCAAACTGTGCAGTACAGTCATACTTTTGAATAGCACTCAACAATAAAAAGGAGTGAACTATTGATACAAATAACAACCTGAATGTATCTCTAGAGAATTATGCTCAGTGAAAAAGGCAGTCCAAATAAGTACATGCTGTATGATTTCGTGTATAATACAACATTCTTGAAATGAAATGATTATTTCAAATGGAGAACAAATTAGTTAAGGGGTGAGAAAGAAAAAGTGATAGGGGAGTAGGTTTGGCCATAAATGGGAAATGAGGGAACCTAGAGATGGAAATATTCTGTGTATTGACTGTATCAATGCCAATAACCTGGATGGGACATTGCACTATAGTTTTGCAACAAGTTATCATTAGGGGGAACTGGGTAAAGTGTACATACACAGGATCTCTATGTGTTATTTCTTACAACTGCATGTGAAACTCCAATTATGTCAAAATGAAAAAGTTTAATTAAAAAAACAAAACAAAAGAAAGAAGGAGAAAACAAGAAGACTTCTTGCTTACTTACTGTTTTACTTGATTTTCATGTGTGTGGATAACATACACAAAAAAATATCATGACAGTTATTTCGATTTTATCATATTTCTTAAGAATTTATGGTATCTGTTAGCCCTCCTTGTTGACTTACAATATGTTTATTACAATGTTAGTTAAATAAGTACAAACGTAAAAGAAGTGTCTAAATGCATTTACTTACAGCTTATACAAAGCTATAAAGTCAAAAGAATTTATAAATTAAATGCTAACAAAAGTAAACAAATAATAAAATCTAAACTAACACCATTAGTTTACTGTGACAAATGATGTTCTTTTGTTGACATTAAATCAGCAATTACAATGTGACGCTGATGGCTAAAATGTAACTTATTTTATTTTATTTTATTTTATTTTAGTGCACTTTTGCTTCTATGCACTGCATGGTAATCCAGTTTTTCTACCATTTGTCTCATTTTGAACTAGCACACAACCTTTGTTCATATAGTGTGCCTTAGTCTTGTTTTGGCTTATTTCCTCTTGAATTCATCATTTATATGTTATGTTTGCCTCTGTTTTTTTTTCCTTAAGCCAGCATGAATATTTGGGAAGTTATTATTTTGTACCAAAACTATCCTAAATACATGTTTTAGATTCTGAAATTATGTAGAGGCTGTGAGACATCTGAGAAGTCGTATTTGGTCTCCTAGATTTCTGGTTCCTCTATTTAAGAAACATTGTTTGTGCTGCAGTGAACTCAAGGGAACTTTGCCAAATGCTTGCAACTTTTAATTAGCTTCAGATTTTTCTGTTCATCTAATCAAAAGATGATAAAATTTTACTGCTAAAGGAAAAAAATTAGGAGAAAAAACATAAAATGTGAGTCAGTAAAACTCACTAAAATACATATATTATCAGCCAAAGTGTGTAATGAATAAAAAACTATAAAAATCTAAGAAATAGAATGAAACATCATTTACTTTGTCTTAAATGCCAGATTTTCTTCCAATATTTATCTGTTTACATCATTGCAGGCTACAAAACTACTGAGAGAATGTGTTTCACAGCCAAGATAAATATCACTCTATGTAATTTAAAAATATATCTTTTTCATGAACCATCTATATCTTGTTGCAGGTAATTCAATAACATACTTTTTTGGGATGTATAAAAAGGTTGTTACCAGTTTCTTCACTATACTGAAAAATTTTCTCTAATGGAAGTTAGGTTACTATATGTTGAGTTAATGGAAATTTCTTATATATTCTAATATCTGGCGGGAATCTTCAGTAAATCTTCCCACGTCTATTTTGTTAAAATAGGTATTACCAGAGACCATTGCATCAAAATGGTAACAGTAGCTGCATTTGAGTTTTGGCCTTTTGTGACTTTTTCCTTCTTTATTATTTTTATTATGATACAGTTTTCTTATAGAAAAAGACACAAATAATGCTCACCTCAAATAAGGAAAAAAAAAACCTTCATTATGAAAAATAAAGACTTCATAATTTGCTCCTTGATATTGAGGAGTGATCTTAAATACATTGCTATGTGTGAATATATTTGCTGTACACTAACATCTATGCCACATAGCATTTTCTTTAGTAGTACAGACATACTTTGTCTATTTTGTTGTATTTTTTCATTTTATTTCTTCTTCTTCTATTCCTTATTTTTCTTTTCCTTTGGTAGTTTGGTATACTTTGTATTTTCGCTTGGGTGAATCTGATAATTTACACAATTTGTGTTTGAAAATTGGTTCCATGGGAATTAATTATTAATCTTGGACACTGCAACAGCAATTTGAATCATTTGAGTTGTAAATTAGTGTATAGATACATTTCACTTCCATTCTAAATATTTAGGACACTAAGAAACACATATATTATGATAAACACAAGAAGATGGATAAGGAAAATAAAACAAAAAATCTTCGAGGCAGGAAGTGGGTAGGCATGCTTATAAATGACACAAAACACAACAAAAAATTGCATTACCCTCCTGAAGAACAAAGTAGAAAGTGGAATAAGGTGAAGTTATAAAGCTGGTAGATGACTCTAGCATACAAAACTTTAAGACTTGGTAAGGAGTTTTATTGTATTCTAAATTATAATGTGAAATTATTAGTTATTGTAAAACAAATTAGCAACATATGGAAGAATTCTTTTCTACAGTGAGAACTAGAAAGCAGTAAGAATTGGCAAAGCCAACTAGAAGGCTGTTGTGGTAATCCAAGTAAGGAATGATGTTGGCTTGAACTAGAGTGGTGGCAGAAGTGAGGGGGAGAAATGGGGAGATTTAAAATGTATTTGGAAATCTACATGAGTGCTCACAGGTTGGATGTGGAAGGTGTAAAACCAAGGATGATGATGATAATGATGGATGATGTGGATGATAGGTAGTACTGACTGTGTATTTTCTCTAAGTAAAGCACTGTGCAAAATACTTTTAATGAGGTTATTAATTTAGGCTTTGCAATAATCTCAACATATAGATATTACTGTCATTATCTCCATTTTACAAATTGCTATGGACTAATTGTGTCTGCTAAAATGTATATGTTGAAACCTTAATTGCTAATGTGATAGTATTAGGAGGCAAGGCCTTTGGAAGGTAAGTAGATCTTAAAGGTAGAGTTATCATGAATGGGACCAATGCTCTTGAAGAAGAGACAAAAGAAAAATGATCTCTCTCTCTCTCTACCCTGAGAGAACACAGCAAAAAGAAGGCCATCTGCAAACCAGGAAGAGATCATGTTGGCATCCTGCTCTTGGACTTCCCAGCCACTAGAATTGTGAGACGTAAAGTTCTGTTGTTTATGTCACTGGTCTATGGTATTTTGTTAAAGCAGCCTGAGCTGACTAAGACACAAGTGATGAAAATGTGACACGCAAAGGTACAGAAAATTGTCCAGGGTCACCTAGAATAACATGGCAAGGCCAAGATTTGAACCATAGAGGCCATGTTCCTGGTCATTGTATTTTACTGATATCTGGGTTTTCTGGCTTGAGCAACTAAGTGGATGGAAAAGTCATTTAGGATGATGGGGAAATAAGGGTTAGAATATAGATGAAGTGCTGAATCAAGAACATGACTTTGGACACAATAAATCCGATGGCTTAACATGCTATAACATGCAGAGGGGAGTTCTAATCTCACAATAAACATATGATCCCAATGTTTCTTTCTCACTTATTTGCTGACCACAAACCATGTGTATACATGATATTTATAGCCATAAGAATGTGTGATAGCACAAAGTAGACATATGACATAGGAATGAGGAAATAACTACAATGAAAACAGAGAACATGTTTATTGAGAGGTAAGTTATAGAAAAAGAACCTTATTGAAAGGCTGAGATAGACCAGCAAGGTAGGTGGAAAATTGAGAAACAGATGGGTCAGAAGGCCAAAAGAAGAGTGTTTTAAGAAATAAAGATTGATTGATTATGTGGCCTGCTGCAAGGAATATGAGGATACAGAAATACAGGAGGAATTTGGCAACATGAAAGAAAAATGGAAGTGAAACCCTGTTGGAATAGGGTTGAAGAGAGAATAGGAGGTGAGCACACAGAGACCTCCATACTCCCTTAAAGTGTAACTCTTTTCATAGTAGCAGAGAAACTGGCTGGTGTGTGGACTGGGGTGGGGGTGTAGAATTAAAACATATATTTTTACTTTGCCTATGGAGACATTAGAACACGTTTGTATATTCACATGATAAAGTAGGAAGGGAATAAGGTGGTGCCAACTGTATCAATTATTATTAATTTGGCCTAAACCTTTTGTCTGGCACTGTGATGGGTGGCTCCAAAATATTTCAGCCCCAGGCCCCACATGGATGCTGTGAGGCAAATATATTATTGTGTTTTACAGAAGGAGGTTAAGTTGGGGTAACTCACAGGCTGATGGTCACCCAGAGTGTTAGGAATGGATATATAACCATGATGTAAATGAACTCAGGACCATTGTCAAGCAATGGCAGACCTGTCTCCACCCCTTCTAGTCTCTTCCTTAGCTTTTTATACCTTAGATGATTTGCAGAGGCTTCACAGAATACTGAATATCTGCTAACCACAAGCCCTTTGCCAAGTCAAAATTCCATTTGCTGCCAAACAAAAAATCTGGCTCAGAGGGAATAAAAATGAACATATATGATAGACCACAGATTTTGAGTGACTGCTTTATAAATGTCCTATGTATGAATAACTATACGTAAAATTCCTGATCAGGCTTCAGTTGCACATGAGAAGTTCTTACTGTCTAGTCTATTGAGTTCTGTTGTGCTGAAGTTCTCCTTTCTGTTTTCTTCGAATTCTCTAAACCCAGAATTTTCAAACAAAGAGCTTCTTCAGCACAAGGTACACCAGAATCACTTCAAGTGCCTGTCTACATACTACCAAAAAGAAGTCTTAAACCATTTCAATTCTTGGCTGTTACCACACACACTGCTATTTTAAAAGGTTATTTCATAGAGCTGGCAAAGAAGGATTGATGATACAAAAAAATACTGCTAATCTCATAATCTTTTCACAAAAAAAGAGCGTTTAAGGAATTCCCATTTTGCTGGCTTTCAAAATTAAAAAGATTATCTTTTTTCATCATCTTATAACTAGGCTGTTCTTAATGTATCACTCTACATAACAAGAAAATTGTACATCTATTATCTAAAAAATAGTAGGATTCATCTAGCTCTGGTTACATTTAATAGGCTGGTTTTACTTTGTGCAACGTATACTTTATGTGGCCCTATAAATAACTGAGGGGGAAGGATGCAAAGGTTTCTTCTCAGTTCCTCTATTACATGAATCAACAGAAATAAGAGTTGTCTTCCAAGAGGAAGGACGTCATTAGATTGCACGTATACAGTTCTGCCTTTGTAGGCAGCTTTTGTGAGGTTCTACTTGAAGAAGTAAGAAATCCAGTAACAAAGGCACCCTTCAGATGATACTGACTGGATAAAAAGTCAAAGGCACCATCTATGTGGAAGAAATGTAAATTTCTCATTGCTAAGATTCAAGCTCAATTTCTATAGACCCAAGCATGGCTGTGAGTCGCTTGTAAAGGAGCTATTGTAGAAGTTCAAACCTTGAAAGCAACTCACTGTGAACCCCAGCTCTCCTCTTTGAGATGGTGGGACTCTCACTTGTGTCAAAATAGAAGCCCCCAAAAGCTCAAATTTCCCCACTGAACAAACAAGAAATTAAACATTTTCATATTCTTCTGGGCTCGAGATCTAACATGTACCTTAATTTTCAGGTTTCTTTTTATTTTAAGGAATGATTTGAATGTGAATTTTCAGGAATGCTATGGAAAAATCAAGGTGGTGGGTTAATATTAACAAAAGGATATGCCTCAACTCTATAGCTGCACCCTATCCTTAATTAGCTTATTCACATTTCTGTTTCATCCAACCAAAATCTGAAGTGGTTTTCTTCCTTTGACAGCCAAACTAAAATAATAAGACCCAGAAGCAGTTGGTTTTATTTATTATATATCTACGTTTGAGTAAAAATTGCATAAAATGAAAAATATACTCTATAGTATATTTATGAAATCTTCTCTACTATAATCTAGACATGTGGAAGAGTAGCTCAAATAACAAATTTCATTCTACAAATATCACTTCTTTGAATAATGTGTCCAGGAGATTATTTTTGTATACATTTAACACTTACTTTCTCTGCACATAATAACCATTCCTCTTACATATTTCCTTTTATTTTCTATATAAAAGTGAGAGTTTTTGCAACTTTATTCTGAAAGTATTGTTAGAGCTGTTGCTAATTAACTTATTTCTTTACCTATTCCCACTAAAATAATTGGTTCGTAGGGATATTAAAAAAATAACAAAATCTTATTGCCAGTGAATATTCAGTACTATAATTCATTTAATTCATTAACTCACATTTAATGGAATCTGTAATGATTTGTTGAGCAGAGAATTGTTGGATTTGGCTTGGAAACAGCAATGACCCTCATTCCTTGCCTTGTCTTATATCTGTTCATGCAAGTTTTATGACAAAGTGGAAGCCTGGTGTATTTAATGTGCTCACAAAGACATATTCTTTGTCCTTTTTTAGGCCTTTTTAAGTTTTAATATTCCCTTTGTGTAGAAATTAAAGCTGGCTGAGATGAAGTAGACACAGAGCTATATCTCCAGAATTTTATATCCTACGTAGAGTTCTAAAGGCACATTTAACAGCTCCCCTAGTTCAAACCTTACCAGGTTTTTAGCTCACAAATGCGTTTCTACTGGCTGCTGGAGAGAGCGGTGTTTGATGGGTTGGTTAACTTTCTTCCCATTTTCATTCCTCATAAGTATGTAAAACCCCAGGGTAAAAAATGCCTAAGACATTTACATGTGCATGATCATGAAATAAAAAGTGATGAAACAGAGAAAAAGATTTTATTTCTTGGAAAAGTAAATGATTCAGTGCTAATACAGTTAGAAATGGTACATAACTTATTACAGATGTTTAAAATGCAAGCAATTCAACCCCTTGGACACCTCCAAAAAAGAAACCACGACAAGAATTTATCAGAAAAAAATGGTCTTTGTACTGTTTGCTTTCTGATAACTGGGACTTACTTTCATTCTAATTATAAAAATGAAATGAAATAAAATATTCTTCAGACACACCCATATGCCCCCCCATACACACAGATCAAAGCACCTACATTCAGATGATAGATATCATTTGAAATGGAATTATTTTAATAAAGCTGACTTGCTCCAAGTCCAGTGCAGGAAAAGTTGTTAAGGACAATGATCTAGGCAGAAAGTAATATACACTTTGGTTTTGAGATGCATTAGTACATTTGCACCACTAGAAAGCTGTGGGTAAATTACCTTCTTACAGGCAATAGGCTTTTCTGCAGAGTGAGGTTTTAGTACTAATACACAGACAAGAACCATCAGCAGCTCCACTCTATATAATATTTACATCAATAATGAAATATTTTTGACAATTCCTTAAATTGTAACTTACGTACATCTCAGGAACAATTTCCCAGGGACATCAGGATACAAATATTGATGCTGCTCTCAGAGGAAATATCTGGCTCGGATTCATCTTGTGAAGCATGACAATCAATACTCATATTCTCCTTCTGAGAATTCATGCTACTTTTCAATGGGCAGTTAACTTTGCAGATCTGATGGTGAGTCTCAAATGAATGTGAGTATAAAAATGACAGGCCTTAATCTGCATCTTTTATGAGAATCTAATATACTAACAGGGCGAGCCTGTGACCTCTGGTGCTCAGCCATGCCAGCCCCATTCATTCTAGGGAGGTTTTGATGTCCACACACAATGTTCAATTTGTCAGTCTGCACTTGGTGAACAGAACCAGGTGCAGATTTGTTACACTTTCCAAGACTGGATGATAGCTATCAATGTCTTGGTTTGAATTTTAGAGACTAAATATTGTTTTGTAGGTATTCTTACAAGCAACTTGTAAAAACCCTGCTGCTAGGGCAGAATCTATTTTCAAGGAGACAGGTGTGAAATGGACCTTTGTTTATTTGCACACCGGAGCTTTTCTGCACATGGCTTCCTTTCTGTTGAGAATGCCTCTCTGACACTCTTCACCTGTCAAATTCCTCCTCAAATTTCAAAACCCAGTGAAAAAGTCACTTCTGAGAACCTTCCCTGACTCTCCCAGGCAGAATCATCATTCTCTATCTTTTATGATTTCTCTTCATTGCACACACTTCTATTTTAGCACTAACCACATTTTATGAAATATAGGAGCAAAAACAAATGCTTTGAAATTGGAGAGAGTTGGAGCTGAATTCCAGCTTACCCATCTACTAGTTGGCTGGCTGGTTTTCTGACCAAGTTAGCTTTTTTGTTTGTTTGTTTAACCTCTCAGCCTTAGTTTCCTCATTTTAAGATAGGGTAAATGAGAGTTATCCATATAACATTATTTTAGTATTGGCAAGTTTTCTATTTTAAATTACTAATTGTATTTTAAATTATTTTAAATTTGGGTCCAACACGTAGGAGGCGTTTAATAATTATTCACTAAAAGAGTGAACGCATCATCCTTTAATCTCTTGCATTCTCCCTCTATGACAAGCATTATTCTAGCTGCTGGAGATATGCAGCAGTGAAACCGGCCAGGGCTCCTGACCTCCTGGTGCTTTCATTCTGTTGAAGAGTAGTAAAAATGATTATTAAACAAATAAATATGCACGATGGGAAATAATGTAGGCTGATACGATAGAAATAACTTTTGGTGCTGGATGTGGAGAACAGTGGAATTCTAAGATAGTAAAGCTGGCTACCTACATTTGATCTGAGCTATAAAGAATTAAAAGGCTATTGGAAAAATAGGGAAAAATAACTTTTTAGGAAGAAGACAGAGCAAGTTTAAAGCCCAGAGTGGGAAGGGTTTTGGGGGTGTTTGACGAATAGACACAAAGCCAGTGAACTGAGGTTTGATGAGCCACTGGGAGGGTGTTTGGAGGTGGAGTGTCCATAGGAGGAGGCAGGGGTCAGGTCGTGGGAGCCTTGCCTAAAGCAGAAGCCACTGAGGAACTGAGCCCAGTCCAGAATCCAAGGGACACGAGAGCTTGTTCTGTTAACTTGTGAAATGTTCCACATATCAGGATTTGGTGTGTGAAATGAAAATTTTACCTTGTAGTTCTAGAAAATATCAATTGTGTTTTAAAGAGGAAGAGGTTGGCAAAGACGGAATCTTACACCTAAATTGCTTTTCCTGTGGAGGTCATTCTCACAGCACCGCCATGGAAGGTGCCAGGGCAGGATTTAAGATTCAGATCTCCACTTAGCCACTTGCACATTGGGTGACCTTGAGTAAATAACTTGACCTCTCCAAATATCAGTTTCTTCATCTGTAAAAGGGAAATAATAATAGGCCTGGTGTCCTATGGGACCCAGGACATCGTTACACGATATAGCATCCACGCACCTTCCTTAGACGATGTCCTGGTAGCCAACCAATCTGGCTTAGCCATAATATTTATTCATAATATATTTATATTATATATTTATAATATTTATTACAGTTGATAAACTTGCTGTAAATGAGAGTGTCATTTGTTTCCTGACTAGAAAGGATAAATCACACTCCAGTTCTTCGCTTAGGCGTCACCTCTGATCCCAGCTGCCTCTTGGGAGATTCCATCACATTCTGTGCACACACTTGTCCAGGTGCATATTATCGCACTGTACTTGCCTATGTGTGAGTGTGTGTTTTCTAGCCGTGGCATAGCAAGATGGTTAACTCCATGTGATCGGGGACCCTCTATTATTTCTTATTTTATTTCCTGTGCCCTAAATAGAACCTGGTTTGCAGCATGCACATAAGTATTATTTGTTAAATTGCTTTCTAAATGTGGAAAAATGATTAAGCTTGCTTATTATCCCCTCACAAAACACAATTAGGATAGAAGTTGGAGGCGATCAAATTTGAGATTAATATGAAGAAATTCATTCTCACCAGCAAAGTTATTCCCAGCTGAAATCAGTGGGTTCCATAGGGAGTGAGTGTTCAGGCTTGCATCAAATGACCACCTGGCAGGGATATTCTAGAGGTGATGTAAGCATCACATAGGTACTTTGAGAGGCTTTCTTATAGGTCCTTCCAGCCTTAGGAGTCTTTTATTCAAATGTTTTCATGGTGGCATATACTAATTAAAGGACGGGATTTAGAATATGGGAATAGCATGACCTGTGGGGATAGCAAATTAATGCCATATTTCATAATCCTCAAAGCAAAATTATTCCTTGTAATTTTCTGACATGTGATATCTTATGGTCTCTTTGACAGCATTTCAGGCCTTATCTTATGCAGTTTCTGATGGTGCCATGCATGCAGTGAGTACCTGGTGAAACTTGTTTAATAAATGAAACCTTTCAATTTGCCTGGTAATAAATGAATCAAAGAAGACTATGGATAACTGCATTTCCATTGACCAGATCAGCAAGAGAAAGCGACAGATGCCTATTGACTGACAGACAGTTACAGAGCCAGTCAATGACAAGCTGATTGAAACATCTGTCTTTATCCTTCCAGCTTCTTGTTTCATAAAATAAATGAAACTACACTTTATTGATGTCATGTTTATATTTGGGGAAGAATGCACACGAACGTTACCTGATGTTGGCTTCTACAAATATTATTAGAAAATAACCAGCTGTGTTTGGACCTGATGAAGCTATTTATTATTTTAGATACTTGGAAGGAAGGAGGGATGCCTGCATGTTTTGTCTGTGTGGTAGGACCTGGCTAAAACATATGATGTGTATATATCAAAATTCAGTAAACGAGGGAAATTCTTTCCAGCTTCAAATGTTGATGAGTCCTTTTGCTTATTTCTAATACTATCCCATTCAGTTCACACAGCCTAAATTATTTCTAAAACATTACCTCAGCAGAGTTTGTTAATGCATTCTTTTATGTCTGCCCACCTTTTAAAAACTCAGTTTATGCTTACTTTCCCTGGTTAACTTCATCTAGCAGATAGGAAAACTTTGTCCTAAAAAGTAGTAAAATGAACCTCGCTGTTTAGGCAATTAACTGATATACATGATATATTTATATAAGGGCCTGTTTAAGACACTCTGCCTAAGGCATTACAGAAATAATTTTCTTATAGTGAAAATGTCTTTCTTTCATTAGCTACCTGGCTAGCACTACGTATTAAAACTTATTTACTGAGGGGCACCTAATTACATTCATTTTATTCTCAGGGTATTTTTACTGCAGCTAATGCATTACATAGGGTCCAGCATACTATGCTTGTCCAGCTTTCTGTCCCTGTTCTTAACTTTTTCTTATCACTTACCATGTTTTATCAGTGAGCAAGTACAAAAATGTGGAATACACATTTAAGGTATTTTCAAGACTTGTCTAATTACATTCTTTCTTCTTATATTGTAATAAATAAATAATTTATTTTGCTGCAAACGCTCGCTTTAATTAGGCATTCAGTAGAACATTTTAGTAAAACCTAGATACAATAACTGTAACGAAAAACTGGAGAGAAAATGGTAGGAAATAATTTTTCTCCTGTACTTATTTGCATTACATATTTAATAGGTGTTCTTTAATATCCAAAACAACTCTAGGAAGAAGACATCGTATGTAATTTTATACATTAAGAAGAAAACTACAGAAGTGAAATAACTTGCCCAATGTCATGCTTCCTGCAAGTTTCAGAGGTGCGGTTTTCCTCTAGTGTGGTGTGCCTTAAGATGTGTGCCCTGTGTGTTTGTTTATACCGCCAAAATGGATTAACCCATTTGAAACTGAGGCAATTCAAGTTAAATGTAATCTGGAGAAATTACCTCTACTGTCATGAATAGCAAGAAGGAAAGGCATTTAGAGATCTTTATGGAAAAAATGAGATGCAAACTGCTGCTTATGAAAGAGGCCTTTAAAAATCAATTAAAATGAGAACTAATGCAATTAATTCCTCTTAGGACTGAAAAATAAGTCCTGAAGTTTGAAAGAAATAGATTCAGCTAAAATTACTGGAAAATAGTTATTGATTCCTATTATCATTATTTATATTAATTGCTGGGATGAATAGAGGTAAGCCATTGATGACTATTACCATGAAAGCAGAGATTTGAATATGCCACAAGAGTTCTCAGCTCCCATTTGAGAGGATATTTTAGTATCTCTGCCTTTTGAAATATCAGAAAGTAAATCTTGACTATTTTTGTTCATTTATAAGCTGTAGTGTATGTTTCGAGAATGTTAAAGGTTGATAGAAATGATTTCAATGGAAAATACAGTTCATGAAGAAGCTTATTCAGAAGGTGATACTGAGTTCTTAGCCCTTTATAGTGCATAAGCAGACACTTCAAAGGCTCTGAGATAAATCTCTGCATGTGGCACAGGGTGGAACTCTTATAACTAGCCCAAACTATAGACTCATTAGGTGTGATCAAGTGATACCCATGTCTTGTAATTAAGAAACATCATTTCCCAAAATCCTTTCCCCAAAATGTACTTTGTAACTGTGCCTAAAATATCTCCATCATCACAGCATGACTTTATGTTTAGCGTCACCCTCTTCACTGGAGTCTTCTTTTTAAATGTTGATATTCCAACAACGGAGATTATATCTTAAATAACTTCTCTTCTTGCAAGAGTCTCCTGCCCAATGTAGGAAGAAAATAAGGTATTTTGTAACGAGGGACAGAAGACACCAAGAGCAAACTTTTCGTACTTTACCACTGTCTAGAACAAGTCTTTAATTTAGCTGGAATTCACAGCTATGGGTTCAGCTTTATGACTTATTCAATATCTTGAAATATAAATTCACAAGGAAGGACTTATCACAGGCCGAGAATCCTTAATTCAAAGTATCATTTAGAAATGTTAATTTTTGTCAATCAATACTAAATCATCTTGTTGGTTTCTCCTTAGTGGAATCCTGCTTCTCAGTGGATGCCACTTTTGTTTTATTTTTCACCATCAGTGTCACCTATATCCCTTTTTTTCTTGGTTATATTTAGCAAATTTTCATTGATCATCTACTATAAACCAGGCTATCTCTAGATACTGGGATTACAAACATAGATCTGTTATTTCTTCTACTTTGAAGGAGTTCAATTTTCTAAGAGGAGGGCAAATGACAGATTCAAAATCTCACTGAATTCCTAAATGATCATACTTTAACAGTAAGAAGCACTTTATATATGTGTATGTGAGATATATATGCATATATATGTACATATATATCTCATTTTGGAAGATATAGAACGGAGAGGAGGGACTTAGGCTAAAATTTTACTGTGTAACTAGAAAATTCTGTTTTTTTAACTCTTTTAAAATAGTTCTTGTCTCCTTAGAAGATGATCCAAACAATAGACACCTTCATTCTGGGAAAACTACCAAAAGAAATCTTACGTGAGTAGAAAAAAGGTATTCACCATTATGGCCCTGAAGGACCTAAGGCATCATTTACCTAAATGCAGCGATCTTAGGTTTACTAACGAATTGCTCTGCTTGGTAAATGAAATTAGATGTATCTTCCAATGGAAAATAAGTGTAATTTATTTATGCCTCTTTGGGAAGAAATCGTAATTTTCTGTTGCTGAATTTAGAACACTTTTCTTATCTTTATAAATTTTGGATTTTTCTTGTAGAGTTTTATATAGCTGCCTTTAAGAAGATGTTTTTAAATGAGAAGCTGAGCTGCACGGAGGTTAGGAAGGTAATGAAGTCCTGTTTTTTATTTCAACCATGAAGAGACTATGAAAAGGAACAAGACTGGGTGAATACTGAAGTTGTGATGTGCTGTATTCTTTAGGCCAGAGGGGAATATCCCAACACTATGAGCGGGAGTTGGATTTCTCCTGAAGGAAATAGCATCTCCCACCATCAGTAAACCTGGGAAGAGTTCAAACATGGGACAAGAAATCAGGAAATGAAAATTGGGAAGTAAATTCTTAAACTGCAATGGGGAACAGACTCTTGCTATCATGCCTGCCTCAGGTCCAGTAAACACAGGTGTTCACATGATGGTGATTCCTAGCTTGTGGTAAAACAAGATTCAGAATTTCAGTAATCAGAATAACTAATTTTTAGGCCATGTGAAGAAATTACTGACTTGTGCTTGGCAAATGACATGGACATGCCATCATCTGAACAATCCCAAAGATTAAGAGTCTCATTGATTGCAATGATAATAGCCACATCAATATTTTATTGCCTTCATGAATACAGAGTGATAGTTTTGATTTATATAAAATGACTTCGTTTCTGGAGATCTCGTCTCCATACCGTGTTGGTGTTACCAATGCACACTTCCGCCACAAAATAAAGAGACCCAGAGATTTTTTTCACCCCATAATTTGCCACTAGGGGGCAGCAGGGGCTTATTTAATCTGAAGTAAAACCAAAGTATTTACTAAGGTACTAACTTTCATACTAGGAGTAACATAGAAGGGGGTACAGTAATTCTCACTTTTTCCCAACTTGTCTTTTAGAAGACTATAAGTGATCAAAATAGAACTTATAAAAAAGATACAATGAGACTTGAAGAAACTTTGATTTTAACAAAGAAGAAAACAGTGACAGGTTATAACTGTGTTTAGTCCCATATTTTCAGGCATCCCTAAGTGTACCAAAGAAGCTGAATTTCAATGGTTTTGTCTTGTCCTGGGTTATAAGATCAGCCACTGCTCTTGTATTCAATGTTTCTATACAAACTGTGTTCTGTGCCATTTTCATACTTTCTCCAAATGCCTAAGTGTCAGTTAAGAGAATTATTTGATCTCAAAGTCTTAAATCCCAAATCTATGCAGAAAAAAAATTTTAAAAAAAGAAGACACACACTTTAGCAGTACTTTCATGTCTTGTAGAACACCAAATCCTGTTATTTCTCTTCCTAAATGATTCCAAAATTCCATCTCCCCTCCCAGTGCTACAGGCTAAATTTAAGTCGGTCATCTCTTCCCCATATTAGTGCTAAAACCTCCTAATTTATCATCCTGACTCTGGGGGATTTTTCATCTGACTCAAGCTTTCCCTGCACCTATAGTTACTGTTAATGCAATCTGCTGCTAGCTCTGTCTATACTCCCTTAGCCTCATTCACTGGTCCTTCCTCCTCTTCCTGACCTCAAAAATCTCTCAGTCTTCCATCTTAGTCTTATCTATTTATACTCCTTCCCTAAGTGATATCCAATGTTTTAAAGACCAGATAAATGCTTTGGACTCTCTTCAGTCCCTGAGTTGTAATATCTAACTGCATAGTATTCACATTCATTTGAATGTTGAATAAGCATCTCAAACCTAACAAATCCAAAATAGATCTCTTGATTTCTCAAGCTGCCACCAACGAGCTCCTCCAGCCTTCTCCATATCTATAAATGGCATCATCCTGACTCTGTTACTCATGCTAAAATCATGCCTCTCTATGTCTGACAATACATATCATATTCATTGCCAAGTCTGGTCTGTTTTGTCTCCAAAATATTTCCACGAATCTGTCTACTTCTTAACCCTCTGTCACCACCACAATAAGTTCTCATGTTCTCACACAGAAGGTGACAATTGCCTTCTAACTCATCTCTGTGCCTCCACTCTTGCCCTGATCAGTCAAAAAAGATCAAATCATGCCACTTCTTTGGCCTATATTCTCTAAGGATTTCCTATTGGAAAACATATAAAATATAATCTTTCTGTCCATACTATTAAAGACCCTTCATGATACAAACTGAGCCTCTCTTGCTGATATTATTTTTTATGACTCTCTACTCATGCTCATCTTTCCAATCCTTATACACACAGTACTTTCCCACCTTTGGGCCATTTTACTTGCCCTTGTGTTAGTTCAAAAGCTGTTCCTCAGATCTTTGCATGACTTACTCTTTCCCATCCATTTTCACTTCAGCTCTTTGCTCGGAGAGGCCTTTCCCATTCAAACTTTCTAAACTAGAACCTCCTAGGATGGTTCCTATTGGTGGTGCCTCATAAAATATGGTCCCTGGTATTCACACACTTATGTAGTAATCTTCCTGGAACTGGGCTAACTCTGAGGCTCAGTTTAATCAATTAAATGAGAGAGGTGTCACTCTGCCATTTCTGGGCCGAAGCCTCAACTAGCCTCAACAGCCTCTGCTTTTGTGTTCATTCAAGCCCAGAGCTGCCATGTCAGAGTGTGGCTATACTGTTGGAGAGAATGTGTCGAGCAACCTCCTGGGAATCAGGTGCACAGACTTTGTGGAGAAGTCAAATGGAGAGGGAGAACAGCCCAACTGTCCAGCTGAGTCCAGCCATCAGCTATCTAAGCAGCTGAATATAATCACATAGTATCTCCTGCACGGCCAGCAGAACCACACAGCTGAACCCAGTACAAATTACTAAATCATGAGCAAAAACATGGTTCTTGTTCATTTTAAGCCATTAAGTTCATTTATACAAACATTTTGGCTATATATCATGCCTTTGCCTTGCCTGAGCCAGGGCTACAAGCATGCCCTTCCCCCATATACTGCGTTTCACATCCATTAGTTGTGAGTTTACCCACTACCACTCCTTCCCACCTGAGCGGCACCCAATGAATATTACTAACATGTGAGCACCTTAAGTGTTGATCATTAGTACCAATTTGATGGTGAGTACCTGTGGTGCTTGTTTTTCCATGCTTGTGATACCTCACCTTGAAGGATGGGCTCTATGCAGGATAATGTAAGAGGTGCTAGTTCACCATTGTTTTTAGTAGTTGAGTAGTATTCCATGGTATACGTATACTATATTTTATTAATCCACTCAGGAATTGATGGACATTTGGGTTGTCTCCACATCTTTGCAATTGTGAATTGTGCTGCCATAAACATTTGAGTGCAGATGTCTTTATTATAGGATGTCTCTTTTTCTTTTCAGTAGATGCCTAGTAGTGGGATTGCTGGATCAAATGGTATTTCTATTTTTAGCTCTTTGAGATATCTCCAAATTACGTTCCACTGGGGCTGTACTAATTTGAACCCACCAGCAGTGTAAGAGTGTCCCAATTTTTCCACATCCACACCAGCATTTGTTGTTTTGGGACTTTTTGACAAAGGCCATTCTCACTGGAGTTAGGTGATATCTCACTGTGGTTTTGATTTATATTTCCCTAATGATTAGAGATGTTGAGCACTTTTTTGTATGTTAGCTTGCTAGTATTCTGTCTTATTTTGAAAAGTTTCTGTTCATGTCCTTTGCCCATTTTTTGATGAGGTTGTTTGGTTTTTTCTTGTTAATTTTCTTAAGTTCTATATAGATTCTTGTTATCGGCCCTTTATTGGATGTGTAGCATGCAAATATTTTCTCCCATTCTGTAGGCTGTCTATTTGCTCTATTGATAGTTTCCCTGTCTGTACAGAAGCCTTTTAATTTGATCAGGTCCTATTTATTTATTTTTGTTGTTGCTGTGATTGCTTTTGGGGTCTTCTTCATAAATTATTTGCCTACGCCAATGTCTATAAGAGTTTCTCCAATATTTTCTTCTAGAATTCTTAAGGTTTCATGCCTTGGTTTAAGTCTGTTATTCATTGTGAGTTGATTTTTGTGAAAGGTGAGAAGTGAGATATGTGGATCCAGCTTCAGTCTTTTGCATGTGGCTCTCCATTTTTCCCAGCACCATCTATTGAATAGAGATTCTTTTTCCCAATGTTTATTTTTGTCTGCTTTGTCAAAGATTAGATGACAATATGAGGATGGTTTTATATCTGGGTTCTCAGTCCTGTTCCAAAGGTCTATATCTCTGTCTTGTGCCAATACCATGCTGTTTGGTTACTATAGCCTAGAGTAAAGCTTGAAGTCTGGTAGACCAATGCCTCCCAATTTGTTCATTTTGCTTAAGATTGCTTTGGCTATATGAGGCCTTCTCTGGTTCCATACAAAGTGTAAAATTATTTTTTTCTACATCTCTAAAGAATGGTGATGATATTTTTTTCTATTTCAGGATATTATGGGGGTACAAATATTTTGATCAATTCACGATGATGATATTTTGATAGGGCTTGTATTAATTCTGTAGATCATTTTAGGTAGTATGGACATTGTAACAGTATTGATTCTGCCAATCTATAAGCACGGTAGGGTTTTCCATCTGTTTACATCTTCTACAGTTTCTTTTCTCAGTGTTTCATAGTTCTCCCTACATAGGTCTCTTACCTCCTTTGTTAAATATATTCCTAAATATTTAATTTTCTTTGATGATATTGTGAAAGGTGTTGTGTCTTTGATTTGATTTTTGGCTTGACTGTTATTGGCAAGTATGAATGCCACTGATTTGTGTGCATTAATTTTGTATCCTGAGATTTTATGGAATTCATTTATCAATCCAAGAGTCTCTCCATTGAATCCTTGGGATTTTCTATATATAATAACATATCGTCAGCAAAAAGTGAGAGTTTGACCTCTTCTTCCCCAATTTAGACACTCTTAGTTCCCCTATCTTGTCTGATTGCACTGGTAAGGACTTCTAGTACTATGTTGAATATAAGTGGGGCTAGTGGGCAACCTTGTCTGGTTCCAGCTCTAAGTGGAAATGCTTTCAATTTTTCCTCATTCAGTATGATATTCACTATGGGTTTGTCATTTATGGCCTTAATAATTTTAAGATATGTCCCATCTATGCCTATTTTGTTAAGAGTTTTTAGCATAAAAGTATGCTGGATTTTGTCAAATGCTTTTTCTGCATCTATTGAGAGAATCATATGGTCTTTGTTCTTGCTTTTATTTATGTGGTGAATTGCATTTATAGATCTGCATATGTTGAATCAGCCTGGAATCTCTGGGAGGAAGCCCACCTGGTTGTGATGATTTATTTTTTTGATGTGCTGTTGGATTCGGTTTGCTAAGATTTTGTTGAGGACTTTTGCATGTATATTTATGAGGGATATTGGTCTGTGGTTTTCTTTTTTTGTTATTTCCTTTCCTGGCTTTGGTATCAAGGTGATATTGACTTCGTAGAATGAATTGGGGAGGATTCCATCCTTCTCAATGTTGTGGAATAATTTCTGAAGTATAGGAATGAGTTCTTCTTTGTAAGTTTGCTAAAATTCAGGTGTTAACCCATCTGGCCTAGGACTTTTAAGTTTTGGAGTTGTTTGTCACACAGCAATAGATTATTGACAAACTTTCTATCACTTACCATGCCTCCTCCATGAATTTTTAATGCCATGCATCAATACCTGATGAGTACTTGATATGCTTCTCTCTCTCTCTCTGTGTATATATATGTGTGTGTATGTGTGTGTACATATATATGTTTATTTATTTATGAAATATTTTATATATTTTTGTTTGTTTATTGTGGTTCTTCCAACATACCATCAGCCCCAAGATAGCACAGTGTGTTTTCTTCACCATTACATCCCCAACATGTTAATGAATGAATTAATTAATGAATCAATCACTCTTGTATAGTTGAATTGGCTTATCTTGCAGTTTAAGGGAATGTTTCTTCCTTCTCTCATACAAGTCCATTCTTTATTAAAGGAATTTTTTAGTCAAAGTTGGACAGATACTCTGCTCCTTCTTAGAAATAAAATTAATGGATCAACTGCTGAATTCATAGACTCATAGAAAGTTAGAAATGTTAGGATGATCAGGAAAAAAAAGAGCCAGTTCAGTGTATTTTCTGTTTGCCTGGCCATAGAACTCTTCATTCAATGAAATCTTCCATGTAATGTCAAAATATACACCAATAAAAGGAGATCTTCTTTGTGAACTAAAAATTTTCTTTTCCCTTCCCCAGGGCATCTTCAGAGCTACTTCTTCAAAACCCTAAGTCAGCAAGAAACATAGTGGGAAAATACAGATCTCGTTTCAAACTCTAATTTGATAAATGAAGAAATAAGCAACAAAGAGAAGATATGAGTTGCTGAAACAAATACAGTTGATTGGGACAAAAATCAGCTCTGTTCAATACAATTTGCTTTGGTAATTGTCATTCTCAAGAGAATTCCTTCTAGCAGGATTTGATTTAGAAGTAGGAGACAGATGTAAACCATCACTTTAAAGTAGAGCTATCCAAGCTAATAAGAGGACTCCTAATTGAGGTTAGTAGGATTTAACCAATTGATACACAAACGACTTTGACCTGTGCACATGGCCTGTGCTTTGGCCAACAATCAGATTGGTAGCTAAATCTGTATCTGCTAATTCTGGTAACAGAGATTTAAAAAGTCATTTAGTGTGAGCCAAGGACATAAAAAGGAAAACAAAGAAGTAGGAGTAATTTTGATTTGTCATATCCAGAAATAACCATACGCATTGTTCAAAGATACATGTGCATAATGACCAATTATAGGCTAGAAACAATAGGAGATGAAATATGAAGCATAAGGTATTTTTTATTAACATTTATGTTTTATTATGGCTTTTAAACATTTTCTTTATAGTTTCCAGAAAATCAAAGGCTCATAAAATATCCTTTTACCATAATATAATGATTTTTATTTTTTTAACCTGAATAAAACATATTATATCGTAAAAAACTTTTTTAAACTAAATATAATCAAAACAACTTAAAATTCCCTTCACCTGAATTTCCAATATCTGATATTTTAAAGACAGTGATTTAGATAGTGATAGATAATTATTGGTTAACTGGTGCTAGAAATCATACACACACAGACACCTCTTCTAATTTTCAGGAGAACCTTATAAGGTGGATTTATTTTATTTTATTCATTTAAATGACATATTATACCTTAGCCTAGTTAAATAATTTTCCCATCATCATATGGTTAAATAAGTGGCAGAACTGTCTTTGACCTCATGCCTGGCTTCAAATCCCAAGATATTTTTACTGAACAAATCTATAGGCTTAAACTTGAAGGCAATTAAACTTGAATTTGAAGTGATATTTTCTAAATATAAATTGGAATGTGTAAAAACACCACTCCTACTCCTTGCTTAAAACATTCCTAGGGGTTCTTACTGATCTTTGGAAGTTCATGAAGCTCCCTATTCTCAAAGCTATGATGCTTTAAGGTAAGCTCCACCATCTCGCTGGCCTCCTCCTGCTGCACACACCTCTCTCAGCTCTTAACCACACCGGCCTTTCTTCAGCCTCTCCCACTCACTCTGCTTTCACCTGCAGAAGGTCTTTGCCGCCTGCTAGCCCCTTTGATTGGGATGCAATGCTCTTCCCTCTCTTCTTTCCCTAGTTAATTCCTTTTCATTCTTCAGTGACAGTTCAAGTGACAATCCTTATAGATAATTGTCACAGTGCTTTCTGACAAGGAAGACCCTCCCGTTATGTCCTCAGAGTTCTCTCTATTTTACACTTAATGCCATTGAAATTTCATTTCTATGTGTGATTATTTGATTAGCATCTTCTGTCAATAGAGTATAAAATCTTTGAGGGAAGGAACCATGTTTGTTTAAGCTTATCTCTGTATTCCCAAAGACCAATCAAATGCTTGGCACTTAGTAGTTGCTCAATTAAAAATAAATTGTGAAATTAATGATTTGATTAAAGAGCAAAGGATTTTTTTTCCTAGTAAAATTACCCTGAAAAATATATTATAGTAGTACATTGTTAATGATTCAAGAAAACCTCGGAAATGAGTATGCCTGTATCCTAAATACTCTCCTAGGGAAAGGGAACCAAGTGAATTAGGCAGCACATACTCAGGTGGAAGTGGTGGAAAAGAGGGCCAGGGGTATTGTTGACATGCCAGGAACTAGAGTTCCCCTAGAGACCAGAGTTAAGTGAGCAAAGGGTTTGAGAATCAAAGACCAAAATAAAGAGTTTATCCCGTGAGTCTGTTTTCAGAAGTATCTAGTATCCAGGCATGAAGCCAGACATTAAGCAGCCCATCAGAGGCTCATATGGGGCTAGTACTACTTCTCCAAGTTTTGTTTATAAATATGAGAAGAGATTTTTGGTTGTCACAATAACAGAGGGGCGTTACTGATATTTAATGGGTTGGGAGTATGATGCCAAACATCCTGCAAAAGCACAGGGCAGTCCTGCATGATGAAAGGTTTCCTTTCCCTAAATGCCAGGAGGATCCCCTTGGAGAAATGCTGGCAGCCAACAAGCTCCTTGAGGACAGGGTTTATCTTTTATTCCTCTGGATATTCTAGCAGCAGCAGGTGAAGGCATAATGGAAATGGACTTCAGCTGCTTACCAGTGAACTAAATAGGCACACGGGAATAAATGTGTGAATTTATATTGATTCAGTGGTAAAAACAATAGGAACTCTTGTGTCTGAGCAGAGATGGAAAAGGACAGTCCATTCTCAGTTGTAAAAAAAAAAATCAGAAATGGTGAGTTATGGAAAGCAGAGTGGTAACCAGAATTGGAAAGCAACAATAAAACCTGATATTGTGATAAGTTTTTAATTTCACTGTTTACTAACTACAGAGGCTGGAAGTGGATTCAGTAGGTAGTTCCAGGCCTCCATGCCACTGCTGGGTAAGGGCAGCAGAGCTTCAGATGGATCCTGAGAAAATGGAAGGTATTTTTGTGCATGCATTTTTGGAAAGGGGATAGGGAGTCAGAAAACATGGGAGGAAAAGAGAAAAGAAGTAGAGGAAAGTCACCTGCCCTTGGATTTCAAAAGACCCACAAAACCAACTACAGCCCTCTGCGATGGAGTCATTCGTTCGTCAGACTCGGTGTAATAGTTCTGAAGCAGCAAGGGTAATCGTATTGATTTTGAAGGAATGTCTGGTTAATTTTTCACAAGGCGTAGATCCCTCAAAAATCAATAACTTTCTGCTGTGTCTTTATTCCTCTGAATAAACTGTGTCTGTCGGAGAAACTTGATTCTTAAGCTCAATTGGATTCATAAAACATTCACAGACACATAGCACAAAAGAAATATAAGCTTTCCCTAGGAGTGGTGAGTATTTAACCTCAACATAGGACAAAGACGTCTTCTTTTTTGATATATTCTTGTCCTTGGACAGGCATTAGTAGGGACTATTTCTGCGATGCAAATGCTTCTTGTAAGCACTGGATCCCTTCCCCAAAGGAAAGAAGCATCAGTAGAAAATATGAAGTGCATGTCTGGAACCAGAGCCTAAGCAAATATCTTTTTTTAAGAAAAATCTGGGATTAATGGGGTGGCTGTTAGAAATGTATTCATTTTATTGTACTTCTATTCACTAAGATCAGTGTGCAGTAATAGGGTTGGAAAAAATAACAATATGCTTTGGGGCCAGCATTAAAATGTCATCCAATAATAGAACTTAAGAAAGTCACTGAGTGATTCTTGTTCTCTCATTTTGCAGAGGAAGAAGACAATGACCAGAGAGGTTAAGTGTTCTTCCTAAGGTCACACAGCAAATGTCTCATTCATAACATTGGAAATGCCGCTTTGAAAAGAAATCAATGAACACTCATTTATCAAGGACAAGAAATGTGCAAGGTTGAAACTGGCAATAATGTCTGGATTGTAATAAATACACAATGCAAGAATTCATAATAGAAACAGGAAAGAGAAGATAAAAGGAAAAATTCTGCAAATGTATTTCAATGCTAGAAAAGCTTTCTACATGTAGCTAAATATCACTGATGACTCATTTTCCTATAAATCCAGTTATAACATTTGACAAGTAAGATTTATCATTGCTACTCAGTTTATTCCTATGTCATGGTTTTGAACTCTGATGTACAAAAATCCAGCACAGATTTAAATACTCATCATGAAACATGCATAGGAAATTTATTGGCAAGGTGGATAGGTGTCATTTTAAAGAGATGCAGAAAAAGAATCCAAAATCCTTAAACTAATCCAGTGATTAATTAAACCACTTTTTCTCTGAGCTCCCATAGTCCCTCCTAATCCTTTTGTTCTTAACCCTGTGTTTGTGTGTGTGTGTGTGTGTGTGTGTGTGTGAGAGAGAGAGAGAGAGAGAGAGAGAGAGAGACAGAGAGAGTGGGAGAGAGAGAGAGAGGGAGAGAGAGAGATAAAACACATGCAGGCTTGTACATGTATCTGTGTGCTTGCAAGTGTCTCAGAGAAGAATAATGATACTTGGGGTCACATCAGATGATGCTTAAGATAAGATAAAATGTATTTATATAGTCTTAGTTTCCTTTGCTTTGTTGGTATTTTGAGGATTAAAGAAATAGGAAAAGTTGTTGAAACTAGTTATGTTTTATGCTGGTTTCCAACTGGGACTCTCTGCCTCATTAACCAAAGGTAAGCTTCACTTTACAGTCTGAAATGCAATTAAGAACTAACTCTGTGGACTGTTTTTTCCTGATGAAGGTGCTCAGCATCCTTTATTTTAGGAATGGGAGTGAGAGAATTAGCGTTTCTATCCCAGTTGTCCCCAGTACTACAAGGTAAACACTGCAGTTAAGCTCTGCCTAGCTTCCGCGGCTTAGGCAAGCCAGCTATAAAAAATTGCCTCCATCTAATTCTAACAAGAGATGGCTTTTAACCTAGAATCAGGCTCAGGTTTTATTCTTAGTCCAATCAGGGCAAAAAACAGAAGCTCCTTTATGGATATTTGAATGGATACTTATGATTGAAATCACTCAGAGTCCTAATTTATTTTAAAACACATTAGGAACAAAGCTTCCTGATTTCCTTATTACATCTTATGTAGATCAAAACCATGGGACTGGCGGATGCACTTGCTAATGAGGACTTGATTGTAGCTGCTGGCTCTCAATGTCATGGGTCCCCTACGCAGACAGGAATGAGCTTGGTAGAAACAGTGTTCCTCAAGAGGGGAAGTTTACTTGGTTACCTAGAATGTCCATTCTGCTTGTAAGACTGTTGTCTGCAACTATTAATTGAGATCCACTTAATCAGTTTTTTGACTACAAAAATAAACAAATTCTAAATCTAAGTTTTTAAGAGAAGGATAGATTGAAGATCGCTAAATCCATAAATGGAATGGGAGCTACTAATGTATTACTGAAAAAGTAATTTAAACACACGTGCACAGACAAGCACACAGACACCAAAATAGAACAAAGCTGCTGGAATTGTGTTTGGGTATTAACTTCTTTTCTTATTTTTAGTGCCTAGCAAACTATTAGTCAGGTGGTATCCTTTAGGAGAAAGAAAATGTCTCTTTTAACTCTCTCTTGCTTTAGGGATCCTTTCACATATCCTGTGTTGTGTCCACAGCCAAAGTGAGTGTGCAATGGGAAGGCTAATAGCTTTTCTTGCGTACTTAAAATTCATAAGAGTGAAGATCTATTTATCTTTCAATCTTTAACTGATACAAATGAAAAATGTCATTTCAGAGACTTCACCACTATTACATTGAAAACTCTAAGTATTTGTATTGTTAATTACATATATTTAAAGCCTTCATTCCTCTACCCAATGTCTTAAAATATTTGCTTTTAGTGACTGATTCTAAGCCAACATTTAAAAAAAAAATCTTGATTGACTCTGCCACACTCTATCCTGGTGTTCAGTTCCTCTCTGACCTGAACATTTCATGACAAGTCACATTGTACAACAGAGGGGGAGGTTTCATTCTATGCTCTGGATGTTGGTGGGAAGAAGGGGTTTCCAGGTTGAGTCTGAGCTCTAAGAAGTGTCCCTTCTGTACAAAAGCTCTTGCTTGGCCCCTGAAACATGTTCTCTGTAGCTGAAGTGTTGATGTTTTAATCAATTCATGGTCATCATCGTGAAGACTGCTCCAGATCCAGAGACCATTTCCTGTTTCTTGAAAGTCCTATGTTATGTTAGCTAGAATATTTGAGCCCAGCTGCTGCAATAGACAGATCCCTGAACATTTAGTGGCTTAATGCCATGTTGGTTTCTTCTTGCTCCTCTCCCAGTCTGATGCAGGTCAAGCACCCCTTCTCCATCTTGAAACCATCCAATTTGGAATGTGCAGCAAGGTAATAATGGAGGAGGCACAGTCATCATTCCCTTAACTGCTTTGATCCAGAGTAACACAAGCCGATTCTGCTCATATTTCGGTGGCTATCAGTAAGCACATGACCATAATCTTACTTCAAAGGAGATTACAAAAGGTAGAGGAGACCATGGATACTTGGTGAGCACTAAATGTTTTTGCCATGTATACATTTATGTCTGGGTTTTTGGCTATAGCATAAAGAGTGTAATGGTTTCTGTTCTCTAGTGGAGGATTCTTCCAGTCCCAACTATATCTGGACTTACACCCAGTTGATACTCTAGTTGAGCATCAGAAGATGCAATGTAGAACAAGTTTAAGCATAAATTTGACATCTGGTACCATAATATAAAACAGCCAGCTGCCACTTGTGCAGCATCTAATTGGCTCAAAATCAGGAGGGATTGAGTGTTAAATTAGTTTACACAGGTAAGAACCTTCATACCAGAGGAGGGACATTAGTTCAAACCTGACTTTCCTAATTTGATTGTGTCACTGCGCTTTAGTGTCTACATCTGAAACGTGCAGCTCACGCTAAAGCATTTACTGCAACTTGCTTTGTGAGGAGTAAATGAAGTCAGAGTTGAGAAAACCTTTGGAAAATGTAAACTGCTGCATAGATATAAATTACTATATTTTGATGACACTACAAGCATTCCCTAACAAACATTTACTATTGTTTATAGCTTCTTGAGAAAAGTATAGTGTAGATATCAAATATATTTAAGCTAAAATTACTGTATTTTCATGGAAAGAGGAAAACACCTGGTTTCTGATTCATGTTCTATTATAAAAATACTAAAAGAAGTGTAATAATTTATAATCAAACTTCTGATTTTGAAAATTAGCTACTTAAAAATAATTTTTGTACTGCTACAAACGTATTTTTCCTACATAATCATGTTGCCGAGAAAATAGATCATTTTGACAAGAGTGTTCATGTTGGGGAAAAAAGTCTTTAAATTGCATAACTTGTTAAAAACAATTTATTTTATTGCAAGATAATTTATATAACCATCTTCTTTTAATGGGTTCTTCCTACTGTGATATCTCTGCCTTTTTTTCTTTTTTCCTTTTTTTTTCCCCAATAGTGTACTCAAAAAAGATAGAATTGATGTGACAAGGATCTGAATGCCTTGAAAATCATCATTCCGTTTAGGTTACTAAAGCTGTTACCGAGTTTTTGTTTGACTGTTGCTTTTCTCGTTTCTCTGTTCCTTCTGAAAACTCAAAAAGAGGTCTAAAAATCAATATCTTCACTACAATTTTAATTCATCATGAAAATACAAACTCTTCAGTCAGTATTTAAAAGAGGATCTGGTCAGTGATGCCTCAGGCAGAAAATCTTGCTCGGTGCTTTTAGAGTAGACACAATCCTGGAACTTTCGCCTTCTGAATCCAGTAAATCATTTATTTTGTAAAATAGTAATGCTTGTACTATGAGGCTGCTCTCTGCTAATGACAGTTGCTCCACATATGGATACATATTCGATATATAACAATTCTTTTTCTAGCAATTCCTTTACAAATATGGATTATTTTTTAAGTACTTCAGTGAAATCATGGATAATTTGTATAGATCATTACTAACTTTAGACATTTACGTCCAAGCTATCTTTCCTCCACGATATGACTTTGAATCATTGAGCAGTGTAAGTTGATGAGGGCCTAAGACAATGATGTAATTATCTTATCTTCATTAGCCACAAAATGACCCTTCTTCTGCATGAGAGAAAAGGGAAACAATAGTTTTATTTTTCTCACCTCACACTCAACCCACTGGAGGTTCACTATGCATTGGAGTTTTGCTTGCTTGAATTTCCCAGGTGATTATCTTCCTATTTCCTTGCTGTACAATCCAGTTTTAAGGGAATATAAGGAGAGAGAAGCTATTTGGAGCTGAAGGAGATCTTGAAAGTGAAGTGTTACATTTTTGTTGATTATGGTAGTGGTTTTTGCCTTCTTTCAATGAGCAAACCATAGAGTGAAAAGAACTTATGGCTCAAATTTCTTAAATCTTTGTTTATAGTTGGCTTGGTAAAACAAACAT
This sequence comes from Lemur catta, assembly GCF_020740605.2. Taxonomy (NCBI): domain Eukaryota; kingdom Metazoa; phylum Chordata; class Mammalia; order Primates; family Lemuridae; genus Lemur; species Lemur catta. Next base: position 15,529,698 of record NC_059128.1, read on the forward strand.
TTTACCATTTAAGCTCTAACATACACTTTCCAGATATATTTGGCAGAAGAAAATTATCTTGCCAACCACTCCCTAGAATGTTCATAGCACTTTTCTCAGTCATGACCATGTCTTTATCTATTAAAAGGTTAGTGGATGTGGCAGATTAAAAATGGCCACAAAATTTTTGCTACATGACCTATTGAGAGTTGGTTTCTATTTACTGTTGATTTAAATCTAAGAAAGGTAGGTGACTCTTTCACCAACAGAATACAATGGAAATGATGATTAGGTAGTTTCCTGGCTGAGAATTAAGAGACTGGCTGCTCCCACTTCCTTTCTCTTGAGAGGAAGGAAAGTTCTCACCCTTAGACTATTGAATCACTACGCGGAAGTGATCAAAAGAGACCATGTGGAAAGGGCCTGAGACTATGTGGAGAGGGAGAGAGGCCCGCAAAGTCCCATCTTCCAGCCATCTCCCAAGCATGAGGCATCAAGAATCTTTGTTGTCTTGGACCCCCCAGAACAACAAAGATCCCAGTTTAATATCTAGTTGGTTACATGAGGAAGAAGAATTGCCCAGCAAAGCCCTGCACACATTCTTAACCCACAAAATCATAAGATATAATAAAATAGTTATTTGTTAAAAATCATTAAGTTTGAGGAGAATTTGCCACATGGCAACAGATAATCTAAATAGCATGAACACTGGATATCATGTCTTAATTTTCTTGGAATTCCTAGCATTCAGAGTCTGGCATATGTTGGAGGTTTCAGAGTTATTTATGGAGTAGATATATAAATACTGGGTAAAGAAATAGATTCTTGAATAATGGAAAGATTCATAAAGGTATGCATAAATATCTTATGTGAAGTTGTTAAATTCTAAGGCCAGCAGATAAGGTATATCATGGAAAGTCACTCTTAACAAATCTTAAAATGCTTATAATAAAATCATATATTTGGTTTTGTGCATTCCAAAAGGAGTTGGTTTAAATTTATATTCTATATGAAAAATACATTTGCTTAAACCAGTGAATGTCATTTTGTGCTGAGAAATGCTCAAAGATGAGTAACACAGATAAATAGATTTATATCTCCTGTCCCATACCACACTACAGCAGGGCCACCATGTATAATAATTCCATATATAAACTGTACAGCCATGCATGGTGCCATTCACATAAACTATGATGTGAATGACACCTTCAGGATTTATGCAGTGCACAACCTACCCAACTACATACTGTCTTCTTGCTCCCCAGGATGGTCTCACTGGATGTGATGGAAGCAACTCTTCAACAATTTACATTTATCCCTTCTCGCTCTTCTCAGAAATACTTCTCAGCCACTTATACCTTTTATTTTATGTCAATGCTATTTTTAACGAAGAATATTTTAAAATGTATGCACAATGGGTTATTTCACTGATCTGAGGAGTATGTAGGGGAGCAAAGCCAAAGGTGTGAGCAAACACCGATAATAGGATTCACTACTTCCCAGAGTATTAATTAAATAATAACAGAAATGAACTCAATCAGCCTTTGCCTTTCCTCCTTCATTAAACAGCTTTGCTGGGGTCACCAGTAATCTCAGTGATAAGTGTAACGGCCACTTTCTAGTCCTCATCTCACTTGAGCTCACATTTGGACACCAATTTTTACTATCTTCTCTTCATGACATCACGTTCTTCTGATTTTCTTCCTTCACTGGCTGTTCTTTCACAGTCAGCTATGCTGGTTCTTCTTCAACTGCCCCTTGTCTTCAAATAAGACAGGATACAGTTCTTGGATCACCTCCCAATTAATCTTATGATTTTCAAGTATCACTTGTATATCCTAAATTTCCCTCCATTTTATCTCTTCTCTGAATTCTAGACTCATATAAAATTGCCTACTTGACATGTCCACTTAAATGTCCCATAAACATCTTAACCTCACCACACTCAAAACCAAATTTCTGATATTCCAATCTTTCCCAAATAATTTGTCCTGCACTTAATAGCAAATCTATTTCTCCATTGTTCAAGACAACTTGACTTGTAGCCAACCTTGAGTCCTCTCTTTTTCCCACACCTCCCATTCGTTTGCTCTACCTCCAAAGCATATCCAGATTCTTACTACTCATCACCTTCATCACAGTCATCATGTTGTCAGCAACCATCATATCTGGGCCTGATTATTGCTGCCATCCCCTAACTGTTTTCCTAGCAGCCTAGAGTCTATTACTAACATGATAGCCCATGTGATTTCCCTAAGCCCAATCATATAACTCATCTGTTCAAAACCTTTGATGATCACCTATTTTATTTTCTATTCCCATTTCTAATAACATTCCTCTCTCTTGCTCTGTTCTATACACAGTAGTCTCCTTGCTTTTTCTGGAGTAGCCTGAATATGTTGCTGTTTTAGGGCATTTGAGCACATTATGTTTTTCTTTGTAGTCTTCCCAGAATCTCTATGGCTCTCACTTCAATTCTTCTAAGTCATCACTCCAACTTAACTCACTGACCACTCCATTTACAATTCCACCACCACCCCATCCCTGCTCTCTTGCAGTTCCTTAGCTCAGTTTTATTTATGCAATAGTATTTATTAACCTTCTAATAAATAGTGAAAACTACTTGTTTTGCTTATTGTTTACTTTCTTCCTCTAGAATGTAAACTGCATAAGAATGGGAGTTTCTGTCTGTTATATTTGCTAAGGTCTCTCATTCTAGTACCTAGAATGGTATTTGGCACATAGTAGGCTTTCAGAACATACTTATTAATTCATGCACAGGTAGTGTGCTGGCGTTCTAGGATGTCAGAAAAGGTAATCGAATAAAAGAGAGTCTAAGTAGCCCAGGATCCCAAGAAAATGGTCTGGAGTTAAGAGCTGGTATGTGGCCAGGCACAGTGGCTCATGCCTGTAATCCTAGCAGTTTGGGAGGCCAAGGTAGGAGGATCACTTGAGGCCAGGAGTTTGAGACCAGCCTGAACAAGGGTGAGACCCCATCTCTATAAAAAATACGAAAAATTAGCTGGGCATTGTGTTGTGTGCCTGTAGTACCAGCTACTTGGGAGGCTGAGGTAGGAGGACCAATTGAGCCCAGGAGTTTGAGGTTGCAGTGAGCTATGATGTCCCCACTGCACTCTAGCTCTGGCAACAGAGCAAGACCCTGTCTTTAAAAAAAAAAATCAGATAGTTATGAAAGAGAATGGCAGAATTGGAACATGACTGCATTCCAATAAAATTCAATCAGAAAAATATTTTGTGTTTTTTTTAATGATTCCTATGGGATAAGAGGTAGTCTCTTCAGAACTGAAGCAATCTCTGTGGTTGAGCATAGATGAGTTTAAATGCCAAAGCTGAGATACTGAAATTAAGGAATCATCAGTAACCCATATAAGGAAAGTTAGAAATATAGATAACATACTACAAAGTTAGAATCTTGATCTCAAGTCAGGAACCATCTGAGATTTGTTCACATCTATTGATCAGTTACTTATTAAACGCCCACCTAATATGTGCCCTGTACAGTTTTGAGGAATTTTATGTACTATGGTGAACACATACATACACATACATGTGATCATGTCAGTAAAATAAAACACAAGTGCTATCACATATGTGACATATATGGGGCACAAAGGAGAGTGCTGCAGGAAGAGGCAGGGAGGATGCGTGGTGGGAATGCTATTTGTGCCACGTCATGAAGGATGAACAGGAGTTCTCCAGATGGAGACAAGTGGGCACTCGTTAGAGAAAAGGGAGTGGTATGTGTATCAACACAGAGAAGTTTCAGTGTGTGATCTGTTTGGGAAGAGGGAACAATTTTCTTTGTAAAGTCTGGAAATTAAGCAGGTAGAACAAAGGAATGAGCTGGCAGATGTGGAATTGGAGCGGTGGGGATTACGCTCCTTCCCACGCCCATTCCTTTATGTGGATGCTCGAATCGCTAATGTTTACCAGGTCCTTGCTGTCCTAGACGTCATCTGAGACGCCGAGTAAACAGTGACAAAAACACAATGTAACCGTGACCTAAAAGGACATATGATCTAATGAAGAAACAACAATACATATAATCAGAATCCAGTTTGATGATCGCTGAAAGAATAATGCAGAAGGACATTTCAAGGAACAACAATGACAACAAAACTTAGGGGAAGATATTACACCTGAGAGGGATGGAAGTCTTTCAGATGAGGGGTATGATGCGTGCGTGTGGTGGGTACACGTGTGTGTGGTGTGTGTATAGTGTGGTATGTGTGTAGGAGTGTGTGTGCAATGTGTGCATGTGTGTGTATACAATAAAACGCAGTACCCTCACATATGCAACATGTTATGGGACACAAAGTGGGGTGCTGCGGGAGAAGGCAGGAAGGATTCATGTGTGTGTGTGGTGTGTGTGACATGTGTATATGTAAGTGGGGTGTTTGTGTATGTGTGTGGTGTGTGTATGTGTGTATAAAGGACACAGGGAGTGGACAGGGCATGTGCATGTTAAGGACTGAGAGCTGAGCTGAAGTGAGTTTGAGGCACTTCACTTGAGTCACCGTGGGTCAGTGGCAAAGCATAGGTGGGAAGAAGGCAGCGAGGAGCATCGCTCAACAGTGAAACCCCTGGTGAGCTATCCCCAGTGCTTAATGTGTTGTGTTTACAGAATCATAGAAATGTTTCAGGTAAGAGAATGGAAGGACTAAAATGCACCAGTTAGAGAGTGCCCACTGTTTGCAGCAGAAAGACTGACTTGGAGAGAGTAGTTAACGGGATTCTTGGTGACAAGAAATTCAAGTAAAGATGATATTGAAATGTTTCTGTTGGGTGTATCAGGAAAACGTTTGGGCACAAATTGTGAAGGATTGTCACCTGTGTCCTACAAGAAATGGAGAATGATGAAGGTTTTACACAGTGGCCAGGGCCATAAAATGATAGACTATTTTAGAAAGTTAAATCCAGGAGGGTGAATTAGTGGAGTCCAGCTCAGTGGGCTGAGGGCTGGCAAGTGCCAACAGGAACTTGAAATACAGATTCAGCAGTGGGATGAGCTGATGGGACAGAGGATCACTTCTGTGCTGTCAAACATAGATAATGGGAATTTCTGTGGTTTTTAGCTTAAAAAGGGAGAAGTCTCAACTCAATTGCTCAAATTACTGGTAACACTGAGTTATCCCAAACTTAACTCCTAAGGGTCAATATTGTTTGTTGTTTGTTTATTTGTTTAGAAAACCAAAAAGATAGAAGACAATTTAAAGAATGATAGAAGAAATTTATGATCCAGAAAAGAAATGGAATAAGGCTACAGTGAAAACTCAACCATAAAACTGTAAGAAATGAAAATGATTGTGAGGTTGATGTGGCTCCTAAAAACAAAACAAAACAAAACCAAACAGAACAAAATGTTTCCTTGATTGATTTTACAAAGTTGCATCTAAAATAAAATTGAGAAGGAAATGAAGTCGGAGCACCTTGCAATGGCATTCAGTAGATATAGCACCTTCCAAGGTCTCTAACACTGGGGACAAGAAATACATGATGAGGGATTTGCAAACATGTCAGTCAAGAAGTTGACAATTGGAAATGCTCTGGATGTGGGCTGGGAGTGACATTGCAGGCACCTTTTCAACCATAAGGTGCAAGATAAGAGGGGAACCAAGTCGTTCAGTGACACTTGCCAACTCAGGGATCAATCTCAGCCACCAGCAAAGGCTGTGTCTGACAGCTGCACTCTGGGAATAAACTAGCATTAGAAAGGCAGAGTGTTTGAAAGGAAGCAACCTTAAAGCTGGGTGAATGGGTCAGGAAGATAGCTACTAAGGCATGGAAATAAATAACCCCAAAGTTGTTTGCCATAAAACACAGTACAAACAATTGTATTTGTATTTTATTTATGGAAGAAGTTAGCAATCATTAACCCACTAGCTCTTCTTCCAATGGTTATAACGGGGAAGGATCTGGAAGGGGAGTGAAACTAACATTATTGAGCACAGCCCACAGGCTCTGTGCTAGGCCCCAGGCTGGACATGGGAGGACAGGAATCCAACAGAGCTGTGCTTGATACTTAGTAGCTGTGGGACCCTGGACAAATCAATAACTCCATTGCCTCAGTTATTTTTGAAATGTGAGAACACGCCTAACCTATGAGTCAGTTGTGAAATTTATACAAAGTGCTTGAGAGAGAGGGAGCGTAACAATGCTAAGGAAAGGGAAAAGTTTTTGTCGTTCACAATGGAGAAAATAGAACAGAACCACGAGATCAGTAGAAAGAGAAATGGGAGATGAAGCTGAAAACACGTTTTTATGTTTCCTGAGAATTTGCCTTCTTACTTCTCAAAATTTTCAGCAAAGTTTCCAAACCCATGAAATGGTAGTTGCGAGTGAATTTCTT